>NC_041395.2:145385812-145995812 GCF_900747795.2 Erpetoichthys calabaricus | reverse complement strand
AAAAAAAATTATTAATTGCTGATGATGTAGATCGTTTTGTCTGTGCAGAAATTCCAAATAGAGAAACCTATCCTGAATTATGGTACAAAGTCATTAAACACATGTCTCACGGACTTCATTTAAAAGATTCAGCATGTTGGGACTCGAAAAATTCTAAATACTGTTTTTACCAAAGTTTTAAAATAAAAGTGAAACTAATGAAATAGCAACAATTCAAAGAAAAAAAAATCTTAAAAGTATGTATCTGGAAAACCAAACATGGGGGTTGGAGAGCAAAGCCCCCTAGTTTGTAATAGGGTAATGACAGCATATAGTTTTCTGACAGTTCATGTTTCATGTCTACATATTTGACATATGAATATTTGACTGTATGTTAATTAGATAACTTATTAGAAAAACTCAAAGAAAGATAACAAGATATATAAGTATTGAAAAGAAACCCCTTATACTTTTGTGTTGTCAATTTTTCTCCATATTTTTGTGTAAATAGTTTTGCTTTAAATTTTTACTCAAACTTAAAATGAAGAACTGTGGAATTATTTGTATGCATATGTGACAATGAACCACACTCAATTCCTGAAACCCCTTCAGAAAGCAGAAGCTTTTGAATGTTTGGAAACAAGACAAAAGCAGCTTCAGGGGCAGTTGTATAAGAGGAGCATAGCCCCTACGTGGAATCTGTTGGAGCTGATATTTCAGACAAGAAATGCAAAATTGACACACCTCCTCATTTAGTCCTGGTCAGGAGAATCTTAATGTGATTTTTTCTTAAGTGTTTTTCGACCCCTAAATAGATGCCTAATAGGTGGGAGTGTGCTAGGTCACAGACCTTAACTTGTAGCTAGATAGATGGATGGATACTTTATTAATCCCAAGGGAAAATTCACACCTAACCCTAACTACCCAGCAGTAGCAGGAACTTCCTCATGTTCAGCTACACGGTTGTTGTCTAAAATGAAATGTAAACTCAGTGCCATGGGATAAGCAGTCACCTGACATAACTGCATTCCTTGCAATTTGGAGGGAATCATTGTTCAACTGTGTGTGCTTTAAACATACTGGCATTTTTTGGAATTGAAAATGTAAATCAAATAATTGATCAGTAGTGACCCTCCCAAGGGCAGAGTTTCTTTCCCTGTCACTTCGTCACATGCCTTGATTGAGGTGTCTGATATATTTGTTGGGAAATCTGTTACGTTACACTGGGTAACCACTCCTTTTCCTGAATGCTTGTGCGGTGCACAAAGTGTGAGGGCATCCTGAGAAGGGGATTCCCCATCTACTGCCTGGCCTCTATTTTCAGTCTTTCCAACTCTTCTGTCAGACCAGTCTTGCCCTAGTATGACAGGATACGGGGGATTGCATATAACAGCCACCATTATCTTTTGAATTTCCCTTTGATATGTAATTCTACAAGAGGCATTCCTGTACCAGTTGGTTTTCCTGTGAATACATGTAAGACTGGTTTACCTTGATACTATTCTACATTAGAAATGTTGCTGCCAAAATCAATTAAGGTGGTGACTTTGCCTATTTATCACAACTGCACCTGTATTAGGAAGGGTAAGTGGGTGGGCTGACAGTGGCCAGTCCATTGTATCTTCCATCCTGTGCACATCCATAGTCCATGGGCTTATGAAGTCACGGAGAGCTGGGTGTGATGTGCCCAAGTTCCACAGATTTGAAACAGCTCAGGGATGACAGTCTTTTTTGGGATGGACGCCTTGTTCAGATTCCTGACTTGTGGACTTTGATCAGTTTTACAGTATATGATGAGGACAATGCTTTCAGTAATCTTTGGGCCTTCCTGTGTTCTTTTGGAATATCTTGGCCATGTGGTGATGTTCAGTCATCTCCACCAAACTGCCCATCTTCTTCTAGGTCTGGCGGTAAACCTGTCGAGCAAGACTGTCTGGGAGAGTACTAATAAGGTACTTCATAAACAATTATTTCAGCTACGTTCTCTAACAAATTTTCTAATGGCTAGAGCCAATGAGCTAGTTGAAAGCTTGCTATTGGGATGGTCTTTCTGGATCAAACTTTCACTCATAGGAAGTATGTGCTTGCTGATTAGCAGTTACCCCATAGTAGGTGAGTATCTCTTCTTTTAGCATGTCATAATCCTCCACAGCCTGCTCATTGAGGTTGTAGTACAAGCTAACCTGTCACCAATGTCACAGGGTCCACTGGATTGCTCATCTTCCAGAGAATCATGTTGACTATGTGACTGTAATAAGATCACAAGACTAGATAAATGTTGGGGAACCACAGGGTGAATCCTGTTCAATTGGCAGGTTGATAATAGCAAAAAAAAAAAAAAAAAAAGTGGTTTCAGTCAATGCAATAGTATTCTTGGAATGTCTTATTTAGATGCAAGTTGTTTACTGACTGTTGACTTCTAGTAGGGTTGGGTCTTATATTCCCTGTGACTGGAAGGGGCAGGATGTCACAGTTCCTCCTGCTGTCTGTCTTCAGATCTGAGGTAAAAAGAGGGAAAGACCTAAATGACCGCACCAACCAATGTACAAGCAGTATAGAAGCCCTGAAGATGCCCCTTAGTCTTGTGTACTTCTGATGGACCCAATTATTAATGTCACCTATCTGAATAGTTTGGTTAACAGCAAGGCCTGAATTATGACAGTCCTTATTAATATTAGCCCTTTTAATCATTTTGTTTAAGATCATGCCAAAATTTGTAAGAGCAAAGCATAAAATTTTGCATGAAGTAACAATGAATGATAGAATTTAAAATATAGACTCTGAAGGCCTGTCTTGTCTGGGGTTAGTGTTTATAGCTCCACCGTTAGAAAAACACTGTGCGAAGATTGGACCAATGGCAAAGTAGCTGTGGGTTTTACAAGCATATTCCAGGTGAGTAAAAAGCAGAACACCATGTCTGGAGAAAAGCTAATACCGCTTTTGACAATAGGAGCTTTATACCTATGGCGAAACAATAGTGTAATGTCCAAACCAATCAATAAAATAATGGTAATTTTTCAACTGTATTACAGGAATCATCAGGGGAATGTTAGGTCATCCATTTGAAAGCTAACACTGATGTACAGCACGATCATGCAGCACAGAGATATTAACTTCACAAGTCTGCATCACAAAGAGTGAAAAAATAGAAATACAGAGTTTTGAAATGGCTTCCTCCAGAAGTGCCCTTATTAAGATATTATGTTGATTTCTAAAACAAGCCATTAATGCTTGAAAATGTAGAAGTACCATGTCAACTAAGGTGGTTGTTTAAACAGAAATGTTGCCAGAATAACTCATCAGTTATGTGAGAAGAATAGTGTATGAATGACTACACACTACTTAAAATTTAGTAACTATTTAATAAATCTAAGGAAACAATCATTTTGTCATACAAACAAATATATTTTGTAAAAATTTAAAATTTTGTTTTCTTTGTTTACTCATTCTTATTATGCCTTAATAGGATTTGGCTGTTGATCTAATAACAATATTTATTTATATAGCAAATTTTCGTGCAAAGAATGTAGCTCAAAGAGAAAGTTACAAAACAAACACAAAAACAAATAAGATTAGGTAAGAATAATTAATGATGAATAAGCAATAAAGAAAATAAATAAAAGTACATAAATTCATATAATCTTATAAAACAGAGATACTGTATATAATTAGTAGCAGAGTAGTGTCCTTATATACAATATCATATTGTAAGTCTCTAAAGAGGTGTCCAGTAATAAGGTCAGTTGGCTGGGAGGACAGGAAAAAAAATCCTCCAGTTAAATTGAAAAAAAATAACAAAATCTGTAGGGGTTCCAATACCAAAAGACCGCCTAGTCCCCCACTGGGCATTCTACCTAACATAAATATGCTTAAATCATTCCACAGGCTTCATCCCAGAGAATTTGATGATGATTATTATTATAGTTAAATTTACTGACAGACGTATGCACTTTCTTATCACAATTTATTATATAACAGCCATCAGAACAAAGAGATCACCAAATGGAATAAAATGTATTATTATTGTAATTTAACTTCTTTTATAATAACATCAGTGAAGTGAAATCTTCTATTTTTCCTGCCTTTAATGAAAAAATTGATTTGTTATGCATTTCCTACAAAGTGTAAACAGACTGACTCAACATATATGCTTTAGTATCTTTACATTTTAGATAATAAAAAGTCTGAATTAGTGTATGCCACCCTAATTTGATTTACTTCATCAGGTAGAAGAACATAATAAACAAGAATAGTTGAAAAATGACATTATTATGGTAAATACAAATACATTATCTTATAAACTTTTAAATATTTGTGTCTGCCTCCCATAGGGTTATGTTGCTGAGCTGGATAATCCTGAACTTTTTCACCTTATTCCATCAGCCTTGCACAGCAAAAAAGAAGTGCTTTTTGGCAACCTTATGGAAATCTATGAGTTTCACAACAGGTAATGTAGTAGCAGAATGATATTTATATTTTATCATATTTAGTTTTATTTGCATTCATGTATCTATCTGTTGTTGCACCTGCTTTATTTTACATATATTTTTACATTATTTTTGTTTCTTTTTGCAATTTCAGTCTTAATATATTCAAAGTTACATTGTTGTTGTTGTGTGCTTGTAGTTAAGTCAGTAGTGAACAGAATGATTGCATTATACAGTAACAGAACAGAGAGCAATATGTGCATATAGTTTTATTTCAGTTTACTTTAACATAAAATGAATACGAGTTTCGGAATTTATTTTTTTATGGACTTGCCCAATACATGTGTGATGCTTGCACATTCTTTTGTGCCCATGTGGGCTATTTACAGATACCCAAATTTCCTTTCACAAGCCAAGATGTGACAGATTAATTGGTGACTTTAAATCAGTCTAGTAAGTATATTTATAGCTGTTTTCTATGACTTGGCCATATTATGGATGAGCCTTGACCTGTGAAGGTTCTTACCTTGGTCCTGATGCTGCTGGTATATGCTTTGGCGTTCTACAACTGTGTAATGGAAAAATGTATTCACAAAAGGTATGTATAGAATTAAGGATATTATCAAAGTTATAAATCCAGTTATGAAATTATTTTTCTTTTTTATGTTGTGAACGTTTATAAATATAATCAAATAACCAACATATAACAATAAGACTTTTTCTTTTCCTGTCCTGAGTGTTGTACCACACCACCAGGAACAGCAACACAGCCAACTGAAGTTATTGCAGGGCCATTCTTTTTGGAAACATTGAGCAATTTCGCAGCTTCTGTGTCCAAACAGGTAAATGTGCGTTAATACACGAAAACAGCATGGACTAAAAATATGTGGTAATAGGGAAGTTGTGATTGAAAGCTTCAGTGAAGCTGAATGACAAAACCAAAACTGCAGGACATAATTAATGTACAGTACATACATTAACATTTCAGGCTCACCAAAGGGGCTAAGAGGCAAAGAGGATCTGTTTAGTACAATACAGAGCCAATAAGTACAAACAAAGTTCTATTCTTGTCTCATTTTTTTGTTTATTTATGTTTGTTAAAACAACGTAAATGTCATTGTCCTTAAAATATAAAGTACTGAAGAGTTTGTTTCAATCAAAATTCAAGCTCACATGTTATTTCTAACTTGTGTTCTCAATTTTCATATGCTTGGCTTGGTATGGATGACTCACAGTGGTAAGTGGCTGAGTAGAAAACTTCAGACTTTCTATTTGTAGTAAGTGTTCCACTGGAAAATTAACAAGCACTCTCAGGACCAGATGAGAGATATAAACTCATTTGTGTGTTTTGTGTCTCTAACAACTGGACAATTTGTTTTTGCTATTCAGCTATAAAAGCTAACTTTAAAATACAATCTTTGAATTTGGGGTGGGCGGTATGACCAAAATTCTATATCACGGTATTTTTCTAAATTATCCCGGTTTCACGGTATTCGACGGTATTTTTTTCTCCATGCATGAGTGGATGTTAACCACATTTTCCACTGCAATTACTGGCTAAGAATAACCTATTCCACTGTCAAGAGTATTGTACACTGTACAAAAAAAACATTTTAATGTGCACACAATTATTAATACAGTTTTGCATTGCCCCATAAAGTGATAGTTTTCAAGGGGGTGGCACTAATGGAGAATGTATCACATTGCATGACAGATGCAGTCAAAATATAGAACCTTTTTATTGAACAAATTTTGCAAAAACAAACTATAATTTTGACAACATATTTTCAACCATACAAAGAGGTATTTAGACTTAGTAAAATATCCAGAAGTGCTTGTCAAAAATTGTATTGCACCGAATATGTCTTAGAAAAGGAATAAATAGAAAATATTTTTTGTAAACCAACTACACTTTCTGTTAATGTTAACAATCTCTGTCCACTGACACGTTAAAGTGACTTTTTAAACAACTTTATCATCATTAAACTGCATAATATTTAAACTAATAAATAATAACAATAAAATAAATAATAGTATTATTACTGATAGTTGCACTATTACTTCAAGATTTCAAGCCCAGGTGCATTACACAGTATTCACCAAATTAAAATAAAATAAAACAAGTGCAACTTGGTGATGACATCTTTACCAACTGAACCATCATTTAGGCAAACTGCATTAATATGGACCTTGCTTCAAGCTAAGCTATACTGGGAAGAAAAAAACAAACTATATGTCGAGAACAAAGTCAACATTTCCACTTTATTCTTGCCATTTATGTCGAGATTAAAGTCAACATTTCCACTTTATTCTCACCGTTTATGTTGAGATTAAAGTTGACATTTCCACTTTAATTATGAAGTAAACTATGAGAATAAAGTAGAATGTCATAAACTAAACTTCTTCCTAAAATCAATGTTTAATCAATTACTTAATTTACCCCGTCATAAATTAATGCAGCACATTAAATGCTTTGTGTTACGTTCCCAGACCCAGTGGTTAATCACTACGCTTCTTAAACTGACTTCCTCCGCACTAAGAGAAGACAGCGATCACCATACAGAATCCATTCACTTCATGATATTCCTGCTTTCTGAAAGTTTAGAATGCTAAGATAAATACTTGATATCATTTTCATGATGAAATGCATTAAAGCAGGTATTACACATGCACGGTAGTGATGCGGTAGTGCTGCTCCCTTGCAGTAAGGGGTCCCCAGGTGTATGTTCAGTGTAGAGAACTTTATGGCAGGTGTGATGAGGCTCCAAAAAACTGGATGTATGAATAGCTATCGCACAGGTTTAACTTAAATATTGTGTAAATGTTGGGTTTGTGATCTGCTGGTCGGAGACACAAACACAGAATTCAATGCATGTTCTTCTGAGCGGGCTATCTTTATTGCATGCATGCTGTCTCTATCTGACGTAGGCTACCAAAACCCCAGTTCCTATCCTTCCTTTTTCTTTCACCACATAACCAATCACCACACGATAAACGTCTTTGTGAAATTAAAACTAGTTATAAACTTAGCCCACAGAGTGTTCAGAACTTTAAAAATATCTTCGTTATACATGTTTAATTATGCCATCCGTTCAGAGTTGCGCCCATCTATGAACAAGTCGCCAGCACATCGAAGGATGAATACAAGCAAAACATACACTAGCAGGGTCAATACAGCACAACAAAACCCCACATCCTACATGACTTTGAAAGGAAACTGAAGCGCAGAGTAAACCCACCAGAAAAACATGCAAATGCAAGGCAGGCACGCCACCGTGCCCCCATATGATTAATGCATGCTTTAATGCATTTCACCATGAAAATTATATTAAGTATTTATTTTAGTATTCTAAATGTTCAGAGAGAAGGAAGATCATGAAGTGAATGTATTCTTGACTACAGATCGCTGCCGGCGCCTCCTCTTAGTGCAAAAAGAAGTCAGTTTAAGAATCACTTAACACAAAGCATTTAATGTGCTATATAACTTATGACGGGGTTTGAGAAAATCTAGTAAATTAAATATTCATTTTACGATGAAGTTTAGTTTACGATGTTCTACTTTAATGACAAATTACGAGAATAAAGTCAACTTGTTGACTTAAATCTTGATATAAACGGCGAGAATAAAGTCAGCATGTCGTCACACTATTACACAGTACCCAGGTACATTACACTGTATTGAAAACAAATAAAACAAGTACAACTTGGCTTGCAGTATTATCCAGTAGTATAGAAACAGTATTTACACATTTGAACATAATGGTCCACATCCGACCTTTTAAAATCAAAGTATCTCCAGACAACAGACATGGCTCCTTGTTTCGGCAAAAGTTCTACTTCAAAGTATCTCCAGGCTCTCTGTCCATTTTCACCGCGCAGCATTCCTATGCTACCGCCCACTATTTGGTGGTGTAGCAGTGAAAAAGAGCCCTAGTGCAACAAATCTGTGTTTAGCGGTGTAGCAGTGAAAAAGGTCCCCACTTGAACAGTTTCCCGCTGCGCCACGTTCCGAACGTCGTTTAGGCAATTTAAACTGGTGTTGCGGTATAAGAAAAATATAAAAAAAAATAAAAAACAGTTTTCAGTATGAACCGGTATACCGCCCAGCACTACTTTGAATTGTGTTTAGTCTTTTTGTCCTTGTAGTTCCATCTAATATCTTTCTCCCACTTATTTACCCACACTATCTTTAGGTTGCATATTAAACTCTTATTGAAGGGTTTAAAAAGGACATTCGACAAATGGAACATATTTATTCATGATTTGTTTTGTAAGGTTCCTGGTCTTAGTAAAAATAGAACTTGTGTGTTTTTGGTGGTACAGTGTATCTGAAGTTAATCTTATTCTAAATCATTTAAATTACATGGCCAAGGAGCATGGTGACATGTTCCATGCTGGTCAGAATTTCAGTGTAACCTGTAAATGTTACAGTAAATTTGAAGTTGGATATATAGTTTGACCTGATGAAGCTTCTGTAAGTGGAGCTAATTGTCTGAATGGGTTTTCCCAGACTGTAAAGTTATTTACTCTGTTGAAGAACCTTTCCACTCATGACTATAGGTGTAGTCAAATCTCTTTACTGTCACATGTGAACAAGATCTTGTGGTCTCCACAATGGACAGCTACTTCCCTTTATCTTTAGAGAACAAAAAATTATTTTTGGGCATCGTAATCTCTGATTTGGAGGCACTGATTCCATTTGGTCATCCATCCCGTGCAAGTACACAAACAGTACATTACAGCATTTACAAATATCAACGACTTAAGCAAAATCCTGGAAATGTCTTGATGACTTTTGCTTTGTCATGACACATCCACATTAAGATCTTGTTCTAATACCGTTGAAAATGACAGTGATGTCTGGTATTGCAGGATTCAAAGAAGGGAAAGAAAATTTTAAAGATTCTGAAACAGCTGATTACAGTAACTGCCACAATTTTAAAAAGCAGTACATTTGGCCTCACAATTATATTTAACAAGATGATCTAAGTGTTAAGGCATTGGGGGCATCACAGTTATTGGTATGTATTCATTAAGAGTTTAGGGGCCTAGACCCAGGGTTGGACAGTACTAGAATACAAGTACTGACGTTACGTATTCAGAATACAAAAGCAAGTATTTAGAATTCAGCTTGCATTGTGTTTTTAAAGATGGATCCAACAGTACAATTACTTTATGAAATTGATCACTGAATGTTTTTAAACTACATTTCTGTATCTGTGAATTCAATCAGCCGTGGAGTGATAATATAAAATCTAAAAAAAATTTCCAGAAAGTTTCAAAAAGTAAAACTTGAATTTGCCATACGGTGAGCACTATGCTGAATGCGCACAAATTAAGTGATATGTAGGCAGTGTTATATATACCCTGCTGTAGCATCCTGGCATTTCACAATTCCTCAGTTTCTGTCCAGCACTTATTGTCTGAGCATTGTTCACCTTGTGTCTCACTCATTCGCTACTTTTGTATGTAACTGGTTAATGTTAATGTTCAATTATTGCTAGATGGGGTTCTAAATGTTTTCTGTTAGGAACCTTAATGCTTTCTCTGTCTGTCTCTCCCTCATACTGGAGGTAGCAGCCCTTTGGATGCAAAACGCTTTGCGATGTGCCTTTGATTCTGGCTGTTTCCGTTTGCTTTTTATGTGAGCTAAACTTTTTCATAAATCTTGTTCTTTTTCCCCAGTGTTCTAAATGTGTTTGTTGCTTTATATTGGTTTATGTTTTAAGGAGTAGCAGTTAAGTAATTTATTTAAGCAGTATCACTCAAGATGCAGAGGAAATGTAAAATGACATGCTGCTGATTCTGGCTAGTCTGTTTTGCTTTTTAGCCTGTTGAGTCTAAATGCAACTCAAAACAAGTAATCTATGGTTCACTTTATTTGACCAGATTAGACACAGTTGCATAACACTGAGCAAACCATCTTGGGTCAGTTCCAGAAAGAGATTTAGTTAATCCTGGATCTCAGAATGAATCCTGGTTTGCACGATTTCGCACCAGTGGATTAGCCAGCTCCAGAACACTGGATTTCAATTGGCTTACAAAATCCCAGATAGGTTGATCCGGATTAACTCATATTCACAGAAAAATTTACAAGCCCTTATTGAGTTGTGCACTGAACAATTGATCAACCAAGGACTACAAGTCTGAAAAACAGGGGACAACCTTTATGCCAGCAGAGCAAGATGTGATGATGGCAATGCATAAAGATTGTCGTCACATCCGATAAAAGAGGTGCAGCAGCTGCCAAGGAAAGAAAGGTGGCGTAGAGGAATAATCACTGAAAGAATGAATGTGTAGAAGTTTGTGTAGTAAATTGTTGAATTGTTCAAAATGTGTACCCCTGAGTGATATTTACTTGTATCGTTGTATGCTCTCAAGAAAGAATTGTATTACATTTTTACAATATTAATGATATCAAACTTGCAAATCTCTGGATTTTCTCTTTGATGATTTTTATATATTTCTGTTTTGGGAACACTGCCTGTGTGTCTGTCTGTGTGCGCGTGTGTACAGATGCTGCTTCAAAGTTAGGTACACTTTTATGATCACTTTCCCGATATGTGTAGCATTTTCGGCATTTTCTATATTGTGTAAAAAAAACTGCTCAAAAAAAAGGAAATGTCCAAGGTTTGCATCAATGCGAGCTCAAAGTCACAATGTGTTAACTCTGAACATGTCATGTTTTAGAAGGTTGCTCTAATGTATTAAAGCCTCAGATGTAGAACAATAACAGACACTCCTCTGGGCATGCCAGAATGTCCATTCGTGGTCTAGTTATGTTTCTTTGGACAGAATTTGGTGAAGGAGTTATGCTTCTATGTCAGTTGCTCCTTCAGGAAGGTACACAACATTTTCAAGATTTTGTTAGCTTTTTCTGCTTAAATAGTGCATCTGAGATAAGCATTTCTGACAGGACATTAATGAACTTTGATTTAATGGTTGAATGTTCTGCTGTAGTTCCAAAGCTTTAATCCTTCATGTTAAACCTGCTCCTTTGTAGGTTAGTTTCAGAGCATTGGTTACCATAGTAACTGAGCTGGATTACGTCAGCTCTTTCTTTCTGGAATAGGCAAATCCTGATTCTGTTCCAAAAAGCAGGATTAGTTAGTTATCTGCATCTTTGGCCTCACTGAAGACACAATTTTGGCTTAATCTTTTCCAGAAACAAGGGTTTGTCTAAATCCAGGAATTCTGGAAGGAACTTAACTCGGTTTCCATAAGTCACAGTTTACTTTAATCAGATTTCACACAAATCCTGCTTTCTGGAACAGAATCCTGAAATTTACATGGATGTGCACTCACCTCTAATTATGACAGATGCCAGGAATTAAGCGTAAGTATGTAACAGGAAAAATGCATAACCTAAATTTGTTTTTAAAGATAATTTTAAGCTTGTTTCTTGAAAGAACAACTCAAGAATGTGAAATGGCTAAAACCCATTTCAGATATTTAATTTTTATTAATAAAAGTTTCATGAAAAAATTTGTTCCACTTGTTTAAAAACAAGATTTATTTTTGTGAGATTTAAGTGCATTTTCAAGTCACAATTTAATTTAAATATTTTTAACTTGTTATGCAATTTTTATGAGCAAGGCTATAAATATGTTTCTATAAAGTGTTTGAAAAGTACTCGTAAAGTATTCAGAATAAGTTACCCAAGAATTGCATTTTAATAATTGCAGAATGCTAATCTGAATACTTTAAGGACTGTATAATCAGTATTCAGTAACTAAACACTTTCTTAGAGTGTTCTGCTGGAAACTGTCTGGAGTGAAACATTCTGTACCTTTATTGTTATTTACCTTAGAAATTTAAGAAGATTTGCATCTCAATTGCAGGCATTAATGTGTTTCATAAGGTAAAATAAAGCAGAATTGTATGTCAAAAAGATGCTTTTAAAATTGCCTTTAAACTTTACTGGAAACTAAAGTAGTGATTTATGAACTGTTGTAGTAATAAAAATATTAAAAAGTTATAACATTTAAACACTAATCAGTTCTGCTAAACAGAAACGCATTTTTTACATGCTTAATTTTAATAAGCTTCCTTATAATTTTGCAATGATTCTTAGCTGCAGAGAGCAGGTCATAGATACTGTGGCAATGTGACAAATGTTAGATCTGTATCAAAAATAAGACAGATGTTGAATGTTATCAATGTTGTCTTTCTTTGAAGATTTAACATACCTTATGACAACCTGTCTTTTTTCAAAGATGGAAATATGTTTTTTACTCATTTACTATTCATCTCTTTTAAGAACTTCCCCAGCACTATGTCTTAGTGACATCTTAGCTAACTACAGACAGAAATCAAAATGTACTATCTTCAGACTTTATGTAGCAGAAAGTATTCAACAAAATGAAGTAAACCATCTACCAGCAGAGCCTAACAGTCTAATTATATTCTGAAGCATGCATATTAGAATTGGTGTCAATGGAATCTTAAGATGAGCTTAATTAATGTAGAATTTCCTTTGTTATAGAAATTAAATAATTTTACATGTAGTACAACATCAGTCTGTAAATATAACTGTACTGCAATAAATTACTTTTAACAGGCTAACCATTGAACTGTGGTATGTGTTATGGTTGCTACTGCTACTTCACAGGTCCTGAACACCTGGGACGTCCCAGTCTAATTACTGAGTATGCATGCTCTCCATGTGTTTCCTTGAGTATTTTCTCCAGGTACTTTGTTTTTTCTCCCACTTCCCAAAGACATTTTCTATCCCTTTTATTCACTGTGAGTCTACAAGAAAGCAGCTCCCATCTCGGCAGCAATGGGCAGGAAACAACAGTGAACAGGTCACCAGGCACTGTAATTGTTGAGAATAGATGTGCATACCATTTTTTGTTTATAGATTACACATACACTTTTATATCTGTTGTAGAAGAAAAACAATGCACACATGAGATGTTTAGAGAATAAAACTTTAAAGTACTGTTTGCATGGTGCCTTTATTGCTGTTAAGTAGAGTTTTATTCCCAAATCAAGGCATTGTTTCACAAAAATTGCATTATTTTCAAATAAAGGTAGCATCTTCATAGGGCTGTATTGCTTTATTATTTTCAACTTTAACCACAATATAAATACACTTGGTTACAATCTGAAGGTTAACCAGGAAGATGCTGCCTTTATTTCAGACCTTGTTATATGTGGCAGGTATGGTGGTACAGCATTTAGCACTGCCAACTTGTGGGTCCATTTTACTGGATTCCAATTTCATGCCTGTTCTTGTCTGTATTTGATTTGTACCATGTACATGTGGCTTTTCCTCCTATGCACATTAGGATAATTGACAACACTAACCTGGCCCTGTACAGTATATGTGTTATTGTGTATCTGCCATGAAATGGTATCCTGATTAGATTAGATTCCTGCCTTGGATTGGGTTAAGCAGTTTCAGACTTCTAAATTGCTCTGAATGTGTGTGCTTTTGTATATATATATTAAGGAGTGCCACAATTACCAGATAGAAGAGGGTAATGGGAGTGTGTGTTCTCAAACACTATATGCTCATTTACTTCAGAGAAGCTGTAAAAACAATTCACAGACATCAAGTTTCTTTGTCATTTCTGTTTGCTGACATTTTGTAACTTAGCAGGAGTGTGATTGGCATAGAGCATTTAACAGTTAAAAGACACATCCACACAGTGTATGGTCAGTAAAAACAATATACATGTACAATTACATTTATTCATTTAGCAGATCTCCTTGAATAAAAGCAAGTGAGCGATACTGTACATATGATAAATACACTGTATATATGAAGCTGAACAATCACAACTATCAGCTATAGAATCTCTATTAAATATCAAACAAAGGAAACCTTATAGGAAAAGCACTTGCATACCTTTACTAACACATGCTAACGTAAACTAAACCAAGCTTTCAGAAAGGTGTTTATATTTTGCTTTTAAAGTCCACTTGTGACTTTTCTTAGACGTATACTTATTCAAATATCTATGCGCTGCCTTCCACATCAGTTTGCCCCATAATTTTGTGGATTTGCTTGTGGATTTTTCCCTGTAAAAGTGTGTTTTGTTTTGCATGTTTCCATCGTATTAATAGACTGACACCCTGTACGCAAAATTTTCATACCCCAGTGCTGTTCATATCATGAATAACTGCCCCAGCAAGGTGGAGCTACCCAGCTCCAAACCCGTGGCCGTACAGTAAGCCAGGGCGGCTGCCCTTTAGTGTCCTGGGGAAGGTAATGCCCTTTTTCTTTCAAATAATTTTGGTTATCCTTCTTGTTATATTTTTTAATTCAGTCGTCTGTTTTCAGGACTCAGAAGGTTGCTCAGGGCACTCTAACAACCTTATTTACTTGCACAACACTATTCATTGAAACCATAATAAAGCTCTTCAAGTCAAATAAATTTTTTTTTTTATTACTGAACAATCATTCACACGAACACTGGACAGAAGGCTAGATCCAATAATCCTTTAAACGTGTTCATACACATATCTTGGTGGATATGGGAGGAAACTAACAAACACATGGGCAGAACATGCAGACTCCACACAGATGATGACTGAGTGCTGGAGTTGAACCTTCATTTCTGGGTCCATGAGGTTAAGTAATGTACTCTTTAATTTCCATAATTTTCTTGGTGTAACTAACTTGAGAAGAGTCTTCACCAGCATCTTTCACCTTGTTTGAGTACATCTAAAGTATTACAGTTTTTGCATTAAGCCTCTTGCAGATTAAATAGAGGAAAATAGTGAGGAGGAGATTTGGGAGCATGTGCTGATAGCACGTTGCTGCACCCACCACACAACAAACCTCTTCAATTGGGACTCGAATGCAGCAGGTGACACCTCAGCATCACACTGGAACGGTGTGAGGTTTTTTTATGGTGGCTGGAGTGCCAATCCTGCTACCAATCCCCAAGTTTTCCCTGTAAATTGGAAGAGCTGCTTGCAGGGCTGGATGCAGATTAACATCATAACCAGGACGAAGCAATTGCTTGTTTATGGCCTTGCTCAAGTGCCCAAAGAAATAGAGTCACAAATCACAAGTAAACTAAACTCAAGGCAACAATTCCATTAAAATTAAAAATTGATTACTAATAGAAGTCCTTGGGAACAATAGAGGGCACTACTAGGAGAGGTCATCCCTGGTCACACTCTCTTCTTGTCTTTGTTTTCAGAAAAGTAGTGTAATGTAATGCTTGTTTTTAATATGAGTTACTAGTAAGTTGTCTAAACTTGCATGAACCACATTGCTTAGATTTTATACTGTCATGAACATCATTTGTTATGATTCTTTTTTACTTCATTGGTCATGTCAGAGACACTAATATTTTCTTTTTGAATTAATAGGGGGCTCTGCCCCCTACTCGCTTTGCTCGGCAACCCCCTATGCATTAGTCATTTCTCAGATCTGCTGCTTACGATGAATTGTGCTGTGCTTTTGGATAAACATGAATATCAACTCTGTCTTTGATATCTCCGTCTTTCGAAACTGTTATCGCTGACAATTTGTCACATGTTGGTTTATTATATACTGTATGTGAGCATGATCTTTTGGATTCATATAGAAATCCAAGAAAACTTCTTTGTCTGTGTTTTTCAGATAAATTTCGTGTAAAGTGTGATACTTTTGGACGTATGGATTTGTATCCATTATTGGCTGTAGAACTTCTAATGTCTAGTCATTTAACTCTTTTAATTCTTTGTTGCATCGCTTCTCCGTGATCATAAAACTAAACCTGACTGAATTGTGGTTTCTTTGAAATGAAACTTGTAGTACCTCTGTCATATCACCCATGTCCATATATTTGATCTCTTGTCGATGTTCCGTTATTTCACTGAGTAATAATTTCTGTTTTTTAGTGCTAATGCGATCTGTACTATCAGTTTTTTGAGACTTTCAAATTTTAGTACTTTCATAATCTCTAACCTGCTCTGCATGTGTATCACGCCAATGTTTTTGAACCTCTTTACAACATTCTACTTTGTCTTTTTCTCTTTGTCTTTTCTTATTCTACTGTTTGTCTTTTATTTCTGCCCCCGCTTGGACCTTTTAGGTTTTCAATTCATCTCTTGGTACAAAGTCTTGTCTTGCGGGACGTGACATTATCTCTCTGAAAATGTCTTGTCTTGTCCCACGATTTTTTTATATAATAGAGAGTTTTATTTCCTTTTATTGTTGACATGGTTAACCCCATTTTGTGGTCTGTTTTTTTTTTTGGATGGCTGATACTATTTTGTGCTTTATTTCCACCATTTTATTTATGTTTAGTAGGCTTGCTGCTGGTCACAAAGTCAGCCTTTTTTTACACAACAAGCAATCTATTATGTCCTTTTGTTTTTAGTTCAGTTTTGACATTTGCAACAATTCTTTATTTGACTACTGATTTTTTTAAATTTCCTATCTGCAAGTTAGGAGGTTTCAGGGCTCTGTCTCTACCTAAATTGAACACTTTGAGTAGTGAGAAAAGCGCTATATAAATGTAAAGAATTATTATTAAATGATGCTGATTTGGGGATTGGTATTGTAATTAATGGGTAAAGGATTATTAAAAGCTATGTTGCTAGTGATACCAGTTCAAAGGATGACATATTTCTGAATAAAAGGATGTGGAAACCTAGCTATCATTAATAATAATAATAATAATTCATTACATTTATATAGCGCTTTTCTCATTACCTGACTGAACCTGGTGTTCCTAGAGATAGTAATAGAAAAAGGATGAAGGAAGAATGTAAGGCCAATGACAAATGCATCCCTTTCTCTTCATCATGTTTTGTCCTGACATGCCTCATTCCACCACAGGGTGCAAAGAGGTGCTAAAGGATTCTTTTTGTCTACAGCCATCAGACTGTATAATGCTTCCTTCTCCTCCTATTATGACACATTTGCCCTAACTAGTTATATCAGACACATTGACACAGGGACATTATTTATTTAGGGACCCTATACATTAAATGCACACTCTGTATATTTTGTTTAGTTCTGGGTCTGGCACTAGTGTATTTGTTTGCTCTTCTTGTTGTATTCTTTTGTACTATAATTATTTGCAATTCTTGCTTAATGCTGTCCTGTATTAATGTAACACAGGCAAGTTTACTATGAAAGAAGCAGTGAAAAAGGGTTGGGTTCCAAAGTTGGGTATACCCTGTGTGGACCACCAGGGGGCATACCAACCACCCTATCTGGCACAGACAGGCACCGACACAAGTGCAGGTGCAACACACCTTTATTTTTTAATGTGGGAAAACTTCCCCATGCTTCCCACCCTTACAGCATAGATCTTCAATAAAGAATCCCAGCTTTTTTTCTTCCTTTGGCCTTTACACACTCTTTGACTGGCTTCCGTTAGCACTTCCGGTGAGGTGGAAGTGCTGTAACATAGGACTCCAACAAAGTCCATGCTCCCTCTGGTGGCTGCCCTGTAGTGTCCTAGGGAAGGTAATGCCCAGAACACAGTCTCTCCTCTGGTCCTTCCAATACAGGGGCATCCTGGCCAGGCAAGGATTCCAGCCGTCCGGCACACCTGTTTATTAACAGGATACGTGTGATTGTGTGTGAGGATGACACCTGTGTCTTTCACAAATACAGCTCAACGAGCAAGCTTCTGCAGTCTTTTGGTCATACATGTGTGATGCCCCAGGGTGCCTGCAGGAATGTCCCTGTTCCTGCGACATGGATAGTCATGAAACCAAGATGAACTAATGCAGTTAGGACACAAACAATAAGATTGGTACAAGTGCATTTTATTCCAAATAGGCAATGTACAAACAGTGCAGTGAAAAGCAAAGTTTTCATCATTAAATAAATAAATGCATACATATTTTTAATCAATATTCTTGGTGCTTTTTGTGAGTATGTTTTCTGGAAAAACTATTAATTATCCTTGTAAACTAGACATTTTTCTCTTTTTCAGAATATTTTTGAAAGAACTGGAAAATATTGTTGAAAATCCAGAGTTAGTTGGAATCTGCTTTTTGAAAAGAGTAAGTGAGGCAGTTATGTTGTTATATACAATAATAATTTCAACAATAAACCCACTTTAAAAGGGGCATTCATAACTCATAAAAAAAGTGGTACTAATGTAATCCAGACCACGTTTATTACATAACCACCATTCATCTCAATTGCAGTAAACATTTTCACTAATATGCTTTAATTTTATTTCTAGAAAGAGGATCTCCAGGTTTACGAAAAATACTGTCAAAACAAGCCTCGATCAGAAGCTCTCTGGAGGCAATTTGGAGATAATTCATTTTTTCAGGTATTTAGTTTGGCACATTAATTTTGTATTGTTTACTGATAAAGAGCTTTTTAAATAAGTTAAATAATAAAACTGCAAATTATTTTAGTGTAATTCTTTTTGTGTGTAGCATACTTCTAGTATATTTATTTCTTTGTGAACCTAATATTCAAGTAAGTTACAATGTGATGGCCAAACTGAACATAACTGTCCCATCACTAAGAGTAATGCAATTAAATAAATTATACTGTGTTATTTCATGGAGATGAAAATATTATGAAATTGTTTTATAATTAGAGATTACCAAATTAATAAATACATAAAGTATGTACTGCATTCCTTCCTGCAAGAAGTCTTCATCCAACAGAAACCCAAATGAGAGTAGTTTTCATGCAACAAAAACTCAAATGAGAGTATTTAATTCCAGTAGTTATTTTATGTTTTGCAGAGTTTAATGTATGAAAAGTCATTTTCACCAGGTTATTAATTTTATTTTAAACAATAGATTAAGGTGAAAGGTCAGTTTTATGTCACAACTTGGACAATTTGGGTAGTTTAGTTTTATCTGAATTGTTCGACTTGTAGTTCATGTGGTATTTCCAACTCAGCATCTCGGATTTTCTGTGTACAAGGGTATATGAACGCAGCAACAGCCCTGAAACTGCTAGTTGAGTATTTTCATACCCCTAGAAGTCAATCTCACTACATACCTAAACCATCTCATGTGACTGTTCACAGTTCACAGAAGAAGCAGTCCTAGTCTGAGATCCTACCACATTGCCGAGGTCTTCTTCTGTTTTGAACAGTGAGGCCAGCAACCCTGCATAATAACTTGATCTCGGGCACTTGTACTTGATTTCATGACTTCAGTAATTATCATATTAGAAATACACAGAATTGTTTTCATATTTTTGAATTTGTGTCACTGGTAGATTAAATCAAGCAGTGAATCAACAATGGGGTGTAAATCAGCAATGCAGGAATTTATATAATATTTTAGCCACTAGGCAATATTGTCTAATATTTTAATTTAGTTAAGTTTCTTACATTTTGTTATTTAACTTTTAGAACCTATTATAGTGCTATCTAAAAATAGTGCAGGTAAAAATGTTGCAGAGCCTTTTACTGTTATATGACTAACTGAAAGAAAATTTATGTTCTAAACAGAAGGATAACTAGATTTATACCCAGAAATTAATCAAGGTGCATATTGCTTTAAGCATATATATATTTTGCTATTAATTACACAGGAATGCCAAAGAAAACTGGATCATAAACTTGCCCTAGATGCTTATTTGTTGAAACCAGTCCAGAGAATCACGAAATACCAGCTTCTACTTAAGGTAACTTACCAAACTAAGCCATTTTTATACTTAGAAGTCCATTTTCACAAGGATATGTTTTTCAGTGTTCAGTACATATAGTAGTTCAAATTATACACTCTGATCTGTCTTAATTTTTGATTGCAGTGCTGTACATTGTTCCTCAGTCTTGTTGGAAATGTCTCATTTCCTCCCAAATTCTGAAGATGTACAAATTAATTTACTTGACCTCTACTGCAACTTGGACCTATATAGTAAAGAGTGGTTGTGGGTGCTCTGCAACAAGCTAGAATTTTTAAATATGGTATTTAAAGAGTGGCAGCTGCATGGAGTATATGTGTGTATATACAACTGCACAATATTTCAGTCATCATTTGTGTCTGTGTTTGGGTATTTTCAATGGATTTTACATGTGCTGTTTATTTTTATGTAACTCCTCCAGACTGATAGGCTTAGAAACCGGTATAAATTTAGAAAAAACATATAGTTTAAGTAAAATACAAAACTAGCAATATGCAAATAAATGTACATCTATTTATGTATTTACAACATAAGTTTCCCAACTCTTTCTGTTATTATTTAAATGTTGTACTGTGCATCTGTATTTAAATTCTTTTTTATCCAAACTAGTTACAGTGGAACCTCGGTTCACGACCATAATTCTTTCCAAATCTCTGGTCGTAAACCAATTTGGTCGTGAACTGAAGCAATTTCCCCCCATAGGATTGTATGTAAATACAATGAATCCGTTCCAGACCGTACGAACTGTATGTAAATATATTTTTTTAAAGATTTTTAAGCACAAATATAGTTAGTTACACCATAGAATGCACAGTGTAATAGTAAACTAATGTAAAAACATTGAATAACACTGACACAAACACCCAGGCTCCCTGCTCAGCTGCACGCGCAGGCTCGCTCTCTCTCTCTCTCTATCTCTCAGCAGCACGCGAGCCCCCACCCCCTCTCTCTCTCTCTCTCTCTCAGCAGCACTCGAGCCCCCCCCTCTCAGCAGCACGCGAGCCCCCCCCCTCTCTCTGTAACATTGCAGCAGTTCGCGCTATAGCCTTACAATCTGATCGCTGTATAAACACTTTTAAATGAGTTTTAAGCACCGGGGGAAAAAAATGAACATTTGAACAAATCCAAACTTTATTTAAAAGCCAACCAAGAAAGTAACATTACAGGAGTTCACGCTAATAGCATTACAACCCGATCACTGTAAACACTCTTTTTAAATGAGTTTTAAGCACAGGGGGAAAAAAGGAACATTTCAACAAATCCGAACTTTATTTAAAAGCCAACCAAGACAGTAACCTTGCAGGAGTTCACGCTAATAGCATTACAACCCGATCGCAGTAAACACTCTTTTTAAATGAGTTTTAAGCAAAGGGAAAAAATGAACATTTGAGTAAAGAGAAAAGTAACATTGCAACACTTTCTTCACACCACTCTTCACTTGCTTAGAAGCCATGGTTAACTGCAAAAGCACACGAAATACTGTAGAGCACAAAGAGTTAACAGGTAAAGCACGCACATCTGACTGAGAACAATGAACAGGGAGAGGCTGAACACATGTTTAAATACAGTAATCAGCACGTACGAACCGGAAGGGAAATGAAATAGAGCGCAAAGAGTTCACAGCGAAAGCATGCACGTGCAAGTACGCACGTCTGACCGAGAACAATGCAACACGTGCGGAAATCATCGGCGCGCACAAACCGAAAGGGAAACTGGCTTGTTCGTATACCGAGTGTGTGGTTGTGAACCGAGGCAAAAGTTTGGCGAACTTTTTGGTCGTAAACCGAGTTGTACGTGTACCGAGACATTTGTGAACCAAGGTTCCACTGTATTACTAAAATAATTTGCTTATATTCAGCAATTATGCAGAACGAAAATAAATAGGAAAACAAGAATGAGCTCATTAAACCATTGAATGAGCAAAGTGGTACAATAATATGATGCAAAGTTAATTCGTCAAAAGGCAAATCAACAGAAAAGGGTCTGTGTGTTCCTATAATATATGGTATAAAGGTGAGCATCTCAGTTTGGTCTTCCTGATAAAGGGTAGACTAATGAAAGTGCAAAACTCTGAAGAACCCTCACATTACCTTGTGAAGTGTGCAGTGAGTATTTGTCAGTCTTGAATGAGTTATAAAATCACACGGAAATATTTTGAAAATAATCACTGTCAAGTAAGAAAACATAGTTTGTAACTAGAGAAAATTTAAGACCATTATACGATTGTTGTCCAAATTATACCACAGCGCAAGTAGAAAATTCATACAGAATGTCCAAAAGAACGTGGCCCCATCCAAAAATCTATCTTGATGGAGATAATCATACCTTAGATATATAACTTTAGCTAAAGGGCAATGACATCCATTGGAAGATAGCTAGAAAAAACACATGTTGTGATTTGGGGATCCCAAAGTATAAGTGTCAGTTACACTACTGGTATCATTTCAGTATGTCTGTGGAGTACTTAGTGGTGTGAAGTTTAAAGAGAGTCAGTACTACAGTTAAAAAAGCTCAAACGAGTGATCAAAGAAACTAGTGATTATATAAATAAATTCTTAACACATTTTTTTGAAAATCATTGAGTGGAAGATAGCAAATGTCCTATTACTTTAAAAACTGAACCAGAACATTCTAGTAACTCCAGGGAACATGTTCAGTATGGTAGGAAATCTAATGGAAAAATTAATCGAGAGATTGTTGAATTATCATGACCTGGTTTTTGTTTTAAATCTTTTACAGTTGTAATATGTGAAACTTTATTTTGGAAGTTTTAGTGAACAAGAAAACTTGAGTGACATTTTTTTGTTTTGATGCATTTTTAATATGGTCTAAAACTGATTGTGTTTTTCCATGGTGGAGCTTTGTTTTTTGTGGGCACATTTTGTGTCTGGATTGCGTATGTAGTTGCTTGGTAGAACAGACAGGAATATGCAACCAATGACATTACTGTGAACATATAAAACTCAGGGATATGAACTTCCTGGTTGCCTAAGTCTATGAATTCAGTGTAAAACCTCACATTTGTTGTGTGCTTGTAAGAAAAAAAGTGTTTTGTGGTTTTGAAAAATTTCTGTTATTATCTATCCTATGTCATGGGTCTGTTTTTATTAACTGTTTTGGCTATTGATGCTTTCACGCTGTCATTTAATTCATTTTCTGGTTAATGTTCTGGGCTTTGGTTACTAGTTTCTTTTCCTCTCTGGTTACAACTTTGGCTAATTCTTCCATAACCAAGTTCTCCCTAGTGATTTCAATTTCAGAACATAGCTATTGCCTCCTTTGGCAGTCAACATATGAATAACATGTACTGTATCAAACATGGCTGTATTAGTGGACATTCATCATTGTTGTTGTTTATTGCGTACAATGGGGAGGACTGAACTGTCAAAAAACATGTCTCTGCAGAACTTAATTATTTAAGTTATTAAGTTACAAAATTCAAAAAAACAAAAGAGTTTAAGAATGTAAAATTCTAAATTCAGAAATCTAATAAAAAAGCAAACAAATAGAAACCATATGTTAATTAACTAAACAGCAGCAAAATAAACATGGACGTCAAACATGCATAAAATCTAAAAGTACAAAATTTTAAACCAAACCAAAAAAATTGAAAATGCTAAATTGCGAAAAGACAGAAAACGTACAGAAGTGCAAAGGAGAACCATACAGCAAACTTGCAAAAAGAGGCTATGGGACCAGTTGTCTCTTAATAGTCTTCAGGTAACTGTGGCTCTATTGACCACAATACCTTACAGCTGTAAACTAATTAGATGTCCCACCCAGCACTATCAATTAACTTAGTTATAAGAACTAAAATAACTAATAAAAAAATAAAAACTAGTGAAAAGTAATTATCAGTGGGATAACCAGAAGCAAAAGTGCTGGAACTATTACCAACACAAACAGAAAATAGGAAAGCAGGGACAAAGACCTATAATATTTCTAACAAACATGAGTTAGTAAGGGCAGATTATATTTGACCTTAGCATTATGGTGGTGATGTTGATTTTTGTGCCTCAATGATTGTTAAATATGTGTTCTCTGGAGATGTGTGCTCCTCATAGGGTTATTTGTTGCATATTGGTCTGAGGCGAGGGTTTGGAGAAGAAACAATGCAAAAACACCTTTATAATAATCTTTCTAAGTAAATATAGGAGGAGCTCATCTGGAATGCCAAGACCCACTCCTGGAACTAGGCTTTGTGGTTGTGTTCACTGGTAAGCACCTGGTGGCAGTTTGATCTAGGTAGCCTGGTGAGGCTGAGCTTGACAAAGCTATTTGGAGCAGCTTCAGGGGCTCACCATTTTGAGAGTGAGCAGTGAGTGTTAGTTACCAGTTCCTTTCACGTGACAAGAAAATGTGAGACAGATCCAAGCATACCAGACTCTGGCAATGGAAACTTACTCTTGGGATGGGGAACATAAATTCTCTTGCAGCAAAGGTCCCATAAGTAAAATATATATATATATATATAATATACTGTATATTGTGGCAAGCGGCTGGGGGTGGTACTCAGCCGGGACGCCCGGAAGGACCAACGGAAGGATTATGTCTCCTCCGGACCACAAGGGGGCGACCGCCCTGGTGGCTATGGGGACCACGGGAAAGGAGCATGGAAGCTCAACCCTATAGGGGCCCGTGGTCACCGCCAGGGGGTACCCAGATGCCTGAAGAGCCCTGGCCCTCAGCACTTCCACCACACTCTGAAGTGCTGGGGGGACGAAGACCAGGGAAACCCGGAGTGCTTCCGGGTGCACAGCCGGCACTTCCACCACACCAGGGAGTGCTGGCAGAGGCTCGTTGGGAGGCACCTGGAGCACGTCCGGGTGAGGAAAAAAGGGGCCGCCTCTCTCCATTTGATGGCTGGAGTTGGGTGGAAGAAGACGGAGCTCAGAGGAGAGGAGTGGAGGCGGTCAGGAAGAGAGAGAGAAAGGCATTGAGAGGGGGTGTTTGGTACGGGGTACTGGGTTTTGCGGGACACTGTAAATATTGTACAGAATGAATAAATGTGTATATATATATATATATATATATATATATATATATATATATATACATATATATATACTGTATATACACATATCTATACATAGCATTGGTTCTGGAACCGTATTTCTTGAGTAAATTTTTTCTCCCTCCTACTCTGACTATGCACCATAAGAGAGGCCCCAGGAGGGTGGGAAGATACTCAGAAGACCTAGCTGGCTGTCTTAATGTTTGAATTTGTTAGGTGAAAAAGACAGTAATTTCAGTGTGACTTTAAGTTATAGAGGATAGAACTGTTCTTTTTCATGATCAAATTTTTATTATCATTAATCTATCAGATCCCAAAACAGAGCACATAACACAATTTTTGAAAAGAATTAAAACAAGCAAAAATAATAAATATCCCACCAATCTGCAAACAACCTAATTTCCCCCCAATCCCCCAAATCAACCCATTGTCATACTGAAATATATTGAGTAAATTAAGATTAGAGAGCGGGACATAACTCCCAAGCCAGCTCCATTGGTAAGAAAGTGAAGAATACATTGAAAAAATAATGACTTTAAGAGCAAGGTCGGTACACTTGGTATTCATCATCTAATCCTGAATCAGCTTTACAACCAACTTCCACCTTTCAGTATTGGAGCACAGAGAGGAAAACTTTGACTGTTTTGTTCCATGTGTGTGCGTAAAAACTGCTTAGAGTATTTAGCCTTTTTGAAGACATTGTATTCTGTCTTTAAAAGAGTACCATCTACTTATTCTGTAGAGATATGTGTAGCAGTGTGATTGGGAGTAGTGGCCTGCCTGATCTGAGTCTAATCTGTAAATTGTTATTGGATTTTTGTGCTAGTCATGGATTATCCATAACAAGTACCATGTTCAAATACATGTTTACACATTAGTGTAACTAGACCCAGAGTACCATGATCCATGGGTCATTGACCACCTCAGTAGGTATGTCATTTAATCTGAGGCTATTGTCAGCATTTGCCTCCAGTGAAATCACAGAGTAAACTAATAGCACCTAGAAGACTAGAATTCTCCACAAGAGGCAAAATCCTCAGGTGCACCCTTACTAATGTCAAACAAACCTAATTATTAAATTAATTAATTTTTTTATTAATAGATCAATAAGTACTAAACAAGAATAATCACAGGCAAGAAAATAAAAATATACACAAATAATTAATCAATACATAAACATATATATTATATTTTGAACTAAATAGGAAACTTAATTTGAGTCAAATAAGCAAAATTAGAATTAGAAAGCTTTTATTGTCATTGTAGCAGTACAATGAAATTGTAAAATCTACACCTGTAAATGGTATAAGTACAACAAAAAACAACAAATAATATAAAAAGCACAAATCCTATAACAGATTAACCACATACATAAATAAATAAGGGACGGAAATTATTATCCACTAAAGTAATCCTCATACATACTGAAAAACAAATTGTAAAAGTTGTATGAGTTTTTAAAATTTAAAATTCTGATGGCCCAAGGATAAAAACTATCTGCAGATGCTCTTGTACAGCCTGCCGTAGGGCAGTAGTGTGAAGAATGAGTGGCCAGGATGAAAAGAATCTTTACTGATTTTTTTTTTTTTTGGCTTTCTGGAGGCATTGGTCACAGGAGATATCTTCCAAGGAGGGCAGAGAACAGCCAATGACTTTCTCTGCCATGGATATTACCCTCTGCGGAGCTTTCATGTCTGCTGCCGTACAGACAGTATACCATGTTTAAATACAGTATACGAAAACACTCTTGATGGTTGAGTGGTAGAAGATGAACAGCAGCACCCTTCATTTCCACTTTATGGAAAAGTCTCAGGAAATGCAGTTGTTGCTGGGACTATTTGACAACCGCCAGAGTGTTTGCTGTCCAGCAGAAGTTCTCAGGAAAGGAGATGACCCTCTCTACCAGGTCCCCATTGATACAGAGTAGTGCTGGCTCTGCTTTATGCCTTCTGACGTCAATAACCATCTCTTTAGTTTTGCAGGTGTTGAGTGAGAGATCGTTCCTGGAGCACCACACTGACAGCTTCTGCACCTCATCCCTGCATGCTAACTGATCGTCACTGGTGATGAGACCTACCACGGTGTCATCGGTGAACTCGATGATAGTGTTACTGGAGTATTTAGATGTACAGTCATACTGTAAGTTTACAGGACATAGAGAAGTGGGCTTAGTTCACAGCCCTGAGGGACTCTGGTGCAAAGTATGATGGTGGAGGAGCTGTGAGGCCCAGTTCTAACAGTTTGTGGGCACCCAGTGAGGAAATCCTTTATCTAAGTGCAAAAGGAGGGGGAAAAGTACAGCTTATGCAGCTTATTAATTAGTATGCTAGGGATGATTGTATTAAATTCCAAGCTGTAATTGACAAACAGCATCCTTACATAGGTCCCTGAGTGTTCCAGATGGCTCATCACTGTATGGAGGGCTGTATTGATGTCATCCTCCGTGTGTCTGTTTGATCTATAAGGAAACTGGTCAGGGTCAGAGGTGGGAAGGAGGCTGGCTTTGATGTACTGAGCAATTAGTCTTTCAAAACATTTCATGACTGTTGACATGCAATTGGTCTGTATTCATTAAGGTTACTGTTGACTAACTTTTTAGGGACAGGGATGGTAAATACCAACTTAAGACATAGGGCAACAGTGGCTTGTGTCATTGACAGATAGTGAGGACTCCTGCCAACAGGTCAGCACAAGCTTTAAGTACCATTTCAAGCATGCAGTCTGGCCAGGCATCTATTCCTCGGATTCACTGTCTTGAGCAACTGTCACACTTTAAGTTCCTGAAAAGTGAGTATGTTGCAGCTGGGGGAGACAGCAGGGTGTATGTGTGAGATCATTTTGCCTCAAAGTGAATAATGAAAATATTTAGTTCCTCTGCCAATGAGCATCAGCACAGATTGGCACATTTGATCTGCTTTTGTAGTTGATGATTTGTTGTAATCCCTGCCATGAGTTATTATGTGTCAGATAGGCATCTGCCTTGCTCTTATAGGTCATCTTGGCAGATTTGCTCTTTCCTGCTGTGTACTGGGCCCTATCCCCTAACCTGAAGGCTATGTCTCGGGTTCTCAACAGAGACTGAGCCTCACTGGTCATCCATGGTTTTTGGGTGGGGTAGACCCGTATGTGTTTATACAGTACTTAATATAGCCTAGTACAGCATCTGTGAGCTCCTCTAAGTCTAATTGTTCAAATATTGACCATTCTGTTTATGGAAAACAGTCCTGCAACTGCAAGAGGGCTCCCTCAGGCCAGGTTTTGATAGTTTTTATGGTTGGCTTGATTTTCCTCCAGTGGGGAGTATTTGCTGGGATAAGGAGCAGTGTGAGATGGTCAGACAAGTCCAGATGTGGGAGAGATAGGGCTCTGTAAGCATGCTCTAAGGTTGGAATAAACGCAGTCCAGTGTGTTTCTCCTCCTAATGGAACATTGTACTCATTGTGCAAATTTGAGGAGCACAGTCTTTAGGCATGCTTGATTAAAATCAGCATCTACAATGTGCACTCTGCCGGGATAAGCTTGTTGATGTTTTTTGATCATATTGACTCGGCAGGCGAGAGCCGAGCTATATATAAACAGCAATAATGATCACTACTGTCAGCTCCCTTGTCACATAGAAAGGTCTGCATAAAACTGTTACTGCTTCCAAATAAGGAGAGTAGAGTTCAATCTTATTGTTTGAACACCAGTCATTGTTTATTTATACACAAATAACCCAATCCCCAAACCAGTGCTTCACCCAAACCAAGCCCCCAACCCCCCCCCCCCCCCAAAAAAAAAGTGTCCGGGAGGAGCGAGAGCAGCCAGGCTTTCATAATGATCATCACACAACATTCACAAACATAGAGCTTTTTAGCTATCAATAATTCCAGATTGTCTAATTGGTGGACAATGGATCTGGCGTTTGTGAAAAACAAACTTGGTCTCCAGGGAGTTTACTGTATGTGGCAGCTTCCTTAGTCTAACATGCGCACTAGTTCTTACCGGGTTCTTGCATGGTAAATCATGCAATGTTTCAGTGAAGTACTGAGTTTTGAGCATCCCTATTGTCAGACCTTAGGCCTTTATCAGAAGCAGCCCACTAAAAGATTCCAGGCACCCGTCTTTAGTATATATGACAGTACTGTAATAGAATTTTGTCAGCATGAATTCTCCTTAAGTAAATGAAATGCTGAAACAAACATTGCTGGAGGTATGGAAATAACGTCTAGAGTGTTTCTCCCTGGAGATATGAGCAACAATTCCATATGGCCACGCATTGAGGAAAATTAGCAGTCTCTGTATAGTTTTGTGCTGGGCGGTATACCGGTTCATACCGAAAACCGGTTTTTATTTTTTTTATGATATGGATTTTTCTTATACCGCAACACCGGTTTAAATTGCCTAAACGACGTTCGGAACGTGGCGCAGCGGGAAACTGTTCAAGTGGAGACCTTTTTCACTGCTACACCGCTAAACACAGATTTGTTGCACTAGGGCTCTTTTTCACTGCTACACCACCAAATAGTGGGCGGTAGCATAGGTATGCCGCGTGGTGAAAATGGACAGAGAGCATTCCGAAACTGAACTAAAAGTAAAGATGAACAGAAGAACTTTTGCCAAAAAAAAGGAGTCACGTCCGTCGCCTGGAGATACTTTAGTTTTAAAAGGTCAGATGTGTAAATACTGTTTCTATACTACTGGATAATACTGCAAGCCAAGTTGTACTTGTTTTTGTACTTGCTAGTGTATGTTGTGCTTGTATTCATCCTGCGATGTGCTGGCGACTCATTCAGAGATGGGCGCAACTCTGAATGGATGGCATAATTAAACATGTATAAAGAAGATATTTTTAAAGTTCTGAACACTCCGTCGGCTAAGTTAATAACTAGTTTTAATTTCACAAAGACGTTTATCGTGTGGTGATTGGTAATGTGGAGAAAGAAAAAGGAAAGATAGGAACTGGGGTTTTGGGAGAGAGCAGGAATATCATGAAGTGAATGGATTCTGTGCGGTGATTGCTGCAGGCGCCTGCTCTTAGTGCGGAGGAAGTCAGTTTAAGAAGCGTAGTGATTAACGACTGGGTCGGGGAACACTTAACACAAAGTATTTGATGTGCTGCATTAACACTAGAATTACCAGAGTCTACGAAAAAACTCGTAGATCCGTCCCACCTTAAAACCGTTCTCACCTCTCTTTTGTCTTCTAAATGTGCCGATTAAGAGGAGCAGCGAGCAGCCGGCTATTCCACCCCCCACCGTCACTGAACGTTCACTAAGTTTTCCCAGCTCATGGCTTGTTTGATTATCTGGGAGTGACTGAACTGCTGGAGTTTTAGAATGAAAATAATAGATCGCTATTTGGAATACATGCATTTCATGCGTGTTCCGTTCCTACAGTAATCTGTGTAAACACATTGCTAAAACAGAAACTTTTTCATATTTTAGTAATAAATGTTACAAAATGTAGGCATAAACCATAGAATCTGTGAAGCCTGAAGTCCAAACATCAAATAAACATTTTCACAAAAGGTTCAAGGATGATGCAACAGCTTCCGTGGCTTAACGCTACGGTTTGCTGACTTGGGGCACAACAGCCCTGTCGTGCTATAGAGACATGAGTTCGATTCTCAGCTTTGAAGGAAGTGTTTTTTTTTTTTTTTTCCTCAAACGGACATTGAATTTATAAATTGGTATGCACTGTAAATCGTTATCTTTAAAATGTCAATCGCGGTTATTTCTGTTGATTAATTCATGCTTTTTTACTTAGAGTCAGAACAGGAGCTTTTTCTGCTTATTCAGCTTCTGATCTGACTCAAACAGCGCCAGTATAACTTCACACCCGATCTGACGCTGTTCGTTTTCAAATAATATTGCATTACTTCGACGATGTTTTCTGATTGGTACTATTCGCGTCATAAAATGATTTCTTCAAAACGTCACATATATTTGTCTCTTTCTTTTTTTAAAATGTGCGTTGTAGCACGCAGCAACTGGCCACCTGCATGTTCTCGCGCACACTGAATAAGACAGCGCTATATGCAATCATCAGATTCAAATGTTAACAGTTATATAGCACAGAATGGAAATCAGCAGTTCTTACCATTGCACCACGCAAGCTGTCATATCAACCGCCTACTGTAACTTGCTTTCTTTTTTCTTCGGTTATAGTCTTGAATAAAAGTGCACTTGTTTTGTTATACTTTTACATCAACATATGTTCCTGTGTTTGAGCTACATGGGCATGCTCAAAAAATACACGTATAATGCCACGAAAAGTGCATGCAGACACTTCAGTTCGCAAGCATTGGTACGACAATGCAGTCACAAGTACACTGCAGAGCTTTAGCGCGTCTTTATGTGAAAACAGCAGTATCAGATGGGGAGTGTCTGATGATTGCACATAGCGCTGAAGTTACTGCTCTTTACTATGCTTTCCTCTGCATGTCCGGGAGTACAAAAGAAACAGCATACAGCAACACGTGGGGACTGGCAATATTGGGGGAAAAAAAACACGTGGTCGTATGTATCGTGATACACTGCAGAACTATAGAGCGTCTTTATGTGAAAACAGCAGTGTCAGGTAGGGGGCGGTAGGGAAGTATCCTGAACGCGACTGAGACAATGAAAAGTGAATTTAAAAAAAAAATAAAGCTAACCTTTACAAATACCATAAATTACACCGGCTGTTACAGACTGAAATCAAATGTATCTTTTTATTCTAAAATAGTGAAAATAAGAACACTTCTCAAAATGGAGTTGTGCAGGATCGAACTCACGACCTTTGGATTCCCAGTCAGCAACTGATACTGTTGCGCCACGGAAGCAGTGATAGCTAATGCGTGTCAAAGTCGCACACTAAGGCGGCTTTTTTTGGTGGTGGCTTTTTTTTTTGTACCTTTTGTGAAAGTGTTTCTTTGATATTTGGACTTCAGGCTTCATACATTATATAGTTTATGCCTACATTTTGTCATTTGCTACTAGAATATTGTAAACCGTTTCTGTTTTAACAATGTGTTTACACAGATTACTGTAGAAATGCAACACATATGAAATGCGTGTGTTCCAAATAACAATCTTATTATTTCTACTCTAAAACTCCACTTCACTCCCAGATAATCAATCAAGGCATTAGCTGGGAAAAGCTTGTTTACGTTCTAAGTCGTTGGGGGGATGGAATAGCCGGCTGCTGGCAGCTTGTCTTTATCAGTACATTTAGATGACAAAAGACGCTGGCGGAGAGGTGAGAAGGGTTTTAAGAAGCGATTTAAGGTGGGCCGGATCTACGAGTTTTTTCGTAGGCTCTGGTAATTCTAGTGTTAACTTGTGACGGGGTTTGAGAAAATCTAGTAAATTAAACATTGATTTTAGGATGAAGTTTAGTTTACAACATTCTACTTTAATTATAAAATAAACTATGAGAATAAAGTGGAAATGTCGACTTTAATCTTGACATAGTCAACATGTCGAATTTATTCTCGACATATAGTTTGTTTTTTTCTTCCGTGTCCATATTTTTTTTCTTCACAGTGGCCCTAATGCGCTTCCATAGGGCTATACCACAAACAGCATTATAAATGCAAGTTGCAGTTTTTATTATTTATGTATATAGCTTAGCTTGAAGCAAGGTCCATATTAATGCAGTTTGCCTAAATGATGGTACAGTTGGTAAGATGTCATCATTTACATTTACATTATTTAGCAGACGCTCTTATCCAGAGCGACTTACAACAGTGTTTGTTAGTTTTTTTTTTTCGCATACCCCTTGGGGTCAGAGCGCAGGGTCAGCCATTGTACAGCACCCCCTGGAGCAATTACAGGTTAAGGGCCTTGCTCAAGGGCCCAGCAGAGTAGGATCTCTTTTGGCAGTGACGGGGATTCGAACCGGCAACCTTCGGGATACCAGCGCAGATCCTTAGCCTCAGAGCCACCACTCCGCCCTGTTGCACCAAGTCATCACCAAGTTGCACTTGTTTTATTTTATTTTAATTTGGTGAATACTGTGTAATGCACCTGGGCTTGAAGCCTTGAAGTAATGGTGCAACTATCAGTAATACTATTATGTATTTTATTGTTATTATATATTAGTTTAAATATTATGCAGTTTAATGATGGTAAAATTGTTTAAAAAGTCACTTTAACGTGTCAGTGGACAGAGATTGTTAACATTAACAGAAAGTGTAGTTGGTTTACAAAAAATATTTACTACTAGCGACTTGGCGCACGCTACGCTGCGCGTTGGATGACCACAGTTGAAGGACTCCCTGTTTAAACGCGGCTGCCAGTCGTGAACTGGGTCCTTCATCGCACCGCATTTGATTTTTGCATGGGAAGCACAATTTCAAAACAAAACCCATGATTCACGAAGTGTGGGACGCAGACTAATCAGAATCGTATACATTGTGTAAATGGTTGTAAGGAAGAGGAGGATCATACCGTTGAGGACGTCCTGTGCTTGTCGAGGGGGCATGTAGTGGTACTTCATTCTGCAGAGTAAAGCGATGTAGGTCATTTGAGTGGTCTTCATTAACTTCGTCAGTGACATGCAGCACTGTGTCATCGCGTCCGTCACCTTCATTGCACATAGTAATGTCTGTGGAGTCACACAATCCCGTGGCATTCGAGTGGACAGAGTCGAGTACTTCTTGGTAAACAACATTCTGTGTGAAGTATTTATTAGTATCTTGTAGTAATTTCTCTTGACTTTTGCAAGACAATATTTTGACTTTCACTTTTGGAAAACGTTTTCCTCTGGAGAAGGCGACATAGAGCTGGCCATGTGTGAAGACAGGCTCAGGTAGGAATATACCTACAAGATGTAGTGTTTGACCCTGTACCTTATTTATTGTAATAGCGTATGCCAATCGGAGTGGGAATTGCCTTCTGTGCATGTCAAAAGGCAGGTCAGTCATCCATAGTATCGAGACCTATCCTGGGGATGAAGACGTGTTGACCACAGTGTTTACCAGTGATTATGTTTGCTTCAAGTAAGTGGTCATGCGTAATGTGTCCTCTCTCTCTGTAGGAGTTTGTCTATTACGGTTGTTTTGCAATCGTAAGGACTTCTCGTCGGGTGTCTCATTGGCACGCTTTTGCCTCTTTCTTTCGCGATCATGGCGTAATGTGTCCTCTCTCTCTGTAGGGGTTTGTCTATTATGGTTGTTTTGCAATCGTAAGGACCTGTCGTCGGGTGTCTCATTGGCACGCTTTTGCCTCTTTCGCGATCACGGCGTAATCTGTCTTCTCTCTCTGTAGGGGTTTCAGTTGCCTTTCATTGTGCGGCAGAGACGAGTCGTTGAGCTAATCTGTGTGAATGCTGAGTGTCCGTTTCTTGCGAGCGACTGGCACGCCTTTGCCTCTTTGCTTCGTGATCACGCTGTAATGTGTCCTCTCTCGCAGCAGCAGGTTCAGTTGCCTTTCGTTTCGGCATTGTTCCGTAAGGTCTCCTCCGTACAAGTGCACATGGGTATCTGAAGACGGAAAGGCATAGTGGGCCGGAAGGGAGAAAATAGAAAATCATGGCTTGAAACACACGAATTGGTGACCTGGGGAACCATCCGACTCAGACGCGGGGCTCGAAATACTCACGTGCACAAAGGGGAAAGAACGGAGGGGGGTAAGCAGGAATTCTGAGAGGGGAAGGACTGGGGCTTTTCTACGGGGGCGGCTATACAGCCAAAAGGAACCCGGACACGGATGCCGCGCTGGGCTTTTATTATATAGATTTATTCCTTTTCTAAGACATGTTCAGTGCAATCCAACTTTTGACAAACACCTCTGGATATTTTACTAAGTCTAAATGCCTCTTTGGATGGTTGAAAATATGTTGTCAAAATCATAGTTTAAGCTTTTGCAAAATTTGTTCAATTAAATGTTCTATATTTTGACTGCATCTGTCATGCAATGTGATTCCTTCTCTTTAGTGCCACCCCCTTGAAAACTATCACTTTATGGGGCCATGCAAACCTGGATTAATACTTGTGTGCACATTAAAATGTCTTTTTGTACGATGTACAATTCTCATAACAGTCTAATACAGAGGTTCCCAAAGTGGTCGATATCGACCCCTTGGGGTCGAAATAGATTTCCCAGGGGTCGACATAAACGAAAACTGATTTTGGGGGTCGACGAGGTCTAAAAATCGACCCCTATTAATTAACACAAGTTCTTATTTGAAACTTTCAAGATACTGTATAAGTTGTGTTACGTGTACCAACTTGTTATAAGAATGACTAATATTTTAGTAGGAAGTATCATTGTTGTACTTTTAAAAAACTCAACAAGTCGATAAGCGTGCACAAGTTCGTACAAGATGAAAAACTCGGCAAGTCAATAAGCGTGGACAAGTTCGTGCAAGATAATGAGTTCGAGCGTATAAGTCTTTCGGGCACGTTTTGACTTGTTCTGTATTTGACGCATATACGTGATTTAACACAAACGAAATCATGATCAAGTTCAAGTCCAAACATGCTCCTGATATTTTACTATATAACAAGCTTGCACTCTGCGGTGGGTTGGCACCCTGCCCGGGATTGGTTCCTGCCTTGTGCCCTGTGTTGGCTGGGATTGGCTCCAGCAGACCCCCGTGACCCTGTGTTCGGATTCAGCGGGTTGGAAAATGGATGGATGGAACAAGCTTGCACTTAGGTTGAAAGTTCATTTGCGTTTTGAAATTCGTTGGAGCTTGAATGATAATATACTCATCTACTAATTTATTTCAAGAGATTACAAAGTGATTACATAGTTAAATAAAGTGAATTAAAATAAAGTGATTGAAAAAGAATTTACAAAGTGCTTAGTTACCTACGCGCGTTTTATTATTGTTTTTTTAAGTAGTTTCTTAAACATATTTTTTTTTTTGATTTGCAAGTTTACTGCGAGTTTTATGATAGCAGACACGAAAAAAAAATGCAGACAATACAGTTTGGACTACTTGAAGTTTGGATTTATTCCATCTCTATCAAATCAACACTTGCCGATGTGTCTCATATGTCAAAAAGTATTCAGTAACGATGCCATGAAGCCTTCAAAAATGGAAGACCACTTATCAAGAGTACATGCTGACAAAAAAAGTAAGCCCTTGTCATTCTTTCAAGCACTTAAAGAAAAACTAGAGAAAAGGCCATCCATAAGATCGATGTTTGCATCATCATCTATGCAAGACGTTGATGGTTTACGAGCGTCCTATAATATATCTTTACTAATAGCGAAGTCGGGGAAACCCCACACAATTGGAGAGCAGCTTATTTTACCAGCCATTGCGGAGGTCCTCAACAATGTATTGCACAAGCCCGCACATGATATTATAAAGAGAATTCCTTTGAGCAATAACACCGTTCAGAGACGAATAGACGAGATGGGTCGCGACGTGGAAAACATTTTATGCAATTTCTTACAGACCAACAGATTCTCTCTCCAGTTGGACGAGTCTACATTACCCGGCAATGAATCTCTGTTGTTAGGATATGTTCGATATATTAAAGATGAAAATATGTGCCAAGAACTGCTTTTTGCTACATATTTAGAGACTGATACCAGAGGAGAATCGATTTTTCAGGCCGTGGAACGTTTTTTTACCGACAAAGCAATTCCATGGAAGAACATTGTTTCTGTTGCGACTGATGGTGCCCCATCTATGGTTGGTCGTCATTGAGGTTTTATAGCTCACTTAAAGCGACAACTGCCTGAGGTACTGGTCATTCACTGCGTGATTCACAGACAGCATTTAGTAGCAAAAAATCTGTGTCCTAGCTTGCACCAGTCTTTACAATATGTTATAAATGCTGTCAACAAGATTCGAAGCAATTCTTTGAACTCTCGGTTATTTGCTCAGCTATGTGAGGAAAACGACGAAGTCTTTACTCGGTTACTTCTGCACACTGAAGTTCGCTGGCTATCAAGAGGCTCTTGCTTAGCAAGATTTTCAACTATTTTTGAATCTGTGTTGGAGTTTTTACAAGAAAAAGATCCGAATTTGAAAGAAAATCTGAACAATTGTAAAACAGATATTTATTACTTGACTGATATCTTTGGTATGTTTAACAAAGTTAATTTGCAGCTGCAGGGTGACGATCTCAACTTGATTAAAACAAAATCAATAATATCGGCCTTTGTGGGTAAACTTATCCTTTATAAACAAAATTTAAGCAGAAAAGAATATTCACAGTTTCCGCATTTGTCAAAATTACCAGAAATGCTTCAAGACGATGTTATTTTATCATATGTCACTCACTTGGACGCATTACACAAGGATTTTACTAAGAGGTTTGAGGATCTCTTAAATTTACAAATTCCTCAATGGATAATAAATCCGTACAATATCACAGCCATGGAAGAAGCTAATGTGATAATGCAAGAAGAGTTGATCACCATCAGCACAGACGAGGAGCTTAAGCAGAAGTTCAACCAAGGCTATCAGAAGTTCTGGTTGCAGCGCAACATTGAAACACAGTATCCTGCATTGTGGAACATTGCTGAAAAATACCTTATCGCTTTTCCATCATCATACCTAGTCGAAAAAGGCTTCAGTGTGGTTACAAACATTTTGACAAAACAAAGAAACTGTTTGAAAATCAACGAACGCGGAGATTTAAGGCTGCAACTCACCAATATTGAACCAGATTTAGCTAGATTGGTAGAAAGTCACCAGGTTCATCCATCACACTGAATTTTTTATTTTTTTATCTTTACTTTGCGATTTAAATGTTTTTTTTTTCAAAAAATAATTACCTACTTAAGTATTTTTACGTAATTTATATTAATAATTATTAATTACACTTGATATTTACTGAATTTTATGTCTATTTATTTTGTTAAATTTTGATGAGAAAATGATGTCAAGTTTACTCACTTAACCAACCGCAAAGCTTTTAAATTGGTAAGTATTTTGTATCAATAGGAAAAAAACTAGAGAGAGAATTTTTAAAGTAATTTGGCTATGGGGGTCTGAGGTATCAGTTCATTTTGGAAAAGGGATCTCTTGCCCAAAATAGTTTGGGAATCCCTGGTCTAATAGGTTATTCTTAGCCAGTCTACTGCAGTAATTGCAGTGGAAAATGTGGTTAACATCCACTCATGCATGGGGAAAAAAATACCGTCTAATACCATGAAACCGGCAGAATTTAGAAAAATATCGTGATATAGAATTTTGGTCATTCCGCCCACCTCTAGTATAGTTCCCTACCAGAGATGTGGTAAAAGACTCTGGATAGCAATTAATCAATAACTAGCTCTGATATTAGTTGGTTGAAGTTGAAGTTGTAGGTTGTACAACAGTCCCACAGGTGCTGCGGTGGCTGTGGCAAGCACAATTTATTGTGTGACAATCCAGTTTCAGACATGGATTTGGCTAATCTGGGACTTTTTCAATGCTGTTCTAACAATATTCCAGCCTTTTGGGTGTTTCCGGTTCATATAGATGTTTGTCCATTCATGCCCATACCAGTGTAGGTACATATGCTTCAGCTGTTTATTGTTGATTGTTAGAAGCAAGTCTGTCAGATAGTTTAATTGTGCTACCAATTGTGTTGATCAAAGACTGGAACACTTACAGTTGGAACACAATTGGAACATCTTCAATGTGCACAAATATTCTGATAATAATGTTCATGTTTCAGTAGTGTAAAGCAAGACTGGCATGATAGCTGCATTAAAGACTATAATCTTTATATTTAAACTGATATTTTAATTCCACCTACACCATAATAGGCTTTCAAATGTCAGTTAAGCACTGCCAGTCTCGTCAGCAACTTCTGCACATGCAGTATTCCTGACACAGAGATTCTGGAACCTAGGTATTTTAATTGATCAACATGTTTAATCAGCTCAGTACCAACAGATAACATAGACATGACCTTTGTTGTCTTTATGGAGCCTGGGCATTCTTGCTGTATTATAATGGCTGGCACCTCTTGTGCCTGCTGCTCCCATTCAGGCAATACTGCAATGTCAGCAGTCAACCTCCAAAGCAGTGTTTGAGAAGATCCAGTCAATTGCAACATTGAAAAGTCATTGCAAAAGCACACACCCTTGACTCAATAAGTTTTGGACAGTAAAGAAGTCAATTATTTTACCTTTCAACTTCACCTTGCAGGGCTTGCTGCCCCAGGAGGGCTTTTTATATTAAATTCATGTGGAGTTAGTTAATCAAAGGTACTTTTAAAGTTGATAAATATGACAATGGTCTTTTTACAATGCTGCATGTCTCCTCGAAAAACTTGTCTTACTGAAAAATGTTTGTAAGTACAGCTTCTACCAGGTCTGAACCCACACTGTAGAGTTAACTCTCCCAAACAATGTAAGTGGGCCCTGATCACTTGTGCAAGAACCTTCCCTACAAAGGATAGAAGACTAATGCCTCTATAGTTCTTAGTACTGGGTTTTGTCACCTTTCTTAAATACAGTACATGAATAGTATCAAACAAATTGCTGTCTTGAGGTAGTGCCATTTTGAGCTTTTTATTCTCTACTGCAATCACAGTTTAGTTGATTTATTTTCATTTATGAAAACTGCAGGTGTGGTTGGATTATGTAGTGCTTGCCCAAGGCAAAAGGTTAGACTTTTCTTTTTGGTCTTTACCCCTCTGCCTGTTCCAAATGATTGATCCCTGATGGTAAGACTTCGTTGGTTACTCTTACACTTTCAGGGTTCAGAAAAGTTTGATCACTGTACCCAGCAGATCCCTCCATGTTTGCAGCTACACATTATTCAAAAATGCCTTCCTCTCTCTTCTCAGCTTGGTGCAGATCAGGTTTGTTAGTTTATTTGCTTTTGTTTGATCCATTAGCTTGGAAGCATTGCTGTTTAGTGTGTTGTTTTGTTTTTGTTTTTTTAAACAGCTTTTGTTCATGCAGCCACCACAACTTCCACCAAGGCATTTCTAACTTTTATCTACTACACTTCAGTGTCTTTAGAAGGTTGGTCTCAAAGAGGCTGAAAGCCAGATTGATATCACTGTTATTGGAGCATGTACAGCTGCGAACAGGGAACTCAAAAGAAATTAACTTACACCTCAGAAGTTGGTGGTCAGACCTGATCTTAGTGCCACATAGTCCTTGGACTTAATGAACGTATGATCTGAAGTGTTGTCATCCATCCATCCTCTTCCGCTTATCCGAAGTCGGGTCGCGGGGGCAGCAGCTTGAGCAGAGATACCCAGACTTCCCTCTCCCCGGCCACTTCTTCTAGCTCTTCCGGGAGAATTCCGAGGCGTTCCCAGGCCAGCCGGGAGACATAGTCCCTCCAGCATGTCCTGGATCTTCCCCGGGGCCTCCTCCCGGTTGGACGTGCCCGGAACACCTCACCAGGGAGGCGTCCAGGAGGCATCCTGATCAGATGCCCGAGCCACCTCATCTGACTCCTCTCGATGCGGAGGAGCAGCGGCTCTACTCTGAGCCCCTCCCGCATGACTGGGCTTCTCACCCTATCTTTAAGGGTTGTCATCTTACTAAAAATTAATCTATCATACTGGCAGAATTTAGTGCATGAGTACCAAGTAACCTGGAGGATAGGTCAGTACCTAAACCAAATATTGCAAATGAGTTGTACAAAGCAAAGTAAATTTCTTTGTCATTTATGGTGCTGCACCCATACAGCCCAGCGAATGATTAAATTGCCTGTTAGGGCATTGAAATCTTCTAATGTGACCTTTCTTTGGTATGTCGTTCATGGTATTTTGGATTGCAGGGTAAAAGAAGTCCTTATCACTGCTTAGTTGGAACTTAAACCCTAATCACAGTGGCGGGTGTAGGTCCAAGGAGAGTGAGCAATACAGTTCAATTTCAGATAGCTTCAAAGCATGTGTCAGATCTTTTGGACTTCTCATGGACAAAGAAAACAACTCCTCATTAACACTCCGCTACACCATAATAAAACACGTGCATGTTGAATGAAATCCATATTGTAACCTTCTTTACTGCAGTAACTTGGCAATACTGTACTGTATTTAATAATAACTGCAATATTTAAGCCAAAACAACAAGGTTAATGTTGTATTTTAGGATCCAAGTTTTTTCCGTTTTGCCTACTTGAGCCCCAGTCTGTATATTCCAAGTGGTCAAGCTTAAGCAGTTTGTTGGTATCATTGTCTATCTGCCAGGAGGCATGGCAAATGTCTCTTTGAAGGGTGCTTAGTGTACTACCTTACCCAGAGGAATGGCAAAAAAAGTCCTCCTATGGCAGAACAAAAATATGGAATACCATCCCTCTTGGAGGCATGGCTAGACTCATGCAACAGCCCTCTTGGAGATGCAGCTGAATCATCTGGAATTCACTCTCCTGAAAGAATGACATTTGACAAAGGAAATTTTCTTCCTGGAGGCATTGGAACACCCCCTTTATGAAGGTGACACACTGTGTACTAGAGTCTCTGGAGCATGGACCTGCAGGCAAATCCTGTGGATGCACTTGTAAGATACAAATGTTCCAAATGGGTGCATAGAGGATTGGACCTCCAATTGATGCTTTGAGAAAAAATGTATTCAAAGCACAAAAAATATTCAAAGTCTGCAGGTACAGGTGAATGAAGATAGCACGAGGTGCCTCAGTATGGTATAATACCTTTGAACCTCTGCTGGTTCATTCTGGCTTATTTATTTATTATTAAAATTATTTTTCTTATCATGAAACAATTTTATCATTATTTTGTGATGCCACATTGTATTGCCAATTTGTGTTTGTCTGTTTTAATGGGCATCATCATTTTGAGACTTTAGTTTCATGGTGCATTTGTATTCCATGGAAGTGTGGGACAGTGTCTTTAAATTGAGAAACTGGATTGGTGTTCCATATTTTTCAAAAGGTGAAGTAGTCAAACAGTGGATGACCTTTTTGTCCTTACACAGATGTTTGAAGAGATTTGGGTTTTATGTAAATCTTTAATAAGCATGCTTTATGGACTTGGAAAGCTTATGAGTATTTACTCTGTAGTACTGCATTTGTAGGGCAATAGTTTGTGTTTGCATACTTGGTATTAGGTCCAGTCTATTCAGTATAGGTGTTGGCTACTGACAAAAGTGTATCTTCTGTCCTCTGCTGTCCATGATCTTCATGAATAGGGTATCAAAGAGCAGAAGAGGCTTGGATAGTATCCAGTTTGGTAATTTAAGGGTTGCAGCTATACTGTTTAAAAATTATATTGCTCTCTCTGTCTTATCAGACCATGATCTCTGGAATGCACTGGAACTGTTTACAGCTGCCTGTGATACAATTGCAATGAAAATTAAAATCCCCAAATGTAAAGTCATAGTCCTCTCCAGGAATATAATGGCTTCTTCTCTACAAGTGAGATGTATGAAGCTGACCATGGAGGAGGAGGATTTTAAGTACCCTCGACCTTTATCTCACCTGAAGTTAGAGATGATCCCAAGATTTACCAAGGAATAAGTGCAGTGGATGCGGTTTTGCAGACATTTTACCTGGCCATGCTGCTAAAGCAGGTGCTAAGAGCTGCTTTATGGATTGAGAGGAGTCATTTGAAGTGAACATGTATTTAGGATGTGTATTTGTCACCTTCCATGGTTTGCACCAAGCACAGCAAGCTTGAACAAGTACCAGGAAACACTAAATGGATTAATCACTTATCTGGGAGTGTGAAATGAAGAGGCTGATTCCCAGATTTTCTAGAATTTTATGAGGACAGTGCAGTCATCATAATTCCATCTGTGATCAATAAATTGAAACTGTGATAAGATATATTTTGGTGAAGTTCAAGTCCCAAAACCACCACCACCACCCCCCAGGCCCCAAGCTACATCTTTGACATCATTACAAGTCCTGTACAAAACCATACTTGACTTAAGTATAAATTAAGTTTTTACATACATATATAAAGTAAGGCTCTACATATACAAAGTTAAAATGTTAAATAGTGTTACACACTGAGTGCACCTCATATAAAGCACTGCTGAGTGATAGCAGACTTACCATTTTTTAAAACTGGAAGCATTTAAGAAGTCTAAAAGAATGTTGGGTTATGTAATAATGCATTGTCAAGTGCAAATCAAGAGAGGATATGCTGCAGGTGTACAGCACCTGTTTGAGACCTCTACAAAATAGCAGTTATTTTGTTCGTCATATCAAAAAAGAAAAAGTCAAGACAATAATAATAGGTGATTTCTGGACTGAGGAGTATGAGCTATATGGAATGTTTGAAGGGGCTGAACTTATTTAACAAATGAAAATAAAAGGAAACATAATAGACATGTTTAAAACGATGAAGGGAAGTAGGAAGATAGATGTTAGTATTTTCAACTTACTCTTTTAATGTATTTGGTGAATAGGTATTGACTGGCTAATGGCTGAATTGCCTGTTCCCATCAACATTTTCTTTAATGTTCATATTCTTTTAATGTATTTCCTTACGTGCAGTTTTATTTACAGTACATTTTACATAACATTGCTGTAAAGAGACGGGAATGAAGTTGAGGGTAGAAAATAAAAGATACTGAAACCCAAAATTATTCTGCTATGGTTCAACACAAGCAAAACATAGTGTAGATATTATTCTAATGGTGGTAATTTAATTTAAAAATTTCATACAATTTGTGTAGACAATAGCCTTATAAAGACCTCTTTAGTTAACACATAAAAAAAAAGTATTCAATATGTAATAGAGACTTTTATGACTGGTTTATTCCCTACAACTAAATTCACTTTATAAGGCATGTCTTTATCCCTTGGAAGTACCTCTATACTGTAGTTGGAATGGTGTTCATTATAGGACATAACTGTATAGAATACAAGATATTGATATTTGTGACATTTTCTGTTATTTACTTTAAGAAGTAAACATATTATATGGAGTGACATAGTAGGACATGTATTCATGATAAAATAGGCAGTTTTCTTAATGGTGAAAATTTTTACATATCATATAGTAGGTATATTTCAATGTGGACAGAGCATTTTCTGTATACTGTACATCTAATCATTAATTTGAATCACTTGTATTCTGTGGTATTATCAAAAACATGTTCAGGTAAGGTAATTTAAAAAGCAAACATTTTGGATATTTAAGCAGACCCAGGGATATGGGATACTTTTCTTGGTAGCAAATGCTAACTCATAAGAAATTGTAGCTGACCCTTAAGTATATGGAACAATGCGAAATGCATTCTAATCAGCGCACATACCTTTTGTAATGTTTGTTGCTATGTTGCAGTTGGAGAGGTCTAGTGGTTTTGTTTTCACAGAGTGACACAATGCCTCATTCAAAAGAGGCAGTAATATCTGGACTACATGTTATGACTTGCTGATAAAGGATAGAATGTTATATAGGTAAAATTCTTGCCATGCAACAGACAATGACATTTGTATAAACAATAAACAAATCTCAATGAAGAATGAAAAAGATCAACTTGCCTTTTTTAGCTGTATAGGTTATATAAAACTTTTAATTTGTGCACATCTGCCTAATAATAAATTTAGCAGTTACACTGTTAGGTTAATTTCTAATATTTTTATAAAGGTTAATGCAAGGTTGTATGAATTGTGTTTTATGTTACTTTTTGCAAATACAGAGCTGAACATGAAACTGTAATATATAAAATCCTCCATCCTCAAATGAAACAGTAACTTGAGTGTTGTATGTGGCTGTTGTTTAAAGTTTTATGGCTATTCTTTTAATGTATTTCCTTACGTGCAGTTTTATTTACAGTACATCTTACATAACATTGCTGTAAAGAGACGGGAATGAAGTTGAGGGTAGATAAAAGATACTGAAACCCAAAATTATTCCGCTATGGTTCAACACAAGCAAATCATAGTGTAGATATTATTCTAATGGTAGTAATTTAATTTAAAAATTTTCATACAATTTGTGTTTAAATTGTGTGATCAATTTAACCATCATTATCTTCAAATCAAGACTATAATATATTCTTTTGATTGTTTTTGGGTGTGTTCAGAAAAGTCTCTCCCTTTTTTCTCATATTCATTCTTCTCACTACCATTGAACCAGGAGAAATGCTTCCTCTTGCTAGCCAAGTTGTGAAGTTATTATCAGAATCGGAAAACAAAAACTCTTAAATAAAAAATTGAAAAGAGCACCTTCTTTAAAAGTTTTGATACCTTTTTAATTGTAAATTGCTATGTTTTCCCACAAAAAGCTATTATTAGTGATTTATGCATGAGTCAATGTAAGTAGGAAATTCAGCTGCTCATATCACAAAATGACCAGGTTTTTCACCATAAGAGGAAACTACATTGTGTGAAGAATTTTCAAATGTTTGTCTGTGTTTTGGTGGAACCATTCATATAATTAAATAAACCACAGTAAACATAAAGTCATACACTCCAAAAACTAGTAGAGATAGTGTCACAAAAAAGAAACCCAGTTTTGAAATTTTGTGAATATTTCTTTTGATGAATCAGGTGAAAGTTCAAATTTATTATCATTTGTAGAACAATTTGATGAAATTCTTATTTGCATGTTCCCCTTAGAGTAATGGCAATAATATAATACCCACAACAGCAAAATAGTTAAGGGCTTTAAGTATTATACCAATAACATGTATAATAGAATATACAATTTAATTAAATGTGATTGTCACTGCAGTCTATTTATTCAGAATGTATTATGACTCAGTTTTATGAAACGGGATTAAATTTTTCAGATGAAGGAAACCTAGTGGCGCACTGGTTAGCAGGTTTTTTTTACAGTAGTACAAAGTTACGTTCAATTACACTGTCTGTGTTCCATATGTATTTGTGATTTTTCTGTAAGTATGTCCTGTTGGTTTCTTTTCACAGTTTCACACAGATTTTGCTTAAAATATTTGATTTAAGAACTGGTGGTGCGTGGTGTATGTCATATTTATTAGTTATAATCTAGTTATACAGTAATCCATTTTGAATTAACTGTAAAGTATTAAGTGAATGATTCAAATAGCCAATTTGTTAAATATTACTGTAGTCAGTTCTGCTTGAACTAACTTTTGAAGATGCTGCATCTTAAAAACTTATCAAAATTTTAAAGTTTTATCAAACGTGAGTAAACATTCTTTGGATCGCACAGAAATATGATGACTAAAGTTTAAACACATGTCAGCAACAACACCTAAGTTTTGGCTTAATTTCTCCAAGGTAAAAATTAGGGTGGTTTTTTTGTTATTTTTTTATATATATATATATATATATATATATATATATATATATATATATATATATATATATATATATATATATATATATATAAATATATATATATATATATATAAATATATAAGAGTTGAGGATGTTTCATATTTTAGGGTATTTAAGTTTTTCTAGATAAAAGTATTTGATAATGCCTATACAGAATTACTACCCACTTAAAGAACCTTAGTTCTTTCTGATTACATCTTGCCTGAAGAAGGGGCCTGAGTTGCCTCGAAAGCTTGCATATTGTAATCTTTCTAGTTAGCCAATAAAAGGTGTCATTTTGCTTGGCTTTTCTCTGAACTTAAACACAAATTCTAAGACTGAGTAGAAATAAAAGTATGTCATTCAGGCTGTTCTCAGAGTGAGTAAATATTGACCTCAAATGCAAATCACATAGAGAGATGGAAAGAGCACTTTGAGAATCTTAACACGATGGATATACATTTTACACACTCTGGAACATGGGTCTGTCCAATAAATAGTGTGTGCATGCTGAGTTATCTCCTAAGGGTTGCCTGTAATATCTTCATTTTAAACATGAAAGTTTAATTTTTGGATTCTGAAGATGCCTTCAGTGTTAAGAAAGTCCAGAGATCTCTAAGAAACTAAACTTTCTCGTCATTTCAGTTTGAAGTGGGTACCGTGCAGCAAGCAGGTAGCATACTGTAAATATGGAGCCACTGCACAACAGTATAAACCATATTATTGCAGAAAAAAACTTGCAGGTATGTGTAACTCAATCAAATGAGTTTCCAGACTGAGGTTTCTACTTTTCAGTGCGAATTGAAGGAAGATCAAGATGATCAAAAGTGAAGCTCACAGGAGCTTAAAACCATTCCTTACTGTGTTAAGATTTAGACATTGTCTTGAGACACTGCACAATTCAATGCAATTATAAAGCGATAGCTTTTTAACTGACATACATGGTTTTGTTCCCCAAATGTGACCACTTCCTGCTTTTAGTGCAAAATTATAATTAATCTTGCAAAATAATATGCTGAATATCCATCCATCCATCCATCCATCCATTTTCCAACCCGCTGAATGCGAACACAAGGTCACGGGGGTCTGCTGCAGCCAATCCCAGCCAACACAGGGCACAAAGCAGGGAACCAATCCCGGGCAGGGCGCCAACCCACTGCAGGACACACACACACACCAAGCACACACTAGGGACAATTTAGAATCGCCAGTCGACCTAACCTGCATATCTTTGGACTGTGGGAGGAAACCGGAGCACCGGGAGAACATGCAAACTCCACGCAGGGAGGACCCGGGAAGCGAACCCGGGTCTCCTTACTGCGAGGCAGCAGCGCTACCACTGCGCCACTGTGCCGCCCATATGCTGAATATAATTCTGTTATTTTTCATTATTGTAATACAATAACAAATGGCAAATTCCATCATGTGTCAGCATGTTTTACAACATTGTATAGAATCCACAAGTAAAATAAATGTGTACTTATATGGTAGCATTTTTGATTAAATTAAAATAAATTTCAGCTTGTTCAAGCATTACACATAAAATGAATGTGTAGCTGTTACTCATGCATTTTACTGCACCATTCTCACAGACACAGCAATACAGCACACATTGAGTTAGAAAATAAAGAATATTTATTCACTAGAAGCACCTGTACAGAGACAGTCCAGTAATAAGCCACAATTATACAGAACAAATGAATTCTTCCTCCTTTCTACCTCCCATTGAGTGTTGCCTGCTGCCTCCCAACTCTGACTCAATTATATAAGGCAGCTGGTTACCTTTTTTGTTGAAGCAACGAAAGCTTCCAGTGCCATGCCATGTCTTCCATGGAGTACTGCTGGGCCATATGGAAAGTATGGAGGTCCTCCCCCAACAGTGCCCTCTTTCGATCCCCAGGAACCACAACAGGGCTGACTTCTAAACTCCATCTCCCAAGCAAACCCTGCAGGTGTCCCAGCTGGGTTCTCTGTAAAGGACCACTGCCACCTGGCATATGGGGAATGGAATCACTCCCAACTCTTGTCTTCTGTTAGTCCTTCTATTAACTTACCCTGGCCAGATACAAGGTAATTCCAACTCCACTCAAAGCTGCTGTGTCCCTCTGCAGTCAGTGCAGTTATGGGTTTGGGTTTGATTATTCATATAGACTTTAATCCTACTGCCAAAATGTTCTCGTTTTTTATTCTCATCATAAATCTAAATCAAGGATTCATCATGCTGTGTATTTATTTTTCAGTTGTTGGCCTCGCTCTTTACTAACATTAGCATCAACTCCACATCACTGTCGGATCACTGTCTTGTGCCAGCTGTCTTATACATGCTCCTGTATCATTCTTGCACTGTCAGCTGGAATTTCATTTCTGTTTTCTACAATCCTGAATATTGTAAAAAAAAAAGCTAGTGGCATTAAAAGGAATTTATAGTTGACAGCACTAATTCAGATGATGACCCTGAATATGTATAGATAGCCATGAATGTTACAGTGTGTAATTTTAGGATTAGTTTGTCAATCCTTGGAAGATTCACACTGTTGTTTGTCATAACGGGATTATGAAATAGTGATTACTAACATACAATTTGAATTCAATTTCCTGCCTATGCAAAATGCAGAATTTCAGAATCATTGTACCAGGGCACATTACTGTGCATTCAGAGCTAAGCCTAGTACACTTTTAGCTCTTAAACTATGGAAAAATTGGACTTTTGCATCCATATATTAATGACAAAGTGAGCAACATCACAATTAACCCCTATTTATCTTTTTGAAATTCTATTCTGAACTTTTCACTGAAAATTTAAATCCTTTGTCAATTACAAAATTATTTCTTCTAGGTTAACAGCAGACAGTATCTCTATGCTAGGTTCTCCCATTCCATGGAATGAGCTGAAACAGGCACTTGACTCCTCATAAGTCACCTTGTCCTAATGGTTTGCCACTGAGTTGCTTTCAGCTTTCTTGAACTTTTTTGTGCTTTTGTATAATTAATGCAATTCTTCACCTTCCCTACAAATCAAGTATTGCTGGTTAGATGTCTCCTATCCTGTTTTATTATGGAACAGCAAAAGACCTTTTAATTAAACACTCTTTTGCTAGCCAGACTTTTTCTTTTAATGGTTGGAAATCCTATCTTCTTATTTTAACCTTTCTTTACTAAATGTACATTATTATAACCAGTAGGTTAACAGGTGAAACTGGTTCAGGGAATTCATTCTTTACATGCGATGCACAATTTTTCCCATAATAATTTGTTCCATTAATCTACTCATGATGCATGTTAAGCTTAGTGGTCTATAGTTACTGGGATTCAATTCAGTTTATTTTTGTTCTTCACTGACTGCAAGTTCAGAGTGCTGTAACACATTCTCAGGTAAAATGTAATTATAACTTTACAAATTATTAACAGTTGTAAACAGATTAATATAAATGGAACATTACAGTGCTCTATCTGTCCTTTAAAATCATTGAAGAAGTATGGTGAGTTGACAGTGGAAGAGAGTAAAGCGAAAACTCCAGTCAGCAGTATCCCTGGAGAAAACAAATCTCTAGGGAGTCCACAGTCAGCTATAATGGATATACAGTAGTCAAATTACAAATTCAGACAGTTACAGTACTTAAGAAACTGGCCACCCCCATCCTGGGCATTCTACAGTATACATATGTGCTAGATTATCTAATATGACAACAGAATCTTTCTATCTTTTATTCCAAAGCCCCCAGTATTTCAGGTGTCTTTCCCATGGGCAGGAAAACAGCAGTGGAAAAAAAAAGAGAAACAATTATTTTTATAGAAATGACTAACAAACAGGCATGCAGTATGCCTAACTAATCAGCATCTCTTAATCAGTTTTTGATTTACCAATGTAGTGAACCTTCAGCCTGCATTTAAAATCTGAGACATCTGAAAAATCTGAGGGCATCCTTTATATAATTAGATCATTACACTGTTTTGGAGCCTTGTAGCTACAATCTTGACCTCCAAATGTTAATTTGTGTCTTGTTCCTTACCAAAGTTTAAGTTTTCAACATTTTCCTTTAGCTTTGATATACAGAGACATGAAAATTCCCATTAATAAGTCAGGTTGGTACAAAATAATATTGTTAGTGCCAACAGGTAAGAATAAGGTGGATGGGTCATCAATCGACTTGGAAGTTCAATTTAGCCCCAATGTCAGATACCTTTTCCCTGGGAAATCATTTTACTTCAACTGCCGATTTGTCAGTGTTTGGAATTCTTACATTCTGCACTATGGGATTTCCAGTTATTAGCACTTTCTTATTTTCAGCTTTGACAGACATGCTGCTGAGACCTGAGCATTTTGTAGACCGTCCTCTTACCATTATCCAACCCAGTCAACCTTTTTATATAGCTAGAGTGCTATTTAATAATTGTGGAACCAGTGGCTCTTCTGAACTATACATGATTATTTTACATTACTCTACATCAATAACTTGCTACTTAGTTTTCTTTTTAACAATTCTGCTTTATTTGTTCTCCAAGTGATTTTTGCTGTTGTTTTTTTGTTTTATTTTTTATAAATTAAAAAATTAGTTTATTTGTTTTAATAAAAATAGTTGTCTAAGAAATCTGATTAAAACTAGAGAAAATGTATCATCATTTTGTTTTGCAGTTACTTTGAATTCATATTCATTTTTGTTAACTAGGTTATTAATTAAATTAAACAATGTCTTCTTCTTTCGGCTGCCACAGCGGATCATCTTCTTCCATATCTTTCTGTCCTCTGCGTCTTGTTCTGTTACACCCATCACCTGCATGTCCTCTCTCATCCATAAACCTTCGCTTAGGCCTTCCTCTTTTCTTCTTCCCTGGCAGCTCGATCCTTAGCATCCTTCTCCCAATATACCCAGCATCTCTCCTCTGCACATGTCCAAACCAACACAATCTCGCCTCTCTGACTTTGTCTCCCAGCTGTCCAACTTGAGCTGACCCTCTAACGTACTCATTTCTAATCCTATCCATCCTCGTCACACCCAGTGCAAATCTTAGCATCTTTAACTCTGCTACCTCCAGCTCTGTTTCCTGCTTTCTGGTCAGTGCCACCGTCTCCAACCCATATAATATAGCTGGTCTCACTACCGTCCTGTAGACCTTCCCTTTCACTCTTGCTGATACCCGTCTGTCACGAATTACTCCTGACACACTTCTCCACCCATTCCACCCTGCCTGCACTCTCTTTTTCAGCTCTCTTCCACAATCCCCATTACTCTGTACTGTTGATCCCAAGTATTTAAACTCATCCACCTTCACCAACTCTACTCCCTGCATCCTCACCATTCCACTGACCTCCCTCTCATTTACAACATGTATTCTGTCATGTTCCTACTGACCTTCATTCCTCTCCTCTCTAGAGCATATCTCCACCTCTCCAGGGTCTCCTCAACCTGCTCCCTACTCTCACTGCAGATCACAATGTCATCAGCAAACATCATAGTCCACGGGGACTCCTGTCTAATCTTGTCTGTCAACCTGTCCATCGCCTTTGTAAATAAGAAAGGGCTCAGAGCCGATCCCTGATGTAATCCCACCTGCCAACTTGAATGCATCCGTCACTCCTACCACAGACCTCACCCCTGTCACACTTCCCTCATACTGTACATATCCTGTACAACTCTTACTTCTCTGCCACTCCCGACTTCCTCATACAATACCACAGCTCCTTTCGAGGCACCCTGTCATATGCTTTCTCTAGGTCCACATCGATGCAATGCAACTCCTTCTGGCCTTCTCTAAACTTCTCCATCAACATCCTCAGAGCAAACATTGCATCTGTGGTGCTCTTTCTTGGCATGAAACCATACTGCTGCTCACTAATCATCACCTTACTTCTTAACCTAGCTTCCACTACTCTTTCCCATAACTTCATGCTGTGGCTCTTCAATTTTATTCCCCTGTAGTTACTGCAGCCCTGCACGTCCCCCTTATTCTTAAATATCGGCACCAGTACACTTCTCCACTCACAGGCATCCTCTCACTTTCCAAGATTCCATTAAACAATCTGGTTAAAAACTCCACTGCCATCTCTTCTAAACACCATGTTTCCATAGGTATGTCATCTGGACCAACGGCCTTTCCATTTTTCATCCACTTCATAGCTGTCCTTACTTCCTCCTTGCTAATCCATTGCACTTCCTGATTCACTATCTCCATATCATCCAACCTCTTCTCTCTCTCGTTCTCTTCATTCATCAGCCTCTCAAAGTACTCTTTCTATCTGCTCAACACTCTCCTCGCTTGTGAGTACGTTTCCATCTTTATCCTTTATCACCCTAACCTGCTGCACATCTTTCCCAGCTCGGTCCCTCTGTCTAGCCAATCGGTACAGGTCCTTTTCTCCCTCCTTAGTGTCCTCTCATACAACTCATCGTACACCTTTTCTTTAGCCTTTGCCACCTCTCTCTTCACCTTGTGCCTTATCTCCATGTACTCGTCTACTTTCTGCATCTCTCTGACTATCCCACTTCTTCTTTGCCATACTCTTCCTCTGTATACTCTCCTCTATTTCCTCATTCCACCACCAGGTTTCCTTTTCCTCCTTCCTCTTTCCAGATGTCACACCAAGCACCCTTCTTCCTGTCACCCTTACTACATCTGCTCTAATTTCCCAGCTGTCTGGTAACTCTTCACTGCCACCCACTGCCTGTCTCACCTCCTCCCTAATCTCAACCTTGCAGTCTTCCTTTTTCAACTTCCACCATTTGATCTTTGGCTCTGCCCTCACTTTCTTCCTCTTCTTGATCTCCCATGTCATCCTACAGACCACCATCCTATGCTGCTTAACTACACTTTCCCCTGCCACCACTTTGCAGTCTTCAGTCTCCTTCAGATCAACCCTTCTGCATAGGATGTAATCTACCTGTGTGCATCTTCCTCCACTCTTGTACGTAACCCTGTGTTCCTCCCTTTTCTTAAAATACATATTCACCACAGCCATATCCATCCTTTTGGCAAAATCCACTATCCTCTGACCTTCATTCCTCTCCTTGACACCATACCTACCCATTACCTCCTTGTCTCCACTGTTTCCTTCACCAACATGCCCATTGAAATTCGCTCCAATCATCACTTTCTGTCCCTTGGGTACACTGTAAACATGCAGACTTGGAAATCTTAAAATATATGACCTATAATTGTAACAAACAGTCTTCATTTCACCACAAGCCTGTAAAGGAATATGGCATTACATCAGTTATTACAGTTTGCGCAAAACAAGAGTATGTTGCCGGGCATCCATACACAAAACAAGGTATTCCAACTTCTGTATGAAATATACCATCATCTCCTTAGATACAAAAACCTGTTCCACAAAAGCTTATTCTCCACAATGAGGACTTAGTATATATTGTAGAAGGGAACAGCCCGGTAACACACACAGGCAGACACATTGCAGTCCATCACCGCACGTTTATTAACACTACTCACTATTTACAGTTAATCCTGGCTTCTCCTCCAAGCCGTCTCTTCACTGCACACACTCTCAGGGCCTCTCCTTGCCACCTCCTCAGACCTCGTCCACCTCCTCACCCGACTCCAGCCTTGATTGCAGGGCGGCGGCTCGTTATATAGGCGGCTGATTGAGGGCCGCACCCGGCCACCTGCCACAATAAATTGTTAAGTTAAAGTGAAAAAAGTAGTACCTAAACAAATCATTGTGTCATTATCTGAGGACCATTTTATAGTATTAAAAGGCCCTACACCCTAGTAAACACAGAAAACAATAATTTAGAAGTGATTTACACATCATTTTGGGAAAATTCTGATTCTGAGTAAACTTACAGCTTATAATACATCCAAGCTACCTAGAAGGATTTTAAACAAGTAATGTTGACATATTAGTAAGAAGTGCATGAATGTTCTTATACTAGCTATCATTGCTGCCTATAGCTTCAAAGACTTTCAGCAAAATCACTGTATATGTAGAATGTGCCTGTTTTCCCAGTGTCAGACTAAGTGTTTTTTCTGGCTGCTCAGTTTTTTAATCCAATTCCTCAAGTCATGCAATTTATGTTAACTGCTGCCTTTAAACTAGCTCTGTATAAGGAAGTGTGTATGCATGACTGTATTCTGTGAATGACTGATTTTTGTTTCAAGATTTGTGATAACTTTCAACTCTGCCACCGTAGGCTGTTTGTGGCCTAGTAGGGTACAGTAAATGCTTCTTTGTATTCTATATGTCTTTATATAGGAAAACCTTTCAACTATCAAAGCCCTAATAAGTAAGAAATGTATATTTTATTGTGAGCAATGCATAATATTTTAAATGTTCTGTTTCTTGTAATATTAATTTCAACCAGGAACTACTGAAATGCAGTAAGAATTCAGACGGAACTTTGGAACTTGAGGAAGCTCTGGCTACAGTTTTGGATATAATCAAGTCAGTGAATGACTCCATGCATCAGATTGCTATTACAGGATTTGAGGTATGCTTTCCATGTATTTGAATGTACATCAGCCTGTTTAGTAGTTGTGGATATGTAATGTTATGAGACAAATGGACAAAAAAAGAGGCCTGGGACATGTTGAAGGCAAACCCAGTATATTATAAGGTACGCAAAAGGCACTAAAGAAAACATGTTGTACAGGGCAATGTTGAGCCGTACTGAGGAATCAGTTGGACTGCCCTAGATGGAGGGGTTTCCTATTTTGGGGGATCCTGGGAGGAAGAGGTGGGTCCAGGTGGTTGGACCCCAGAAGTGACATCACTGGTGGAAATATGTCAGTCTTCCTTTGTGCAGAGGGGAAAGGAGAAGATAGTTATTGTACAGCAACCCCTCATGTCTCGGCAGAGAATTGCAATTACCAAAACCCTTAAGCTGTTCCCCAAGTGCACACTCGTGATAGTACCTCCCACCCCCAACCATGATCCATTGGATTGGATGACCAGAGCTGTGAATTCATGGCTTTGACATGGAGAGCACCTTGGCGATAAAATACTTTGAACCTGAAAGGCTGTAGGTCAAGAAACTATCTGGTCATGCAGAGATTTGACTCCTTGTGCAAGGCCATTCACTGTAAAGGGTCATGATGTGTGACGAGGGTGAACTTGCATCCCAAAAGTTAATACCCAAGATGGTTAATAGCCCATTTGATTGCTAGGGCCACTTTCCACCACCACATACCTTGTTTCCTGATCCACCAGTTTCCAACTCAGATATATTATGGGGTTTTCAACACCATTGCTTTGGCTCAACACAGCACCCAAACCTGTGTCCATAGCACTTGTCTGCAAAATAAAAGGTAAGGAAAGAATCAGGAGTTATTAGAATGGTTATTGAAGTGAGGGCCTGTTTTAGGTCACAGTATGCGGGTTCTGTTTTTTCATCCCAGGCCAGTGACTTGGGAGCCCATTTCTTTGTCAAATCTGTTAAAGGAGACGGTCTCTCAGAAAAACATGGTATGAACCGGCAATAGTACCTCACTTGTCTTAAGAAAGCTTGGACTTGTCTCTTATTTTTTGGACAGGGCCAGTTCACTATGGCTTCAGCTTTGGGGCATTGTGGACGTACAGTGCATCTGCCCACTAAGTAACTCAAATATTTCATCTCTGTTGATCCAAAAAAACACTTCCTCGCAATAATTTTTAGGCTGGCTTGACTTTATGGTATACTAGGGGGGCAAGCCACCTGGTGCCTTTGTCGCCCAACCTCCAGTTGCGGCCAGAATATTAGTAAAATCTGTAAATGTACAAAAGAAAAAATATTATTTACTGGAGTCAAAATCACAAAATTCTATAAATATGTAAAAGAAAAATTAATTATTATTTAACAGAGTAAAAAGCATGAAATGAGAATAAAATATTTACTCTAACCAATTGGAGTATTCCCATTAAACTGAGGTCCACTATGCTCGATTAGTATTTATGAGACTAAATAAATGATCCATTCGTTTTAACTGACATTCTTATAGATAAAAAAGCTTTTTTTTTTTTAAAAATGGCTCATTTAAATAACAGGAAAAATCACGTGAAAACTAAAGTGGTATGCAATGGGTCATCGTAACTCAACCTTCAGCTAACTAAATCACCTAAATACAAACATTGGTGTTATTAACAGATATTTTTTTAACTGTTTGTTCCTGTGAAAGAAAGTTTACTCAATCAAAAATAAAAACCAAGACTTTCTTGATATTAAAAACCACGACTTTCTTGATATTTTAGTTTATAATTTAAAAGTGGAATAAGAATCTGAAAATCTGACAACATCACAGTAAAGTTCGATAAATTCTGAAAAAAATGATACCAAACATATATATTGTAGAAGACCAGACACCGTATGTCCTAAACACACACGTTTATTTTCCTTACAGCACCACAACACAGTGCCTCCAACACTCATACTCAGTCCCTCTCTTTCCACCTCTCCTGTACTCCTTTTTTCCCAAACTTTGTCTTCCTCTTCCCGACTCTGGCTCCTAAATGGAGTGAGATGGCCTCATTTATAGAGCACCCGGAAGTGCTCCAGGTGTGCCTTGATTAACATCCGGCAGCACTTCCGGGTGTGGCAGACGTTCTGCACCGGAACCCCGCTCCTCTTCTGGCAGCACTCCTGGGTGTGGCGGAAGTGCTGCATATTCAAACTCTGGAGCTGTCCAGGCGCCCCCTGGCGACGGCCACGGACCTCTATTGGGCTGAGCCTCCAGACCCCAATTCCATGGCCCCGATGTAAGCCAAGGGTGCTGCCCTCTCGTGTTCCAGGGGAGGTACTCCTGATAGTACGCCCATTCTCCCGGTCTTCTCCTGGAAAGGGCGTCCCGTCCGGGCAGGTTTCCTGGCCGTCCATCACAATATGTAAGTTTTAAAATAAGCCAGATTTAAAGCGTGACAAAAAACGTTACATAAAATCATTGCACTTTTAGGCTTAGGATTTTATATATATATATATATATATATATATATATATATATATATATATATATATATATATATAGAGCAGATTAACAACTTAAAGGTTTTGACTTCTGTGTGAACTGTGTTTGATAAGTGAGCTTGCCCCTTTATGGAGATTCCCCAGAATGCTGTGCAATTTGAAGATGAAATTTTTGTCCACACCGCTCACTGCTATGTCCAAATCAAAAAAAGAATGCAGCGGTCAAGTTCCTTTTTATGTACATAGGTTTGAAGTTCCTCTTCATTTGTGTTATGAGTGTATACAGTGTTTCTCCTTATGTTTTGTTATACTAACTATACAACTCACATAGTGTATATTATTAAAAAATATGTATCTTTCATATAAATAAAACCAACTACAAGGGAGGTTGCAAACTTTACTCATGTTTACTGCATGCATTTGTCACCTCAGCTTTTTATCGGCCTTCTTTTGTCTTACATGCACTGTCCTGCTACCTGCTTAATAGCTTAAAAGTTCTATAAAAACGTTATATGATGCTTTCATTTCAATTGCAAAAGATTAACATATGTTTTGCAAACCTTAGACATTTTTAGTGAAATTGAATTTATATTTGCATAGCATTCTTTGCTGAGTACAGGCTCAGAATTGTTGAAAGCATTTCCAGGTATAATACTGCAACAGAAATAATTAAACCATTAACATACATGAAAACACATCTTAGGTTAAATGCACAGTAAAACAGAAATATTTTAATCAGATTAACATTAAATCATAACAGTATAATTCCATTAACATTATAATTAAGATATGGCCATTGAGGTACTGACTGTCAGGATTTACCTCCTAAGGACACACCCACTAAGACTAATAATACCCACAAGATTACAATTCACACCTAAAGCTTTTCTAATAACAAAATAAAAAACTAATGATTAAATTAATAATTAAACTTATTAAGTAACTAACAAGACAAAAAATAAGGTGTAAGATAAAACAATTAGCTATTTATGAAAACATCAGACGAATTCTACAAATAAACATCCTTAATCCTCTGTACTGTGGTCACACTCTTCATTCCTCATTCTGCACTAACTCATCTACCACCTCACAAACCTTATATACTTTGACAGTGCTCCCAGTTTTTTTTTCCCTTTTGAGGAAAGGTCAAGTAATTGTGTTTGACCTAGGCCTGATTTTGAGCAGAGTAAGCATATATCATTACATCTTGGGAGATACTAAGGTCCATATGCTAAAAAACACTGTGCATTTAAATTAAGGCACTTAATTCAGGCATAGATGAGTAAATTAGAATGGTTTCTTACACTGCAACTGGCTGTTTATTAAGCACTTGATTTAGTCTTAAATGTGTTAGGAGTAATCAAATAATACTCCATTCATGTTTTAGCATTTATTATTTTTTCTGTTACTTTAATAACTTCATTTTGTTGCCATTTTAATGATTATTTTTTCATAAGCACCATCATTTTCTATATTTGTTTGTTTAGGTTCCATCACAGGTTATTACTCTGGTTTAGCAACTTTCCTTGTAGTAAACGCTTTTAAAACTTCATGGATAATCTATTTACCTTTAATGTTTAAATCAGGCTACACCTGAGTTCCCTTCTATAACATCCCTAAAATGTCTGTAAGTCCATTATTAAAGTCTTGACTTCTATGGAAAGCTCTCAGTGGTCAGAATAGAATAGCATATCCGTTTCTGATACATTGAGTAACATAATAATAATAATAATATTAATAATAACATAGTTGATAGAACCACTTTATTCACAGTAAATTATCTGTGGGTCTGAAGTAATACTTCAAATTCTTTAGGAGAGGCATAGCACTGCAATATATTGTGTTAGTTCTACTTATTTGAATATATTATTCCAGCATGCCCTCTGGTCTATAATGAAACAAGAACACTTTTAGTAAGAATATTTCAAACTTTAAATTTCCCTCTCCAATTAATATGAAACATTTTATATACGTTTAATACTTTCATTTTTCCTTAGGGAAATCTAAATGATCTTGGCAAACTACTGATGCAGGGATCTTTCAATGTTTGGACAGACCACAAAAAAGGTCATAACAAGGTGAAGGACCTGGCACGTTTTAAGCCTATGCAGAGACATTTGTTCCTCTACAATAAAATGTTGCTGTTCTGTAAAAAGCGAGAGGAGACTGTGGAAGGCCATGAAAAATCTCCATCATACAGCTTTAAACATTCCCTAAAGGTAAAAGTTAATAAGTTGAACACAAAATGGTTTAATGAATTCTACCTTTTCTTCATCTGTTCAAACATTTGCTAAGGTTATAACCATTATAATGTACTCTTAACTAATTACTACGAAAAAAATCAAATATAAAAAATGTGTATACAGTAGTAGGATTATTCTAAATATTTATAGCATTTTTAAAAATTAACTTGTTCCATCTGAACTTAATCTTACCTATAAAATTCAGAAGTCTTTACATATTGTTGGTATTGTTTTATTACTATAGTTTGATGGAACACTCAGGGCTATTAAAATGATATAGAAATTTTTGCAGTTTACCTTAAAATGTATTGGCAATTGATTTTATTTCACACAATTAAACAAACTGAAAGGAAATATTAACTTAGCCCTCTCAGTCTCAGCTCTAACAGAAATTTGTTTTAAAAGATAACATCCTGATTCTGAAGCAATACTCTGAATTCTGTTGCATTATTCAAAGGGATTTATTTTCCTGGAAGAAAGTTTAATGCATTACCTAAATGGCTGGAGCCCAGGATATGACATTGTTTACTCCATTTCAAAACTGTAGTTATTCAAATTTGAAGTTAGATTGTATTGTCTATGTTTTGCTACTCTAGGACTTAAGTTTTCCTTTACATGCCACTTATAAAAACATCAACCTTGAAATTTCATGAAAATTAAATACACTGTCTACAAATACACTGGATTCAGAAATTATTCAAACCCTTTCATTTTCTGAATTTTTTTTTTGTTATACAGTAGATTTAATTTTATATGGACAAATTTGCCATATTTGCCCATCAGTCTACACTGAATAGCCCATAATGACAAAGTGAAAACTAAAAATCAAAAATGGAAATCTCTCACTTAAATTAGTATTTAGATCCTTTGCTGTGGCACTCCAAATTGGGCTTATGTACATTTTGTTTGCTTTAATTATCCATGAGATGTGTCTATACAATTCAGCAGCACCAGAGACACACGTCGTATGTGGCAGGGCGTTCAGACAATTACAAACTACAAGTCCAACCCACACAGCAGCGATGGTGATGCCTCCCTTCCGGATGAGCTGAACAACTTCTTCGCACGGTTTGAGGCGCAGAACAAAGAGCCTGCGAGAAAAGCAACACCTCCCGCCACTGTTTCTCCATAAATGACGTGAAGAGGACTCTATCCAGAGTCAATCCACGCAAGGCTGCAGGACCTGACAACATACCTGGTCGTGTGCTCAAAGAATGTGCCAGTCAACTGGCTGGTGTCCTCACAGACATCTTCAACACATCTCTGAGCCAGTCGTCAGTCCCAGCATGCTTCAAGTCGACCACCATCATACCAGTGCGGAAGAAGTCATCAGTGACATGCCTGAATGACTACTGACCAGTTGCACTCACGCCAATCATAATAAAGTGCTTCAAAAAGTTAGTCATGTCACAATATAAAGACTAATCTCCCTGCCTCCCTTGACCCTCTTCAGTTTGCATACCGCTCAAACAGGTCAACTAAGGATACCATATGCTCTGCCCTTCACCTCTCCCTGACACATCTGGATAAAAAAGACACATATGTCAGGATGCTATTCATAGACTTTAGCTCCGCCTTCAACACAATCATCCCTCAAAAGCTGGTTGTAAAACTGAGCAGGTTGGGCCTGAACACCACCCTCTGCAATTGGATCCTGGACTTCTTGACAGAGAGGCCCCAGTCAGTTCGGATGGGCTGTAACACTTCCAGCATCATCACACTGAGCCCTGGAGCACCGCAGGGCTGCGTGCTTAGTCCACTGCTGTTAACCCTGCTGACTCATAACTGCACAGCCACGCACAACACCAACCACATCATCAAGTTTGCAGATGATACAGCGGTGCTGGGACTGATAAGAAGGGATGATGAAACAGCATACAGAGATGAGGTGGAACGGCTGTCTGCATGGTGTGAAGACAACAATCTATCTCTCAATGTCGACAAGACAAAAGAGATAATCGTGGACTTCAGAAAATCATGTCCTGCCCACATCCCACTCAGCATCAACGGTTTACAGTAGATGTGGAGACTGTTAGGAGTACCAAGTTCCTCGGTGAGCACATAAGTGAGGAACTTACGTGGACACATAACACCTCATCACTAATCAAGAAAGCCCAGCAGAGACTACACTTTCTGAGGCGACTGAAGCGAGCAAGTCTTCCCCCTTCCATCCTCACCATGTTCTACAGAGGCACCATTGAGAGTGTTCTGACCAGCTGCATCCATGGCCTGGTATGGCAACTGCAACATATCCGACTGCAGGCGCCTACAAAGGATAGTGAAGACAGCAGAGAACATTACTGGTGTGCCTCTCCCTTCACTACAGGACATATTTTACAAACGCAGTGTCCGCAAGGCCTGCAGCATTGTGCAGGACCCCTTACACCCCTCACATGGACTTTTCACACTGCTGCCATCCAAGAGAAGATACTGCAGCATCAAAGCCAGATCTGCCAGGCTGCAGGAGTTTTTCCCCCCAAGCTGTTAGACTCCTTAACACCAGGCTGCCCCCTGGGACCTTCCACACGGCCTCAACCACCTCTAAAAACAGAACTTTTATACATGCGAGCCACTGTCCTGTAAAGACGAGTGTGTAGGTAGAAAAGAACTGAAAATCTCATACTGACCTTTAAGTATTTTGACACTCTTGTTATCCTTCTGCCGTGAAACATTCTGACCTGTCATTGTTTACACATGTCTTAAACAACTATTATCATACACTGATAATTTCTGTATTATCTATATCTATTATTTATTATATTACATATCTTACACATCAATATTGCTGCTACTTCTTTGTCTTGTCTTTGCACAAGGTCTTGTCTTGTTTGTGTTTTAATTTTAAATTTAAATTTTAATTCTGTTTTTAATTTATTATTTCCATGTCATGTTGTCACACTGTGGACCCTGAGCTTCACAATTTCATCTATCTGTATACTTGTATATGGCTGAGATGACAATAAAGTTCACTTTGACTTTGACTATAACTTGATTGTCCACCTGTGGCAAATTGAATTGACTGGATATCATTTAGAAAGGTACACACCTGTGTATATAAGGTCCTACAATTCATGCTACATTTCAAGACAAACACCAAGCTGTGAAGCCCAAGGAAATAGGCCTCTAAAATTGCTGTGAAGCATAAATCAGGGCAAGGGTATACAACCACATATAAAGTTTTGAGTGTTCCCAGCACCGTGGCCTCAGTAGTAGTAGTTTTCTGATTTGGAGGATGTTTGGAACCACCAGGATTCTTTCTAGAGTTGGCTGCCCATCCAGTCATTATTCTAACAGAGCTTCAGAAAATCCTCTGCTGAACTGGGAGAACCTGTTGGAAGATCAACCATCTCAGCTACTCTTCCTCCAGACAGGCATTTATGGATAGAGTGGCTAGATGAAAGCCACTCTTGAGTATGGCGTATGACAGCTTGCTTGGACTCTTTGAGTATGAATAAAGAGAGTCTCTTGTCTAAAGAGAAAAAAAATTGAACTCTTTCCAAGCACTATGTCTGGCGAAGACCTGGCACCCCTTATCACCTGCCTAATACCAATCCAACAGTGAAGCATCATATTAGGGGGTGCTTCTCAGTGCAAAGTACTGTAATAGTTTGAATAATATATGAGTTAGATATTTTAGTTTTTCATTTTTAATAAATTTGCAAATCATTTCTAAAAACATATTTTAACTTTGTTTTGGGTTATGCAGTGCAGATTGATAGGCAAAAATGGCAAAATGCATCCGTTTAAAATTAAATATACAACACAAACTGTGCAGAAAGTGAAGAGGTCTAGATTCTTTCTGAATAAACACTGCATAGTATATAAGATTAAATAACAATATTTATTTAGTGTTCATTGAATTAAAGCAAGTTAAGCAAAGTGATCATTTCTTCCGTGATATACTGTACTTAATTTGAAGATTCAAAAATAATGATTTTTATACAATGCTGTTTCTCATTCTCAGAAAATATTAGGTATAATAATAGCTAAAAGTTCATTTTGTTTCTCAACACATTGTTTGTCAGTAGCTCATGGTGTTTAATTTTTTTCCAGATGAGTTCAGTTGGCATAACAGAAAATGTCAAAGGAGACAACAAAAAATTTGAAATTTGGTATAATGGTAGGGAAGAGGTATACATTATCCAGGTAAAGTTAATTTTATTACTTCTGTAAATAAATTGGTTATTTTCCTTAGATATTATAGAATCCTTCTTACCTTTTATTCGTACGTTTGGTAACTCTTATTTAATTTAAGCAAATGTAGTGGTGTGTCTACTTGTAGTTGTCCAAGGTTCCTTTTAGATAGATAGATAGAGATAGATAGATAGATAGATACTTTATTAATCCCAATGGGAAATTCACATTCTCCAGCAGCAGCATAATGATACAATAAATAATATTAAAGAATGATAATAATGCAGATGAAAAAACAGACAATAACTTTGTATAATGTTAAATGTTAACGTTTACCCCCCCCGGGTGGAATTGAAGAGTCGCATAGTTTGGGGGAGGAACGATCTCCTCAATCTGTCAGTGGAGCAGGACAGTGACAGCAGTCTGTCGCTGAAGCTGCTCTTCTGTCTGGAGATGATACTATTTAGTGGATGCAGTGGATTCTCCATAATTGATAGGAGGCCTGCTGAGCGCCCTTCACTCTGCCACAGATGTTAAATTGTCCAGCTCCAGGCCAACAATAGAGCCTGCCTTCCTCACCAGTTTATCCAGGCGTGAGGCGTCTTTCTTCTTAATGTTGCCTCCCCAGCACACCACCGCGTAGAAGAGGGAGCTCGCCACAACTGTCTGATAGAACATCTGCAGCATCTTATTGCAGATGTTGAAGGACGCCATCCTTCTAAGGAAGTATAGTCGGCTCTGTCCTTTCTTGCACAGCGCATCAGTATTGGCAGTCCAGTCTAATTTATTATCCAGCTGCACTCCCAGATATTTATAGGTCTACACCATCTGCACACAGTCACCTTTGATGATCGCAGGGTCTGTGAGGGGTCTGGGCCTCCTAAAATCCACCACCAGCTCCTTGGTTTTGCTGATGTTCAGTTGTAGGTGGTTTGAGTCGCACCATTTAACAAAGTCATTGATTAGGTCCCTATACTCATCCTCCAGCCCATTCCTGATGCAGCCCACGATAGCAGTGTCATCAGCGAACTTTTGCACATGGCAGGACTCCGAGTTGTATTGGAAGTCCGATGTATATAGGCTGAACAGGACCGGAGAAAGTACAGTCCCTTGTGGCGCTCCTGTGTTGCTGACCACAATGTCAGACGTGCAGTTCCCAAGATGCACATACTGAGGTCTGTCTTTAAGATAGTCCACGATCCATGCCACTAGGTATGAATCTAATCCCATCTCTGTCAGCTTGTCCCTAAAGAGCAGAGGTTGGATTGTGTTGAAGGCGCTAGAGAAGTCTAGAAACGTAATTCTTGCAGCAACTATATTAAGTTTATACCACACTAATTGTGCAGTTTCCTGTTATTTATCAGCTTTATTCTGCCACTCTGCCTCAAAATCAGTTAGCTGCATTCTATAAGAAGGTTTATAACATACAGTAGATTTAATCATGTGAAACTGTGTATTCCTTCTCCAAAAATGCAGGATAGCTTTTTATTATTAAAGCATAGAGTTGACAGTGCACCATCATCTACTATCATGTCAGAAGTCGCTGTGAAACAATATGAATCACCTCTTTCAATGACATTTAACAAATGTCGTTTTTGTATAGTAAAATAATTAACTGTTTTAAGGCGATAGCCACTGTTTCCAGCTTTTTAAAAAAATGTATTACTAGAATATAAGGTTATAATTCATATTTCCACAATAGGCCTTCTTCAGTAATTATTAAAACGGAGAAGCTCACTAGTACAGATTGATTTTAAGTGAAAAAGACACTGGCATAAATATTGTTAACTTACAATGAATCACTACTAATATTTATACTGTTAATAACTTGACAAATTTCTGATCTTTTCATTTTTAGCATTAAAAAACTTAACTTTCCACATTGTTGTAATGGTGCTCTTCTGATTTTAAGTGATCATTTGACTGATAATCAACATTTTTCAATTGTTAGAAATAATTCTGATTGATTCTGACATAGAAAATGCTAATACATCTTTTGAAATTGCTGTAGTAGATAACAAATATCTGCACACAGTAGTATAAATGAGATATAAAGTCTTGCAGGTTTTTTGGTTATATATTTTTATATATAAATATATTTTTATCTGTGGCTTTGTAAAAAAAAAAAAAATATCATTTTACAGATTGGCAATCATTTCCTTAGTGTCGCATTTGAGTATGCATTTTCTTGTCCATAAGTGCCATTAATGGAGTAAAGAACTTTTTATCTGTTCTCAATATTTTTGCATTGCTAGCAAACAATGGAAGAATTGCAAAAAAGAGGGCAATGGAATCAGTTTGTGTTTCTTATTTGGTTGGCCGCTTATAAAAGCTAATTACTTAATGAGCCTATACATTCTAATTTTAGGGTTTCAGGTAGGCAGAATCTATCCCAGACGCACTGGTAAAAGGCAGGAACCAACCATGAACAGTGATAGCTAATATATTCTACTGCAGTATATTATGCGATCCTTTACTGTATCTGGTTACATATTTCCACTCCTGTGTAAAGACACAATTTCTCTTTTATGTCATGAATGCACTACTGTAATTAAACTAGTGACCTTGAATGTGGACTTAAATATTTATAGTAGATTAATGGAATCTACTAGATTTTATAGGTTAGTTTTAGGTACATATGATCAGTTTTCCAAAGTTTGAACTTAACAAATTGACACTTTCTCCTGGATCAGGCAATATCGGTGGATCAGAAGAATCTATGGGTTTCTGAAATTAGAAAGGTTTTGACTGGACAACTTGAAGCATGCAGAGGTTAGTTAATCATTATAATTGTTTATTTTACAAGTTCTTTGTCCTTTATTTTTGTTGTGAATAATATTCTTATGAGCGCTATACTTGGTATGGCAGAATGTAAGAAAAATAAATCTTTACATACTTAAATACTTTACATCTATATAGAACTTTTGTTTGCTTTAAGTCTTTCAAGGATATTTATTCATATCAGCCAAATGTACATCTTTCAAAACTGAGAAAATAAATCCATTAAAATAGTTTTGGTTCTGTTTGGTTCAGCAGATATTCATGAAGGTATTGTAGCCTTTCTAAAGATTCATTATCTCTTCATTTGAAGAATACATGGATTATAAATTTGCTCCAGATGTTATCAGAGATTCAAGTGTTAGAACATGGTATGGGTATCAAAATAAACAAATAAACTTAGTGTAAACATTGTTCTCCAGTTATAAAACCAATTCAGCTTATACATTTTATTACTAATTAAATGTTCCTTAATAGATGTATATGTCTATATTGTAATGCATAAGGAAGATGCTTATGAAAATGTCAATGTAGAACTTTTCAATAGGCCTAAAAAATTATTATACAGCGGGGATCCCTAATCACATCCTGGAGAGCCACAGTGGCTGCAAGTTTTTGCTTTAACCATATTCTTAATTAGAACCTATTTATTTAGTACTAAAACAATGTTTTTGGGGCATACTTTTAATTAACTTGCTTGTTACAATTCAGAAGCATTAAATGCCTATTTTATTTTAAAAGAGCTGCATTAAGATTTTAATTGGTACCAGTTTTCTTAACTAGACATCAGTTAACAATGAGGTGTAAATGACAAAGGAAGCACTTGTTCTCCAGTTAACATGCTTTTATTGAAACAAATTTGTTGTAGAGAACATACAGATAATGTTCTCAGAATACAACAAGTCTGTTTTGGAAGAATGAAAGACCTAACAATTCATTTAATTAAACACCCAAGTTTCATTATCTGGTAAGCATGGCTTCTGATTATGAAACTGGTTAGAACGAAAACCTGCAGCCACTGCAGCCCTCCTGGACTGTAATTTAGGATCTCTGCTATACAGTATGGCTATTTTACATGAACAGATAGTTTGATTGATATGCTTAGGTTACAACTAAAATTCAAAAAGTCGTTAAATAGTTTTAAATACACAAAGTATTTTTTTCCTTTGATCAGTGCCCTTTTTCATTAAATTCCTATTTTTTATGGCTAAATAGCTTAGAAGATTGCATAAATTACCAATTTAAAATTCTTGAATTGTTATGTGCTCTGGAACTCATGAAACAATCTTGAAGTACAATACAAAGGAAATACAAGTGGAAATGATCCCATTAAAATAATTTGATTTTATACTGTATATGTAATTGAACATACATGTATGAACACAGCACGGAGCCATACTCTCATCCATAAAGGACATTTATAGCACAAGATAACTTAAAAAAAAGCAGTCTTCTTCATCTCAGACCTGCCCTCCACGACCACCTTCCCCATTTGCAAACTACTTGTTCCCCACCCTCAGCCAGGCCAACAAGTAATATTGTAGCATTCAATGCCATTTCAGCAGGCCTAAAAGTAATTGTTATTGCTGGACCATTAAATTGTTAACCTACTGTATATACAGCCATGCGCTTGATCTATACTCTGTGCACATTACACAATCTGACATTGAACATGATTTTGATCTGTGACCATTGTGTTGGTACCTATTTCCTTACTGACAAGTTACTTGTAATACTCTTGTTGCTGCTTTGTACCTTTTATATCTGATTTTTATATTTTCTAATTTGGTACTGTTACATAGATCCATTGTGCCATTGCTTTGTTTAGGGATCTGGCTCTGCTGCACTATATCTGCATACTATGTGCTATACTGTTGCAACCTATGTTTAATAACAGTAAATTGGAAAAAGCAATACATACAAGCACAACCACTTAAAACATATCCTATGCTATATATTTCTTGTTACCCCAACTCATCTACTGGCAGAAATGTTGCTATAGTTGTGGGAAGGGGGGCAATTGTACCAGATCCAGGTCCAGAAGAGGTGCTGTGTTTTATTTGATAATAATATGTGAATTGAAATACTGTTTAACTTGTTATTTATGGAGACATGGGAAGAACACTGTATTTTGAGGAGAACATGGATGGTTTATTGGTACTGAAGACTGTCAATAATAATCCTAGGTCATATAGCACTTTTTTTCCAGAGCACTTTTTTTTTCAGAAAGTATTCAGACCCCTTCACTATGTTGAAGCCTTGTGCTAAAATCATTTAAATTAATTTTTATCCCAACATCAAACAAAACTCAATACCTCAGAATGACAAACTGAAAACAGGATTTTAGGAATTTTGTACCTTTATTCAAATTAAAAACCTAAAAGATCATATTGACACATCTATGCAGGCCTTTCAGTCAGTACTTTGTCAGCAGTTATGGCCTGGAGCATTCTTGGGTATGACTTGACAACTTCGTACACCTGAATTTGGGGATTTTCTACTTCTCTGCAGATCTTCTCAAGCTCTGTCAGGTTTGATTGGGTAACCAAAGGAAGTGTTCTGGCCGTGTAACCAAAGGAAATTCCTAGAGTTGTCCCTAAGCAACTCTTGTGTTGGCTTTGCTTTGTGCTTAGGGTCATTGTGCCATCGGAAGGTGAACGTTTGGCCCAGTCTGGGGTCCAGAGCACTTTTTTTTACCAGAGCAGGTTTTTAATAAAGATACCTGTGTGGTTTGCTCCTTTCAGCTTTCCCTCAACATTGTCTAGTCTCCAAATCCCTGCCGCAGAAAATATCCCCAACAGCTGCCATCACCATGCTTCACTGTTGTAATGATATTGAGCAGGTTTCCTACAGACCTAATGCTAACCTTGGTTTCATAAGACCAGAGAATCTTGTTTCTCACATTCTGAAAGTCCTTTAGGTGCCTTTTTGCAAACTCCAAGTGGGCTTTTAGGTGTCTTTTACTAATGAGAGGCTTCTGTCTGGTCACTCTGTCACATAGTCATCATCATCATTGGAGTGTTGTATTGATAGTAGTCCTTCTGGAAGTTTCTCCCATCTCCACACAGATTCTCCAGAGCTCAGCCAGAATGACCATCAGGTTCTTGGTCACCTCTCTTACCATGGCCCTTCTCCCACGATTGCTCAGTTCGGCCAAGCTCAGTTTCTTCCATTTAAGAATTGGGAATCTTCAAAGCTTCATATTTTTGTATTGTAGCCTTCCCCAGATCTATGCCTAAAACACAATCCTTTTTCTAATCTCTGTAGGCAATTCATTTGACCTCATGACTTGGCTTTTGCTCTGATACACATTGTCAGCTGTGGGGCCTTATATAATTATGTCTTATTATGACCACAGGTGGGCTCCAAATAATATGTAGAAACATCTCAAGCCCCCACATCAATAGAATGGAATGCACCTGTGCTAAATGTCACGTGTCATAGCAAAGTGCTTGAAAAGTTGTGCCAATGTAATATGTTCATTTTTTTAATAAATTTGCAAAAATGTCAAGAATTCTGCTTTTTTTGTCATTCTGGTGTATCAAGTGTTTCATGTGGGGAAAAGATGAATTAAATGATTTTAACGCATGGCTGAAACAAAATATGAAAAAAGTGAAGGTGTCTGAATACTTTCTGAACCCACTGTACATATTCTGAATTCTTGATTGCATGGAATTTATTCTTATAAATAATTCACATTATTTTACAATTTTCCCAAAAAAATTGGAATGGAAATTTGCTAACACTCATTTACTTTTTATACTCCATTACTTTTACTGTTTGTTTCATTGCTTCAAGACAAATTCTGTGGTTATTTATATATGAAGATATTAATGTCTAGTTACATTAATGTATTTTCATAGTATTTATAATTTTATCCCCCCTTTTTATTTATTTGCAGAAGCAAGTCAGCTTCATCAAAGGATAACTGAAAATGTCTACCATGCTCCTATGCACTCCCCTAATGCCAGGTATTGTGCATACTACTTTATCATACATAACTGTTTAATAAAGGTATGCCTTACCTGTGATCAGTCACAAGCTGCAGATTTAACCAGACACAGGACAGTTACAGTAAACACTGAAAAACAAAATCTATTTTTTCTTTTCTGCTGTTATCTTGGTCCCTAAAATCCATCCATCCACTTTCCAACCAGCTGAATCTGAACACAGGGTCACGGGGGTCTGCTGGAGCCAATCCCAGCCAACACAGGGCACAAGGCAGGAACCAATCCCGGGCAGGGTGCCAACCCACCGCAGGACAAACACACCCACACACCAAGCACACACTAGGGCCAATTTAGAATCGCCAATCCACCTAACCTGCATGTTTTTGGACTGTGGGAGGAAACTGGAGCGCCTGGAGGAAACCCACGCAGACACAGGGAGAACATGCAAACTCCATGCAGGGAGGACCCGGGAAGTGAACCCAGGTCTCCCAACTGCGAGGCAGCAGTGCTACCCACTGCGCCACCGTGCCGCCTGGTCCCTAAAATATCTTTATCAATTACTATATTGTTTTGTTGTTTTTCTTTATGCATCACAAAAAAAGTAAGACTTGTGTTGTTCGATTTTTAGCAAACCGATGTCATTGCCCACTGTATTTTTTAACATTGCTCAGTTAATCGATTTTTAAATTATTTTACAACATTGTAAATAAAATGAATTATTTTTGTCTTCACCAGTAACTGTGGCCTTTATAAGTAAATGGATAGTAATGGAAGGCCCAGTAGTGATCACAAACGCATACTAATTAATGTTACACACAGCAGGAGTTAGGTGAGTTATTAGCTGGCAGTATGGCTATGTGTCAATGACAACAATAGGAAGATCTCTGCCTTCTCTTCTTGATTCTTAGACTGTAATACTGAATTATGAACAGATTTCTGCAATAATTAAAACATTTCTAAGTTTAATTTAAATTACTGACCATACTATAACAATGTAAAAATCAAAAGTTATTTTTATTTTATTCTATTTCCAAACGGAACTGATGCATTAATGTACTGAAAATAACTTTTTCAGTATATTCTGAAATAAATTAATAAATTATGGTCTAAAATGATTCTGTATGTACTGATATTACTTGACTCCAATTGTGCATTAGTGTATGCATAATGAGATACAAGGTTTAAAGCTAGAATTTGACACAAATGGAAGAGCTTATGTGATGAATTTAAGTCTGTTGCATGAGTCATGGATGTTTTTAAAAGTATTTATTTGTGGTGTTCATGTTTTTAAGAAATCTAAGGAGGTCTGTTTCCAAGCAAGAAAGTAATAAATCTGAGTCCTCCAGTCCTGAAAGTGTTATCAGAAGAAGTGGCACCTCAAGCCCCAACATCAGATTAAAGCAAAGTGAGTTATTTATTTGTGTTTAAATTTACAGGTAACAACCTCAGCTAATTATTGTATATTTTAAACAATTATAAAAAGCATTACAAAATAAGCCTCTCTGCTAATTTAAGTGTGCTGGTCTTTAAGCTGTTTTCGTGTAACATACTCCACTTGCACATATACCATGAAAAAAGTTTATCTCTTTCAAGTTGCCTGTATGAAGAAGCATCATTCATTTCATTCCAACTTTTCCAATATGCTATTATAAAATTACGGTGAATGGATATGTTGCAATGTTTAAATGCTTTTCTCAGAACAGAATATCTTCAAAACTGAAAACAAGTTGTTTTACAGTAGTTATTTTCAAGATTGTTTCACATATAAAACATGATTTTAGTGATCTCATCAAATTTCCGTTTCATTCCAACAGTTTAAAGGCATTATCCACTTTTGTACATTAAATAATGCTTCAATCTCATCTTTATCCAGCTGTTATTAATCTATACCTTATTCAAAACTGCATGACAACGGCATGAAACAAAATATGAACTTTATTTCTACCAGCATGTTGTAAAGCATTCCACAATTTAACGCTCTACAGAAATTACTCTTTTGTTTAAGTAAATGAATCAAAAATGAAAAGCTGAAGAGATTGTCTTTGGATTCACTGTAAATATTAAAAATATCATAAGCAACAAGAGCTGCGTTTATTATTCTCAGAGTGCTTTCTGACTGTGTTTCAAATGAATGCTTTCATGGAAACCCCTAACCTTTCCACAGCATCCCCTTCCTGCCTTATTTTCTGCCTTTGCCTTTCCTTCCCCAGCTGATGCTTCTGCCAGTCAGAATCTTGAACGTTCCGCTCTTGCTAAAAAGCGCTTCACATTGCAGGGTCTTTCCAACCGCAGACAACAATCTAAAGGTAATATTAACATACAAGCCTCAAACACTTCAGCCCATATGCCATATTTTTTAATCTTTTTCTTTCTACAATTAAATTCTCATCAGGTGTGCTGTCATAATTATGTGATTAAAATTTTAGGTTAAATCAGTTGGGGAAATACTAAAATTGATAGTCAGAGAAGAAAATAAAGTCGGAGCCAATTCCCAGTTTCAGTACAGCATTACCACTGGAAAAATAATACTATCACTGCTTTAACAAACCGATTATTTATTTAATTTTCTGAGGTGATCAAGTAACATTTAATAACACTTAGTTTTTATAATGCTTTTTAACCTGAAGTTTTAGTCGAATTCTTGAAATTGCCCAAAGCAAACAAGGAGAAAAGAAACAAAATCATACTATTGTTTTTGAGTCTCAGTATTTGTCCTTTGTTCTGGAGGGTAAGAAAGCAGCCTAGCACCTTTCATGTCTATAATTCCTTTTATGCCAAATTGAAATAAATAAAATGGCAATTCTGAAGTAAATGACATGAAAAAGTGCAGCAATATTTATAAATGAGTCATTAAATTTTACAAAATGCATAAATGAAGTCACTTAACATTGTATTTCATCATAATTATTATTCTGTTTTTGTTTCAAAAATTTACTTACATTATATTTCTTTATTGTAGGTTTTATTTAAAAATGGCCTTGGTTTTTTTTTTTTTTGTTTTGTTTTTTTTTTAAAACAGTGGGATTTTTCCAAGTGGCTTTTTTATTGCCAGCATTATCTATTTCAAAATGCCTCTTTTCATGATTATTTAGGCTGTTCCTATTGGTTAATCCTTTGCTGTTGGTTACTTTTGCCTGAATGTTGGCAGTAGGCTACCTGAGATCTTTAGCACTACTTGTATTCCATCTGGCAAAGTTGGGATAGATAGAGATAGAGATTGAAAGAGATAATTTAAGACATGATGCTATTTTTAGATGAACTGAAGATATATTGGGAATGCTCAAACAGACAAGTGCTCTTCAAAATATTATATTGAAGAAGAAGTCGTTTGTAGATCGAGATTGATTGAGCAATGTGTCTGCACAGAAAGCACCCGTGAATAAATTACACACGGGTTCCTAATGTTAATTGTCCACGCCTAAAAATTCTAGGTGACATGCTTCTAGTAAAATTCTGAGTAGACACTGTGCTCAGTCCATCTTAAACTACTGGAAACCTCTTTTTCAATGTGAATATTTTGAAGTGAACATCTCCATTTGAGCATCCCCAACATATTGCCAGTTCTCCTTAAAATACCAAAGTATTGTGTCTGACAGTCTACTCTTCAGATTGGCAGGGCTAAATGCTGGAGTGAAAGTAGTCCATGAGACAGTGACCGGAGCCACCTGCATTCCACAAGCCTTTGAGAACATGCAAGAAGACGGATGGAAAATTTCTGAGACATGATAAGTAATAGTCCCAGGCTGGAGTTGTGGGATGTTCATGGTGGAACATTGAAAATAATGAGATACAGGCACCAGGCACTTTGAGATGGGTTGATCAGATATACTGGCAGTATTATATTGTGGAAGGAGTACAGCATATGACTGTGTCTTGTTCCCAGTTTGTTTTTGTTGTTTTTTGAGGAGTTTTTCCATGGATCATAACAGTGGAAAAGTGTAAATAGGTCTTTAGGTTTTTAAAGTACAGTTTATTTTTATTTATTTTTTTCTTTGGCTTCTACAAAGTTTAATTTCACCCCGGGAAAAAAAAAGTCTGTGTACACTATAAGGGAAAAAGTATTGGGATGCCTGACCATTACACCAAAGGGACTTTAATGACATTGCATTCAAATACATAGACTTTAATATGGAGTTGGTCCCCCCCCACACCTCTATAAGCTATAACAGCTTCCCCTGTTCTTGGAATGCTTTCCACAAGATTATAGAGTGTTTCTGTGGGAATTTCTGCCCATTCATTCTGTAGAGCATTTATGAGGTCAGGCATAGATGTTGGACGAGAAGACCTGCCTTGCAATCTCCGTTCCAGTTCCCCCTAATGTGTTTTATGGTATTGAGGTCAGGGCTCTGTGCGGGCCAGTCAAGATCTTCCACACCAAACTCATCCAACCATGTCATGCAGGAATAGAAAAAGGCCTTTCCTAAGCTGTTTCCACAAAGTTGGAAGCATAGTGTTGTCCAAAATTTCTTGGTATGCTGAAGCATCAAGATTGCCCTTCACTGGAAGTAAGGGGCCTAGCCCAAACCCTGATTTACAGCCCCACATTATTATCCCTCCTCCTCCAACCTTCACTATTGGTGCAGTGCAGTCAGGCAAGTATCGTTCTTCTGGCATCTGCCTAAACCCAGATTCTCCCATCTGACTGCCAAACAGAGAAGTGTGATTCGTCACTCCATCGAACATGTTTCCACTGCTCCACAGCCCAGTGGCGGTGTGCTTTACACCAGTCCATATGGTGCGTGGCATTGGACTTGGTGATGTGAGGCTTGCATTCAGCTGCTCAGCCGTGGAAACCCATTCCATGAAGCTTTTGTGCTTATGTTAATGCCAGTAGAGGATTGGAACTCTTCAGCAGTGGAAACAGCAGGGTGTTAGTGACTTCTATGCACCATGAACCTTAGCAGTTGTTGACCCTGCCCTGTGACTTTACATGGTCTTCCTCTTCATGACTGTGTTGCTGTTGTTCCTTAACGCTTCCACTTTCCAATAATACCACGTACAGTTGACTAAGGAATATCTAGCAGGTATGAAATTTCACAAACTGTCTTAATGCAAAGGTGGCATCTTATCACAGTAGCACACTTGAAGTCACTGAGGTCTTCAGAACAACCCATTTTATTTCATAAATTTTATAAATGGAGACTACATGCCTAGGTGTTTGATTTTATACAGCTGGGGTGATGGGTCTGATTGAAACACCAAAATTCAATAATTAAAAAGTGTGTCCCAATACTTTTGTCCATATAGGGTATCTGTCTGTGTTGTCATATGTTAAATTATCTGTATACTAGCCAACCCGCGGCGTAACATACGCCGCATAATTATGTATTGATGGGTGAACACTTGCTGAACGACACAGTTGTCCAAATGGGGTGGGTTTGTGGATACCACTGTGAATGAATGAAAAGATGGACCTCTGGAGAGAGCAACATACAATTGTCCGTGACTGAAAGCGGGATCGTCTGTGATGATGGAGGCCACACTGGTGAAAGTTACTTCGTCGGTAGGGATAAGTTTCAGCACTTGTTCATTAAGGTTTAGCGAGTCTTCATTGTTGACGCATAATATAGCTTGCGTACTGAGTTGTTCCGGAGTCACAGTTGAGAAACACTTTTTTAATGTCTTTTAAGCACAGGGAAAAAATTAACATGTGAAACATCCGTAATGTAATAAGCCACCAAGAAAAGTAACATTGCAACAATGCACACTACGATCCGATCGCTGTAAACAGAAGTGAAAACAAAATCGAGGCCGGTGCATTCTTTAACTGCCTTGTAGCGCAATGGTAGTGCTACTGTTTTGCAGTAAGGAGACTGTGGAAGATTTTGGGTTCGCTTCCCTGTTTCTCCCTGTGTGGATAGCGCTTTGAATACTGAAAACACTGGTATATCAATGTAATGAAGTATTATTATTCTTATGTGTCCAGCGCTCTCTCTCTCACGCGCCTGTATGCGTGTGTGTGTCGCTCGCTCTCTCTCTCTCGCTCGCTCGCTGGCTGCACGTGTTCCTGCAGGCATACCAGTAAGTGAATGAAAAGATGGAACTCTGGAGAGAGCAACATACAACTGTCCGTGACTGAAAACTGGTTTTGGCAGATACATGCACATCTTTTTGAAAGTTTGGCCCTGTGCCTTATCAATTGTCATCGCAAAGGCAAATCTAACAGGAAATTGTCTTCGTGTTAAAGTAAAAGGCAAATTATCCGCGACAAACAAATTGTTTTACACGCTGCATACCAACCCGCGGCGTAGTATACGCAGCATAATCATGTTTTTTAAGCAGAGGGAAAAAATGAACATTTGCAAAATCCGTAACGCCGCTTTCAGTAAGTACAATGCACACGCGTTTAATTTGTCAGCCACTTTTTGCCAGCCATCTTTTCTGGTTTGGGCTGCTTTTGCAGGGTTACCGCTTGTGCATATTAAATCTTGAAATCCTTCGAGTAACTAATTAACTAACTAACACCCACCCACCCAGCTTGTGAGAAAAAAATGTGCCCGTTCTTTCATCATTTTGTTGCAGCCTATCAAAGACTTGCTGATCATGTTTTCTAAAGTATACAGTGGAACCTCGGTTCACGACCATAATTCGTTCCAAACCTCGATTTGGTCGTGAACCGAAGCAATTTCCCCCATAGGATTGTATGTAAATACAATTAATCCATTCCAGACCATACGAACTGTATGTAAATATATTTTTTTAAAGATTTTTAAGCACAAATATAGTTAATCATTACACCATAGAATGCACAGTGTAATAATAAAAACATTGAATAACACTGACACAAACACCCAGGCTCCCTGCTCAGCTGCATGCTCTCTCTCTCTCTCTCCCTCTCTCTGTCTCCAGCACGCGAGCCCCCTCCCCCTCTGTCTCTCAGAAGCACGGGAGCCCTCTCTCTCTCTGTAACATTGCAGCAGTTGTATAAACACTTTTTTTTAAAATGAGTTTTAACCACAGGGCGAAAAAAGGAACATTTGAACAAATCCGAACTTTGTTTAAAAGCCAACCAAGATAGTAACATTGCAGGAGTTCACCATTTTTAATCAGGCGACTGACAGTAGTGGAGTCAGGCACAGAGAAGGTCAGCTGCCGAGAAAGCGTCTCGACTGTTGCAGGGCGGTGAAGCAGGTGAGACGCTAATGATAAAGAGGCACAGGGCTTATTGGTTTTTAAAGACTGCTTCCTTCATTGTGTTTTAACCTCAGTTTTAAAGGACTGTGCGGCTGTCTCCCTCGGGCTGCCTGTGTGTGCCTCTGTCTCTCTCTCTCGGGCTGCCTGTCTGTGCCTCTGTCGCGCTGCCTGTGTGTGCGTGGCTCTCTCTCTCGCGCTGCCTGTGTGTGCCTCTGTCTCTCTCTGGCGCTGCCTCTGTGTGAACCAAGGTTCCACTGAGGTTGACTAATGAAAAGTTAATGTGGCTCAGAGCTGCATGTGGACTGTGGCACAGACAAACAGAAATGACGGCATGTTTTCCAAGGCGTCGCGTCCGAGTTGGTGGGCGTGGCTCTGCGAGTTGTCGTCGCATCCAATGGTCTTAGAGTTGGTGGGCGTGGCTCCTTCCTGCGTGCGCCATGGGTGTCTTACTTATTGGCGGCTTAGTGAATCCACGCCCCTTCCGGCGTGCTTTCCATGGTTGGCTACTTGTCTTCTGGCTTAGTGAATTATATATATAGATGTTTCATCTGCAAAACTATCACAGCTCTTACTGCCTCAATGTTTTTGTCAATTTGCATTGTTAAAAAAAATCACTTTAAAGATATTTGATATACTATTACCTACAATCAGGCAAAACTAATTGACAGGAAATAACTGACCAACAGGAAAAGGTTCAGCTTTTTAGTCTTTGGGTGACAATGTCATCCTGTAAAGATGAATTCTGAAATAAACAGAGCTGGTATTAAAATGTTCATTCAGAAGGATGTCATTCAAGCAAGTCCCATTGTTAAATAAAAATGGTCTATGAATAAGCCCATAATAAGCCAATTTTGAAATGAAGCCTGTAATAATGTAAAATAAGAATCTTATTAAAACAAAATAAAATGATGATGATACTGTATATTTCATAATAATTAGATTACTTTTTAAATTAGTGTTTTTTTCACAATTAAATTGATTTATTATATATTGCTGCATTTTTATGATTACTTCATAACTACCATTTTGTTTATTTCAATGTATCACAAATGGTATTCTATTCCATTGTAGTTATTTTATTTCAGTAAGAGTTTTCTTCTGGTGCTTTAATAAATTTGTTATTTAATAGTACTTCTTGTTTTCCTTTTTCAGCATTGCTGTGAAAATTTAAATTGAGCTTAAATGATAGTAGTAGAAGAACAAAATAGTCATTGTGGGGCAGGAAGGGGGGTAGGTTAATTCATGTTACCTGTTATTGTTTCTGGTTTTCTTAACCATGTATGTTTTCATGCAGGGTTCTGATACCTACCTATCATTACCTTAGCACTTTCTGTGTAGACTGGAGTATCCTAAACCTTTGACTCTTTCTCTATCAAGTGATACCAGCTGGTCGTGCAGGTGCAGCTGCAGTCTACAGTTACACTTGTGATCTCGATCATAATAAACTAGGGTTGACTGTAACAATAGTTTAAAAATTCCCTCCTTTCTCTTACCTGTAAACCCCTGAAAGTTTATTAGAAATAATTCAAGGTAAAGTAGAGAATTGGGTTCAAAAATTTATTCACTACATATATAACGACTTTCTCTAAACTACACTTCTTAATGTGCCAAAAGCAGAAACAAAGCAAATGTATGTGAAAACAGTGCTGTCTGGGTAGATAGCAGCTCCTGTTGCTAGAAGTCTAGACACCCAAAGACCCTAGGGGGTTAGTGACCTTTTCAGTTGTGCATTTTGCTTCTGAGCTGATAGGACTTTGGTCTCTGGATGGATATTGATGGAAGCTGTTGACGTGCTCTATATTTTTGCTGAATTTGCTTTTCCTTACTATAAACTTTGGACATAAGGGCCATTGTAACTTAGGGACCAAATCCCTCTCATATACAGTACATACTTCATGACCTTGAACTAATCCTAGCAAGACGCAGCATATATTCTTGAAATTTCTACAAAACGTCATTCCTACGGGTGCACTGTTAGCTAGTACAAAAGATTTATTTTTGTCCTGCAGCCCCCAACTTGAGATTACTGTATCATTTTAGATGAAACCAAGTTCCTTTTTTAACCAGTTCTAACAAGCTGGGCGATGAGCTAAACACATAAGAACATTTGTATTATGTATTGATTAAAAAATTACATTGCAGAGTTTTCTTTTAAGCCTTAGTTTTTCTTTAGTACATACTTTATCACCATAGGAACACCAGTGAAATAGTATTTTACAATACAAAAGCAGACACACTAAAACGTTGTTCAAAGTCTACCCCAATATCACCATGGATTTGCAATGTAAAGCTGCCTTGTGAAACTGTGCATTTACTGAGATGAATTCTAGCATTTTCAAATTTTGATCCTCAATACCCATTTAAGTTGCTTGTAAAAGCAAACACAGTTAAAAAGGTGATCTTCTTTTGATCGCAGTAACATCATAATAACATTAAAGTTACTTGCCACAAAGCTTAATCAGCATGATCCATTTGTGGAGATTCCTACAGTCCAAGAAGACTAAAGAACTTTTTTTTTTTTTTTATAGTTATTGAGAAAAAGTTAAGGGTAGTTAAAACTTACAAAACACAGTTTCCCATTAGCATTTTTATGATCTGGCCATGAGGAAGTATGGCACATATCCATGCTCTTCTTGCACTCTCAACATTGTAAGTGGAAAATCTTACAATAATCACAAAAGTATGCACCTACATATGTTAGAATTGAGAAGATGGGTGAAAAACAAAGTTACCCACATACAGTATCCCCCATGAGCTCTGCACAGTCAAGGACTTCTGTGACAGGCAGGGGCCCCTGTGGCAGCCCCCCATGCCTAAAAGTGACACCAAGGATGCAAAAGTAAGAACATGTAAGAAAAAGTACCTTTATTAACAAATAACCACAGGGATGCATGGCATATTCTCATTGCCTTTACTATTGTTTTAAACAGCGAGCAAGATTCCTTACCAACTTTTGTGCCATGCTATTCCCCTCATGTCTTTGTGTACTGTTGCTGGCTTCCACCTGGGATTGTGGGTTTGCTTTCCGGTTCCTCCCTGTGTGGATAGCGCTTTGAGTACTGAGAAAAGCGCTATATAAATGTAATGAATTATTATTATTATCTGTTTGCCACTGGTGCCTCTGTCTAATGCTGTTTCATATGGACATACACAACACATATACAAAGCAAACTGCTCCCTAGTCATCTTTGTGTTCATACACATATCTGCAGGACCTTTTTGCTAACGGCGCATGACTCTCTCTCTGTCAATGGTCTAATACAAGGCTTAGCCCAGCACTGTTAACATTCCAGTGGAACCCTTGCACCCTGTAACCTTTTGCCAGCTGGTTGCTTTTCACTGCACTGTGCTATGACTGACAATTGTTATCTCTTGCACAACAATTACACACAGAGCCTGTACTATTGTTCTTTCACAGCGGCTGCATAGGTGGTTGCAGTGATCTGCAATTACAGTAGTGGAAAAAGTCAGGCTGCATGGAAAAGTCTGACACATGCCCTCTGCTTACTAACATTGGAAAGACTGGAGATATACTTGTATACTCCAATATGACTAAACACACAAGGAGGTATAAATGCAATGAGAAAATATAATTCAAAATAAACAAAGGGAAAATAAATAACTTCCTTCAATTGAGGCCTGCCTAGACAGGATTGTTCCCCACTTTTCCCTAAATGCATAGTGCTCTTTCCCACAATGTATCATACAGAATACAATGCTCCTGGTGTCTCCTATACCTTATTATGTGTACTTCATGCCATTTAAGCCCTTATCACCTGCTATAATGACTCCAGCTTCACTAGAACTATGAGAACTGGAAGGAGCTCTTAAGCTTACTCAAAGGGTAACTTCCAAGCTGAACCCGTATGTAAAACTCCTGGGGTTGTTTTTCTGAAACTCCTCCTAGTGGCAAAAAGCATCTCTGGAGTCCAGAACCTTGATATATATTTAAAGGGCCAAGCAGACCAATAGAGTTTGGTCTACTTTAACACATGCATTATACAGCTCCCTACTGCCATCTACTGGGCTGGTCTTTTTCATATGGTCATTATAAGAACTTTCTGTCTAAATATTATGAGGAGATTCTCATTTTGGATGGGATAAAATCAACTGCTTCTTGTAGTAGATAGTTAAGTCACTGTCCATAATCCTAGAGTCTGTTCTTTGTAAAGCACTAAAGTTGTACATTTTATTTATAAAAAAATAGCAATAGCATTACCAAGTGAAATAGAGAATGGGAATAGTGTAGGAACTATTACACAATTTTGTTGTTGGACTGTAGGTGTAAATTCTTACATCTAGTGCTGAAAGAGGAAAACAAGAAGTCATATAGTATTGGTCAGTGATGTCAGTATTGAGCAAGAAATCAACATATAACTGTAATGTACAGTAGTTGAGCATGCATGCATTATCCAGTTACATATGCTAAAGTTTAAGGGTAATTTCTTCAGTTATTTCAATATCTCTTCTATCTTTCTTTCAATTTAATTTTTCATCTTCCATTTTTGCACCATTTTTAACATTTCCACAGTTTTGTGCTAGCAGCTCTTGTTTCACTGGTAAATGTTAGCAAACTGCATAAAAAATATTGTGTTGGGAAATAATTTTATGAAATAAATTCCATAAAAATACAAATTTTATATTCATAAAGTGAATATTTTACAGTATACCGCCAGTCATATTAAATACTGTGAAACAAGAGCAATAGCCTTGATATGTTTACTTATTGTATTAATTTTTAAATCCCATTTTTAACATTTTTAATCCTCCTAATATTTTTTTCCTGGCTTATTAACTTTCAACCCTGCAATGCTTTTTGCTGTAGAGCCTCAATCTAAGGAGACAGAAGTTACACGACGGTTTTCTTTAGCCTCCTCAATCAGTTCCTCAGCTACTAGACGCACAAAAGGTACTTAAAAACCAAACATTTTGATGTATAGTTTATGTTCTCAGAAAGAAAGACATGGTGGTTCTCATCATGTATAACAAAGACTATTTAAAGGTAGCAGAAACCACCAGTTTTTTTGTAAAGTAGTACAATGGATTTCTTGCTGTGCCTTCTGAGTCTGAGGTAACCTACACTAGAGGCTCAAAACTTACATTACACGATTTTGAAAGACTGACACATAGAGTAGTAGGACAGACGTTCTGTAAAGGACACATTTTTGATCATTTCATCCATTTTGTAAACAAACTTTTTCAAGGTACATCACAGTGAGGCAGGGACTATGCTGGAAGCATCTTGTCTAAGGCAGGATACCCATGCATACAGTTTGTAGGGCATGTACCTCTAAAGGATGTAGATGGAGAGAGAGATCTTTTGGTGCACCCATGAAGGCAAAGAAGAATGCACAGATTCTATAGAGCCCATTGATGAGAACATAATTCCACCTCAATTTCCTGGATCTGTGAGGCAGAAGATAAAGGATTTGATTATCCCCTAAATGTATATATTTATTCTGTGGAACATTTATTGACAGCTCAGTCTGATTGACTGCTTTTTCTGCCTTTCATGGTAATCAGGGTGTATTTGAAGCTAGACAAAAAATTGATTACTAGTTATTGAACAACTACAATAGCTCCAATATATTGTTGCTTTTACACTAAAACATTTATATTTATCTTTGTACATTGTACAACACTGGCACCTTTGGGTACATTTTGGTGATGGATATTATTTAAAGTGGTTTTCCTTTTCCGCTTAATAAACAGCTTCAATGTTAGTTGCTAAAGATTGGGTGAGAAATAGGAATCGGAGGAACAGATATGACTTTATGCATGAAAAATATTTTTAAGTACCTGCCAAACAGTAAATTACTGAGGTTATTCCACTGTAGATTTCTAAACCTTGGTATAGTCCACCCCTAAAAACCACCATTTAGAAATCCTTATTGAAGTATTAACTTTGTGATGGGATGCACCAAAGCATCAGTGAGCCTAAAAACTCCATATTAAATTTTCCAATCATGTACCATCAGTGTGGATTTGTATTTGGCTTGGAAGGTTTTCTTCAAAACAAAATGACATTAAGTCCATTGTGAAAAGTAAACTAAAACAACATGTCAAAATGTTAGGGCTCCAACTAGAGACCCCATTTAATTGCAACTAGCAGGATCTGAGTATAGCAAGTTCCTGAAACAGTTGTTGGAGTTTTGTGTAATCCTCAGCTTTGAGGTGTCTTCTGGTGAGGTTTTCTAAGGTTTGATTGGTCTTAGGTCCATTCTTTTATAATGTGTGGTAGAAATGAACATATTAATTAAAGAAAGAAATTTATCCTGTACTAGGACAAGTTTAATAAAACCTCTTTGAGTCAGAGATCAGGCCAGAGAAAAGCTGTCCATTGCATCATTCATTTCTCTTGCAGCACCATGCTGAACAGGAAGCACTCATAACAGCAGTCTGTTACAGCATAGTCAGAATGATCAAAAAGTACAGGTAGGGAGTTAAATTTATATACAGTTGAATTTACATAACATGAGGTGTTTTAGCATAGAGTGCAACCAGCCTAAATTAAAAGTCTTTCTCCATTATATCCTTGTTCTTCAATATCTCTTGAATTTATCTCTTATTCTGTTATAAAAACTGTATATGTACCAACTATCAAGTCTTACTAGGTGAATGAAAGAACAACACATCCGCCAGTTTCTTGACCCATCCCCTTGGAACATTCTGCTTGTTTACTTCACCATTTCAGCAGTCTCTTCATGACATTAGAAAAAAATGCTTATATAATTCACTGTACATTGAAAACCAAAATACTTTCCTACTGTTGCCTTTTAATTTGGAAAGTACCCTAAAAGACTATGCAACCTCCAAGTCTAATTTTTCTTCCACACATGGCTTACCTGAAGGGGTGTAGCTAGCAGAAAGGCTGAAGTGTTTTTGGTCACTGCCTATCATCTTCTCAAAAAGTGTAAGGAGGAAGATGGGAGATTTGTTAGAGGCTTCACCTCTTTCCCCACTTCCTCCTCCGTGTCTTCGTAATGGACACCACGAGCCTGGTGAGTATGTGACATAGTACTATACAGTATATTATACACTGATGCATTCATACAGTCACTAATTACATTTACACGTCAGAATGCCTTATCCTACATTCACACATACTATACAGCCTTCAAAGGTGCTACCAAAACAGCTGATCTGAGCCTGTAGCTCACCTTTTTTCTTCCCTATCCTGTTGTTCCTCTTCACTGTTATCAGTTCAGGTCTTATCATGATGCTGTCCTGGTGGTTTTAGTCCATTGTTAAACCACATTTCCTTTTTGCCTCATTTGTTTCTTTTATGAAGATAAAGTATAGTAATTTAAATTTGATTTAATCTGTTTCCTGGGAAAGAATTTAGTATAATACCTTTTGCTGTTTGATGTTTTATGTTGTTCTAAAGAAAATATACTCTATATTTCAAAAGGATTACTCAGTTTTATAATGTTATGTTCTAAACTACCTTTATTAACTTGCAGATTTTTTTATAGCTATGAGATTTTACTATTTATTTCACTGGCAGGTACGTAACAGTTCATAAATTTTTACAAGGTACATTACAGAAAAATACAAAGCAAAACAATACCTTATAATACATATAAAAAAAAATACAAAAAACAAAGTACCCGCAGCAAAGCCCACACAGACATGGGGAGAACATGCAGGACACAAACCTAAGATGCTGAATCTATGAGGCAACTCTACTACCCACGGCGCCACATTGCCACCACAATTTAACTTTCCACAATTGCCTGATAATGTTCTATATATTTACATATCTTTTATGTACCACTGCCTGATCTAACTTAACTATATTCAGTATTTGCCCTTTCTTTGCAAAATGTTTATATTCTATTGCTGTCTGTGCTATTAAATTTGTTTTTCATAAATAGTTTTACTTGGCACTAAGATTCTTAAACAAAATATTTTCAAAGGCAGAATATTTCAAGTTCAGGGTTGTTTCCAGTTACTATTTGGTATATTACCTTTAAAGATAAAAAATGGATATGGTATACATAATGTACAGTATATAAAAATTAAAGACCAAATTATCTTCTTTCTGTCTCCATTTTTAGTCATGATTTTTTTAAACATCTGCAGGGCCTGATTTAAATTTCTGTATTTTTAATAATTTAGCAACAAATGGCAGAAATCAAAATTTAAATTTAGTCTCCTTAAATTAACAATACATTGCCAGCAGATAAAATATCTAGAAAGTTGTCTGTCTCAAACCCAGCTTCAGGAAATATGAACAACTGATTATAATCAGCAACAGTTTGCTGGAGGTTCTACAGAAAAATGCAAGTTTTTGAAAAATACACATAAAATATACATTATTGCTTTCTGTGTAATTCCAACTATGCAGTTGTAATGGCTCAGATGTATACAGGTGATCTTTTTATATTAAATTGCGGCAGTGATGGCGCAATAGCACACTAGACTTTGTGACATTTGTTATGTTAAGCTTGTACTTTATATTCAACATGCTGTATTCATACTGTACATTAATGTCAAATGCTTTAGATGTTGTTCTAAAAAAAAGAACATTCAGGCATCTTATAAGATTTGCTGTTACCACCTCTTCACTCCTTTTTCTGGGGTTCTTGAGGTGGACAATCTGTCCCTACCAACAGACTCCATGTAGGTCTAGGGGGTATCCCGGGCCAGTTGAGATATATTTCATCCAATATTTTTTGGATCTACCTCTGGGATTTACTTAAAATGGGTCTGATATAGCACATTATTTTCCAGAGGATACACACTTTATGAAAATGTGTTCTTTTCATCATTACTCTTTATAAAAAAACAAGCAAACAAACAAAAACAACACTTTTTACCGCTATATAGAGGAGGCTAAAATGCTATAGATGAAAGCTGCATTTAGCCTGTTACTTTTAATGCTAGGTTACATTTCCAATCCAAAACAAATACAGAACTCGAAAAGAACATCCCTCTCAACAGAAATCTCTATTCTGTTCTCTGAATGCAAGAGGGGACAATCTTTGCTTCAAAAACTTTAGTTAATCATTTTCTAACTAGACATATGTCTTTACTGTATTTTCTGCCTTCTACTACAGCAGCTGCTACTTAATCAAACATCCCTTCATCATATATAGTATTTAATTTCAAGTAGCATATTTATAAAACAAGTGAAATTTATTTTATAGACTTGTATGAATATAATTCTAAAGTAGATATATGCCATCTATGTATATATGTGAGAGCTACACAAACAGGCACAGATACAGTAAATAAGCAGAGCAAATGCAAATCATATATGAATGCACAGCAATTTAAAGCACAGATCATGGGCTTGAGTTGGCCTCTGGACGGCAAACCCAAGCATATATTTTTAATACCGGGAGCCAGAAAGAACAAAATTAATGCTCTTTTCTTTGCTTTCTGTTAGTGTATGGGCAGCTAGCCCATGCTCACATTTCAGATAGCAGGATTTACAAAACCATAGGAAATGGCAAAATGAATGCTTTTTGTCACTGTTAAGTATCATAAAACACTTTTTCTATTATACAAATGTTATCTAATTTTGAGAAATATTTTGTATGCGCTATGTCCATGCTTGTTGTGGGATTTTTAATTATCCTTCCCGTGCCACTATCGACAAGGCACAACTATCTGCAAGATGCTTGACTAGTTACATAAATGTCAGATCACCTATCCATCCATCCATTATTAATCCCAGAAGAGTTGACTTGTGCTTGACATTGATGTTTATTCAAGTATCTTCATTAAAATTTATTTGAGAGAACATGCTAGAAACGTATGCTTTTCTATTATGCAGTTTATATTTTTTCTGAATATTTTTTATATATTTGTCAATTAAATATTTTCATTGACTCACTGAGATAGCATGCAGTATATCACACTTAATTCAAAAGCATTTCATTGAGTATGCTTAAATTGATATGGCATCTGGGGCAATCTTTTACACCATGTTATGAAAAGGAATACCTCTTCTTATGTTGCGACATTAGCAGCATTTATAGTAAGGTCAATTCTAACATGCAGTGCATGATGAAGCTTATAATTTTAACTTGAATGTTAATGTTAATCAGATAATTCACTTGTAGTAAAAAGAGAGTTTGGCCAGTTGTCATTTGGAAATGCATGTATTTTTGTGTATTTGTCATTTTAGTAGGGGCTGGCCCTTTGATATTCATTTATTAATAATTAAAAAATAACATAAATAAATAAAAAAATAAAACATTGGTTAATGTTTCATGTGGCATATGTGGCTGTTTTATCATAACATAATGTAATTATGAGCACAAATATATCTGGTTGAATTAAATAATTATGTATAATGTGCCCTGTGGAAAGTGACTAATAGATCTGTATTTGTTAAGAGCTTACAGTCAAATAACAGTGCAATAATTCACTCTGGACCTTGTTAATATTTCACCCTTGACTTGTGCTTAAGCTTAATCAGAACCATAAACAGAGGGTTCCAGTTAAGTATTTGTTTAAATGATATTTAAAAAAATTGCATAATTTGAAACAGGAATAATTTAAACTGAAAAATTTATAAAATGCGTATATTGTAAATAAATAATTTCTTGCATTTTCAAAAATTAGATATTTCCCAATGTTTGAAATGTACATAGAGGCTATGTACAATTTATCTGTGGACTACCAATGCCACTTATACCTACAAATTAAACAGGAATGGCAGAAAAAATGCCCCCAATGTGCTTAATGTTCATGTATGTGTATTATAAAATATGTGTACTGAGTGTAATACTGCAATTATTACAATAACATGTAAACATATCGGTCTGAACATTATTCTATACAGGTCCACTCGCTCCTAACCTTAAAGCTAAAAGGCATGAAATAAAGAGTGACCCTACTCCTTTGGGTTATGAAGGTATAGACTAACATTTTGCTTTATTATGCATGAATACTTTTTCTGTTTTAAACACAAATTAAACATTATATTTCTTAAATTAATCTGGGTTTGAGTGTTACTTGTGCTTTGCTGTGGATTAATCTTTTCATTTGCTTCTTTGAATTCTAGTATGTTCTTATAGTATAATAAAGAATGCTTTTATTTTGTTTTCCTAAATAATACTGTAACAGCATATCATTTTATTATTTTCTGTACTTAATGGTTGCTGGTGGGACTAATTTAGAAAACTAATACAAACTAAACTAATACAAATAACTTGCTAAACAGCATACAAGATGATACAACCTTTGCATTGGTGGCTTTAAGTAGGAACTTGTCAAATATTACCTGATGTTCTGAATGTATCCACTTTGTTGTGATTAACTTATAAACTAATTATAATTGTATCAGAAATAATCAGAAATAACTTACCTAGCCATTGCTGATGCATCAGTAGTTTAGTTTATCCAGCAATCCATTCACCACACTGTGGACTCTTACCAACTCTGCAGTATATTATGTCCAGAAGTGCTTGTTTTTTTAACCTTGTGTGCCTTAATAGTTATTTGTTTTGAAATTTTCAAGTCAAGTGAGAGTTTCTGTCATTTTTCTTTTTGTCATATTTCTATGAAAATTGATGAAAAGCTTGATAAAATTGATAGAATTGTCTTGCACACAATAAACATAAAGTTTAGCTTACTGAAAGTCCTTTGTAATTTAAACTAACTAAGTAAAAATAGACAAATAATCAATTAAAAAACAATGGTTACTGACATTATTTATTATGTATTTACTTTATACTCATAGTCAACCTTGCATGTTTTGTTAATTTTATGGAAAATTCTGAAACTGTAGAAGTTGATTTTTTTACATTTTACAATTTTGAAAGCATGTGTTCACTGTACTGAGTCCTTACCAAAAAAAGTATATAAATCAAAATGTGTAAGCATTTTTTTCTAAAAGCTGTTTTTTTTTTTTTTTTTTTTTTTTTGTCCCAGATACATTACGTAACGCTATACCAGCTGTCATTAAACGTAACAGTACATGTACAGATTCAGTTGTACCTAGATCTACCTCCCAGACAGGTAAGTAAAGATACAAAGCATCACATTTTCCTTTTTTCAAGTAGTTTACTGTATTTATTAGAGGAATCAGAAACACACAATGGTCATGTCTCAGTAATAAAGCCAAAATCAGGTATATTTCTATTTGATGTACATTAGATTTCATTAAAAAATTGCAGGATGCAAATAGAAGTTATATCGTTACTTTTGTTAAATGAAGTACTGTATTGTGCATGCATAGTTTTTTTTTATGCATTTTATTTTTTTGTTTTTACGGTTAGTTATATTTGAATAATATTTGGTTGTCAATTTAATTCATAAACATATTCATATGTTGTTATATACAATATATAAAAAGGGTGGATTCACCGACCAATGCCATCCTTGGACACTGCTGAGGATTTTGAGACTATTCCTTCAAGCCCTGAAGATTTTTCTAACTCTTCTGATGCAGATGAGGAACCAAACAGTAAAAGTGTAAGCAATATACAACAAAATAAATGTTTTTTTCTCATATTTGCCATTAGCTTTATTTTGTAAAGAATTGTACAAATCAGTTTGTTGTGTAGAGCATATTCATTTGTCTTGTATTTAAGTCACACACTTTTTGTAAAATACCATCTTAGTAAACCAACTTTATGTAGCTGTTACCATTATACACAGCTCTCTTATGAAAGCATAAGACAAATAACATGGTATTATTTTGGGAATATTTTCTTATTATTATTCTTCTTTAGGAACATGGTCTGTTCCAGGCTCAATTAACATATGAACCAAAAACTTCTGAAGAATTATTTCTAGAATCAGGGAATGTAGTAGAATTCATTGAGGAAGAAGAAAATGGACAATGGTGAGTAAAAACCTCATACAAATTATTATTTCTTGTGATTGCACAGTTCATACAGTATAGGTATTGTTAAAGATGTTTAATTAGTTTGTTGGTTTTAAGGAATGTCCACCGGTAACATGGATGACCCAAATCAGTGATTAATGGACACTTCTAGGTATTGGTCCATCCACTCTTTCTCCTTCTTGTCCTCCCAAGTGAGGGCCCGGTCTCTTTTTTCTCTTTAATCATTATACTATGTAAGGGGCTTACGCTCAATATTATAAAGAAGATCCAACTTTATCAAGGGTCAAGATTTTTCCATTGTAAGCTAGATTTTGTTTTTGTCTGAAGAATGAGTATCCACACCTTTTCATTTTTCTTCAACTTACATTTGTACACAGTGATACATACTCAGAAAGTTATATATAAATTATATATATAGAGAGAGATTTATTTATGAATTATATCACTCATTATCTGATCATGATATAAAACCAAAGGTAGAGCTTATGCAGGCATGCAAATATTATAATAAACATTCTCAGACCTGTTTAATCCATCTCAGAGTAGCAGGGGTTACTGCACTTTTGTATTTTTGTAGTGTATTTTTTTAAAACCGGTAAACTGTAAGCCTTTAATTTGACTTATCAGAGACCATAATAAAAGTACCCCCCCCCCCCCCAAAAAAAATTAGTGAGTTACACATATGTCCTGAGTTATGCTGATATAAAAGCTAAGACACAACTAAATAAAAATTTGTTCAAATTATTTACATTATCTTATTAATATGTTACATAAAGACAATGCTTAACAGAAATAAATATAAACATAGTTTTTCTTATGAAAATATCTTGCTATACTCATCCACTTCCTAAACCACATATCTGCTTCAAGGTTGCAGAGAGCCAGCACCTAGCTAAGCATCATTTAATGGAAGAACCATCCCATGACAAGATTCTAATTCTTTGTACAGTTACTCACTCTGTGCAAATTAAGTGTCAAAACCTAACATAATGGAAAGCAAGAGGAAAACCATTGTACTTGGACTAAAACCCATACCGACATTGGCAGAATATACGTAGTTACCTGAGTCAAGATTTTAAACCCCGAACACTGGAGCCATGAGGCAACAATACTGGCCACTGTGCACCATACCTCTTCATATGAAAAGTTTTGTTTGCTTTACAACCTGTAATCATAGATGCTGGGGTGACAGCCAACCCACAGTGTTATGCAATACAGTATATTATACAATTTAAACCACATCTTTCCATAGGATTTTATCACTAAAATTTGTTGAGGACAAAACTAGTCTTCACCCTTGCAAAAGTATTAAAATAGCTACAAAATGATTCACAGTTTTTAGTATGGTGCAATATTGAATGTCTATATGTATATGTATATGTATATGTATATGTATATATATATATATATATATATATATATATATATATATATATATATATATATATCATGGCATTCGTAGTCTGAATCACAATCTGATTGTATGGGTGGTTACCTACCAGGTAACGCTTGTGGTTGGTGACCAACCACAAGCGTTACCTGGTAGGTAACCACCCATACAATCAGATTGTGATTCAGACTACAAATGCCATGAATGTAATTACCCCGATCTACATGCTGTCAAATGAACGAACCACACGCCGTAGCGCAGCGTTAGGGGCTTCGCCTCTGGCGCTGACGTTTGAGGTTCAATTCCCGAGAGAGGATGCAGTGAGTGTGTACGCCTGATGAGCCCAGAATTAGGGTGTCACGTACTCTTTGCATTATTTGACAGTAAAACTATTTCAACCATATATATATATATATTTATATATATATATATATATATATATATATATATATATATATATATATATATATAAAATACTTCAGCTGTTGAACACAAATACTTTGTAGCATTCAAAGTGAAAAAAAAAACTCCATAGAGTCTTCTTGCAGTGTATTAGCCCCTAACAACAACAAATGTATATAAATTCATACATTTCCACACAAATTCATTATCTCCAGATTGCTTTTAATAGGGAATGACAGCAATGCAAACAGGTTTAATGGGATTTTCTTATTCAGAGAGGAACACACACAGCCATGCTTCTCCATATAGATTCTGTTCTTATGATGATATGCTTAGTTTAAGTACTGTCGAACACAGCACTCAATGTTGAGACCTAAAATGTCAATGTTGGTTTCATTAGGCCATGGGATATATTTCCAGTTGGTCTCGGAGTTTAAACGTTGTCCTTTGGCAGGTTTTTTTTTTTTTTTGGCAAGGATAGGTTTTATGTGGCATATATGCCGTTTTTGTATTTTAAGCTTCTTCCCCTGAATAAGGCTTTTCAGTAACCTTGTAATGATTTGCTTTGAATATGTTTTTTGCAAATTTTTAGTATATGAAAGCCAACAGTGGGACTTCCTGAAGACAGCTGTAATAATTATTACAGTTTATAGGATCTGCTGTCTATCTCAGGAGCTGTGTTTTTCTTTACAGAACATACATCGCCTATCAACTCTTAAGTGCATAAAGCTTTGTCTGTTGTATTTGTAAGGTCTATGTACCTAAGGTTTTAGTCCCACTTGCTTTTTGTAGTGTTCCACCTTTTTGTTCATTCCTCCATTGTCTTTCCTTAGTCAGGATTGCAGAGGTCTGAAATTTGTCAGAAAAATAAAAGATGTTTGACGGTCATTTGTGATTGCCACTTTATCATATTTTTTCTCCAGTTAGCGGAGTTTTACGTGACAATTAATTGCACCAAAAGCAATGCACATTACCACTGCTTTTAAGCAGAGGACAGGACATTTGTTGAAAACACTTATGTTCATATTTCACAAGAAATCCTTGTTTTGATATTTTAGTAAGGAAATGTAATTCTGTTTCTCCGTATAACATTAAAGTGTTTTGTCTCATTGTGAACCAGATTCTTTGCAAATGCTTTTATAGTTAGATGCAGTCACTACTTGCCTTTCAAGTCTTATGGTTCATTGCATTCTTGGTGCAGCTGAGATTTGTTCTGACTCACCATAGTTATTTTCTTTAAATAAAGTCATAAATAAATTGGGGAAAAAATGTGGAGAAGACAAGCAAGTTAGGCTGACTAAAATGGCCTGATTTGACAAAGTGCAGTTGTGCGAATGTTCTTTGTTTTAGACTAATGTCCTTACCAGGATTGGTTCCTGCCTTGTACCAGATGTGACAGGACTAGGCTTGAAGATGCCTGTGACACTAGAACTTGAATATGGTGGTTTAAAATTGTTTAGTGAGTTGTTAAGTGTGATGTGACTTATGTTTATAGAACATTTAGGTAACAGACATCTGCATTTAGGTGCTTGTTTAATGCATACTATACATCCATTATGTAAGGTGTAAACATTGTAGTGTAGCTGAACTCACCTTTATCAGAAATTATTGTACAACATGCAGGTGTAATGTGTAAACTCATCTAAATCTCTCTATTATATAAAAAAAAAAATCTTTGGAGGGAGACGAGACATGATCTTCACAGAAGACAATTTGACACCTCGCGAGACAAGGCAGTGAGACAACATTTAAAACAAGTTCATGGACATCTAAGCTAGCAGTTGTTGGAATGCTTTTGGCAGACACACTTCATGTGCTCCCAGCTCTTAAAACAATGACAAGTAGAACACGCAGCTCGTCAGCAGCAGCAAGCCCGCAGATAATCCAACCACTTCTTCTTAGCATGTGTTCAGCCCCCCACCCCCAATGTGAGCGGCAGAGACACGAAGTGGCAAAAGGATACCTGCTGTACAGAGCTCATGATCACGTCATCCGTGATTGGGCCAGGGGTAACAGGGTGTTTGTCAAAAGACCTCAATCATGCACTTTCACCCAGGAAACCCAACTGGGATTGATCAGGCCTCAATTTAAGACCAAACAGCACATGTCATCTATTTATTTCCTCTGCTTGATCCACATCCATCTTTAGGATCTCATTGTAGTCTCTGTGATATTCCTTATGGCTTTCTGGTTGTGCTGTCCTGTAATGGCAAGGAGTCTATCTCTTTTGGTAGACACTTTGCATGCCACTACAGTCTGTGGCTCTCACCTACCAGTTCTTCATATATGGTCACCTTTCTCCATATATCTCCTCCATACGGTTTTCCCAGGGAATCATGAATTTCAGCAGAACTGCCTGTTTTGCTGTTTAAGACATCATCAGTTTATCTAGGCTAAATGTTATCATTGCAGTGGGATAAGAGAACTGAAGTTGCTCCTTCCTTACCTTGAGAAAGGCAGTTTCCTGTTTTGCTGGGTGATGCAGTCTGCTCTGGATGATTCAATTGTAGATGGCTTATGCTGTCCCTTTCATCTCATAGTTGTGTTGCCAGGTGATAATAGCCCACTACCAGGGCATTTGGGAAACAACTGGGGATGTGCTCTAGGGATCCTCTTCTTAGGCAGAGAGGACATGCTGGTGTATCACTGTAACCTCAGCAGAAGATCTTGGATGCACCAGGGAGAACATCACAGACTAATGGTATATTGAATAAAAGGAAGCAAACATCTACTGACAGATAAAAGAAGGTGATAATTGACATGATATGTTGCAGGAATCTGATGTAAAATGCATTAATGATTAACATTACTTAACTAAGCAGTCCTGTATCAAAGTTGCTTGCAGGTTTCTTGCAAGTTTCTCATCTCTATTTTTAGGGTACTAATTTTATTTAACAAGTCCATTACTCATATCCTTCTTACAACACTGCATCAACAAATCAACCAAATATTACATTATATCGCACCTTTCACAGAACATTAGATTCTTTTGAAAGCACACAGAAATAAATACAACTTAAAAGCAATATGTATTGTGAGTTAAATAGGGCACTTTTCAGAGAAATAAGGAAATCTGAAGTTTGGCCAACAGCATGAGTGTCATATTAAACTAAGTGAGTGAGTCAGGAAAAGTTGAAGAGGTTGTAAAATGTGACAAAAGAGCAGCTGAAATGACAGTTGATATGGATTTTAAAGTCATTGATGCTTACAGTTTTATCTATGGCAGTGCACAGTATGCAAATAAATTTAGTGAACTTCAAGATGAATGTCAAGTCTGAGAACAGATGAAGGTTAATTTCACAAGAGACATGCTCAAATAATCTAAAATGATGGAAGAGAAAGAAAAGGAGCAGAGAAAGAGAATTAAACCAAAAGCAGGCAAGATAAATAAAAAGTAAAATAATCATGATTACATTTCCAGGCTTCCACAGGACAGAAATAAATTCAAATTTTAAGTTGTTATTAGGTTATTAAGAAACCATGATTTAGAGATAGAAGTAAGCAATAGGTAACAAAGCCTTAGAGGTACAGGTTTAGAGATAAGATTCTACAAAGGTAAACAGCGTGTGCATTATAAACATTTTTGTTAGCCCAACAATGGAGGTAATATCTACCTGGGGCTACATAGTGATATTAGTATAAGCTAACAGATTTAGTGTTTTGGGAAAATAATCTGTGGGAACCAGTCATGTCCCTGTTTATTAAAGGATATCTGCGACACTGAATTGTTGAAAATCTGTATACTACTAAAAGAACTTCTGACAACTAACATAGTGGTATGGTCTCTTTCTTGCCAAAGATGCTGCGAGTATGTCTGTTACGGTAGGATCACTAGCTGGAACTAAGACATTGTCCACAGATGTAAATGCAGATTTTGTGAGGGAGTGGTTTCCTCTTCTCTTTGCTCTTCTGATTATATTCTCTATCGTAGATGGTCAGCGGTCACTTCTGTGAAAATGTTTATTTAATAGTCTTAGGGAAAAGTTTATGAAGTAAATTCCCTTTATAGTCTTTCTATAATTTGTCATGTCTAACAGGCAGCTTTGCTTCTCAGACTGAAATGTAGTTTGAATAAAACATGAGTGAGGTAATAGGTAGTTACTACTTTAATTACATTTCTTATTGTCTTATCTGCCTTAGTAATACCTAATTAAAATATGCCAACTTAATACACAAATTAAATTTTGATTAATGCAGATCTTTGTTATTTTTTCATGTTTTAGGATAGTCAAGGACATTATAACTCAGAAGACAGGGTTGGTCCCAGCCAGTGTACTGCATTCCATGGGAGGAGATCCCATAAGCATTAATTCTGGTATAAGCTGTTAACATATTTATATAGTTAACACAATATAATAAAAAAATTATCCAAGTAAACTTTTCTTTTATTTTACTATTATCATTATAATGAAAATATTTACAGCAGGTTTCAGGCAGAATATAAAAAAAATTCCTTTGCACCAATTTGAACAAATAATTCTTGCATCAAACGATCCAGCATATATGTGCAGTAAAAGCAGTTAGGTAACATTTTTGCAATATTTTTATACTTGTATAATTAGTAATTATTTTATTTGTAGTAACCAAACATTTCCTACATTTCAAAATGATGCAATGGATTATTTTTCAGAAATTAGACATTTTACAAACATGTAAATTATTTAGGTGAACAGTGTAACATACATGTATTTTCCAGTTTTATCTGGAAAAGGGTATATTGTAAGTTATTACAATAATTTTCTGCATTCGGCTATGTATCTCTCTTAATTGACACACAATTAAGACACAAATGAATCTGATTGCCGTATTTAAAATACCAAACTGCAGACCATACTGTTTTTTTTAATATAGTGAAGAGTAGCTTAACACTAGAATCCCTGTAGCCTACGAAAAAATTCATAATCTCTGCCCACCTTAAATTCCTTCGCACCTCTCCATCAGCATCTTTTGTTTTTTAAATGTCTCGATCAGCGCAAGCAGCCTGCTATCCCATCGCCCCACCGATGCAGCTTGTCGTGCACAAAGTTCTCCCAGCTCAAGTCTTTACCTGCATGTGAGGTGCCTGGAATTGTATAGGGTAAATAATACAGTATATCGTTATTTGGAACATGTGCATTTCATGTGTGTTCTGTGTCTACAATGAGCTATATAAATGTAGGATGACAAGAAATGCAAAAAATGTAGAATACACACCTAAAACACTACCTTTTTTCATGTTCTAGTACTAACGACAAATTTTTGACATAAAGTGTATAATGTGTGAACACTGTCCAAGTCCAAATATCAAATAAACACATTAACAAAAGGTATACGTATAACAAAACAAGTGCACTTTTAATCAAAAATATAACCGAAGAAAAAGAAATCTGGTTAGGGTACGACACTGACACCACTGTTTCTTTGAAGGACATGCGTGGGGCAGATTCACTGGCAGGATGACGCCCAACCTCTTGCTACATCCAAACGGTGCCAACTTTCGCCTTTATGCCTAGTGCAGCTGCGTTGTTCTTATGTGTGAGTGGACGATGTAGAACCCTCATCCTCATCTGAGTTCACCTCTGCTATAGCATGTCTTTATTTGGAAACAACAGTGTCAGATCGTGGGGAGCATGCACGTGACTGAGAGAATAAAACTGAATTAAAAAAAAAAAAGCTAACCTTTACAAGTACTATAGATTTACACCGGCTGTTACAGACTCAAATCAAATGTATGTTTTTATTGTATAGTAGTAAATAAGAGCAGCTCACTACTCAAAACGTTAATTCTGGGAAGCAGCCAGGCTAGAACCCACAACCTCTTGGTAATGACTCAGCAGTCACCAGTTCTTACCGCTGCACCACCCAAGCGGCCGTGTCAGTGTCATACCCTAACCTGATTTATTTTTCTGTAGTTATATTTTTGAATAAAAGTGCATTTGTTTTGTTATACGTGTACCTTTTGTGAAATTGTTTATTTGATATTTGTACTTTCGTCTTAACACATTATATACTTTATGCCAAAAAATTTGGCATTAGTACTACAACATGAAAAATGTTAGTGTTTTAGGTGTGTGTTCAACATTTTTTGCATTTCCTGTCGTCCTACATTTATAGTGTTCATTGTAGACACGGAACACACATGAAATGCATGTGTTCTAAATAACAATATATTATTTACTCTGTATACAGCTCCAGCCACATCACTCCCAGAAAAACAAGATATGAGCTGGGAGAACTTTTTAACCCTTCCTGTGGCAGTGGGGGGGATGGAATAGCAGGCTGCTTATGCTGATCACCACATTTATAAAACAAAAGACGCTGATGGAGGAGTACGAAGGAATTTAAGGTGGGCCGGGATTTCGAGTTTTTTCTTGGCTTCAGGGATTCTAGTGTTAATCTACCACCAGTAGAGTTGTGGATAACGGAGTACAAAGTAATGTATTACTGTAATCTGATTACATTTTCCAGTAATGGGGTACTGTTATAGTTATGGATTACAGTTCATTTTTGTTACTATTTGCTTAGAAACATGTTTTAAATAAAAGTATGTAAATGTCATAAATGTCTTGCAAGGTAGGCATTCCATTTTACATAACATTTAAGGAGACAAGTTTAACTATCCAATCTACATCCCCAGTCTGATTCTAATATGCACATTATTTTCACACAGATATAGAGTACAGTAGTACCTTGAGATACGAGTGCCCCAACATACGAGTTTTTTGAGATACGAGCCATCACTAGGTCGATTTTTTTGCCTTGAGTTACGAGCCAAAATTCAAAATATTAGCCATCAAAGAGCTCGTCACTGCACATTCCAAGGAACTGACGACGGATGAGTTGACAGAACTACAGACGCGGCAACATACGGAGGTTCTGCAGGAGATCGGTATCACGGAGGAGGCAGAGGCGGAGGAGGTTACCTCATAAAGTGAGATAAAGGAAGTGTTTGCAATGTGGGAAAAAGTTTCGAACTTTAAAGAAAAGAAACACCCTGAAAAAATTGCAATTAATCGTGCAGCAGCACTATTTATGACACTTGCCTAACGCTTGACTTTATTTAAAAGAAACATCCTGAAAAAATTGCAATTGATCATGCAGCGGCGCTATTTAATGACACTTGCCTAACACTTGACTTTATTGAAAAGAAACCCTGAAAAAATTGCAACTGATCGTGCAGCGGCGCTATTTAATGACACTTGCCTAACACTTGACTTTATTGAAAAGAAACATCCTGAAAAAATTGCAACTGATCGTGCAGCGGCGCTATTTAATGACATTTGCCTAACACTTGACTTTATTGAAAAGAAACCCTGAAAAAGTTGCAACTGATCGTGCAGTGGCGCTATTTAATGACACTTGCCTAACTCATTTCAGAAACTTTCTAAAGGGGAGGACTAAACAAAGCTCCTTGGATAGGTTTCTATTGAAACGCCTTGAGAATGAAAGTGACGAAAGCGTGGCAAAAAAGAAAAAAAACTAGTGAAGAAGAAAATTAAGTTAAGCAAAAGTGAAAGAAAAAAACATTACAATACGCTAATCGGCTTCGCCAACATCTGTTTATTTCTTGAGATTCTCTTTTATGTATTAGGTTTTATTTTGTTTGTATACAATATTTGTTCATTATAAATACATTTTTCTTATGTTGAAAACATTTAACAAAAAATTGGGGTGGTTTTTTGGGGGTTGGCACGAATTAATCTCATTTCAATTAATTTCAATGGGGAAAATTAATTTGAGATAGGAGCATTTTGACTTACGAGCTCGGTCACAGAATGAATTAAACTCGTATCTCAAGGTATCACTGTATGTTGAATTTTACAAAGTGGTCTCATCTGTACCAGAGAAGTATATTTAGCAGCATTTCAAAATAGTTCATCTTACTCTTGCATTGTATTGAGGTGAACTTTGTCTTTATCAAGAAATGAAGATCCTGAGCTTTAGTATGAAAGATAAAACCTTTTCAATTTCACAATACATAAAAGGAGTATGATCAATGGAGATAATTCAATTCTAGTTTAAGGAAGATGGTGTGTATTTGACAACTATTATAATTAGTAATAATAATAATTAATTGCAGCTACATATTTTTGTTCATTGTAATATACAGCCTCTTGATCAATAAATAAATAAATAAATAAGGAGCTAGATTTACAGAGGAAAAAAGTCTTTGATGTCCAATCGAACAAAAACACCATAAGTGGCACGTATCGTATAGTGTTGGTTCTTGTCCCTACTGTATTTTCATAATTTTTGTCAACTCTCCTGAATGTTCCAGCCAAAATGGAAGTCTGTGTACAAGTAAATTTACTGTAGTTAAATCTTAACTAACCATCTTACATTCACTAACAAAGTATTTTTATTTTATTAATGTATTATTACCTTTTTATAGTGTGCAGAACACCAAGACAGGAGAGACATAGCCAAGAGTGTATTTATTTTGTCACACAATAAATGCTGCAGGTGCTGGCCACCACCTGAGTGATAATCTTACTGTTTACTGTTTGACAACATGTTTGCAAGAATTTGAGTGGTTAAGTCATTTTATTTTTAATTATTCATATTTTTTATTAAGAATTCTTTTTGTGAATTAAAAGCATCTGCTACCTGGTTCACATGTTTAGAATAGCACACTGCTAATGTTTAAGTAATATCTTTTACTTATTTAACCACTGAATTTACATATTCTATTATCGATATTTTCAAATACTGAAAGTACATTTGGGTGTTATCCTTGTACTTCCCAATTTGGTTTATATTTTCATGGATTTAAAGAGGAATGTAAAAGTAAAGTAATTAGTAGTGTAGTTACTTTTTCCAGGAAGTAGTGAGTATAGTAACACTGGTAAAATTTGAGAAAAGTCGTTTTTAATGGATTACTTTCTTTTGAGTAGCTATCCCACCTTTGGTGCAGTGTGAACATTTTAATTGTCACTATCATCCAGAAGAAGCAGATTTCTTCAGTTCCAGAATTATTTTTCTAAAATTTTAATTTCCATTGTCTGAGTTTATATGATCATCACATGTTAATTTCTGTCCTTTGTTTATTAATTGAAAACAAAACTCACTGACTGAATTGAGGCCATGTCCAGGTCTGGCACGTTCAAGTAATCTATCTGAGGCAAAGCATATTTTTTATTGCCCCCTAGTAAAATCTTACTAAACATGAGACAATACACTAAATCAACATGTTTCCATACAGTGCGTCTTCAGAACATCAAGCAAAAAATATTAAACTAATAGTGCCGGTGAGAAGGGACATAGTCATAACAGATGAGTGACAATAAAAAGGGGCTAGGACTATGCCTATTATTGAAGACTTCATGGCTGGGGACTGCACTGCTTGGAAATAGCATGTCTCCTGTGGCCATATAGCTAGAAAATGGAGGCAACAAAATTGAATCTTCAGCATCACATACAGTATAACAACCGTTAACAATTACTGATGTCTCTGTGCCAGTCCCTCCTACCATTAGTCACTATAATATATTTGGAAAAATTAGAAAGCAAAAAGATTGTCTCTAAAACAATAAAACACACAGAATAGGCATTAAAATAATAAAAGTGTATAATATGAAATTGAATGCGAAACAAGACCTGGCTGCGTCATTCCTCCTGTCTGCTTCTCTAAATACCTTGGCAGATTCAACCTGTCCTGCAAGCTAAAAAGTGCACTTTCTAAACTAAACACATCTGATGAATTTTAACAGACATTGTGCATGTGACTAACACTTTAATCAGATTCTATAAATTTATAAAACTTTACAAAATGACAGATGCAGTATATACAATGCAGTACTGAAAAATCAGGAAAATGAATGCCAGTACCATGTACTGATATGTAGCTTTGAAATGTGCATGCACTGTTGCGATTCTTGGACCCTTACGCACTCTTATTGACTCCTAAAAGGCACTCTACTGAGTTATGTGGTTCTTCCCGAAATGATTGCTTGATAAAGTACAATTTTATACTGGAAAAGGGCTCTCTACATATGAAGTTGGTTTTCTGGGCTTTGAAAATCTGTAACGCACAATTGGCCCCCTATCAGGATGCTAACAGATCAAGAACACTTGAACGTAGCCTGTGCTATTGTAAGCAGCATGAGTCCTTTTTAAAGTGATGAACCTGTTGGTATTTCTTAAATTTGTTATCAGCTATTCATGGCTATTTATGGAGCATTTTACAGATCTAAATAAATAAGGTTCTTTCTGGAAGCTTCATGTGGATGGTTGTTTTCAGAACCAGAAATGGTTCTCTTATGGCATTCCACTAAAGAACTGCTGTGGCACCTTTTACTTTTAAGAAGATAGTGAGGCTAGGCATTTCAAACTATATTGTATGACATAGTATGAAATTTGAAACTTTTAATGGCTGAATATTTCTCACAGTTTTTAAACGTACCATATAAATAGCACATTGTATATGTATGTAATCCTTTAGGTTCACACTTAATTGCTATTTTTCTTATTATTTTGTAATAATAAAAGAAATAATAACTTACATACTACTGCCTGATCTCCTCACCCCACACTCTGACCCTGGCCATGGTAATAAACTTATTCTGCTGTTGAATTAAAAGCTGTGCAAAATTTGACTTTTTTAATCTGTTAGTTTGCTGACAATATGTGAAGGAGAATATGAAATTACAATTATTGTCAACAGCATAGTAGAATGGAAAGTAATCATATTTACTGTGGTGTTAATTAAATGGAATGAAGTAGTATGTTTAAGATTAATACATCACAGGGACCAATTATTTTAACAATGTAAGTTAACATAGTTAACACACTCCAATTTATAGCATTTTGACCCTTGCTTGTATTTTTTCAGCAAAATTTACATCTGTGTTTTTTTTCCAGATTTTTACAGTGATATATGTAATGCTGCTTTAGCACTTTCAGAAGAAAAGGATGGCCGCATGCACAGAATAGAATTTGATGAAGAGGCTGGCTCAAGAAAAATTTAACAACCCTGAAGTAATTTCAGCTTCTGCAGTTTCTGTGTGTTTTAACAGATCTGCTACACAGGCATGGGAGGCTTGGAGGCTGGTATTAATTTTATGAAAGCTAATGTAGGATATAAGCAGTACCATGTCCTGATGAACTTCATTTGCTCACCCACTTTAAGGTAACTGTTTGATGGTATATTTTGAGTACTTGCCAGCAATTCAGAGAGACAATGTGGGCTGAGTGAAGTGGTGCTTTATTCTTTTTCTTAGCACTGTATCAGTGCATTTTATTCTGTCTCTTAGGATCCTGGTTTTCAGACACCATAATAAGGCTGTACCAGTATTATCTGACAGATGAAAGAGAAGAACTTCAGAAAACTGCTTTAGTCTCCAACTTCAGAATGATACTGAGTTTTGCAGCTTTCTTCTGAATCAATTAAATAGATGCTGAAGAACTCTAATCATTAGATTTAAAAAACAAAAAGGGGATAATACAAAATAATGAATAGCAGATCATGGCTTGCTGTTGCATTTCATTATTTTTACTTGTTGTACAGTATTAGAGACTTGAAATTGTACATTGTGAAGCAGACTGATAATTATAGTACAATGTGATTTTTTTTTTGTTATTTGCATTTTTAAACAATATGTACAGACTGGAAAATAAATGTAAAACCATACACTTTAATGATTAAGTACTGTAACTCTCATTGTGCATCCTTTGGTTTCTGGAGAATTGCTAAAATTGCAATAACTCCAAAAACACTTTGAATCTGAAACATTAACTGTGTTTATTTGCAGAGCTCACATTTCCAATGTTCAACTACATATTATAATTTGATATGGCTTTTATTGATTTTCAGACAGAGGGAACAATGTTTATGTTTGTAGGCATCTTAAGCCATGGTATTCATATCCTGCAATATCTGGAAACCAAAAGGAACCCTTAAGACTTCCATCTTTGAGAAATGTAAATGTGTTCACAATTTTGGAAATATCTTCATTGAATTCATTTTCATAAGGAAAATATTCTTAAAAAAGGTTTTCAGAAGAAAAGACACATATTATGACTACTATAGCAAAGTCTTCGATCTTTGTGACTGTACTTGGTTTAAAATTTAACTCTGGCTCTGCTTGCATATATCTATTTATTTATTTAAACCTAATCAGGGAAGTAAAGAGTAGGCCAGAGTTTATTTTCAAGTTCATATTTTGATACATAAACAGGCAGCATACCTATTTCAGCCAATTAGTTATTTGGTTATTACTCATTGAGATAAAGGAATCAGTATAACAATGACATTTGTATGCTTTTGTTTCAGTGTTTTATTATTTCAACATGACTGGTAAATAACTTCATCCAAAATGTTTTAAGTATTATTTTATTCTTGAATTCTATGTGACTCTAGTCATTCTGTTGAAGAAGATACACACACACTGCTTTATTCTGAACTTACCAACTTTTATACTAGTTTAATATCAAAGCAGTACTACAATAAACAGGAAATTTAAATTCAGTTTTTTACTGCCTTATCTCAAAAACATAAGAAAAACAAAACATTTAGAAAAGTTTTACCACTGTTCTTTTTTAATGTCCCATAAGAATGCTTACTGCAAATGCTAAATTATTCTTTAAAACATATTAAATACTGCAAAGCAGACTCCTTTTTATAAAAAGTGTAATTGGAACACATATGTACATGCTTTTCAAGATACTGATAATTAAAATCTATATCTACAAATATCAATGTTTTGTTCTTTTCTTTACCTAAAATAAATGTTTTGTATATTTCTTAGTTTATATCCAATGATTCAATAACAATTATCTGACAGCTAAAATAAATTAAAATTGCTAGTTGTCTATAAGACACTAAAATATAAAAAGTGAAAAAGGGTCAATTTGAAACATTTTTGTCTTAATTTAAGGATGTTGGTTTCTACATCTCACTCGTAGAAAATAATGTTGTCAAAATCAAAGTGATTATCAAAATCAGCTGAAAACGCTCAAAATTGTAAGAAATCTAGATGAACATTAGATGTTTATCACCCTTATATCAAGCAGATATCAAAATTCCCTTTTGTAAAATAAGGCACAACTACTATAGGAATTGCCTTACCACAAACTGAAGTCCTGGCGTTTTTTCCTCATTGGATGCTCTGCTCTGGTCACCCATGCCTACAGTGCTACACATATCACTTTTCTAACCTTTATTCTTTCTTCTTCTACAGAAGTACAACTCTCACCACTGATTAAGGATCATATCCAAAGTACAGCTTTATGTCCTTAACATCACGTTTATATAGAGTGTTGTAAAAAAAAAAAAAAAAAAAAGGTATGTAACTTCTACAGATTTCCTGTATCTCTGAAATTTTTCATGTGGAATGTTTTCAGGTTTTCAATCAAAATGTAATGTTAGATAAAGGCCACCTGAGTGTGCAAGCTATTTTAATTATTGAATGAAATACAAATTGCTTCTCACACTTAATAACAGCTTGCATGACAAAGCACTTCAATATCAGTATGTTGTGAAGGACTGCTTTAACGCAGATGTACTGGTAGGCTTTTGAGCATCAAGTGCTTATTTCAGGTCCTCATGCAGCATTTCTATTGGGTGCTGGGTTAGACTTTAACTAGACTAATCCAAAACCTTAATTTTCAGAACTTTTTTGGATTTGATTTGTGTTTTGGATCATTGTCTTCCTGTTTTGACCCCTACTATAGTTCAGTTTTAGTTTATGGATGGATGACATTACCTTCTATAAAAATTTTCTAATGCAGAGCCAAATGCATGGTTTCTTCAATTTTGGCAAGTCATCCAGGTCCTGAGGCAGCAAAGTATTCCCACACCACCTTTACCAGGTTTGCCTTTTGATACGATGTTCTTACCATGAAGGTCTGTATTTGCTTTGTGCCATACATAATGTGAACTTTATCTTTCAAAATGTTCCACATTTGTCTCAGCATTCCATAGAACTTTTCCCCAGAAGGCTTGGAGATCACCCAGGTGCTTCCTGATAAAAGAAAGATGAGTATTTATGTTCTTCTTGTTCAGTACTAGTCTATGCCTTGGCTTTCTCTAAGGAAGCCCATTTGTGCCCACTGTCTGAGCTTTCATGAGACAAAGTCTTTACTTCCTTGGATGTTTTTATAGGATCCTTTATGACTTTCTGGATTATCTTATGCTGTGTGAAGTAATTTTGACATGCTTGCCAACACCTAGCTAATACTGTTCCAGGTGCTTTTCATTTGGAGCTGATGGCTGTCACTGTGGTTTGTATGAATCACAGATTCTTAGAAATGGGATTATAGCCCTTTCCAGAATTACAAATAACAACTTTTCTTCTGAACGCTTATGGAATTTCCATAGGTTGTTCAGTCTTTACAACGGTAACTTGTCTCAGATGGCAACAGTTAAAATAAGTGAGGATTACAGTGAGCAGGGATGGCTGTAATCAAGATTGGCTGTGGCCAACCAGATGACTCTAATTAGCTATTTATTTAATGCAAGATAATTTTGTTAATGTTCACTTAGGTGTCCTTTATCTAATACTAAATTTTGGATGAAGACCTTAAAGCAGTGTCAAAAACTTACAGTCACATGAAAAAGTAATTGCCCTTACTGATTTCTTCCATTACTGTAACTTGAAACATCAGGGACAGGGCCTCGCGATCAGATTTACAGATTGTGAATTATAATGGAGTTTGGAATACGCTATTTCTCAATCTGCACCAGACGCTGGTCAGTCCTAGTATGTTGAGCAGACATCATCAGAAATTATCCCATGATTAGAACACCGGAGAAATGCCTTTGAATGCTAGTCACCCTCGCTTGCACATTTTAGATCTGTTCTTAGATCATGCCATCAAAAGCTTGTAGAATTGCTCTAAACCAAAATGTCGAAAGGTTTAGTTCACTTATCTATCCCTACATGATCAGCATGTGTAGGTATCATGTAGTATCTAACAAGTTGCAAAAGCCAAACTGTTGCAGTAAAAGAAGCAGAAAACTAGACAAAAACAGATAAAAAAGGAGTAAAAATGCAACTTGCCAAAGCCCAAACAAAGATGTTTGCTGTTAAAAGGTAAGGAAAAGGAATGTGTAAAAAAAGATAAAAATTGCTGATACCTTTCCATGCTTCCAGGCATGTTTGGTCACACACGGACTCGTATGACCACAGACCTTAGACACCAACATGTTGTGACCTAATCAGATCCTAGGAAACAAATGGAGATCACCAAGCCAACAACACAAGAAAATACTTAACTAAAACCAGCATGAAATTGACTCAACTAGATAAAAAAAAATACTTGAGGGGCATCTCATCTTGATGAACTGCAAGAATCCTTACCTAACTTGTGAATAAGATGTGCTGTACAATTTAAAGTTAGAAAAAATACATTTTATTCACTCAATAGCAAACTCTTGAGACATTTTTCAGTGTTTGGCAGCCCTTCATCAACACCATCCTCAACCAACACTCTTCAAATTGAGTGCCACTTCTTCCCAATGCCTCTTGCCTCCCTAGCTGGCCTACCAGTTCTACTTTAAGGATAAATACAAAGGAGCAGAATGGAATCAAGGCACTACAAAAATGTATTTGGAACATTTCAAGACTATTTAAACCTAATTAAAAGAGGTGTGTATTCCAGATTATGGACTTACTTTAGGTTTACTTGGCTAGGTACGTTCCAAGGCTCCATTGTGGGCCCTTCCACTCACATTCATCTTGCCAAACTTATTATTAACAGTGCTTTCCTAGGTGTTTGCAGGAAACACAAGGTTTTTCTGGTTTTAAATTAAATTTGCTACTCTTATGCATCAGGTCCTGAAGCTTTCTACTACATCCTGGATGTAAGTAAATATATAAGCAAAATGACATTCTGTGAAAAACTGATTAAAACATATGATAAACTGCATATAAAATAAGGCTGAAAAAAAAAAAACAGGAGATATGACATTTTACAGATACCATAGACTGTTTTGAAATGTTACAAGAGAGGACAACACTAAAATATAATATAAAAGAATGAGCTTGCTGTGAGCGTCACATACTAAAATGGAGTTAAAGTATAAGCATTCATTTAAATAAAATAACAGAAATCTTCATCAATACAAAAAATGATTAGCCTTATTCCCTGTAAAACTCTCATCCGAGTCTAACTGCTGACCAGATGCTCTGAAGCCAGTGTGCTCCAGTGGTAGATGGAACAAACATACTTGGTTTGACCACCTTGGGTACACACCCTGGTGCTCAGCTCGCAAAAGGTCCTTCATGCAAGAGAAATGGGACCCAAGTGCTGCTCTGCAGCAGGCAATGCCTCAGCACCACACCACTTCTGATTTTGCACTGTTGGACTAAAAATGTGCACATTAAATTTGCAATCCCCAAAGGTCCCTGCTGAATTACCAGCAATTATGTTCTAAACTTCAGGCATTTTAAACCGTTCAGTCAGTGAAGTCACAGGACAGATGTTCATATTCCCTCTTATGTCCACTTCTGCAGCTCTTATCCTGCCAACATTGCTTGGTAAAAACTTGATGATCCGTCCAACAGGCTACTGAGCTCTAGGTAGTTAAGGGTCTGCTATTAGGACTACCTGTTCACCCTTACGGGTCCAGGTTAGAGTTCTGTCGGATTTGGAGATTTGTCAAATAAGAGTGAAGAAACTGACTCCAAAAGTGATTTTTCAATGACTTACCTATGTCCAGTGTTTGCATCCCAGACATTCACTGGACCTATACATGGCTTGAGGGAGAGATGCATCCCATCAACAGCAAGTTTGGAGGGATGGGGTCCGGGTCTCCTATGTCCAATGACATATACTGCAGTGACTTTGATTTGAGAATACCCTCCACCTTGATTAGCGCAGTCATCAGAACCTGCTCTGATACAACACTGTCCTTGAGAACAACTTGTAGAGAAGACTTAACTAAACTAAATTCCCTCTCCTACACTGCAAAGGCCTCCTGAAGCTCCTGATCACCTCATCCAAAATTAGCACCCTAATCATAAAGGAATTCATAAGGCTTTCCTCATCTTTTCATATGACTACAACCATAAAGGCTTCAATATCCATACTGCATAGCGGGTCCAGATGCAGGACACACCTTACAGTAAGGCATTTGAACACTATACCCACCTTTTTTGTGTCTTCTGCCAATTTTCATTGTGCATGGGCCAAAACTGTTGAGGATGAGGATGGTGACTTTGTAGTCAAGCTGAGGGCAGGTCATCCATTTTAAGAATGACCAGCTTACTGCACTACTTCCTACACTCCCCACAACTTCTTTGGTGTTTCTTTACAGCCTGGTGACCTCTAAGTACCCAGTAGGATCTTCTTAGTTCTGTGAATACTGTGTTGAGGCCCCCATGTAAAAGGCAACTCTCCTAGTCTTAAGTTAGTAGAACAGCAGGAACTGCCTCTTTAGATAGATTTAATAGCCCTCAGTGCGTTGATTTATTCAGGGAAGCTTTAACACTGTGATCTACACAGAGGACAGCAACTTCTGTTTCTATGTATTCCTCTGCAGACGTGGGTGTAGCTGCTGCCCTGTGTAAGGCTCGATATGTGACCATAATAAGGTCATCTCATGATTTGCAATTAGTTCAGTCAAGTACAGGAGTGTAGCTAACTGATACATTACCACAGACTGTGCACTTACAGAGCTCCTCTGATTCCTCAATCTTCACTGTAGGGCAAATGGGCCACTGAGACTGATACAGGAATGCTGGACCCATGACTCCATCTCCTAGCCTGAGGTAAGCTCAGAAGGGTTTTGCCTCTGGTAATATTGTCAGCAGGATTACTGTCTCAATCAACATGTCTCTAGTTCTTAGCTCCAACCACGTCCTGTATCTCACTGACTCGTGTGCCTACAACCATCTTGTACTGCCATGATTCAGACAGAGTCCAGTGCAGCACTGTGGTTGAATCTGACTATGATGGAGTGATATTCAGTGTGAGCTCATTATTCAGCATTTTGGCAAGCTGAGTTCAAGATGGGTCATACATACCTGTTCTTTGGTACCACTTTGGATATTGCCATGATGAATGCCACATGAACCGGATTGCTCTCTTTTATCTGAAGATATCCCAAAGTCATATGTCCTTTCAGAACCACCACAGAAGAAATGCAGCTCAGTTGCCAATGGGGACCTGTCACATTCAGGATCGGAAGAGTGGAGAATAGTTATGTTCCAAAGGTTAGGATGCTCTTCCCTCCATTCCTGCTATTCTGATAGGATATCATCTGGTATAGGGGCATCCCAATCCACTGCCTTTCTCCATAACATCTGAACCAAGATTTTGGTCATTGTAGTGAAAGGAATTATGTATCTGTTTTGCCCTTGGTAGAGTTCTATATCTCTCTACTTTCCCCTTTTGTATTATTTAATGTGTAGCTTTTGTGTTTAATGTTCTTGAACCAACTTATAGCCATACAAAGACTACTTTTAGCATCGCCCTGCTAAAACCCTGAACATCTTATCTAGCTCAAACATGAAGCTGGGAATTTTGCATGAACAAACTGTATGCTGGCATAGTGGATGCCCCTGCAGCCCCCACAAAATTATTTTGTGCATGTTCACGCTAAACTAAACAGAAAAATACTGGTGTGTCACGTCACGTGATGTTACAAGCAGCAGAAGTGTGAATGCGAGAAAATCTGCATAAATTCTTCTGCTTGTACTCCTTACCCACCTCTTCCCACTGCAGATGACCATGAAATAATGATGTGTCCAGCAACCTGACAACCCCAGACCCAGGTGCAAATAACCATATGCAGTATTGAATAACAACAGTGGGGGCTCAGAATGTTTCATTTTTATATGTGTTGATGTCATAGCAGTTTCCTCCGAAGAGGAACAAATTGGCCAGTCATGATGCTGGTTTAATTTAGACTCTAAACATTTGTTGGAATAATTTCTGACTTCAGTTAGAGGCAAATGAGTTTGAAATATAGGAGAACACCCATGTAGTGTCTTTCTAGCTACCGATGGAAAGAAAAAATTTTAAATGCTGTAAATTGTCAATCCACTTTTTTTTAGAGAAGGATGATTAGCAAAGAAACACAATGGAGTAAAAGAAAGTGTTTATACTACTCTTGTTAATGACCGATCTGAAGTAGAGCAGCATCGTTTAGTTTGCATCTCTATAGCAATTTTTTTTTTCATTTTGTACATGCAGGGCACATCTAAGATAGACATATTTGGATTATTTGCAAAATTTATCTGAACAGTCCATTAAAAAAAAAAAAAAAAAACAAGTGGCAAAAATCAGGATAGACTTACTTTTAGCTGCTGTGTGAACATAACATTAAAAGGCTCATGCTTCTTAAGACAAGAGCTTTTTTATGTCGGCAACAGCATACCAAAAACATGACGTGTGAAAATGCTAAATATGAGAGTGATAAATCAGGGTTCTATTGTAAATGCTTTTTTTCTTATTGAGGAGGGGCCCATAATTTTGTTCTACACCACTGAAAATTGGGTTAACAAGTCAGATGGATGCACAATGCTGAATAGAAATTAACAGGGAATTTGCTCTGGCATTTGGGCCAGTCTTCTGTGAAATTGTATGAATAATATTATATTTGTTGCCTAATAAATGAAAAAAGTGTTATGGGGAGTACCTTCATGAAACATAATAGTAGTAGGGAGGTCAAAATTAAAGTTCTGAACAAGATGGATCCATGTGTGTTGTTGACGGAAGGCAGCAAAGCTCAGAATGAGGTGGATCTATGGGTAAGTTTGGATGCGTGCATTGCTTCTTGTAACTGAAACCGTATAAAATAAATTCTGTTCAAGTATTTACGCCCATTTCAGGCTCACCTGAAATTTGTAATGCATGTACTTTGGTTTTACAAAATAGCAACAGATGAAACATCTGTCAGCAAACTCCGATTGATAAAAGACACTTTGATCACCTATGTTATACTGAAAAAGGAAAACGGCAAAAAAAAAATAATAATAAACATAAAGAGTCTTGTCAAGTACTTGTCTGGTCAAATCTAGAAAGAAAAAAACTTATGTGATTGTATAATTTTTGTAATTTTATTGAATTTATTAAAAACATATACCATTTGTGCCAGACGGCTGGAGACCCTACCCAGCCAGGACGCCTGGATGGTCCACGAGAGGGACAATACCTCCCCTGGGCCACGAGAGGGCAGCTGCCCGGGTGTGCTTGGGGGCCACTGGAACGGAGCTGGGAAGCCCATCCCTATGGGAGGACGTGGCCACTGCCAGGGGGCGCCTGGATGGCAGCACTTCCGCCATACCAGGAAGTGCTGCCGGAAGAAATCCCAGGGACACCCAGGGTGCTTCCGGGTGCTCTCCTGACACTTCTGCCACACCAGGAAGTGTCGTCAGACAGAGCACCTGGAGCTCATCCAGGCCATTATAAAAGGGGCCGCCTCCCTCCAGTAGACGAGCCAGAGTTGGGAGGAAGGAGACGGAGTTTGTGAGGAGGGGAGTGGAGGTCCAAGAAAGAGAAAGAAGAGTTGTTGGGATAAGGCATTGTGGTGCTTAACATAATAAAGGAGTGTGCTTTTGGACATTCTACTGTCTGTCTGTATCGGGGGGCTGGCTTTCCACACATTCCATACAATCAAGTCAAGTCAATTTAACCCCGACCCATGAGAAAATGAGAAAGGCCAACAGCTAGAGTAAAGATTTTGAAAGTAGCTTGACGGAAAGGAGTCTTTCTTCCCAATATAACTACTTATTCTAAAATATTATTGATTAGATCCAGCCAGGTTTAAAAAAAGTTCTGTACAGATCCTCTAAGTGATAATTTGTTTTTTTTCCAATTTCAAACAGTATATAACATCAGTTACCCACTGACTTAGAATAGGTGAGTTAGGATTCTTCCAGTTGAGCAAAACATGTCTGTGTGCCAGTAGTGTAGTAAAGGCGATCACAGTTTGTTTGTCCTTCTCCACTTTAAGCCCATCTGGAAGAACACCAAACACAGCTGTTAATGGATTAGGAGGGGTTGTGACACCAAGGCTGTCTGGAAGGCATTTCAAGATTTTGGTCCAGAATGATGTTAATTTGGTGCAGGCCCAAAACATGTGGCCTACTGAACCTGGAGCTCGATTGCAGCGTTCGCAGGTTGAATCTTGCCCTGGAAACATTTTGGACAGTTTCAAGCAAGACAGATGTGCTCGATAAAAGTATTTTAGGTTGAATAATTGAATGCTTTGCACATATGGAGCTCAAGTGAATTCTGTGCATGGCTGCCTACCACTCCATTTCTGGAATGTTGAGTAAGAGATCCTTTTCCCACTGTACTCTGGGATCTTTAAATGGAAGGGACTTTAAAATATTTTATAAATTATAGAAATGCTGTCTGAATCCTCAAGACTGATCAATATCTTTTCTGGAATAGAAATAGGTGGGAGGTGAGGAAAATTGGGTGGATTTTGTTTAGCAAAGTTTCTAATTTGGAGCTAGTGGAAAAATTGTTGATGGGAGACTAAATTTGGATTGTTCATAGGATACATAGACATTATTTATATACAAATCTCTAAATGATTTAATCCCATATACTGTATATTCCAAACATTAAAAACTGTGCAAGTTTGAGAGGGTGGAAGGTTATCATGTAGAGGTGCCACCGATAAAATATTCTGTAACTTGAAGTGCTTCCTACATTGGTTCCATATTCCGAGTGAAGGAAGGACAACTGAGTTTGTTAGTGTATTGATGATACCTTGTATTTATTGGGGTACAAAGCAAAGAATATAAAGAGGTATTGCAGGATTTCACTTCTATTGCAGACCAAGCTTGTGTGTGTTTGTCTGTTTGTGTCCAGGTTTTCATAGCTTGTATGTTTGCTGCCCAGTAATAAAACTGAAAATTAGGCAGAGCCATGACGCCTTCTGATTTAGGTCATTGTAGGGTCATCTTTTGAATGCGTGGGTTTTTCAAATTCCAAATAAATGTGGTTATGATTGAATCTTATTTATTAAAAAAAAGCTTTGTTAATGTATATGGGGATGTTTTAAAATAGGAACAGATGATTGCACAATTAGTTTTCCTATATGAGAACAATTTTCTAGTTTTTGTTGTGATATTCAAATTATCAGCTGCGCATATTAACATGAAATATTAATAAGGATTTCTAGTTTAGTTGTGTGATATTACAGTAAAATTTTCATAAACTGTAAATCATACCATGTAAAATATAGAAAATAATAAATTGACCAATTTAATACAATGCAATGTAAGTCGTCTGTCATTAATATTATCTTAATGGAATATATATATATATATATGGAAATAGCATGTAAAACAATAAACCACCCACTTCTCCTGAGGTGCCCACTCAGCAAAAAAATTGATGCAGCAGCAAGTTTTTTTGTTTTTTTCTTGAAGTCTTTACATTTTGTGGTGGGCAGCCAGGACCCCTACCTGGCCGGAACACCTTCATAAAGGAGAGAGCAGATTAGAGAACAGGCACATTATCTCCACCACAGCACTAGATGGCAGCCCCACTAGGTTGCAGCGGAGCCTCAGATTCCCACAGGGCTTTATGGGAGTTGGAGTTCGGCACAGCCCTGTTGGGTTCAGTGGGTGTTGTTAGGGGGCGCTGCAGGGACTGCGGAGCCCTACTTTGTCGGGCTTCCGTCTCATCCAGAAGTGCTTCCAAACCACCAGAAATACTCTCGGGTGCAGGATAATAGGAGCCCACTGCCACCATTCCAGGAGCTAGAGAACAAAGCTTGCTGGACAAAGATTGGAGTCGGACAGAGGAAGAAAGGAGACAAAGTGCTGTATTGTGCTGGACTTGCTTTGTTAGGTGGAGGGAGCCAAGCACCCCCTGCAATCCACAATTTGTTTTCCTTAATGTTATATGGGGTTCAAAACGTGCTGCAAAATGTGCGGTGAAGTGAACTGTGAGCAGCACGGTGCCTGTCTAGTGACACTGACAGATACGCCGCAAATTCAAATGGGCCGATTGAAAAGCAGCTCAGTTTTGAAAGTCAAATGTTATTCTTCTCCAGAGTTTTCATTGGACAGACAAAGCATTTCACAGGGGAGCACGGCTTGTCTCGGGGGGAGGGTTTCTGCTGGCATCTCCACGTCAGGCCTGCCCCGTCATAAAGGCGAGAGTCTCCCTAGCCCTGCTGTGAATAAAGACAAAAGTGCGGGGCGACTTAGTTTAGTTAACTTCGTGCAGGCATGTGTTAGTCTGAGAAGGGGATCCCCAAGAGAAAGTTCCAAGTTAAGGTTGCAAAGAAAAAGTAACTTTCATAGAACGTATCGTGATGCACGCATGAGGCCAGTCGCCTACTGAACAGCTGCCTTGCAGGGACTGAGTGTAGCACCTGTGCAGAATGCACCTGCGTCAGCCGCGATTGGTGTAAGAGAGCAGCGTGTCGCTGGATTGGTAGAAGATTTCGAACTCAATTATAACAGGCACTTCCTTCAGGGTTTGTCTTTTAGTGGTGTAGAGTAGACAGCGGGGTAAGTATAGTGATTTCTTTTAGTACAAGGAGGCTCCACCCCCTGCTCGCTTCGCTCGCCTACCCCCGGCGTTGGGTATCCTGAAATACATTAGTCGAGCTCGTTCGTTTTGGAGCCGTGCCCGCTTTGCCCGCGGCATTTCAGACGTGCGTTGTAGGCGCCTGCATTCATTGATTTTATCCAGGCGGGCTTGTGTTTGTATATCCATCAGTCGAGGTCGTTCGTTTTGAACCCGTGCCTGTTTTGCTTCCACAGTTTCAGACGCGCGTTGTAGGCGCCTGCGTTCATTGATCTTATCCAGGTGGGCTCGTGTTTGTATCGTTGAGCTGTATTGTGTTTGAATTTGGTGTAAAGCGTTCAGCGGTTTGTACAATCCCAAGCAGCACATTATTCCTAACTTCACTCCGCAGTAGTGCCACTCACAATATGGCGGTGACGCCTGCGCCTTCACTCCGCAGTAGTGCCACCCACAATATGGCGGTGACGCCTGCGCCTTTCGTAGTATCTTTGTGGACCTGTGGGGCCTCCGTAGCCTCTCTCGTTTGACTCTGGGGTGCAGCGCGGAATCCTCTTTTGTGTGTGGCTGTGTCGTTAGTCGTTAGCTATGGGCGCGTTGTTGCTTCATTTCTCATTCACGTTAGTTGAGCTCTTTTATTCTTGGGCCGTGACTCCTTCGTTTGCGGTGGATACAACTTCGCTTGCAGGTTTATGAGACGCGCGCCTGCGCAGTACGTCTCATGGTCCCATCGCCGTGTCCCTGCATCCATATCCGGTTTATTCTCGGTTAGTAATATGGATTACCAAGCAGCGGCTTGTGCCTGATTTGTAAATATTTCTTTTTGTATAGAAATATAGGTATCTTCTAGTTGTAGCATTTTTTTGGTGGAGGAATGTTATAGTTTGGGTTTGTGGTGCACTATTTGTTTTTCTTGTATATACACTTTTTTTTCTTCTTGTGAATATTTATTTGTATTCTGTGGACTTTGTTTTGTGTAGTTTCTTCATGATTGTTTCCTTTCTTTAGATGTGTATACTTTATACATTTTTGTCTTTATTTTTCATTTTGGGACTGGCAAAATTCACTGTAAATATCATTCACGATTTTTGATTGGGACATTAGTTTTTTGTTTTTGTGCACCTGTAAATGAAACACACTTTTGTTTTTGGCAAATACTACTTTTTGTGTCTGTGTCTCCATGTCTGAATTCTCTCAAGTCTGATCCCGTTTGGTTCCGAACTACAAGACGCCCATTATATAGTCTGGTGCCAACCTTGCCACTACACAGGGTGTCACAGGACCTCTATCGGAGGATAAAAATTACAAATCTATTATAATCAACACTATTTAGACTTCTGACATTTAAATTAAAGCGCCCATTTTGATATTTCAAATATTTGAGACAACTCTTCTTGTGTACTTCTACCTCATGAAGTAAATCATTACATTAGGAGACTTATGTTAATTCAGACCTTTTTTTTTTGTTCTTTGCAAAAGCAGTGGCCCAAGGAAGTAGAACTCCGATTCATACAGCACAGTAGAAACAAAAAAACAGAAAATACCAAAATGTTCTGTCTGATCAGAGTTAAAGTCCGTGGAATTGAAGGAAAGGTATTCATTGAATTGCCAAAGGTTTACCCACTGAACTTCATCCATGTGAAAAAGAAGAATATTTCAAGGCAAGAGGAAGCTGCAAGATGGTCTTATCGTAAAGATGTACATTTGCCCCAGATAGAAGCAAGCTATAAAAACCTGGACACAAATAGATGAACATACACAGGCTTGGTCCGCAATAGAAGTAAAATCCTGCAGTACTTCTTTATATTCCCTGCTCTGCGCCCCAATAAATGCAAGTTATCGCCAATATACTAATAACCCAATTGTGTTTCATTCACTCAGAACATGGAACCAATTTAGAAAGCATTTTAAGATGGAGAATCTTTTATCTGTGACACCTCTGCGAGAGAACCACCTCTTTCAACCCTTGCAAACATATGCAGTTTTTAATATCTGTAAAAGATTTGGGATTAAATTGCTCAATATCTTTGCATTCTTTGAACAATTACATTCCAAATTTAAACTTCCAGCTACACATTTCTTTCACTATCTTCAAATTAGAAACTTTGTTAAACAGAACCTGCACGATTTTCCTCACCTCATTCCCTCCACCATGCTGGAAAAAATACTGCTCAGTTTTGAGGACTTGAGACACCATTTCTGTAGTATATAAAATTTTATTAGAGTCACTTCTTTTCAAAGTTCCAAGAGGACAATGGAAAAAAGATCTCTTAATTAATATATCAGAAAAGGAGTGGAAAGTAGCAATACAGAGAATTCACTCGAGCTCCATATGCGCAAAGCATACAATTATTCAACTCAAAATTATATATTGAGCACATCTGTCTCGCTTAAAACTGTCCAAAATATTTCCAGGGCAAGATCCAACCTGCGAATGCTGCAGCCAAGCTCCTGCCTCACTGGGTCACATATTTTGGGCCTGCACCAAACTAACATCATTTTGGACCAAAATTTTTAAGTGCCTTTCAGACAGCCTTGGTGTCACAATCCCTCCTAACCCATTAACAGCTGTGTTTGGTGTTCTTCCAGATAGATTTGAAGTGGAGAAGGACAAGCAAACTGTGATTGCATTTACTACACTATTGGCACGCAATCTTATTTTGCTAAACTGGAAGAATCCTAACTCTCCTCTTATAAGTCAGTGGCAAACCGATGTTTTTTATTATTTGAAATTGGAAAAAATCAAATTCTCACTTAGTGGATCTGTACAGAACTTTTTCAAAACCTGGCAGGGTCTAATCAATAATATTTTAGAATAAGAATTATCTCCGCATTTCTTTTTCTTCTCCATTTATCTTTATTGCCCTATTAAACTCAACAATTTAGGTATGTTTACAAGCTTTAAGTATTACTCCTTTGGCCATGCTCTCCTTCTCAGGGGTGGGGTTTGATTTGTTTTCAATCCTATTTTTTGTAAAAATTGACCTATTTGTACAGAATGATTACAATAAAATTAAAAAAAAAAAAAAAAGAAGCAGAAGTGGGCTTGTTAATAGGTACTATGTCCCTATGGGGAATATGAATGATCGGATGTCGAGCAAACTCAGGTCAGGTTGGGGAGCATGCACTGCTACAGCACATTGCTGCATCTACCACACGACGAAACAGCTCAGGATCCTGACTGGCAACCCCCAAGGCAGACACACGGTCCAATCCCATTCTCTGGAAGTGCCCATCTATCTGCCACAGCCAGGTGTTACGTGGGTGTCTCCTTGGCCTGGCCACACAGGTCCTCAACAATGAAGATCCTGCAAGCCGGATCTGTGCCGCATGGCCATAGTACCATAACTGATGCTCCCTCACAATGCAGGTAATGTGCTTCATCCAGGATTCTGTAAGTAATCGTTCATTCAACACAAAGTCAAACCAGCGGTACCCAAGGATACTCCGAAGAGACACAGTACCCAAGGAGTCCAGTCCTTGTCTCAGGTCACTGGATAGCATCCATGTCTCGCAAACATATAGCAAGACAGGAAGCACCAGGACTCTAAAGATTCATTGATCTTGACTTTGTCGACGATGCTGTGATCTTCACGGAGTCAATGGAGAGACTGAGCATGGAGTCTGAGTGTCTGGGGTTGCAAGTGATAAAAACCAAGATCCAGGCATTTAGTGAGCTCTTGAGCACAGCAATCACCAGGGAGTCTTTTCTGTGGAGAGAGTGTCGACCTCATCGAGAGGTTTACTTACCTCAGCAGTGACATTCATGCCTCTGGTGACTCTTCCCATAAAGTAAGCAGTGAAACTAAAGTAAAATGTGACATTTGCAAAAAGGCGATAATAGTTTAAAGTGGCATCCAGTTTATTTCAGCACTTAAAACAGAAACAGCAGAACTGAAACAGTGTAAGGAAGCACAGGACAAAGTTAAAGCCTGTTCCCAGCCAACAGCTCTTTTGTATTTTTTGCCCTGCTTCAGCATGGACCGCACAAGGTGTGCTCCCTATTACTCATCATGCCTTATCTGGGGCCAGGGTCCATCATACCATTCTCTGGGCTATCAGAGCACACTTGGTGGTAGAGACTCCTCTACAGGTGTCTCACTCCAGAGACGAGTAGTTATAGCAGAGCGAAGAAGATGGCTGGCGTGCTCTGCATGCTAAACTGTTTGTTTGAAGAAAAAGGAAAGTCACCTGTGGGATAGCAAAAGGCATGCCTTAAGTACAGGGAAGAGCAGGACCAGGAACAAGAAAAGAAACCGTTGCAAAGAAAGCTACAGAAAATTTAAGGGACGGTCCGTGTAAATATTGTGAATTGTGAAAGGAATGTGGAGGCCACATGCAAGAAGAATGAGGGCTACAAATGTAAAATAAAAGTACAGAAAAGTCTGCAAAGTAAAATGTTTTCCTATTTTCTAACCTTTCTCAGTGAGAAGAATAGAGTTGTATTTTCAGTTTGGAAAATGAGGACAACCTCATTCACATAAGTAATTTTCTGCTTGGTCTTTTGTCTCTCTGTGTCATCCTCGATATAAACCCTGTCCCGTACCCAGGGCCGGCACCGCCATTAAGGCAAATTGGGCATTAGCCTAGGGTGCAGATCATAAGGGGGGTGGGGGACGGGACCCAGCTGCACAGGTTAGCTACCAAACAGTCAGTTGGTGCACTGATAAGCTTGGCCTATAATGCAAAATAACCTAGCACTGGCACTGCCTGCACCTATAATAAAGTGGAGGGAAAAAACAGGCACATTGGGCAGATGGCCAGAAGGAGGACCTTAGTGGGGTATGGTCTGTTGCAGTAATTTTTGGGAGGTTGCTATGGTCAATGGATGCTAATTTACACAGTCCCACAGCGGGTCAGTCTACACTGGACACTTAAACTAATTTGCATGTTTTTGGAACGTGGGAGATAAACGCATGTACACATGGAAAAAAAAATCTGCAAAGCCCTACTCTGTGCCAGCCCAACATTATTTCAAGCCATTGTTATTATAAGGATGGGCTGAAGTAAATTAAAAGTTCATATCTTGGGCTTTTAATTTTAGTGACCTTGGTCATTTAAATGCTTTCATGGTTTCTGCCTTTGTAGCCACCTTTTCAGAGCAGCTGGTTATACCCATGCTTCACCAGTTTCATTAGGTATCTTAACTGGCATATCATGTCCTCATTCTCTGAGTATTTGGAAAAAGATGCAATTCTTTTTTTCGTTTTATGTATTCATTATTCATTGGGGTCATTGGGACAAGAGATGGTGTGAAGTTGGGCTTTGGGCCAGCTTATGGAACACCTGTAGGCCTTACTGTGGTGGCATAGTGCTGGTGCTGCATGGCAGAGTCCTCTCAGGTTTGTGACAACTAGAAGTCCAGGGACTGGAGTTGAAAGCCAAACTCCACTTACAGGTGACATCAAAGAGAAACAACATTGCATTTTTTATGTTATACGTACGTAAGGCATGCTGCAGTTATTTAGCAACACACACGATTGTATCTGCTGCAAGCTTTCTTTTGGTCACGTAGTTAAGGCCTTCTGTATGGGGAAGTCTAACCAAGGAGTGAAAAATGCAAGTGACTTCTGAGATATTGGAGACTTTCCTGGGATTTTTTAATCTTCAGCCACTTTTACTCATGCACTGCTGAGCATAATATTAGACACTTTTATAGACAGAATGGAGAGGATAATAAAGTGCAAGATGCTGAGGTGCCCTGCTATTGTGCTTTGCTAAGGAATGTCATGTCCTGATTTACTTTGTGGAGAAAGTTCAGCTGGGATGGATTCTAACTGTGCAGCTGGTTCTATATTACTAAGGAACAACACCTACGGGAAATTAAGGCAGACCTGTGGATATCAAAGTCCATCCACAGGCTCGTCGGAGCCAAAGACTGTTGGAGACCTCACTCTGGACCATACTGGAATTTGCTTGAATAGAATGTGGCCTATCACAGGCTCACCAACAGACACAAGGACCTGATCGGGGGGGGCGAGGGGGTTCTCAGGCTGACCCTCTGGACCTCAGTGCACAACAGGAGCTTTTAATAAACACAGACATTGTCTCTGGTACATTACTTCTGGGATTGTCATGTCACACTGGCCCTGGAATAAAAATCAAGGGTCCAAGAATACACACCACTTGGCAGACAATTTACTGGCACCAACATTCGAATCATTTGCTGTGTGAAGGGATTTCTTTGGCTTGCTGGTGGCCACGTTGTGGTGTAAAGAGAGGGTGTCAACCCAGGATAGACATATACCCACCCATATCCTGCTCAGAGACTACAAGTTTGATGGAGGAAAGAGTCTGAGGCACTTCTCTTTTGATCTTTATTTATTTGCTCCCAGGAGAAAATTTGGCTTTTTACAGAAGCTCTGTAAATGAACAGATAAATAGATATATATGCATACATATGATAGTCTGAACATACACCAGCATGACTAAAAATGAGGAAAATTACAACGACAAAAAACTTCTGACTTGGCAGGCCCATTCACAATGAGGCATTATGTGAGTGTATTGCTGTTGGTATAAAGGAGCCCCAGTAGCGTTTCTTCTAGTGAATAAGTCACTGGCTGAGTGTCCTCAGAATTAGTGTTTCAGAGAGGGGATGTGCAGCATTGTTCATAATAACACTCAGTTTTGTTTTAACTCACTCCTTCAGTTTGTCCACCAGGGGGTCCAGACTGTGTCCTATAACTGGGCTCACCCTTTGAATTAGCTTATTGATTTGGTGGGCCTCTCCTGAAGTAATGTTACCAGCCCAGTATAGAAAACCACACTGGCCATCAAAGAGTTGTAGAATTATCTGCCCTCAGTCCCTGTAGGGTACCAATAAAGCTCTGGGCACCTGCTCCTCCACCTTCATTGCTGCTTTATCAGATGTATTTCCATCTGACAGGTGAAATGATGCATGCCCTACAGCTCAGTGTCACACCGTGTGCTGATATACAGTAACATACAGGAGGCATGGCATATACTGTAGCTTAGTGTGCACCCCATCATATATATTTATAATTTAATTTAGAACATTTTTGGGAAATCTGCTTTCACTTTGACAGTTTTTTTTTCTGTTGATCAGTATCCGAAAAGCCAAATTAAATCCTGTGTGATTCATTGTTACTGTATATACAGTACTATATGCAATTGAAGTGTATATTTTCAAAATTGCTCATCTTGGTCAATGCATCTGTCTGCACACATTTTGCTTGTCCTCTGGTTCAATAAGGTATTTTTCTAGCATCAGTATTACAGCTTTGAAGCTTTCCTGGTGCAGTTTTTCTTAAAATTTCTTAATTTGTGTCATTTAGCAAGACCTTGTTTAATACTAGTAATGCACAGATGTAACCATACAGAAATAATGAAGTGAATTATATTCAGTGTAAGTTAAAAATCAGTATTATTGTTAAAAACAGCAGTAAAACACTTCATTTAAAGCATTCATATGAAAAGTATTAATGAACATACATTTGCATTAAATATTTATTGCAAACTTTTACCTTCCTTATGATTTTGCACTTTAGAAGATCAAACTGATGTTTGATCCTTGTAGTCAAACGCTGCAGCTCCCCGCCATGATGCTTTCCCAAGCAAACACAAGTTTAATTTGTGCATTACCTTGGCCATAGGACAGAGAGCACTTTCATGTTTGATTTTTAAAATTTGTACATAACCAACTAATTGCGGTGCCTTCCCCATCATATGCTTCCATTTATTAAAGACCTCTCTACTTCACTGCAGTGGTCCTACAGAAGCCAGAAGAGTGTTCTATCTCAGTGAAATACGAAAAAGGGTTTTATGAAAGGACTAGGAAATGGAGACAAAGTCAAATAAACGAGCCAGGTTTGAATATTAAAAAGTCTGGCCAATCTTTTATCACTTCTAATCACTAACCAAAAATCAGAAAGCCTAGTCAAAAAGCCATTAAGTACAGAAACAAAAGCAATAGCAAAAATCTGGTTTAGTTTATCCAGTCGTGGTGTAAAATATCATTGCACATTATGATGTCAGCTGTCATGCTCTCCCAGAGGCTCGTGGGAGTTTTGATTATATAGTGTCATGTGAGAAGAGAATCACTTGGAATGCACCATAACTTAATGTAAAACTAAGCCCACAGAACAAGAAAGAGCACAACAGAAATGTCCTGACTTCAGAAAAAGCACAAAATTATGAAAAAAGACTGGGAGAAAATGGTCAAAACCAGGGATCAAAGAGAGAAGTGCCAAAGCTAGAAAAGGTAACCCAAAAATGAAAGTTCAGAGCAAACATCCTCAAAATAAAGCACGTAGTATACAATAAATTAATCTCAGATGGTGTGAGGCAGTGCCAGGGGAACTTTATGCAGATGGCCTGATGACATAACCATTGTGCAATCCAGAGACAATTCACTGTCCAATTCGGTCCATGAAGCAACAGAAAGTGGCACTATTAGATGCATGCATGTCTAGACATTAATGGTCACCAGAACCTGTTACGTTTGCATTGTTTAATTTCTTTCTGCTTATGACTATAAGATAAGCAGTTTGTGAAAGTGAATTGAATTATCTATATATATAAATCACTAAGCCGACAGGGCACGCAAGACAACCATGGGATACGCACGACATAGCCACGCCAGCCAACTCACAGAGACCCGCCCACCAACTCTAAGACCATGGGATACGACGACAACTCACAGAGCCACACCCACCAACTCTAAGAATTCACTAAGTCCATGGCAAGCAAGATGCCCGCCAACTCACAGAGCCCCACCCACCAACAATTCGAGCGAGAGTGAAAGCATTTCGAAGACGATCACATACCGTCGTAGTTCCGACCATAAACGGGCAGCCAACCGGGTAATCAAAGTCTTTGGGTTCTGGGGGGAGTAAGGGTGCAAAGCTGAAACTTAAAGGAATTGACGGAAGGGCACCACCAGGTGTGGAGCCTTTCGTGTAATTTGACTCAATACGAGAAACCTCACCTGGCCCGGACACGGAGAGGATTGACAGATTGATAGCTCTTTCTCGATTCTGTGGGTGGTGGTGCATGGCCGTTCTTAGTTGGTGGAGCGATTTGTCTGGTTAATTCCGATAACAAACGAGACTCCCTCCTGCTAAATAGTTACACGACCCCCAAGCGGTCGGTGTCCAACTTCTTAGAGGGTGTCACACACGTGCGCATGTTAGGCAGCTAAAGGGCTTGAGTAGGGACAGTTCCAAGACATACCGGGATGTGGCAGAGTGCACTGACTCTTTTTCTCCTTTGCTTGCAGACCATTCACATGAGATTCCACCTGGTCCTCTTGACATCATTTCTGGGACCGAGCCAATGGAAGAAGAAGACCTTGCCGGCTCCAGCCCCTGTGATGTCACGTGCGGGCTCGCACCAATGGCAGAAGACCTACAAGAGCCTGACCCCTTTGACTTCACTTCCTGTCTTCCCCTTTAAAGCCTCCACCTTTTCCCTATTCCTTTAATTCTGTTTGGACTCGGTTTTGTGCACATCAGTGCTGTAATACTCAGAAAGCAACTTTGCATCCAGGAAACCAAATTATACGGGTGGCTGCCCCAAACCTTTATATGACTTTGTCTCGAGTTTGTGACAAGGGACGAGTAGCTTTCTGCCACGTGAGATTGAGCAATAACAGGTCTGTGATGCCCTTAGATGTCCGGTGCTGCACGCGCGCTAGACTGAATGGATCAATGTGTGTCTACCCGGCGCCGAGAGGCGTGGGTAAGCCGTTGAACCCCATTCGTGATGGAGACCGGGGCTTGCAATTGTTCCCCACAAACGAGGAATTCCCATAAGTGCGGGTCATACGCTCGCACTAAGTCCCTGCCCTTTGTACACACCCCCCCGTCGCTACTACCATGGTTGGGTGACTTGGTGGATTATATATAGAAAAGCAGCCGGAACCACAAAGAACAATTAAAAGTCAACGTGGCTCAGAGGCACATGTGGACTGTAGCTGAAACAAAAGCGACTGAGGCGGTGTTTGAAAAATGAAAAGTCAACGTGACTTACAGGTGCATGTGGACTGTACACAGACGAAAGAGACTCAGGTGAGGAGTTGGGGGCGGGCATATGAGCAGACAGTGCATACTGAACGATGACTAAGAGATGACTAAGAAATCAGCAGACTAGAATGGCGGGACGGAACGGGCGACCTTCCCCTTTCCCCCCGTTCCGTGCCTGAGCGCCGTCCAGCCCCGTCCCTCACTCTGGGAGGTGGAGGCACGATGGCGGTCCTCCAGTTTTCAGTCACGGACAATTGTATGCTGCCCTCTCCAGAGTTCCATCTTTTCATTCACCTACAGTCGTATCCTCAAACCCACCCCATTTGGACAACTATGTCTTTCAGGAAGTGTTCGCCCATCAATACATAATAATGCAGCGTATGCTACGCCGCGGGTTGGCCAGTACTACTTATTTATTTAAAAAGAGCACATTGAACGGTTAGGCGGCACAGTGGTAGCGCTGCTGCCTCACAGTAAGGAGACCTGGGTTCGTTTCCCAGGTCCTCCCTGCGTGGAGTTTGCATGTTCTTCCCATGTCTGCCTGGGTTTCCTCCGGGTGCAGGTTAGGTGTATTGGCGATCCTAAAATTGTCCTTGGTGTGTGTGCCATGTGGTGGGCTGGTGCCCTGCCGAGGGATTTGTTCCTGCCTTGAGCCCTGTGCTGGCTGGGATTGACTCCAGCGGACCCCCATGACCCTGTGTTAGGATATAGCGGATTTGGAAAATGACTGACTGACATTGAACAGTTTTCACTATGACAGTGGAGTTGGATTGACTAACTGATGCCATAACCAGCATAAAACTATTTTCCTACCGATTACATTTAGAAATCATATTAGAATTCTGCCCTTGCGAGCTTTTGATAGAAATAAGAAGCTGTCAAATAATATCAAATTCTGGTAAAAATCATAGTGCTTATATCCTCAGGATGTATGTTAAGCTGGAGGGTTTTTTTTAATTCTTTAAACTACAATTCTAATATCAGCAAATATTTTTTTAAAGGTGCAATTGATCTTCTTCTTGCTGTCATTATGAAAAGAGAAGTTTGAAAGAAAAAAGGCAGCTAATGTGGAGCTGTCAGTCTGCCCCGTGGATGCCGCACATACAAAGGGATAATTAGTCTGAAAGGTCAGAATGGGACGCCCTTCAGCGGATGGGCTTCAGCTCAATTGTCTGCTGATTACAAGGGTGTCTTTTCACTTTGCTTCATCAAGCGAGTGTCTGCGGTCCTTTTTTAATGTCACAGGGCAACAATAAGATGCCATACATTTCTGATCAATGATTTTTTCTTTCACAAGTCAAAGATAGTGACTTTGCCCAACAGGATTCCTTAAATACACACATTTACATTGCATTAGATGTTCAGCTTCTTAACATGCTGACTCAGTAGCACCAGTGAGCCTCAGTGCTGATTAATATGCTTTATGTGTCTCATCTTCTTTTAATGTACACACTTTAAGAGGCAAAGTTTTTTTTTTTTTGAAGTTCATGTTTGGAATGAATAATTTGGATTTCAGCTATTAATTACAAATTCTACCAGATCAAGGAGCACTGAGACCAAAGACTTTTCCCCAAACAGCGCAAAAGCAGCACGGTGAGTCAAACTGTTTTCTATCCATATCAGCAGATAAATGCATTGCTGAGCCTTGATGCCTGATTCCCACAAATCCTTGCTTAGAGACTTGATGACAGGAGGTCTCTTCAAGGACACCTGGAGGCACATAGCCCACGAATCACTAAGTCAATTATTCTATTGGTCACTTCAGAGTTTTAGGCTTTGGTTTCTCTTACATACGATAAATATGTACTGTACATGATGAAATGCTAAACTCGTCCAAAAATGATTTAATAGAGTGCCGAAAAAGGGTTCAAAGCATTGCTACTCTAAAATGGTGTTTGCCTATGATAGTCCTGGAGAAAGCAGTGGGGGGAATGTTTTTCTTTTTTCATTTGATGTCAGTCCATATTTTTGATTGAACATCAGGTTTAAGTAATTATGTTGCCTTCTTAAAAATGACCAATAGTCTGAGCTTTATGTAAAAGTTTAATTTAATATCTGACTCCAGGGCTCCTCAGTTACATCTTGGAGGGTGGCAGCAGCTGTAGCTTTTCACTTTAACCAGTTAGTGTTGGACCTAGCACTTCAGACCTTGAGGTTGGAGGGGTTCAAATCCCGTTAGTACTGACACTGTGATTGTAAATGTTGTTGAACAATATTTAATGTGAATTTCATGATGCAGATAATTGATTTATGATGGGTTACATACAGTAACTTCATAAATAATAAAACGTGATGTCTATGGTAAATTTACATGTTACAATTCGTTTGTTATTGTTAGGTGACTTTAAGATAATCCATCCATCCATTATCCAGCCCGCTATATCCTAACTACAGGGTCACGGGGGTCTGCTGGAGCCAATCCTAGCCAGCACAGGGCGCAAGGCAGGAAACAAACCACAGGCAGGGCGCCAGCCCACCACAGCTTTAAGATAATATGTATGTAAATGAATGTGTCTCGTGAGTTATCGAGAGAACATGAGAAAGATCTCCCCCATGGACCACAGATGGGCGGATGTCTCTAACAAGGCTCTGCTATGTTGCATTTAAAGTTAAAACTATAGATGTCTGAAGCTAAAGCAGACAATCAAACTGACTCAAAGATTTAAGGACCTCTTTTCATGACGAGCAGCCCACGAGGTATTTTATTTGTAAAACGTCTTTTGTTTCATGTGTTTTGTATTTCATCGTGTGTGCATGAAAGTTACTGTGTATTCGCTAATGTATTTTGTACTGATTACTCACCATGTAGAGGCTTGACGGTGTGAGTAAGACAAGCCCAAGCAATAAACGCCAGTTTCAAAGAACCAACCTGTGTCTGTGTGGTTGTGAAGAGAGCTACAGTGATCAAGTCACTTCACCTGCCTGTGCTCCAGTTGGTAAAATAAAGGGGTCAGCCAAACAAGAATTTCTTAATTAGAACCCATTCATTTAATACTGAATCAATATGATTATTTTTTGGGGCTTAGTTTTAGTTAACTCTTTTGTTATGATCTAGAATCCTTAATTTCCCATTTTAGTCTTGAACAGCTTGCATTAAGCTTTTGAATTGTGGCCTGTTTTCTTAATCAGACACCACTTAATAAATCTTAATAATGAAGTGCAAATGACAAAGGAAACACCAGCTCTCCAGCTAGCATGCTTTCATAAGCAGTGATGGCAGAAATGGAATGTTCGAGAGATTGAATCAACTGAAACATTTTTTTTGAAAAAAGGTTCAGTCTTTCAGAACATTCAAAACAGTACTTCACAGAGACATTGTGATGGTCAAACCCGGGTGTTTGCCCAGGATGCCAGCAGGATGGAAGGACCTGAGGAGAGAGCACCTGTGCGGCGTTACCTCCCTTGGGATACTGGAAGACAGCTCTCCTTGACAGTGGTGTCACCACAGGTTCCGCCAGTGCAGATTGGAAGTAAGGCTTCCATGCAGCCTTGTTGGTTCCCCTGGCAGCCACCAGGGGCAGCTGAAGAGTCCAGCAGTGTGCTTCCATCACACCTGGGTGTAATTCCAAATGATGCTAATGAATCATCTCAGACACTCCCAGGACCTGTTAAAAGGACGCTAGCCGCTACTGAAGGGAAGCGGGAGTCGGGAGGCAGAAGACGCAACGTACCTGAAAGGGAGTGGAGGGGAAAGCAAGAAGAAGAAGAAGAAGAAGAAGAATAATAAGACGACCTTGTTGTGCTTTGAATTGTAAGGACAGATTTGTATTGTAAGCTGGGAACAAAGTGGAGTTCTTCCAACAGGGAAAGATAATTAAACGAGTGTTGTGTGTGAAAACATTCTGTCTTTGCCTGTCTGTGTCAGGTTAAGGCAGCTGAATACGCCCTTATATTTGATAACATCTACTGGCACAAAGTAATCAAAAAACATTGTTTTGAAGCTAACACATTCTCTTGAGCTGTTGTTCAATGATGTACTATTAAGTTTGTACACCTATATTTATCTAGTCTATATCTAGAGTATACAGCATGTACAGTATATATCTGAAGATAAAAGAGAAGCACACTCTTTAAAATAAAGGAGCCAAAGTGGCTCTTCAGAGCGATGGTGAAGAGCAGAGGTCCTTAGTCATGGTCCTGGAGGGCCGCAGTGGCTGCAGGTTTTTCTCCAACCCAATTGCTTAATAAGAAGCACTTACTGCTCAAGTAACACTTCTGCTTCACTTCAGTTGTCTCGCTCGTTAAGATTTTGAACCCTTATTGCTTATTTTAGTCTTAATCAGCTATATTCTAGGTTTTAATTGCTCTTAATTATCAATAACATGCATATGACAAAAGAGAGCAGGGGGGTATTTTCCGTACGACGCTTAAATCATCAGAGATCAGATGCCTCATCTTGGATGAGTTAATGCCAGTGAAACTCATCCAGATAAGTCGGTTTTTCAAACGCAGCCATGTATTAGATTAGTCGAGCTGGATCTAATCATACAAGATGAATGTGCGCGCCCGCGCTGATTGAAAAGCCCATATATATTGAGTCTAGAAAATATGATCAGCAAGTCTTTGATAGGCTGTAACAAAATGATGAAAGAACGGGCGCATTTTTTTTTTCTCACACAAGCGGAGCAAGACCTTTTATTCGAAGGACATGAAGAATTTCAAGATTAAATATGCACAAGGGGTAAAGCAGCCCAAACCAGAAAATACGGCTGGCAAAAAGTGGCCGACGAATTAAACGTGTGTGCATTGTACTTACTGAAAGCAGCGTTTCATTTCCTATGTGTCTGATTAATTATTATTTAATGTCATAATTCCAGATCAAACGTGAGCACAAGGAGAACATGGGAACAGGTTAAAGTGAAGTACAAGAATATACTTCAAACTGGTAAACATTGGTATATAACTATTTAAAGAATTGTTGACATAAAGAATCATATATAATATAAAAAACATTAATTTTAAAGCTAATAAGGAGGCAGACAAGCAAAAAACAGGTGGAGGTCCAAGCGGTCCAGACCTAACCCCTGCAGAAGAGTTGGCTCTCCAGCAAAATGCCCATCGCCCTGTTTCAGAGGGCATTCCAGGGGGAAGCTCCTCCTCAGAACCAGTGGCAGGATGCAGTGGTCACTTCATTTCAGGTAAAGGATGGTCATTGCATATATTTGTCCTCAGTCAGTTGCAGGGAATGTCATATCCCTAGAACCTGTGTCTGACCAACGATATATTGACCAAGGTCGAATATTTGATGAAGACACTGTGTCTGATTATTCATCAGGAGGAGAGGTACATTTTCAAAATAATGTTTGATCAAACTCCACTCTGATCAGTTCCATGTACCCCAATCACATTTGGAAATCTACATGGCCATGTTAGGAGAATGTTAGGCTGATTGTGAGATTCTTCATGGAACTGTGGGTGTTTTAGCCTGTGTATTACCTACCTGCAATGGCATGAAATGCCTCTTTTATTGTCTGCACACGCAGGTGTCCAGGAAACACTATGAAAACCCGAAGGAAATATTTCAGAGCCAAACAGACTTTACGAATTGCCTGGCAAACTGTACTTTTAGATAGATTTTCTGCATCGCCTATAGTATATAAAAAAAGTGCCGCTTGCAAAAAACCTCAAAGCAATGCATACTGTCTGTGTGGTTGTGAGAGCCCGACTTCGCCAAGTTTGACTTCGAATAAAAGGTCCTAATAAATTTTTGAGGTACAATATTCCCCCTCAGCTAAAGCGGTATCTTTCGAAAAGAATTTCCTCCGGGAGCAATAAAGGATCTTGCCGATCGCGCAAACCCCTCTCTATATGAAATTCTCTTCTTATAATTTACTTACCGATATTAATTGGTCGCTCATTCATGAACAGTGAAGCCATGACTGAATGAATTCCACGCACGGACGCTGATTAAGTGTGTGAGCTAATCTTTGTTTACATCGAACAAACCTGCTCCGGTTTGAGGATTAGGATGTGTTGCTATGACAACACTTCCAGCAAGAGTTTCGAAAAACCGACAGATCCAGGATCAGGCCAAATCATCAACAATCGCATCCGGCTAAACGAGTAATCCACGTACGAAAAATACCCCCCAGCATTTCTCCATTTAGCTTGTTACCATTTACACCTGTGTGTATTTATCACACACTATTGGGTTTAATTAAATACTTGGAAGGAAAGTGAAGAGAAAAAAGTGAAGGACTGAGAATTAATCCTCCAGTTTAGACTTCAAATCATTTGGATGATATCCTTAGAAAGGGGAAGAAAATCCAGGATATGAGAATTACCTGACATAGCAGAGTTAAAGCACTAACAAGCCATGAAATTAAATTATCGGCATGAATCGCTTCCTAATTAAGCAACCGGGTTAGAACAAAAACCTGCAGCCACTGTGGCCCTCCAGGACTGTGATTGAGGACCCCTGGTGTAGAAGAACCATTTTTGGTTCCCAAAGACCCATCCACATAAAAGTTCTACAAAGAACCTTCATTCGTTTAGATCCATAACCTGCTCCATACAGTAAATAGCCACAAATAGACGGTGACAGATTTGTGAAATATAAAAGGCTCATGATTTTAAAAGGACTCTTGCTGCATACCATAACACAGGCTAAGTTCAGGTTTTCCCAATCTGTTAGTGTCCTGCTAGGTAGCCTACCATACGTTAAAGATTTGTTTTTTTCTACATATTAGGACTTTTTCAAAGCACTAAAAACCAACTTCATACACAAAGAATCCTTCCCAAAATGAAATGATGCAAACAATGGCTCTACAATGAACCACACAACCAAGAAAAGAACCATAAATTGTCATTAAATAACCATTATTTTTAAGAGTGCAGGTAGCAAAGTACTTTCTATTTATTATCTATTGACACCTTAGATATCTTCATCGGAGGACAAATGATTAGATATAAGGAGAGAACAGCGTGTCACATGCATGTGCTTGGGAGGCATGCTAAGGACTTAACAGACGGCAAAACACAAAGGCAGGGATTGACGAAGTGTACTAACCTCTCTTCTCCCTCTTTTACAGACCACTTGAACAGAAGCCAGCTTAATCCATGACCAGTTCCTGCATTCCCTTCCTAACGATGCTCTCTTTCTGACTTAATTTCCGGCTTGAACCCTTCTTCTTCTCCTACAACTATAAAAGCCAACCACCTTCCCTTACCACCCTGTCCCGATTTGGACATTGACCCAGACACTACTCTGGAGCTATTTCGTTTTCTTGAGCTGTTGTACACAATATACGGGGTGGATCCCCTACTCTTTCTCTGTTTGTTGTCTCTTGTTTTACAAGTGTTTCATGCAGAAGGAGGTCTGAGTTGTGCAAAAGCAGAATTTAGGGTGATGAATGTGATAACCAGGTTCTCATCTATGAACCACAACCCACCAATCTCCTTTTGAGTTTCCTGTTATCATAGCTCAACCTGTGTACCAATTGAAGTTATGTTCAAATGAGTCATTGTGGCTGAAGACTATTGATTTAGAATCTTTTCTCTTCACAGTAGGCGTGACAGGTGTGGATAGCTCAGGAATGAAAAGTACCTTGATGGCTGTGTTTCTCTTGCATCTGTACTTATGAACACCATATCACTGACCTTTTCTTCTGTAGCTACAGCTGATTGTCTGTGTATACACAGCACATGCTGTATATACATCAGTGTGTCTTTTGGTAGTTTATAGTATGCTTGAAAGTGTTCTGGTTTGTAGGAAGTGCTTGTGTGCAGTGTGGGAAATATTCATGTTAAGAAGACCGACTTTTCAGTTTACACAGGCTTTTATGATGTTGCAAATTGTGTCATGTGAGCTGGAGCCATTTAACAGCACAAGGAAATGAAATGTAAATTTGTTACTTTTACTTTTGTGACTTTAAGACTATTTAAGTGTTATTTTGAGGTTAAAATATTCTGATTGAAGCTCATCAGCTTTCATTCAATTTTTTGTCAGTGTTAAAAGGGCTCTGAGGGAAGATAAAGAGGTGTTTGTTAGAGGAATCTGTGAGCAAGTGACACACCATCTGTGGTCTAGCGACCCACGTCCTGCTTACAGAGGAATCGAAGCATTACGCACATCTGAATCTGTTCCACGGAGAGTCGCATTCAGTGAAGCTGATGGAATGGTCCTTACGGATGACACTGCAGTTGTGACCCGCTGGGCTGGCTACTTTGAGCAGTTGTTCAAAGCTGATTCTCCGGCTAGGACATTGGATATCTCTGGGTCCACAGTTCTTGAGGCTGATCCTCCAATTAGCTGTGAACCACTCAATCTCACCGAGATTGCACAGATGGTGAACCAGCTGAGGGGGGGAAAGGCTGCAGGGATCTGTGGTATCCGGAGTGAACTTCTCCAGGCTGGTGGTAAGGCTGTCCTCCTGGCATTGCAAGCAATCTTTGCTTCCTTTTGGGAGACTGGCATTCATCCCAACTGACTGGAAAACGGGACTTGTCATTCCTATCTGGAAAGGGAAGGGTGATCACTTGGATTGCGGCAACTACACGGGGATAACACTGCTCTCGGTGCCGGGTAAGGTCCTTGCTAGGGTCGTCCTCAATAGGATCCGTGATCACTTGCTCACCTACCACGACCGTAACAGTCTGGTTTTATGCCTAAGAAGTCTACCATCGACAGCATCCTGGCACTGAGGGTTCTCATGGAGCACAAACACGAATATCGGCAGAGCTTCTTTGCAGCCTTTGTCGATTTTCGTAAAGAGTTCGACTCAGTTGATTGGGCTGCCCTGTGGAACATCCTGAGGATTCGCAGGATCCCCTCGAGGTTGCTGGATATCATGGCCAGCTTGTACACTGGTACTGTGAGTGCTGTGCAGAGTGGAGGCAGGACCTCTGTGTTTTTCCCAGTTGATTCTGGGGTTCGTCAGGGGTGTGTTCTTGCTCCTACTCTGTTCAATGCTTGTATGGACTGGATGTTGGACAAGGTCGTGGGGTCCAGTGGCTGTGGGGCATCTGTTGGTGAAGAAAGGTTCATGGATCTTGACTTTGCTGACGATGCTTTGATCTTCACGGAGTCAATGGAGGCTCTGATCGGGGTGCTCGAGAGATTGAGTGAGGAGTCTGAGTGTCTGGGCTTGCGAGTGTCCTGGATAAAAACCAAGATCCAGGACTTTAATGACCTCTTGGGCACAGCCATAAGCAGTGTGTCTGTTTGCAGAGAGAGTGTTGACCTTGTTGAGAGGTTTACTTACCTTGGCAGTGACATTCATGTCTCTGGTGACTCTTCCTGTGAAGTCAATAGACGGATTGGGAGAGCATGGGGGGCCATGAGGTTGCTGGAAAGGGGTGTGTGGTGCTCCCGATATCTATGCAAAAGGACGAAGGTCCAAGTCTTTAGAGTCCTGGTGCTTCCTGTCTTGCTATATGGTTGCGAGACATGGACGCTATCCAGTGACCTGAGACGAAGACTGGACTCCTTTGGTACTGTGTCTCTCCGGAAAATCCTTGGGTACCGTTGGTTTGACTTTGTGTTGAATGAGTGGTTGCTCATGGAGTCCCGAATGAGGCACATTACCCGCATTGTGAGGGAGCGTCAGTTACGGCACTATGGCCATGTAGCACGTTTCCCTGAGGGTGATCCGGCTCGGAAGATCCTCATTGTTGGGAACCCGAGTGGCTGGACCAGGCCAAGGGGTTGCCCACGTAACACCTGGCTGCGGCAGATAGACGGTCATTTCCGGGAGGGTGGGACTGGTCTGCGTGTCTGCCTGGGGGGTTGCAAACCAGGATCCCGAGTTGTTTCGTTGTGTAGTGGGTGCGGCAATGCACTGTACCAGTGCATGCTCCCCAATGTGACTTGACTTGACTTGTTGAAAGGACAAATGAAATGTTTTGAAAGTGGTGGTGATGTCATGAAGCCCACCTTTTCAGCACAGTTCATGCGACATTTCTAGTTTGATACGGACTTTGGAGCAGTGCTTTGAGACCAAAGTGTTAGAAAGGTTTTGAAGGTTTCGAGTCACTGTTCCAAATTTGCCATCACTCTGATGAAGTATCTAAATTAATGCAATGTTGTGAAATAAATTAAACAGATGGGAAGGGCCAAAAGGTAGAAATCTGTTCCAGACCACAAAACATATGGATAATGTTCTCAGAAAATGAAAAATCTACAATCTAGTCTTGGAAGAATGATAACACTAAAAAGCCATATAATTAAACACCAAGATGTATTACATGTTAGGCCTGGCTTCTGATTACAGAATGGCTGGAATGAAAACATGTAGCCCTCCAAGAATGCAACTGAAGACCCCTGACTTATATTTATGCAACATCCTAATCCCCCAGGCCAGGAGTAGAAGTATGTAAAAAAGGCCAGTGCTACATTATATTGTAAAGGTGAATACAAATTTAGAAATGTTGTTTTGAAAGTATATAGTGTGAAGTAGACATCTGAAAATATCAATAATATTTGTGATGTGTATATTCAATAACTCATATAAATAGCATGCTTATGAAATATTACTCTTTCACATACAATATATATTTTTCCTTGTTATTATATAACCTTGCCTTTCTTTTTATTATACATCCTTATCTTTTGTTTGTTTTTATTATTTTGCCATATCAGTCTGTGAGAAAATATTGTATTTCTGGCCAATAGAAAAGCTCAGAAAGTTGTTTGCTTCCTGATATCACCACTTGGGTTTAAGGAGAAGTGGTGTGGTGGGAGCTCCTAGTTCAAGTTCGATTGGCCTGTTGTCCCAAAAAAATATCATCTTAAACAGGAGCACTGACCTGCTTAAGCTGGTGACTTTTCAATTATGGCACCTTCCACCTTCTAGATATTTCTGCATGGTCTGACATCACCAGGGCAAGATTACAGCCACTGCACTTAGAGCACAGATAGAGGGATAGAGAGAGAGAGAGAGTGTCCTGGCTGCTACAGCAAAATTGACCCTGCCGATATTCAGTGGAGGTGTCCTGGATTGCACGCTGAAAAAAATTTGAATACAAGATGTAACAGTAGGGGGCGCTAGAGCTCCCTTGAATCCTCAGGTACCACGCCAAACACCAGGTAAAAGTCCAAGACTTTTTATTTTTATAATAATAATGTGCAATAAGCACCCTCCACTCCACACTACACATACAATAATCAATAATCAATAATCAAATAATCCAACACCAATCCTCCTCTCCCATACACTTAGCCAACCTTCCTCCCAGCTCAGCTCAGCGTCTGGGCTTTCCCAGAGTCCTTTTATATCCCCTGACCCGGAAGTGGTTCCAGCCCAACAATCCATAAGTCCTCATCACTTCCGGGTCAGATAAAAAAAAGTCCTTTTCTTCAACAAAGAAGCACGTCATTCCTTCCGGTCATGTGATCATGATGCACTTCCAGGTTATAGGGCACATATAAGTCTTTGAGCCTCCCTGCAGCGTCCTCTGGTGGGCCCCACGGTGTCCAGCAGGGTCGGGAATAAAAACTCCATTGTCCATGATTCCCTGCTGGTCTTCGGGGCACTCCCATGCTACAGGGAGAGCTCCATCTAGCGGCCTGGGGGTATTGGCCGGGATGAACAGCCGGCTATCTCCCACAAAGCTAAGTATAAAATTATTTTTGTGTTTTGCTTGTTCTACTTGTTATTTTGTCATCATTGTAACTCTGAGATGGCATTGCAAGTGGAATGACCTTTTCACGTGCATTTCCCAGCATTGAACCTGATCCATGAATGGACTGATCTTGGGCTGTGTTCCCATTACCAGACTAAAGTGACTTAAATCTGATTTGTTGCCTCAATGTTACACAGAAAGCCAATCTTTTCAATTGGTCACTTTCATATGTGGTCCTAGAATAGATATGTATCCAATTTGTGGCCGTATGTCATGAATGAGAATAGTTACATCAGAATTCATGTGGTTTTTTGCCTATATGCTTGAGCTGAGTGCTGTCATCATTGGCCAGCACCAACAGCGTGACAAAACAACAATGGAGGAGAGATACTGCTGTGATGACTGTCACTGTCCCACCATTGCTGGATTTTACTTATATCCACACATCTCGTGGCGCAGAAGTGCCAGCAATTGCTGAGAAAACAGCAAAAGCTAGCTGTCTGGCTTTTTTTCACCTTCTCGACTTAATCATATAGAGCTGATGAACTGTTTGCCACCCTCCAGAGCAAGATGTAATGCATACACTAGCTGCTAGTGAATCCATTTTGTCAGTTTTGATACCATGGGTCTTCTCACAAATATGTTGTTTTTTTGTTGTTGGTGGCACAGATGACTTCTGCACAAATGTATCAATGTGCACATGCATGACATTTTGGAGGACAGATTAATTCAAATTACAGTTAGATAAAGATCACTTGTACTTATGAATGAGAAGGAATGTGGAAGATAGGCAAATTAGATCTGAACAATGAGGCTTGTAATGTGAACATAACCATAGTGTTAGAGAAACAGCCCCTGGAGTACTTTCTGCAATTCTGGTCATGTGGCATTGTAAAAAAAATAAAATAAAATAATTGAAGTGCAAAAAATGGCAGTGAAATGCATCATGTGACTAGAAGGACATTGGATGGAAATGTGTGGAGTGTCATAGAATGAGAGGAAGATGAATGTGTTGTGAAGAGAAAGACATTGTGTGGAGGTGTGGTGTATGTGAAGTCATGCACAAACCAAGTAAGTCTTCATATGCTTTACTTTATGTGGATGAACTGAATTTTACAAATAAAGGTTTTTAAAATGCATTCAAGAAATAACATCTAGCAGTGTGAATTTTAGAACTGCTACCTCACAAAGAAATAGGTGGCCTGCTCACCATCTGTCAGCTACTCCATTTTCCTCCTACATCCCAAAAATGTGAAGACTGGGTATGAGTGGAAGTGTATTAATATGCAGACAATGCCGAGGTATATGGTATGTATTTGAACCCAGGATGCCCTGGGTCTGTGAAGCAGCAGACCATTGTGCCACCACACTCCCTCAAAAAAAGAATCATGTCATGTCATTTCCTAACCCTCCTAGTCCAGACCAGGGTCTCATTTGGGCTGAATCCTATCCCAGCAAGCATACTGTGCAAGGCAAGAAACAAACCCTGGACAGGGCACCAGTCTATCACAGGGCCTAAAGAAGAATCATGAACTCAAATGTGAGCTAAATAATGACAAAGAATTGAAGTAATATGCCATTTATGTTAAATGTCTGCATCCTAAACACATAAAAATAAACGTTTTCTTGTAAATATAAAAAATAATATATACTGTATTAAATATATTTATATAATTAGATTAAACTTTGTGATTCATGTAATTTTTAAACAAAATGTTCTAGCAATAAAATATTGCAATAAGTAATACAAATCTCACACTTGTTGATGGCATGCAGTGGGATGGCAAATGTCTACACACCCAAATTGACATTTCAGCTTTTGTTACTTGCTATCAAGACACTACCCTATCTCGGATCTGATTTCACTTGTAATAAAATGCAGTGACCAAAAATATTTAAGTAGCTGGCAAAAGGGTAATGTTTAGGTAAAATGCAACAAAACTCCAAATAACCTGACATGAAATGAAAGGATTCTGAACAGTCCAAAATAAAATCAGCTGTTCTTGCCGGATTTCTTTAAAGATTCATTTTTGTTGTTAGGCCTTATGTCCCTCTTTCTTTATCTGTCTTTCTGTCTTTGTTCATCAGACATTCAAGCCATTACAATCGTCTTTCTCTATGCTTATTCCGTTTTGTTTCTTTGCACAGTGTTGCCCTCTTGTGGGTGCCATACAACATTACACCAACCAAAGATGCGTAGTACTCAAACCTCTTACCTTTTCATACATTTTGTTACGTTATAGTCTTATGCTAAAATTATTTACATTTTTTAACTTAGAATAACAAAGCAATGACAACATTTTTTGAATATATTCAAATTTACTGTATTACAAAAAATCTGATGTATCCGTTATGGATTATTGTTGAGGCCAATTCTATATTTTCTTTTTATATTATTCTGAGGCAATGCCTTTGAGAAACAAATATGCTTATAACAGAGAGCATTTGTGAATTTCACCCAAATCTAGAATAAACCCAAAGAGGCTGAAAGTGAAATTAGGTACACAAACTAATAAAACTGTAAAAAAGGTAAACAAATCCCGCCTGCCAATTTGGACCTGACTACATGTGATCCTTATCACTATCTTTCAATTGCCCACTTCAATCCACCCTAGCAATTCCCACCTTAATTTTGTTTTAAAGTTATGGGCAGATGTTATAAGGTTATTTTTTATTACAATAACTGAATTACTTCATGCCAATTTTAAATACTACTCCGTGGCCAAATGGGTAGTTACATACCTCTCTCACATCGTGTGTGGTCATGTTAAACATAATGTTTCTTTTTTTTTTTTTTGTTTCCTCCAAAGTAAAAGGGCTATTTTGGTAGGACTTTTGCAATTCAAATCTGCATTGTTTTATTCAGGAAGCGGCTGTGTAGCTTGTTGCTGTGCAAATATAGGCACCCTGTGGGAGACTGATCTAACTGCAGCACGCAATAGGTTCAAGGATGGCGTTTAATTAAATACTGTACTTGCCAAACTACAGTTTCAGCAAGTATGACACGGTGTTGTTATTCCGTTTCTCTTAGGTATCCGATTTACAGGTTATTCTGTTTTCGTACCGGTGAAACTACTACCATGCAATCATACGCTGTACAATTCAGAGAATGGCACTGCCAACCTAAACAAATATCACCGGCGCTTAAATCCAACCTATCCCTTTAACGCTCGACCCTAGTCCCATCACTAGTATGATGTGAACTTCATCCCTTTCAAGTTTGAAAGCACCAGCCAATCAGCTCCGACTGACGTCACTTCCTGTAGGCGTTCCCGTAGCTTGTCCAATCGGTGATTGCGTTCCTGTCTTCGGTGCGCATTTTGAATTTGTTGTGACTGAGAGAACGGTATTTGTTGTAAAAGACTTTGGGATTTTCTTTTGAAATGTAAATTATTAGATATATTTTTCTAAGGAGAAAACACTTATTTGAGCATATCATTCCTGTATATAGCTGTTTGTTTTGTACCAGCGTTGTTGTTGTCTTCTTGTTCCTTTTTGGTGGATCCCGGCCTGTGACCTGCTCATTGTGTTCTGTTACGTTGAGATAGGTGAGTGAGTGTGGCAAAACTATTATCTCGGCAGCTTTAATTTGTGTACATAACGGAAGATAGCCAATTAATACGCGTTAATTTATTATATTACTTTTTTGTTCTTTTCAATTCGTGTGTTTAATCGAGTTAAAAAAAGCATTTCCCATATTTTCCGTCATACTGCCGGAGTTAAAAAGCTTGCACAGTTTCCTGAATGGAGTCGTCTTACATTGTCTGTTTCGCGAACTTTGAAACTAAGTAACATTTTTTCCTTTTGTCTTTTCCAAGATATGACTGTTTGATACTTCAAGACATTTCTTTTCTGTCCTGTCTTAGTTAATTTCAGTTTTTCATTCGCTCCTGTCAATTGACGGCACCTTACCTAAAGCCGATTCTACGCTCATCTGTTCTTTTTGGTTTTGCGAATTTCTATAAGACACTGCTCGTTTTATTCTGCCTGTAGTTAAGATGGCTCAATGCACGTTTATTGCATTTTTATTTAATAATACAGATCTCCCAGTATTAATAATGTATTGACATATTAAATAAACAAGCATGATTGTCCTTTAAATCATGTTTTAAAACCAAGGTGCCCCCCCCCCAATATTAGCCTTCTGGAGAGACTTTTGACGATATATGATGTCAACAGCAGCTGCACACGACATTTTTTCCAACTACTGTGAATTATTTTTTTTTTATTTAAATATCCTAAAAGCTTTTAAAATATTTTCCATATGTGTGTATATATGAAATATACTTAAATCCAAGGAAAAAGTATAGTGCACCTGTTAGATTTTCTGTTTTTTCCATTAGTAAGTAACTTAAATTCATCACACACTATTGCTTTCAAATTAAATAAAAAAAACTGAGATTTTAATGTGTCGGTGAAATTAAAAGTTGTACCCTAAGGTTGCAAAATGGTCACATAGAACTTAAAATGAGGAATATATCATTATTGTTCCATTTACCTTTCAAGAATATATTTGAATATTTAAACTGTTTTAATGGAGTGTGGGTGCGATATTCATTGGTTATTATTATTAATACTTGGCTGTTGCTTTTATCCATCGTAGCTTACAACATCTGAGATACAAATAGTTATTTCTTTTAGTTCTTCCAATATGGAGTACTGGCAGGTGAAGTGACTTGCTCATGGTCACACAGTGTCAGTAGCAGGATTTAATCCCACATCATTCTTAGGGTTTGAGGTCCAAAGTTGTAACCACTGTGCCACACTACCTAAATTGTGGTAATAATACATTTTGGTTAGCTGTGCTGTTCTGTAGGAGTGTATCCCAATCTTGACCAGGTCACTGTCTTTGTGCAATGTGTAAGTTCTCCCTTTTGTATATCCTATTTTTTAATTTTTTTATGACCTTAAATTGGACCAAGCAAAATATACGAGCTATATAATAAGATTCCAATTGCTTTGACACTGCAGTGTCTTTTTTGGCATGCTGTGTAATTCAATAAGTCTGTTTTTATTTATAAATATTACCCAATGGGGGTTTGCAAATAGAGATTTAGAATCATATTTAGGATTAATTAACACAATGTATTCAAGGTTTGAAATGCATGGATTGATCTAGCAGGTTTATGGTTTTCAGTTCAATGCCTTAGCCCTCAGCCACTCTTATTACACTTGTTTAATTTAGTTTGCATTTTCAGTTGGAAACCAAACACAAATCTTGCATATAATTAAGATATTTTGTGATATTTAATGAGGCTGTCATCTTTCCTGTTGTGTGTTATCTAAACCTATTGTACTGTATATGGGGGGGGGGGTTATTATTTGTATTTCTGTTAATTTATACATCTTTTGAGAGGATGAGGTAAACATTCAGAGTTTATTGTATTTTACCAGAGATAAGCAAAGAAAAATTACTTTTTACACTTTAATTTGAAAAAATATATTGTAAAGCTGTTGGTCTGTTAGTATACTGTGTTTATTAGCTGTTATTGTGAGTGGTTTGAACTTATTTAATGAAACTAAAATCCACTTTTTACTGCATATAAATCCATAATATCTTTAGTTTATGTGGGATGTACAAGGCCAATTTAATGTCTTAATTTTTTGTCTTTCTTTTACTAGGCAGGAAAAAGGCTGTTGAAAATGGCAAACATTAGCACTGTATCAAATGCTCAGAGTCTTCTTGTTGACTCCTCTGTTATTGACTCAAGACTTGCAGAGACCTCTAAGGAACATTTATTTCTTGGGTCAGCTGAAGACATTGAAGGTAACCAAAAAAGTTTTCTTATGTTGGCTGTATGATTAATTGCAATTACAATTACGACTGTCTCGATATACTGTGGAAATTAAAGATTACTGCATTCTGTTTAGCACTGTCAGGGACCAAGCTTTCCCAGTTATGAACTACTCCAAACAGCAAATAAGTGTTTTAATCAAGATACACATTCACTTGTGCGCTGGTAGATCCATGTGCAATTACTTAATAGGACCAACAACATGCTGAATGCATTTTTAGGAGTCTCATCCCAAATAACATATTTTAAAAAGTATGGATATATTTCTTTTTGAAGCTGCTTCCAAAAAGTTGAGAAGTACAGTAATCCCTCGCTACTTCGCGGTTCACTTTTCGCAGATTCACGACTTCGCGGGTTTTTAAATACAAGTGATTGCCCGCCTATTGCGGAAGTTATGTTCCAGACCCATCAGCAACAGGAGAAAATCCGCGATATAGAAAGACCATATAAATAAACATTTTTATAGTTTAAGCCTTAAAATACCCATCCCACATGCTTTAAACACATGTAAACTTATAAAACACACTTTGTTTTAACACATATGATATGTGGATGTTGGGCTAAGGATATGAGTAACATCTCACTATTATAAAACATTTCAACTTCACGCAAGACAAGACAGTGAGACAGGAAAATACAAGGCTTTAAAATTATTGACACGCAGAGCGACAAGCAGCACAAAGCCAGCACAAAGTCCACTTCTCCTTAGCGTTCATTCAGCTCCCCACCCCCTTGACAATGCGAAGTGGCAGGAGCAGTCTGCGCCTCCGGGGAGGGGGGGTTTGAGCAAACTTGCGTTCAGCCCTCACAGAACCCCCACTCCTCCTCCTCCTTCTGAACGCGCAGAGCGACAAGCAGGCATTTTGGCAGAAGCAGCACAAAGTCCATTTCTGCTCAGCGTGAGTTCAGCTGCCCCCCTTCACAAAGCGAGTGCAGACACATCAACGTCTGATCGCTGCGTGCAGTGTGCAGTGTTGGTCTGCGGTGTTTAAGAATGTAGAAAGTGTTTAAGAGCATAGGAAGTGTTTATAAGAGTGTGGGAAAGGTTAACAAGAGAGTGAGAAAGGTTTATAAGAGTGTGGAAAGGGTTTATAAAGCCTTAAAATATCTATACAGTGATCCCTCGCTATATCGCGCTTCGCCTTTCGCGGCTTCACTCCATCGCAGATTTTATATGTAAGCATATTTAAATATATATCACGGATTTTTTGCTGGTTCGCGGATTTCTGCGGACAATGGGTCTTTTAACTTCTGGTACATGCTTCCTCAGTTGGTTTGCCCAGTTGATTTCATACAAGGGACGCTATTGGCAGATGGCTGAGAAGCTACCCAGCTTACTTTTCTCTCTCTCTTGCGCTGACTTTCTCTGATCCTGACGTAGGGGGATTGAGCAGGGGAGCTGTTCGCACACCTAGACGATACCTAAAAATGCTGAAAGATTATCTTCACGTTGCTATCTTTTGTGCAGCTGCTTCCTGAAACGACATGCTGCACGGTGCTTCGCATACTTAAAAGCTCGAAGGGCACGTATTGATTTTTGATTGAAAAACAAACTCTGTCTCTCTCTATCTCTCTCTCTCTCTCCCTGCTCCTGACGGAGGGGGTGTGAGCTGCCGCCTTCAACAGCTTTGTGCCGCGGTGCTTCGCATACTTAAAAGCCAAACAGCCCTATTGATTTGTTTGCTTTTCTCTATCTATGTGACATTCTGTGCTCCTGACGCGCACTCCTTTGAAGAGGAAGATATGTTTGCATTCTTTTAATTGTGAGATGGAACTGTCATCTCTGTCTTGTCATGGAGCACAGTTTATAAACTTTTGAAAAAGAGACAAATGTTTGTTTGCAGTGTTTGAATAACGTTCCTGTCTCTCTACAACCTCCTGTGTTTCTGCGCAAATCTGTGACCCAAGCATGACAATATAAAAATAACCATATAAACATATGGTTTCTACTTCGCGGGTTTTCTTATTTCGCGGGTGGCTCTGGAACGCAACCCCCGCGATGGAGGAGGGATTACTGTAAATAATAAAATAAATATAGGTCGCTACTTCGCGGATTTTCACCTATCGCAGCGGGCTCTGGAACGTAACCCCCGCGATAGGTGAGGGATGACTGTATAAGTAGTGTTGAACGTAGATCATCTGGGGCCTCGTGTGTAAATGGTGCGTATGCACAAAAATGTTGCGTACGCCCATTGCCACGCCAACTTCGAGATGTATAATAACTAAAGTTGGCATAAAGCCAGGCACATTCCCATGCCAGCCTTACCCTGTGCATACGCAAGTTTCTACTCATTTTTGCAAACTGGCAACACCCAATGTCAAAGCAGTGCTACTGTTACTGTGTGGTTTCTCTTTCTTTTTTAGATTCACATCCCTGACATGGATTTATCAAATACACTGAAATTAGCAGCATATCGTTTATTAGTTTAAGGCATTTGATTGTAATTAACCTGTAACAATATAATGGTCCACGGAATGGCCCAACTATTAAAAATACCATAGCTGCTTAACATTGTTACACTCAGTGCACTACTCAGAGTATTTTAATCCATTGCAAACTGTGTGTGGAATCGCAGCTCTACAGCACTTGATCGGAAAGCACAATGGTGGGCTGTGTCGAGAGTGCACATGATTATCGGGATTCAGCATCTACCCTGAAGAACATTTATAGCACATGATGCCTCAGGCATGAGCTCAGTCTATTGGGAGAAGTTCAGTTTGGCAAACGCTTCTGAGCCTTTCCTCTACGAACCTTGAGGTTCAGAAACAGTTTCTTCCCAAGAGCTATAAATGCACAGTATCAGTCCAACAAGTGCTCCCAGTACAACTGTTTGTACTTAGAATTACAATTACCTCACTGTAAACTTGTAATATTGCACAACCTGAGCTACTTTATGAACCAATTGCACTATTTGCACTTTATGTACATGTGTATTGTACTTATGCTTTCATATTGTATATTTTTCATTGTATTTTATCGTATTATTGTTTTTATTATTTTATAGGAAAGTAAATTTTCGGAGGATTTGCATATTGAATCTTATTGTACCATACAATAACAATAAAGGAATTTGATTCAATAGAAGAGAGAGTGTATTTACACATGATGATGACTGGCTTCTATGTTGATTTAGATTTCCAAAAGTTATCTTCTTGAAGCTCTTGATATCATTTTTAAGGTGAAATGCATTAAAGTATGTATATTACATTATACAGATACATTTTTAATTTAATTTAAATTATGTATATTGTTAATAATTAAAAGTGGGGGCATGGTGGCGCAATGGTAGCGATGAGCTGGCGTCCCTTCCATGGATTGGTCCGGCCTCGCGCTGTGTGCTTACTGGGACTGGATGGATAGGTAGGTGGATGGATGGAGTAATTAACACTAGAATGCCTGAAGCTAGGGATGGGAATTGATAAGATTTTCACGATTCCGATTCCAATTTCGATTCTGTTTAACAATTCGATTCTTTATCGATTCTCCTATCGATTCTTATTTTTAAAAAAGGAGAACAGACAGGTCGATTAGCTTAGAACTTTGTTTTATATCCTATCTTTGAACAAGATAGAAATTTAGGAGTAGCATGACCTTACCAACCCAACAGTAAGATCTTAAGAGATCCACAGCCTACGGCTCCTCGATGGGGTGCCACGGGGTCCCCAGAAAAAAATTTGTAAATGTAAAATAATAATAAAATAAATATTCTTCTGTAGCAATAACAAAGTCTAACATAAATTATTCTGTGGCAATTACACAAGAATGTCCAGTAACATTTACAATCTCCTTTTTAAAAGTATATATGAGCTGAGCACTCAAAAATAAAACTACATCAGCCAGCAACAAATACAATCAACTCAAGTCCAATGGAACTGTGCACTGTTCAATTCTGCAACCATCAACTATTTTGACAGCTACATCTATGTTGGCCGCAATATCAACAGTGGCTGCCACAACCTTGTCTTTGATACCATACTCCTCCAAGATCTCATCAATCTCCTCTGCTACAGCTGTCCCTGTCTGTGCCTGGTACACTGGTTTGGTTTTGAGGACTTTTTCTTGAGCCTGGCCATTCCTGACATAATGCAGCGTTACTGTGAGGTAATGATCTTGACTAAAACTTGTCCATCCATCTGCAGTGACGGCTGCCTTCAACACATGTTTCAGCTCAGAAATCAGATTTGCCTTTTCGACCGCATACCAAACAGGGATCAAGTGGTTGGTTAAACTGTCTCTGTTTGGGGCTTTGTACTTAGGGTTCAGAGTCTTTGTCATTTCTCTAACAGATATATAAATGGAAACAGAGAGAACATGCAACTTTGACATTCCCTGACTTAGCCTACAATTAAACACATTCACTTACCGAAAATCGGGGGCATCTACTGTGGCAAATGGGTGCAAGCCTTTTACCACAAACGTAGTCACTGCTCGGTGACATTCGTCTATCCTGGCCTGTGTCATTTTACTTTTCCCCGCCTCTGTTAAAGGAGAAGCTACCGGTAGACTGCAGCGAGAACTGCCAGCATCTGAGACAGCCAGACTCTGACTGTCTCTCTCGTCATGGTCATCTAAATGCAATGCACAGTAATAGCAGGTTTTGTAATAAGGCAAATCGCGCTAACATAATATGCAATGTTAGTTGATTAGTTACCTGCCGTATTAACGGGAGAGGACGTGCAAATGTTACCGCTGCTGCTGGGTTGAGATTCACTAGTCCGGAGCGGATCAAAAATACGACATTCATTTAAGGTTATCGCGTGTTTTGTGAGCAAATGCTTTTGCATATTCGTAGTGTCCCTTTGATGAAATATCTACTTTGCAAGTATTGCAAGTTGCCCTGTTGTCATCCTTTCTCGTAAAGTATAACCAAACTTTTGACCGTTTGTGCCGCTTAGGCGCCATGTTTCCTGCTGGGTAAATGACGCTACGCAACGTGGTGACGTCATTCGAGGCGACTGGAATCGATAGGGGAATCGTTTGCAAAAATGGCAAACAATTCCAAGGAATTGAAACAGTGGGAACCGTTTTTCAACAAGAACCGGTTTTCGATTCCCATCCCTACCTGAAGCCTACGAAAAATGTCAGAATCCTGAGCCACCTTAAATTCCTTCGCACCTCCTCGTCAGTGTCTTTGTCTTGCGAATGTGTCGATCACACCGGCAGCAGGCAGCCTGCTCACTCATCCCCCCACCGACGCAGCTCAAGTCAACTCAGATGCTGAAGGTTTTCTGGCGGTGAGGAGTTCGAAATTGTATATAAAGTAAACACTTTCGTAAAGGTATAACAAAGCAAGTCTGCTTTTATTCTAGAACATAATTAAAAAAAAAAAAAAAATGACAAGATACCAAGAAGAAATGATTCACCAGCATTTGTGTGTCTGATTCTATCCCTTCAGCAATTTCTTTTACTGTACATGTAGCAAAGATTTATACCGGGTGTTACAGACTGAAATCAAATGTATGTTGTTATATAACAGCAGCTCACTACAGAAAACAGGAATAACCTGGACTCAAACTCGCAACTTCTTGATTGCAAGACAGCAGTTTTTACCTCTGCACCAGCCAAATAGACAAGTCTGCTGATATTTGGGCTTGGTTTTTTACTCATTGACAGCAACATGTAAATTGAATGATTTTTTTTTTCTCCGGGTATATTCTTGAATAAAAGCGCACTTGTTTTGTTATACCTTTTGTGGGAGTGTTTATTTGATATTTGGAGTTCAGTCTTCACACGTTATACACTTCATGTCAGCATTTTATCATTATTACAGTAAGATGAAAAATTTTCTGTTTTAGTTATGTGTTCAACATTTGTTGCCTTGCGTTTCCTTTCATCCTACATTTAGTCAGATACACAGTTAGACACGGAACACACATGAAATGTATCAATCCCAAATAACGATATATACCCTATACAATTCCAAACACATCACTGCTAGATAACCTTCAACATCTGATTTGAATTGAGCTGCGTCGGTGGGGGGATGCGATAGCAGGCTGTGATCGACACATTTGCAAGACAGACACTGATGAGGAGGTGCGAAGGAATTTAAGGTGGCCCGGGATTACGACTTTTTTCGTATGCTTCAGGGATTCTAGTGTTAAACATGTACTATGAAGATATTTCAATGTTCCTTAAAAGCTATGAAGAATTGGTGTTCTAAGCTTACAAATGGTATGACATTTATTAAAAAGCTTATGTGTGGCGATTGGTTACATGGAGAAAGAAAAGGAAGGACAGTAATTGGAGGTTGATAGTTTTGAAAGAGACAGTACTGCTGCATTAAATTATTGCAACGAGGGTCACACACGTCCCAGCAAGCATCTTGCGGGAGGCAGGAACAATCTGTGGACAGGGTGCCAGCTCATCACTACCACTGCGCCACCGTGCCTCCATGTTTAATACATGCATTCTTTAATTCATTTCAACATGAAAATATCAAGTATACACTTTAGTATTTAAATTGTTCAGAGAGCTGTAATATCATGAATGTAATGTATTCTGTGTCCTGTCAGCATAAGAGAAAGCCTGTTTAAGAAGCACATAGTGATTCACACACACAGAGCACATACACTATGAAGCATTTAACATGCTACTTTAGTTACGATGGGATCTCAGAAACTCTAGTAAATTTAACATTGATTTTAAGATTAAATTTACGACATTCTACTTTAATGACAAAATAAATTACGAGTGGACATTGCAACCTTTTTTTTTTTCTACTGTGTCCATATTTTTTTTTCTTTTCTGTTTACCCTAATACACTTCCGTAAGACACTCAGATGTTGGGCTGCGACTCGCCTTTTCACATTGACTCTGATATCTGACCACTTCTTTTTTTAATTTTGGGCACTGTGCGACTTCCTGAACTTGAACTTTCGAGTTTCTCCGCCACTCTGCATTACTCGATCAAGTTCCTTTTGTTGTTTATACCACTGCTTAAGCTAACAAATAATAAGTTTTTCCTTGCCTCAATTTCACATTCACTAAAATTCTTTTTTTCCCCCCATATGCTTTTGCTATTGTCTTTTAACCAAACACTGAACAGGGAAGATATTTGTATTGATTTGCATATTAAAATATGTGAAATTCTGGGAGGAGTCAGGGTGGAGCGGCAGGCACGTGCGCTACTTTTCATGCCAACCTGGATTTATGGAGCTGAAGTGCATGGAAGTTGACTTATGTACGGTTTCGTGCATCTGAAATTTTTTTTTGTGTGTGTATATACATTTCCACTTTTGTCCATACACCATATTTTAGTCTGAGTTCTATGCACAGCATTATGCATGAGGCTCCTGGTGTTTACACACCAACATGAAGAGAATTTTTTTTTTTTTTTAATTTTTTGTTTTTGTATTGCATGAACATTTATATAACCATTTAAAATTGAACTGCAAAGTCCAGGTGAAGAGTCCATAAAAGTTAAGCAAGCAGCACCAAGGTCCAGTATTATTAGGTCCACGACGCAGTTAACCATTACCTTGTTCCAGATGTCAAATATAAACCGTAAAAGATCTGAAACAAGTAGAGCTTTATGAAATTATGACCAATTTATGGTTGAGTAGAACAATGAAAGCTTTCTTGATATTGATGCTCTAATCTCAGCCCCAATCTACAGTATCAACAATAGACATAATTGGCTATTGGTAAATTGGCCAAAGTTGTAAAAAAAATAAATAAAAAATTCTGCAGCATCTTTGTTTTTAAGCTTTACGGTTAGTTGTGGTCCTTCTTTATGCAAGATATTACGTTAGCTGAGCTAATGCAGATTTTTTTTTTTTGATGCAGACTTCTGTAAATGGAGACCAAACTTAACCAGAGAGAGGGTTGGGATATAAGCCTGTACATTAAAGAAAGTGGAGTAATAAAATGAGAAAAAGGAGTATAAGGAGTTGTCCTGTACAATTAGACAAGGGCAAGAAAAAACTAATTTAATGAAATCAGGTCTTTGTACTTTGTCCTTTTAATTGAACACTGTTTATCTGAGTTTGGATGGTAAGAATGCTTGTGTCAAATATAGAAACTCACATTTTCATTTAGAAAACAATAGGCTTGGTAGCTTTATAGCAAAATTTGACTATTTTACATGTAAACCTGTTAGGCATATTACCTTGTATCTTCTTAATAAACATCTTATGAACATTTAATAGACTTGTATTTTATAGGGGTTGTACTATGTTTATTATTTGTGTGTGTCATACAGTCTAAGTTTTGGTAATAAGTAAGTACTACATAATTAAACTGAAAATCCAGTTTTATAATTGCACCTCAGCTGGTATGCTGAAAAAAATGTAAAAACCCTGTATATATAGTAAATGTATGTTTTAGTAGCAATAGCTGTGTTGCAATTAATAATTAAAAATGATTCAAACCTATAAGTGCATGTACAGTATATGTACATTTAGGAAGTGATTATCAATTAACTGAATATCAATTATTTTAATCAGTATGTGGAAAAAATATATTTTTTGTTAACTTTATGGTTAAAATTTTTTTAAATTAAGCTTTGTTTCACTTAAGTACATTACAGAAGAAATTAAAAAATATGACCCCCTGTAATTGTGAGAAGCATTTTATTTTCTTTAATGCCATATGTAGAGAAAATATTTATCCATAATACAGTACATACTTTTTAATTAATAAAATATGTATTTTAAAGGACTTTTTATGGTCAGTTAATAGTAAGCCTACAGAATTTCATTTTGCTAGATAAAAAAAAAAATATATATATATTAGGTAACCTGTGATCTATAGGTTAATTATAAAAATACCAGAGTTAACACTTTAATATAGAACATAAGGCTTCTTTGCCTCTGATTATACAGGAGCTTAATGTAAAGTCTTTTTTAAAGAGCTAAAGAAAAAAAAATTTGGAATCTGAATTGGCCAATCTAGTAACATGGTTTTTGGTGATTGATATTGGCCCTCCAAAAAAACCTGAACATAACAGTTGATTATGTATATGAGGAATATACACTGAAAAGCAGATACTTAAATGAGGCATCTTTCATCACAATTCTTTCCTCAAGAATGGGGACACAACTGCTCAGATACTGTCTGATAGCTGCATGTAACAGTCTGTATATAAAGACTTCTTGAGCTTGCAGTATATCAATTTTCATACATGTATAACAGAACAATTAGATTGTGTTTAAATTAACTTAATCTTACATTATTGTCTTAGTATTGCATTACTGTGAGATTTTATTGTCTGCTTTTGTATAAACATGCAACATTTGTTTACTTAATACAGTTGAACCCCAATTTAACATTTCCATTTTTAACGCTTTTGCTTTTTACATTTTTGAATGGTAAGTGATAGTGACATTTATTAAAGTAATATACTTGCATTTTATTTTATGAATATTTGTGCATCTGTAATTTGCTGTATTAAAAACAGTGAGACAAATTTTGTAAGTGTGATATACATTTATTGCAAAAAAGAAAAAACCCAAATCCCGAACATTTAATTTTTCAACTGTTATAGCATTTAACAATTTCACATTAACAATTTTTAAGTGGTTCTCTAAAAAGTGGGGGTTCTGCATCATTGTGTGTAAAGAAAAAACAGTATATGAAGTTGGCAAGACAAGGTGCATATTTCATTGTACTGTTACTTGAAATTAATAAGTACAATTATAATATCAAAGGCACGAATTATCAATTATTTTGTCATTATTGTGCATCCTTAGCTATGGTACAGTATGTTGGCCTAAACTTGTTTAAAAAAATATGCCGTATATTTTTGCCAAGAGATGAATATTTTATAATTATAATATGGGACTGAGTTTATATAACAAAAATGTGATTTTGTTTGCCATTTATTTTACTTAGTATTTCCCCAATCTGATTGCCTTGGTTTTTGCTCTTGCCATGTAGTAGTCATAATTATTAAGCTATGTGTATTTAAAGTGGTGTATCGTACTCTGATAAAGTAAAAATCGGAGAAAAGTTTTGTTCTGTGAAAGTAATTTTGTATAACTCTTAAGTGGTAGACTCATTGCCTTTAATACTGGTAAAGAAAAAAATATATACAGTATATTTCTGCATAAAAACACTTTGACTGCACATTATAATACTAGTTAATATAGCCTTAACACAATTTGAAATTAATTTTTTGGGTTAAATCAGGGTGCTGGTCTTTCTAGTGCTTACAGTTTTGATGCTTTTGTTCCTTTAGTTTTTATTAGTCAGACCCATAGTTTCAACTGGTTTTTCACAATCTGTTAAACGTGAACATCTGTTTCAAAGGTAAAACATTTTCAAATGTGAATTCTGCACAACAGAAGGGGTAATTAAGGCACAGGCTACTATTCACATTTTATACTCTATATTGTTTTATTTTTACATAACTTACAGAGCAAGAGTTGCACTGCTAGAGTGGGTTTGTGGTCCAAATAGGAGTGTGATTGCATTCTGTGCATGTGATGATAAAGCAGAAAAGATCTTACATTTTTATCAGAGCAAAGTCTTTAATTTTTTTCTGGAAAAAGTTTGTCCACCAGAGTGCCAAGGCCAAGTTTGCACTAACAATTAATACTTGACATTGTGCAATTTCTATAGAGTTTCATATGCACGCATGTTAAAAAAATACTGAGGATACATTGTGATAAAGCTAAGCCCTGATGAAACAAAATGAAGAAGCACAAATCAATTAACAATGTACAGTATGTTTATAGCATACTGTATATCAAGCTACTGCTGTTGAGGATGTGGTAGAAAGATAATCACTGAGATTGTGTTTTTAGGTCAGTCTTGAGTGATTATTAATAATCTTCATGCAAATAACATCATCAAAATTCCACAAATAGTGCTGTGTTTTATAAATCGTGTAGCAATCTCTGCTATAGCACTCTGTAATTGCCTCTCAGCAGCTGCAGATGCTTTTCACATTTCATGCTTCTGCAGATTTCTCTTTTAGGCAAGTGTTACGTTTTGCAGTGCTGTAGCATCACTTCTGTTGACCATTAACATATGTAATGTCCCTGACTGTTTGCATGTATTCCCAATTAATTATGTGCCCTTCTGGTCACCATGATGCATGAAAGACATAGCAGCACTTGAAGCTCTGCAAAGCAGAGCAGAATTACAGGACATGTCCTACTCCAACAGACTCAGAAAATGAAACCCGTTTAGTCTTGAGGAAAGGACACTGCATGGGGACCCATCCAGGCCTTCAAAATTCTCAAAGGCATTAAGAAAGTAGGTCCAGCTGAATTCTTTAATATTAAAGCTGAATTATGAAAATTAGAATATGAAATTCAGTTGGAACAGAAACCTCCAACACTTCTGTATCTGAATGAGGTAATGGGACAGCTTAGCTATTAGCTAAACAAACAAACTTGATGGACTGAATGGTCTTCTCTTGTCTGTCGAATTTTCTTGTGTATTTTTTTCACTTGTAGTCAAACATGAATGTGGTACCAACTTTTGCTCAAGATTTCCTATACTGTTTAAAAAATAAAATAAAATAAAATGCATTTTCTGATTTTTGTTTGTAATAAGGTATTTGTTCATGCAACATCACTAATAAAAATTTAATATAGAGTAAAAGATAACATATCATAAGCTGATTACTAAATACAACAAAGCATGAAAATTATTTTATCTCAAGTATAAATCTTAGTATTCTAAATGTTAAAAGTACTGTTGTGAAGTGAATTTAATGTTCCCTTTTTGGTGGCCACTGCCTGTTTATGCAGGGGAATAAAGTTTACAAAGAATTCAATGTGTTAATTTAGTTATACGTTTCTGGAAACCCTTTTAAATTAACAGTTGATCTTAAGATATTTGCAGCTTTCTTAGCATTGTGCTGCTTTTGTAAAACTCACCTCAGATATCCTGTGAGAATCTAAAATTTAAAAAGATTAGAACTCACAGCTGATCGATTACACTCACAGAACATTTATAAAACACGGTTTAGTAATAAACTTAATGCAGATTATCTCCCAACAATAGTGTAATGGTAGTGTTTTATTCATTTTTGAGTTTTTAGAGCAGTGGTATTTTTCCTTAAGTTAAGCTGTATGAGATATGTAAATAAAATATGTAATTCGTCCAGTTCCATTTGGATGTAGTGTGTAATTTTTGTATTTTATTCAAATATGTCTTAATGTACTCTATACTGAATACTCTGTTTGAAAGTATGATTTATAAAGATAAACTAAATGGAATTTCCATCCTTACAGGCTCAATTTGTTTTATTTACATGATAAATTATGAATGAAGCAAGTCCTGAAATCAGATTTAGACCAGCTAACGTAGCATTACATTTATTGGTGACTGAATTCTGTCATAAAAACCCCCTATTGATGCACTTAGTTGAATGTCCGCTAGCGTGTCCAGGCTTAGAATTCTTTCATGGAGTATATTTTTGAGTTTCCTGTGAGTCCCAGGAATTTCTTATCTGGCTATTTGTCTACAATGGCAAGATGCTTTTTATAATGCAAAAAAAAGACAAGGTTGGATGAAGATATTTTTGCAAATGTTGATGCATTTGATTCTTCTTAACCTAATTATAGATGGGGTGCCACAAATTGAAACAAGGGTTCTTCTGGTTGGAAATGCGGAGAATAATGAGGAACTGCACAAAGCACTGCAGGTAAGATGCGTAATTTGCTTACTTTTTTAACCTTCCTTTGGTGTTATGCTTAATAAAATTTTCTTCTTTTAATTTAGCAATACTTAGGTTATCAAGGATAATTTTTTTTCTCCGCTGGTACATTAAAGCATTGAACATAATGACTTAAAGACTTGATATTTCTGAACTTTATGTCCATATACTGTATATGTGATAACTTTCAAGAATTTGCACAACAACCTGTATCGAATTAAAGGACTTAGAAATGCAGAATATATACCTAATGTTCCTCAATATGTTTTGTAAGATTTGAAGTCACAATGCCAGGGCTGTCTTAATGCATGGGCATGCTGTGCAGTTTTCCCGGGAGTCCCATGCTAATCTATGTACAGTATGTTGTGACTTGCTGAGTGGTTGTGTAGGTAGGGGCCCCAGTGAACTGCTTTGCCCGGACTGTGTGAGGAAACCGGAGCAGACATGGGGAGAACATGCAAGCTCCTCACAGGGAGGACCCAGGATTCGATCTCTGGTCTCCTTACTTTATCGGGTTCTTGAATTTTTCTTTCTGTAAGGTATAGACAGATACTTTACATGGCTGATGCCAGAGAATAATTTGCAAGGGTTTAACGTGAAGTTCTCAGGAGGGCTGTGATATTTTGGTGGACGCAGAGCCATTTCGACTACCCAAAACTTTACTTTCACTTTCAGTTCCAAGGACCAGATAAGTATTAACTCACCATCCCTGTTAAAACATAACATTATAAAATTGATTTTATTTCAGTAATTGATATTGTAACACCCCTTCCCAGGCAATGAGGAATGAAGCTATGCAGGCTCCTTCACTTTAGTCCTTTATCTTGTTCAAAGCAACTTGCACGTTCCGGTCTTCTGCTTCCAGGTCACTGTAGTCTGCGGAAACCTCATGTGTCACAATCTTAAAGCCTATGTTCAATTAACCTCTTTTCACAAAGTAAATATGTTATGTATTTTCCTCTAATAATTGTAACAGATTAATACAGAATGAATATGCTGCCTTGAATATCCTTTTTTGTAATTAGGAAGCTCAGTTAACCTTCTGCAGAAAAATAAAAATTATTTGCCTGGTAAAACAATTTATTCCATACATGGACAATGAATACTTCTCACATACAAAACATCTTAATGGAACGTTTCATGTTGCAGGAGTACCAAGTGTTCAGAAGGTCTCTTTATATGCAGTGAGGTGTTTCATTTTCAGACATTGTACTACTTTGAATTGTCATCCAACAACGTCTTTGCATCCTACGAACAATTACACTCCAAATTTAACTTTCCAGGAACTCTTTTCTTTCATTACCTTCAAATTCAAACTTTGTTAAACAGAACCTGCCCAGTTTTCCTCACCTCCCACCTACCTCTATGCCGGAAAAAATATTGCTCAATCTCAAGGACTCAGACAGCATTTCCGTAATATATAAAACTATTTTACAGTCCCTCCCTTTCAAAGATCCAAGAGAAAAGTGAGAAAAGGATCTCTTACTCAACATTTCAGAAAAGGAGTGGAAAGTAGCATTGCACATAATTCACTCAAGCTCCATATGCACAAAGCATAGAATTATTCAACTCAAAATTATATATCGAGCGCATCTCTCTCATTGTCCAAAATGTTTCCAGGGCAAGATCCAACCCGCGAACGCTGCAATCAAGTTGTGGCCTCACTGGGCCCACATGTTTTGAGCCTGCACCAAATGAACATAATTTTGGACCAAAATCTTGAATGCCTTTCAGACAGCCTTGGTGTCACAATTCCTCCTAATCCACTAACAGCTGTGTTTGGGGTACTTCCAGATAGGCTTAAAGTGGAGAAGGACAAACAAACAAACTATAATTGCATTTGTTACACTACTGGCATGCAGACTTATCTTGCTCAATTGAAAGAATCCTAACTCACCTATTCTAAGTCAGTGGGTAACTGATGTTATATACTGTTTGAAGCTGGAAAAAATCAAATTCGCACTTAGAGGATCTGTACAAAACTTTTTAAAAACCTGGCAGGATCTAATCAATAACATTTTAAAATAAGCATTTTAATTGAGGAATCCGGTTCTCTCCCCTCATTTACTCCATTTATCTTTATTCATTTATTAATTTATCTATTCACTTATCTGAACTAGCATAAAGTTTTACACTGCTGGCCTAGCCCTCTTTCTCAGGGGTGGGGGTTGATTTGTTTCAAACTTTTTTTTTAAAAAAAAAAAAATAAAACTTGTGTTATGTGTATGAAATGTTGCTTTTAATAAAATGAAAAAAAAAAACTAAACAATTTGCAAACAGCAGAACTAACACTACATGTCTAAGCACTTCCTTTTCTGATCCACACCAGCAAGCCCCCGATTCTCGAAAGAATCGCAAATCCAAGAATGGCAATCACTTTCAGTTCCATCTGATACTTGGAGGGATGAAATATCATGGAGGGTGGGTGCGTCCTGGGACAGTTCATTTAATTAAATAAACATATTTGGACTAAACGGTTTCTTTTTGGAGCTGTGACTCAGTTGTAGGCGCCTTCGTTTATTGTTTTCAGCCATGCAGGCGCGCGTTTGTTTTTCTATGGCTGTGCCGTCAGCGAAAAGTTGTTTGCTGACGGCGGCGGATTTGCGTGCTGAAGTGGCCACGGCGGCGGTTCCGGGCATGGAGAGCTACATTACTAAACGAACGTGGTATATGCAGTGGTGTGGGTGGTCGCGCTCGGGCGGCTGTACACTCTGGCGTGCACGCTGTACCTCAGGTTTAGTGTACAGGTTGTAGCCATGGTTAATGTTTCATTTAATTAAACAAACATAGTTGTACTACAGCGGCGTCTTCCGGGCATGGAGGGCTACATTAGGTTTAGTGTACAGGTTGTAGCTTGTGTGTGTATTTAGTTGAGTGCTTTCATTGTGGATTCCGTACTGTAATACAGTGATCCCTCGCTATATCGCGCTTCGCCTTTCGCGGCTTCACTCCATCGCGGATTTTATATGTAAGCATATTTAAATATATATCGCGGATTTTTCGCTGCTTCGCGGGTTTCTGCGGACAATGGGTTTTTTAATTTCTGGTACATGCTTCCTCAGTTGGTTTGCCCAGTTGATTTCATACAAAGGACGCTATTGGCAGATGGCTGAGAAGCTACCCAGCTTACTTTCTCTCTCTTTCTCTCTCTCTTGCGCTGACGTAGGGGGGTGTGAGCAGGGGGGCTGTGTGCAGCTGCTTCCTGAAGGACATGCTGCACGGTGCTTCGCATACTTAAAAGCTCAAAGGGCACGTATTGATTTTTGACTTTATTTTTCTGTGGTTATCTCTGTCTCTTCCTGCTCCTGACAGAGGGGGTGTGAGCTGCCGCCTTCAACAGCTTTGTACCGGCGGTGCTTCGCATACTTAAAAGCCAAAAAGCCCTATTGATTTTTTTTTGACTGCTTGCTTTGTTCTCTGTCTCCTGACGTGCACTCCTTTGAAAAGGAAGATATGTTTGCATTCTTTTAATTGTGAGACAGAACTGTCATCTCTGTCTTGTCATGGAGCACAGTTTAAACTTTTGAAAAAGAGACAAATGTTTGTTTGCAGTGTTTGAATAACGTTCCTGACTCTCTACAACCTCCTGTGTTTCTGAGCAAATCTGTGACCCAAGCATGACATTCTAAAAATAACCATATAAACATATGGTTTCTACTTCGCGGATTTTCCTATTTCGCGGGTGGCTCTGGAACGCAACCCCCGCGATGGAGGAGGGATTACTGTACTGTAATGTGATTCAAATATGCGCTGAATCGTTTCGGTCTTGTTGTCTCTGTGGCTGTGTCGTTAGCTATGGGCTCGGATTTGTACAGCCTAAGCAAACGGTCGAGTCTGGTACATCTAGTCTAGCGGGTCATCGTGCGTGTGCCAATTAACCGTTATGTAAAATCTATATGGGTCTTCAAAGCGATCACACTGGTAGGCGGGCGATTTGTGACATCCGGTTTACAACGTTCTCATTTCTGTGTTTTCTGTGGCTGTGTCGGTAGCTATGGGCGGGCTCGTTGCAGTGCGCGTGCGTCTCGATGCGCCCTGCGCCCATCCGGTTTACAACCTTCGGTTAGTAATATGGATTCCATTTTTCCCATATGCATCACTGCCAGGCAGCTTCGACGGAGTTTACACAGTCACACTTAGAAAGAGCACTGAAGACTTTGTAGATTTTATTTAATGTTAAGTAGTTCTGTAAAATCAAGGTGCTCAACATTGTGGTATTGACTTCTGAATATTGATTTTCCTTAAATTTCGAATAGAATTGAAAATACAACATGTTGCCCAACCCTTCTATGAACCTGTATCAGAACTGTATGTCAAAAGAGTTTATCCTTGAGGTATATTACCTGGAGTGCTGTGCTGTTCAAGCTGATTGGTGAGTTGATTCAAGCAGGAAAAAAGTACATGTAGAGGAAGAAGCCCTGTTTTGTGCTGTGCTTGGTACCTGCAGTTGACTCTATTTAAGTAGTAGTGATTATAAAATTTAAATAATTGAAATAACACATTTTTTTTTAACTTACAATAGTTTTAAAAAGTTGCACATTGTTCTTATCAAGGAGCATACATTCTAAGAAAACAAAAAGATATGGATGAATCATAATTTTTGGTCTCAATCATGAACTGAAGTCAAAAATGGTTTTCTTATAGGAGCCCTGTTTAAATATTAAATTCCAATTTAGACTAAAAATAGATTGATTAACCAGTTATCTCAATCAACTATGACACAAATACTAAAGGAGTTTTTTGTTATTAATTAATAAAGCCACTGTGGTAATCTCTGAATTTGACAAACAAGTTATAGTGCTAGGAACAATGAATTAAACTAATTTTGGCTAACAACTTATAATGATAATTCTGTCTAAAACCTAACATTAATGAGCTAGTAATGAAAGGAAGTAGTAATTTTGAATGAAAAAATCTCCATCTGCAACCACAATGTCTAAAATTGCCTTTATAAGTTCAAACTTTATCAAGGACTGTTGTTTGAATGACTCATGGAGATTTCTTTACCAGAACATAAGCGAATAGTATGCATTTTTATAGTGCATCACACCTATTCACAAACTGTGTACCTGTTTTGGTACTTTCAATTTTTAGTTGCTGTATTCCAGCAATAGGCAAGTCGTATATTTGCATCAGTTCCAAGGAAATTGATTTACTGTTTAAATGGGGGTAAATGTTTATTAGTAGATCCATTTTTGTTGTTCTTGGCAGTTATGCTTAGGATTGGTTGTTTGGTAAGGCAGAAAGGAAAAGTGTGAAAGGGAAAGAGATAAAGAGTAGGAGAGGAAATAAGGAAGATGTAAGACTTGCAGCTGTTTAGAGGTGATGTGCATTATTTTATTTTTCTGTGTTTATGGTAAATGTAAAAGAACGAGAATAATAAATGTTTAAGGAAAAAGACGACTGAAACAGCACTGCAGAAGGACGCATTAGTTTGAGTGTTCTGGTGAACCAGTTTGAAGACAGATTTGTGATTTGCCATTGTTATGAGCTATTGGTATCCTTGATAAATAAGTGGTATTTGGTATGCACTCTTATAGTCAAAAAAGAGAAGACTTCTTAAACGGGTTCATGTCTGGCTACTGGGGTTTGTGGAATTTAAAGCACTGCAAGGAAAAGTGCCTCTGTATTTGCTTGGTCTACTTACAGCTTGTTGTCAACAATAAAGCTAAATAAAACAATTTTTTTGTCATTTCATTCGAGTTCCAACATGTGCCAAGGATATGTAGCTACCAAAGACTTCAAAGACTCCAGTCACTTTATTATTATATAATACTAGCTGTGTAAGCCTGTGCTGTAAAAAGCCTGGGTTCCTAGAAACTATTAAAATTGTCAGAAAAAAAAAACCCTGAAATGTAGAGATGTCCGGTAATTGAAAGGAACTACTCTGGGCATCTCTCTCCTAGGACGATTCGTTTTGCTGACGTGCTCGCATCACTTGCGCATTAGCAGTGGGAAGAAAAGTAAAAGGGATACTGTTTTGCCGATTTTAAGTGACTTTGTCTTTCTTCTGAGGTTTCATTTTGCTGATGTGTTGGCCCCACTTATGTTATTGGCAGCTGAGTGACTTTTCTGTTTCCTCAGAGGTGGAGCCCTTACCCCAACTACACTTCTCACTTCCAGGCCGGACAGACACACACACTTCCACGAATAGACGTTAATATGTAAGATGGTGAATGTATTTATACAGTCTTATTTAATTTACGTCTTCTTAATTAAGTGGTTATGGTAAAGTTCAGTACAAGAATGGAATAAATAATGAATGACAAGTCTGTTTTGTTCGGTTTATTGATGAAGTTACATTTTACATGAGAAGGATGTGCTGAAGTTGTGGCACACTTCATTAATGTGTAAACTTTTTTGGGGGAGGAATACTTAGATTCTTTTGCACTCCAGGGTGCATTTTTTAGCAGATGCCAGTATTTAGGCCATTTTTTGCTAAATGTCCTGTGCTATAAAAGAGCAGAGTTCCTGAGTTCTTTTTGCATTGGGGCAACGATGAGAGGGCTACACATTCATGGAAGATATGTAAGAGAAAAAAAATCTCATGTTACTCGTGTCATATTATCTACATGTTAGTTTGCCAGTTGTATGCTCACAATGAGCATAATGCAAATTGACAGGACTCTTGACCAACGAATAAGGGGGAAAGGCAGATCTTCAGTTCAAAGAGTCTTTCCCATGAGGTTTTAGGTTTTCTGTTTGATTTGCTCCGATAATTGTGGAAGTAACTATTTCACAATATTTTGGCAGAAACGTGCATTTTGCACACTTTGAGCATATGACTGGGTAACTGACATGAATTATGCCACACATGTAATGTGAGATTATTTATTTATTTATTTATTTATTTTTCTTCTATGGACGGAAGGAGTATTCTTTTAAGTAAGCATGGTGGAACTCCATTAACCTTTTAGATGCTTCGGTACCTTTCAGTATCAGGATTTTAGCATTTTTGCATTTTTAGTTGTAAAGGACTTTGAGCTGCATGTTTTGTATGAAAATGTGCAATGAAATTTCTGTAAGTTATTTATGGTTTACGGATTATGTTGAAACTGCAACTCATCTGAACTATGGTATTGACTTTTTCAACCTCAGTTCTTGTTCATCCCTTTCTACATTGTTTAATGTAATCTTATGAAACTGATGGAAAAGGGCAGTATTTTACACCCCTTATAGCTTGAATCTGTTTTAAATCCCTGTCTTTATAGAGGCCACAGATTAAAGCTTAACAAAAATGTAGCATTTTTTCATTTGACTTTTTTACTTGTATGAAACCTCAGTAGCCTATAAGAGAGTTTATCAGGTCATCACTTGAGTAATAAAGAGTTATAATTGAGTGATGTACACAAGGAAGATAAAATAGAAATGATGGTTTACTCAAATGCTTTATAATCTTTTTTTTTTTATATATTAGGAATGATAAAATGGAAATATTTAATAATATGAAGTTTCCAAGCACAGTCTCACAAAGCAAATGTATGCATATTTGATTATCAGAGGGAGAGGTGAAATTATACCGGACTTGAAATACTTCATTTTTGTGTTTTATCATATTGATCCATACTTTACTGTAAAAAAAAAATAAAAAAAAATAAACTATTTTAGAAGCATAGAATTGTGTGTGTATATATACGAGTATCTATATCTATCTATCTACTGTTATATATAAAAAGCTGCTTGCTATTATTTACATTGAGCTTTGATGTTAATTGATGCTTGCTTCTGCAGGGAATTAAAATAATGGAAGTTCCAGTTGTAAGGATTAAAGGTGCTGAACCTGGCAGCAAGTCGGGTGAAAAGTTAATAAAAACTATAATAAATATGGTATGTTAAGTAACTTAGATTGTGCATGCTTAATTGTACCTTGGCACCAATTCTGCATGATTTTATATGGTTTGATTTTGTAACACTTTTTGTATGTTGACTAATGGGCTGTCATTTTTCACTATTGGAGTTTTATGTTAGGTTATCACTTGGGTACTAATTTTAATATTTCACTTTTGTTTCTGTACTGTACAGTATATTTTACATTTAAATTTGTTTAAAATACTGTCTATTGTCGAATGTTATTGTAGTTATGTGTCTGGTATTTTACAGCATCTAACACTGCAAACCAAAGAATGATTTGATTGAATTTATAGTATTCAGTTTTCTCTAAAATGAAGTTAAGTCTAGTAACTCAACTGAATAAAACAACGGTTTGCAGCTCTTTTAGCCTATAAATCTCACTGTCAGTTGTAACCTGGCTATTCTTCTGTATTAAGGTAGCATATTTTTATATTAGTATGCTAACATTTTAAATGTTTTTTTATTTAGGATATCAAGGTTCCATTTAGGAAAGTTGATAATGTACAAGATTTTGGAGATGGAGAAAACACAGAGTTTGAAACGGTTTTTGTGCTGGAAGATTTTCATTGTCCAGAATTTACTTATTTGTATAAAAATGATAATAGAATTATTGGACCACCAATTGTTCTCCAGTGTGCAATGAGAGAAGAGGTATGTTTAATTATTGTATATGTACTGGTACTTTATCATATTAATTAACATATTAATTAAACATTTTTTTTTCTTTTTCAGCCTCTTCCTTTTTCTTCACGACCACTATATTGTACAAATATGCTCAACTTGGTGCTGTGTTTCACGGGATTCAGAAAGAAAGATGAAGTTGTGTGTATATTTTTGGACATTAAATTACTTTGAACTGTGAACATTTTAATAGCCCATACTTGATAGTTAATTGCATATACAGCATTAACTGAAATCATCATATCATATCATATCATGCCATTGCCATATCCAGGTCAGAGCGGCATCATTAGCATCCTTAAGATCTTCATCGGTGCTTGTAGGGCCTCGGGAACATTCACGGAGAATGTGGTCCAGTGTTTGGGTGGGCTCACCACAGGGACATTCATTAACTCAAATGAAACTGTTCAAACAGATTGCCACTTGTTTGAAATTGTCTTTTCTGTACTTCTACTCACATTTTGGATTCAGATACCCATCTCAGTTGGCATCTGCTTGAGGCTTGCATATTCATGTTATTTTTCTCATTATTTTTTCCCCTTTATCAAAGATGTGCATATTAGATTAACTGACAACTCAAAACTAGATCCCTTGAGTAATTGCAAGGATTTGCACCTGTTCATCAATTACTTTCCAACTAGCCCTGGTTCCTGTCTTGTGCTTCATGGTTGATAATGTAGGGCAGCTGTGCGCAACCTGCGGCCGTACGGCCGCATGCGGCCGTGGGCAAGGACTTTGGCGGCCGTGGACGTGTATATTAAAGTGTACGTAATGGCGGCCGTGCAGGTGTAGGGTCTCTGGACTCCAGCGAGTAAGGGGTCTCAACGCCGCGGAATCTTTGTCGGCCGGGTCGGTATGGTGACGCCGAAAGCCGATTTGGACTCTGGGGTCTCTAGACTCCTGCAAGTGTAGAATCTCAAACACCGCAGAACCTTCCTTAGCCGGGTCGGTATGTTGACCAAAATGTTGCCCTTTATATATTCATCGTGGAAATCAGCAGTAGAATACCCACAACTACGAGAACTGGCCAGGAACATTCTCGTTCTTTTCGGAAGCACTTATTTGTGCGAAGCAGCGTTTTCCAGAATGAAATATCTGAAAAACAAGTACCGAACCCGATTGGTAGACAGCAATCTAGAGTCTGGAATACGGCTAATGGTCTCCAGCGAGTCCCCTGACTTTGCAAGTCTGTCTGCAAACATGCAAGAGCAAGGAAGCCATTAATGGCGATGTTTTCCAAACTTCCTGAAACAATTGCTGTAAAGGTTTTTTGTCCTATATGACGTTTCGTAGACATTTTTTTACATATGTAGACCAGTAAATTGAATATTGTCAGATATATCATACTCTGTTTTAATGTGTAATCTGTAAATTTTTACATAAATCATAAAACATTATTAAGTTTACTTGGACTTACTGGCGGCCGTTATTAAAGTAAAAAGTCTGTAGTGCGGCCGTTATTAAAGTAAAAAGTCTGTAGTGCGGCCGTCAATAGCGGAAAGGTTGCGCATGCCTGATGTAGGGTCTACTTCCTTTAAACTCTACAATGGAAGATAATACTCAATAACTTTTTTGTGTTTGTAACTGTTTTTTTTTTCTTTCAAATTTCATTATAGGTAAAACTTGTTAATTTGGTTCACCATATGGGCGGCACTATTCGTAGAGATTTCAGTTCCAAAGTGACTCATCTTATATCTTATTCAACCCATGGAGAGAAGTTTAGGGTGAGTGTAAACCTGTACTATCCTGTCCCCATCCTTATTCTGTACTAGTCTATTCCAAGCAACTGCTTTTAAATTTCTGGAATTTCATAAGGGCATGTTGATCAAGTTCTTTGTTAATTACTTTAGGTAGTTTTAAACTGTACTGGTACAGTTGTATTTTCTTCTAAAGGGGAAATAGAGGGAATTATTTGCAAATGTATTATGTAAGATTTATTCATTTTCTCCTATAACAGCATACTTGAAATATTAAAAGGCGCAGTATAGATTATAATTTGTAAGTGAATTAACATCTGAATGAGATACTCTACAAAAAACATTTGTTTTCAATTGAGTATTTATAATTTTCATATTTCACATAAGTACTATGAAAGGCAATTATGTAATACCAAAGTCTGGATTGTAATTTTAAGATTGCTGGTTTGAAAAGCTGTTAAGCTTGCTAGAAGCTCAGTTGTCATTACAAAACTATTTAGGTGAAATAAGCTGCTCAAAAAAATTAAAGGAACACTTTGAAAACGCATCAGATCTCAATGGGGAAAAAAATCCTGCTTGATATCTGTACTGATATGGACTGGGTAATGTGTTAGGAACGAAGGGATGCCACATCATTTGATGGAAATGAAGATTATCAACCTACAGATGGCTGAATTCAAAGACACCCCGAAAATCAAAGCGAAAAAATGATGCGGCAGGCTAGTCCATTTTGCCGAAATTTCATTGTAGCAACTTAAAATTGTATTCAGTAGTTTGTATGGCCCCCACATGCTTGTATGCATGCCTGACAACATCGGGGCATGCTCCTAATGAGATGAAGGATGGTGTCCTGGGGGATCTCCACCCAGATCTGGACCAGGGCATCACTGAGCTCCTGGACAGTCTGAGGTGCAACCTGGCGGTATCGGATGGATCGAAACATAATGTTCCAGAGGTGTTCTATTGGATTTAGGTCAGGCGAGCGTGGGGGCCAGTCAATGGTATCAATTCCTTCATCCTTCAGGAACTGCCTGCATACTTTTGCCACATGAGGCCGAGCATTGTCGTGCACCAGGAGGAACCCAGGACCCACTGCACCAGCACAGGGTCTGACAATGGGTCCAAGGATTTCAAACCAATACATAATGGCAGTCAAGGTGGTGTTGTCTAGTCTGTACAGGTCTTTGTGTCCCTCCATGGATATGCCTCCTCAGACCATCACTGACCCACCACAGGCAGCATAATGTTCTCCATGGCTTCTCCAGACCCTTTCACGTATGTCACTTGTGCTAAGGGTGAGCCTGCTATCAGCTGTGAAAAGCACAGGACGTCAGTGGTGGACCTGACAATTCTGGTATTATATGGCAAATGCCAATCGAGCTCAACGGTGCCGGGCAGTGAGCACAGGGCCCACTAGTGGACGTCGGGCCCTCAGGCCACCCTCATGAAGTCTGTTTCTGATTGTTTGGTCAGAGACATTCACACCAGTGGCCTGCTGGATGTCATTTTGTAGGGCTCAGGCAGTGCTCATCCTGTTCTTCCTTGTCCAAAGGAGCAGATACCGGTCCTGTTGATGGGTTATGGATGTTCAACGGCCCTGTCCCGCTCTCCTAGAGTAACTGCCTTTTGAGACTGTGCTAGGAGACACAGCAAACCATCTGGCAATGGCACATATTGATGTGCCGTCCTGGAGAAGTTGAACTACCTGTGCAACCTCTGTAGGTATCGCCTCATGATACCAGTAGTGACACTGACTGTAGCAAAATGCAAAACTAGTTAAACAGTCAGAAAAGATGAGGAGGGAAAAATGTCAGTGACCTCCACCTGTTTTGGGGGTCATCTCATTGTTGCCCCTCTAGTGCACCTGTTGTTAATTTCATTATCACCAAAACATCTGAAACTGATTAACAACCCCCTCCGCTACTTAACTGAGCAGATCAATATCCCAGAAGTTTCATTGACTTGATGCTATACTCTAATTAAAAAGTGTTCCTTTAATTTTTTTGAGCAGTATATATTTTTAGGAAAGGGGTTTGATGTCTTGAGTTTCACAATTGAAACACTGCTTTTTTTGTATCTCTTTTGTTTGTTGACATTTATAAACATTTTGCAAGAGTCTTTTCCTATATTAACATTTAGAAGGAAACTTTTTCTTGAAGATTAAGTCAGAATGGGGAATACATGGTTACGTGGGCACTAGTAATGTGTAAACCCTGTGGAGTTCACTTCACTGTGAGTTTAGTGAACTAGCAGAAATACGAACTTCGTCAAAACCCACTAAATGCTGTTTAAAATGGTGTTTTAAGTGTCCCTGAGAGCTAGGGAAACATCTGTGCTGTTGGACTGAATATTGTGGCCAAAAATGTGATCTGAGCTGTGAGGCAACAGAGCTAACCATTGCACCACTGTGCCTCAAACAACATAAGATGCATTTGGAAAGATAATCACAGAAAAAATACAAGAAATATGTACAAACTAGCTTTTTTTTCCTGACCTCTGTGTAGATGCTTTGCAATGTTTTTTTTATACCATGCAGAGGATATAAACGCCTTGTAAGCAGTAATAAATCTTTTGTCATTGTTATTATTTCACAGGGTCACATGTGTTTTCTCACAAAGCATCATGGGACACTGGGGGGGAAATGTTCACCTAAGCTGACTGCAGGGCAAATTTTTAGGAAAAAAATTCAGCAAATAAGTTTACCGGTGAATACATCATATTCACTTTGATAAATGATTTGCTGAATTTTGCCAATCAACACTAATCAGCACATTTGTCAGTTGTATCATCTAAATGCATATATTATATTAACATTTTTTCCATTAGTTGTTTTTTTCTGCCAAAGATACTATTCCAATTTATATTCAGTTATATCACTTATACATTTCCCGTGGTGATTTCCTTGGATCAACAGTAATTCAAACCTATGGTATATGCTTTTGAAACTGTTCACTGTAATGCTATAATCCATTATTCAGTTGTGAAGTAGAAAAAAGTTCTTATCTAATTAATCTGCAATTTTTTTTTTTATAACTTTCATTGAATTTATTTAAAGCGTAACATTCCACTCAATCAAGTCAAACTTAACAAAAAAACTAAATTCAATTAATTTTTAAATGTGTCATAAATCCTGTGTTTTGCCGTTTTCTGTAGGTTTTCCAAAAGCTTAAATTGCAATTTAACGAATTATCTAAGTAGCCTTTTACAGATATACAGTAATCCTTCCTCCATCGCGGGGGTTGCGTTCCAGAACCCCCCGCGAAAGGTGAAAATCCACAAAGTAGAAACCATATGTTTATATGGTTATTTTTATATTGTCATGCTTGGGTCACAGATTTGCACAGAAACACAGGAGGTTGTAAAGAGACAGGAACTTTATTCAAACACTGCAAACAAACATTTGTCTCTTTTTCAAAAGTTTAAACTGTGCTCCATGACAAGACAGAGATGACAGTTCTGTCTCACAATTAAAAGAATGCAAACATATCTTCCTCTTCAAAGGAGTGCGCGTCAGGAGCAGAGAATGTCAGAAAGAGAGAGAAATGCAAACAAATCAATAGGGCTGTTTGGCTTTTAAGTATGCGAAGCACCGCAGCACAAAGCTGTTGAAGGCAGCAGCTCACATCCCCTCCGTCAGGAGCAGAGAGAGAGAGACAGAGAAAAACAAACAATCAAAAATCAATACGTGCCCTTCGAGCTTTTAAGTATGCGAAGCACCATGCAGCATGTCGCTTCACGAAGCAGCTGCACAGAAGGGAGCAACATGAAGATAATCTTTCAGCATTTTTAGACGAGCGTCCGTATCGTCTAGGTGTGCGAACAGCCCCCCTGCTCAATCCCTCTACGTCAGGATCAGAGAATGTCAGCGCAAGAGAGAGAGAGAGAGAAAAATAAGTTGGGTAGCTTCTCAGCCATCTGCCAGTAGCGTCCCTTGTATGAAATCAACTGGGCAAACCAACTGAGGAGGCATGTACCAGAAATTAAAAGACCCATTGTCCGCAGAAATCCGCGAACCAGCAAAAAATCCGCGATATATATTTAAATATGCTTACATATAAAATCCGCGATAGAGTGAAGCTGCGAAAGGCGAAGCGCGATATAGCGAGGGATCACTGTATGCCTTAAAAGAGATACTTTCATTGAAATGTTAATAGTAAATATTGTGGGATTCTTTTTTTATAATTAAAATAGTCAAATATTTTAGTCCTGCGGTGGGTTGGCACCCTGCCCAGGATTGGTTCCTGCCTTGTGCCCTGTGTTGGCTGGGATTGGCTCCAGCAGGCCCCCGTGACCCTGTGTTCAGATTCAGCGGGTTGGAAAATGGATGGATGGAAATATTTTAGTCTTTTGTAAATATTTACTTTTACAAATAAACCTGAAAATGGTCACCTAATATTAAAAATTGCTTTTCATGATTTGTTTTCATTAAAATATTTATAGCTTGCTGTGTGCATGGGAATTCCCATTCTGAAAGCAGACTGGATATATAAGGCATGGGAGAAAAGAAATGAAGTGTAAGTATCTGCAGTAAGAAAAAGAAAAAGCGTACTGGTTAAAAGTTATACTAAAATAAGTAAGCTGTAGAGTCTGCTTATTTAATCTGTTGAACAGATATTTGCTATATTCATTATTTATTAATTCGATAGTAAAATTATTATTTAAGGAATTCCAAAGCTTGCTCATTTCTTTCGTTTCTGTCAAAATGACAGAAAATGAATACAGTAATCCTGATTTATATTTTAACTTTTCTCTTAAATATATTAGTTTTTGACACCTAATAAGATGTTAATACACCTGGCATTTCAAATTAGTGATGCTATAATTTGGTTTGCTTTTATCCTGCAGAAATTTTTGTGCTGCTGATGAACGGTTTCGGACAGATTTTAAAGTGCCTCCTTTCCAAGACTGTATACTAAGCTTTCTTGGGTTTTCTGAAGAAGATAAAAAAAACATGGAGGAAATGACAGAAATGCAGGGTATATGCGATTATTTTTTGTTCTGCTTAAATTTTATTTCTTCATAAATTGTCAACTGTGAATGAAGTTGTAAAGCAATCAGTTTTTCTGGTTTATGTTGCATTAAAATTTTAATTTACTTGAGCTTTATTTCATCCTACTAGTTTACATTATATTTTTCCTTCAGTTGTTTATGATCTGCAATGTTTCTGTCCTGATTATTTATATTCCTGAGCGGAAGCTGACTCGAGGCGCTGAATAACTGATACTGATTTTTGTTTTCTGATATTTTAAAAGGTGGGAAATATTTGGAAGTAGGAGATGAAAGATGCACTCACTTAGTTGTTGAAGAAAATAACATAAAGGAGCTACCATTTCAAGTACCCAAAAAGTTGTATGTTGTTAAACAAGAGGTACAGTAAATGACTTTTTAAAACATTCCCATAATATGTTTAATTTTTATTGTATTGTATATACTAAGGAAAACAGTAGTACTAATGAACTGTCTTAGTGTTTTTTCATGCATTTTTCATTAAAACATTGTAGTTTTGTTTTCTTTTTTTTTTTCTTTTTTTTTTAAGAAAAATATTTAATCAATATATGTTTATTTTATAGTGGTTCTGGGGTAGTATACAGATGGATGCTAGAGCAGGTGAATCAATGTACTTCTATGAAAAGGTATGTGACTTTTTAAGACCATTTACAGTTTTTGTGTTCTGGTACTGCTGAATTTTGATGTTTTTAATGCAGTGAAACCTATGATATACATAAATGATCAAGTTTTATGTAACTGAGCCCTCTGCATTTTTGATGATGTAATTCTGATACCTTTTTTTGTTTTTGTAAGTCCCTTTTTTCTGTCCCACCTAGTTTTTGTTGTATACTGTTACCATTACACAAGTTGCTAACCTACACTGCTTTTGGCCCTAATCATTACATGCCTAGAAGTTCCTATAATGATGTTCCACCAGATTTCAGAAACCTAATATTGTCTAGAGTGGGGATGTCCCAAGAACAGATATTCTGGTACCAATTTGGTACCAAAGTTCCAAAAACCATAATAGTACCAGCTTTTTTACAGTATTAGTAGTACCAGTGAAGTCAGTACTGCACTCATGCGTGACGACAGGTAGACCAGTTACTTTGGAAAACACAAAAATACAGGGAAAAGCATGAGTAAAAACTTTATATAAAAATCGTTCATAGTTGTGATGCCACAACACTGCCTACACATGCGCTGAAAAGATAATGGCAGAAGTCATGTCTGAAAAATGCTTTTGTGTTTGTGCAGGAGAATTTCGCATGTGAGGGCAGTAATCGTATTTGTTATTTAAATAGAAAACAAAAATGCACAGACTCCCCTGATTGACACTTTACCCCATTATAGAATGTTTTTGTAACAGATTTGCACATTTTTGAGAGTGAAATAACATTACTGATCAAATAAGATGTAATTCTTTAACGTATTATTGTGCATTATTACGAAAAGCCGAACATGCAAAATTAATCACTTTAAATAGTGTCTTATACAGCCCAGATCTGTGAACAGAGCTTTGCATTTTCTGATTGTGATAAGCACTTCTACAGATGTCCACATGTAATTACTGAAGCCCGCAGTTAGCAGGACAAGCAAAAGAGAGTATACTTACAGTATGAATCTGCAAGCACTGAACTTGTGTCATTCATTTGGTTTTTGAAGGCACAAACTAATGCTCATTAGTATAACTCCTAAGCAAAATCACACATGTCATATTTGAATGGTATATTCAATAATGTAATGCTGTCTTACAGTTAAATTTATTAGATATACAGCAGTGGTTCCCAAACTTTTTTTTGGCCATAACCCACCTAGGCCTCTCTATAATCATGATGTCCCCCACTGTAACATATACCTTATTCTTATTATTACCTATTCAAAAAGTGCATTCGTACTCATGTGGAGGAAGCACATAATGTCATTAATTTGGTTTAAACGAGCTTCTAAAGAACATGGAAACAAAAGAGGGAAAGGATAGTTAAAGTACTGACAAAGAAATCACTAAGAAATTGTTTAAAACATTAATATAATATGAAGTAATATGAAAATACAGCAAATACAGTTTTGAAAACGTATATTAAGAGACGTGATATTCATAAACAAGGGGGCTCTGCCCCCTGCTCGCTTCGCTCGCCTACCCCCGGCGTTTTTCCGTCCGTACTATTATGCGGTGCATTGTGGACTACTGCGGACCGTGTAGTGTTTCCCGTTTCAGTTTGTATCTCGGTCAGTCGAGCTTTTGTTTTTGAAGCTTTTGAATTCCGGTCTTCATAATCTGTATCCTGCTGTCCATGTGTTTGGCCCCCTCGTTTTAACCTGTTTATGACGTTTTACTTTGCTTTCTACTCTGTCTTTCATTTCTGATCTCGCTTTATTCTGCTTTTGTTTCAATGACACTTGGTCCGTGGTGAATATATTTTCCCTTTTTCGACTAATAATTTTCAGTTGTTTGCGATACTGTGATGTTTATCGTACTGTTAATAATGCATCACTGTAATGTGATTCATGTATGCTGTATAGTTTGGACGTGTGAGGATGACGTATGTTTAATACGGAGCGTTCGCCCGTGTCACTCTGGGTCTCCCCACTGTTACTACGAAGCTCTTTCCGAACTATTATGCGGTGCATTGTGGAGCACTGCGGACTCTGTATTGTTTCCCGTTTCACTTCGAATCTCGTTTAGTCGAGCTCTTTGTTTTTGGAGCAGTGCCTGCCTGGTCTGCGGCATTTCAGACGCACGTTGTAGGTGCCTGCGTTCATTAATTATATCCAGGCAGGCGCGTGTTTGTATCTCGGTCACTCGAGCTGTCGTGTTCAATCCATGCCTGCTTTGCCTACGCAGTTTGAGATGCGCGTTGTAGGCGTCCACGTTCAGGTTTCAGACGCGTGTCCGTACCATCTCGGGTTTGATGTATGAACCTTTGTGGACTCCGTAGTGTGTCCCGTTTCACTCTGGGCGGGGCGTTGACTCCTCTTGTTTTACTATGTCTCCTCCTGCGCTTTCACCACGCATTAGTGCCACTCACAATATGGCGGCGACGCCTGCGCCTTCCGTATTATGTCGGTTTTTACCATGCTGTGTAGGCACCTTTGCCTTTTGTACTTTACCGCGCCTTCCGACACACGATTTAGGCGCCTGCACCTTCCGGGTCCGCCTCCGCTGTGTGGTGTGGACGTTTAACTGTCGTTGTTTCTGCCTTTATATTCTGTATCTCGGTGTGCATGTGTTTTTTTGAAGCTGTTGCATTCCAGTTTTCATCATCTGTAACCCGCTTTCCATGTGTTCGTCCCCGTTCTTTAATCCCTTTATAAAGTTTTACTTTGTTTCCTACTCTGTGTTTTATTTCTGACCTCGCTTTATCCTGCTTGTGGCATGTCAGACGGTTCGTAGTCTTTCTCGTTTTACTCTGGGCAGGGGGGCTTTGTTCTGTAACCTGCTGTGAATGTGTTTGTCCCTGTTCTTTAACCTCTTTATGATGTTTTACTTTGTTTCCTACTCTGACGGTTCGTAGTCTCTCCCGTTTTGCTCTGGTGTTTGCCGCTTTGTGTGGCGCCTGCGCACGTGCGTAGTCTCTCCCGTTTCACTCGGGGGGGGGGGGGGCACTTGCGCACTATGTCTTTTGCGTCCACGGGCAAGTCCCTGCGTCCATATCCGGTTTACCATTTAGTATCGTTTAGTAATATGGATATAAAATAACTTTAGTGACAGCTTTTTCTGTAATATTTTGATCATTTTATGTTTTTTATATTCTAAAATTTTATAATCATTGTTACAATTCACATTATTTTAATGGTAAAAACGATTTCTAAGTAGAAAAACCCAAGCTGGTTATAAAATCATAAATTAAAGGGTTCTTCACCATCCCTTCTATGTTTATATAAATATATAAATGTCTCTCTGTAAAAAATAAATAATTTTTAACAGTGAATTTGTTTTTTCATTTTATAAGTTGTTTAATGTACCTAAATTCTCGAGTTGCCCTCCTAAAAAAATCAAATTGCGCCCCACGTTGGGAATCACCGGTATATAGTAAGTAACAGCCTAAGTAAATGTCAAACTCTGAAACTGTGCACAAGCGTCAGCAATTACAAATGTGATCACTCACATAAAAAAACAATGTTGAAATTAAGTCTGTTTAATGGGAGTTCTTAAAGTTTAATTTCACACAGGAAGCTTCAAAGTTGGGACATATGTGAAAAATGGAGGAAACAAGGAAGGAAAATTAAAGCACCATGAGTTTCTGACATTAGAAATTTAAATTGATTTGACTCAGCCATTAAATATTACTCTTGAGTAATACTTTTCTGGGTTTGTTCGTCAGACATTCCAAGTTAAAAATTATACTTGGCCTAGATGTGAAAGATCGTGTTCACTTTCTGAAAATTCTCAGCTCTGCATATAATAAACTTAAACTTTATTTCACAACTGAATAAAGAGATGGGAATTCGATGATGAACTAATCTTTTCCTTTTATTACATGCTTTCTAAAATGGATTACTTTTTTTTTTTAACTTATGTAGCAAGAAAGTCCAACTTTGAAGAAATCTGTTTCTCTGTTATCATTGAACACACCTAATAGCAATCGTAAGAAGCGACGTCTACGGGACACTCTTGCCCAGTTAACGAAGGAAACTGAAATTTCTCCCTTTCCTCCACGGAAAAGGCCATCTGCTGAACACTCTTTGTCAATGGGATCTCTGTTGGATATTTCAAATACACCAGAGTCTGCAAAAGCTGGTGGAGGTACTTCTGTTTAGTAATATTTCCAGACTGAATGCTCTAATCTTTGTCAATATTTAATCGCTAACCAAGGAATTTATCAGATGATAATCTTGTCTGGCTTCATGTAACATGTATTATCAGAATGGGAAGGTTAGATCTAATATTCCAGGAGTTTTTCCATGGTAGTGCCACAACCAGTACACTTTGTTAACTTTGCTAAGCAAAATGAAATTTTAGATCTAATATTCCAGGAGTTTTTCCATGGTAGTGCCACAACCAGTACACTTTTTTAACTTTGCTAAGCAAATGAAATTTTAGGGATGTTTGACAGATCAGTTTTTAAATTATTAAAGCAAATACAGGTTGAGCATTCCTAATCCCAATTGATCCGAAATGAAAACTGCTGTTTTTCACATACTATGACAGCTGTAGGAGTTAATGGAAGGTAGAATAAATCGGTAGGTATGTTTCTGAAAATATGAATTGTAAAATATGCATTTGAAGTAAACAGTGTTGCACACCTCATTTAAATAAGGCAAACAGGATGTCTGTTAAATGGGTTTATAGCAAAATGCAACAGGAGGTGCAGATTTCAGTATTCAAAAAAACCCAAATCAGTAAATGTGCCTAATAGCAACAGCAGAACCATGAACGAGGCCACACAGCTTGCACCTTCTGACTGCACTTCTCAACAAATAACTAAACTAAGTTAACATTATTGACTAATTGGAAAGACAAACGTGCTCTGCCAGAATATAGCTGCCATGCTTTAATATGCGGTATACACATAGACTACAATGTTTATCTAAACTGTGTTTGCTGTTGTAATGCCATATAGTGATGCAGTAGTTAAAATGACAGAAAGACATCATAGCAGAGCGAAGCACTTTTCAAATGTGTGAAGCCAATAGCTGCAGTTTGTGTCTCCTGTTCTGTCCCTTCTGTTTTTTTTTTTTCTTTGCGTTCATTAGAATGTACAAATTAATCATTAATTTTTAGTTCCCTTCTGCTCAGGGGTTTAAAGTCCATAGATTGTAGAAATTCAGGCGGGTGATTTAGAAAGGTGCCAATTTTCCAAAATTGAAAATATATCCAAATTTTTCTGGTCCCAGGCATTTCAAATTAGCGATGATCAGCCTGTATTTGTATATGCATATGTAAGAAATTTTATTCACATAAACATTTCCTTTTGTTAATGTAAACTGGAGCATTTTTCTCTAGCTAACACAAACTGTCGCGTTACTTTATCATTTTTCCCAATGTATAGTAACTTTTGTAAGGTATTTATATTTGGATTGAAAGTGTATTGAGAGGGGAGGCAGAGGGGCTCCTAATAGTTATTTAAAATACTTTTCTATAGTTTTAGACTTTAAGTTATAAATAAATTTACTTTTGGTACTCAGTTTTCCTTTATGATGATCAGGTATGCTTGGATGATAGAACAAGTTGTACAGTATATAATATTTGTCTTAATAGTGTGTTTATCGGGGGTCTAAAATCAGAATTATGTTTGCATGGCAACTATGGTTTAAAGTTGTACTTTTAAGAACTTTGTTGTTTTGTTATCGTTTTTAAAAATACAGAAAGGAATGTAATGAGAAATGGTGAAGAGCTGTGTGGTTGTATAAGAGATGCATTTTTTATTTAAAAATTTCAGTCCATTGATAAAAACGTAATACATGAATTTTTAAACATTAATGATTCTAATTATGTGATTTTCCAAGTTAACTTCAAAATAACTGAAAGAAATTTTGCTTAAAACAATAATACATTTTGGAGAAAACAAGTGTTTAAGCTGTTTTAATTTAATTTTCTATTTCAGCTGATACCCCTCGATCATCTGCTAGGCCTTCTAAAAGTTCAGTTTCCATAACACAGAAACAGTCTGCCAGATGGCAGGTTGCAAAAGAGCTGTTCCAGACAGAGAGCAACTATGTGGACATTCTCACAACAGTTTTACAGGTATGCACCCTGTATTAACACAATGTAAATTTGCCCAATATAAATTTTAGAAAAGGTTAACTTTTTTAAGTTAACCTTTGTCATTTGTCATAAGAAAAATCAAGGACTAAACAAATTGGTTATCCACACAGCAAAAATTTAAATATATTGGCTAAAAAGTGAGTTTATTTAGCATTTTCATTATATTTCCATTAAAAAAAGTCTTACTGCTTTGTAAAGGTGCAGAATTATAATGTTTTTCTTTTTTTTAATTTTTATTGTAATCATTCCATACAAATAGATCTATTTATAACCAAACAAAATTGAAGACAAATCAAACCCCACCCCTGAGAAGGAGAGCTTAGCTAAAGGAGAATTGCTTAGGGCTTTTTAATAAGACAACAATAAGCAAAAGAAAGGGAGAAATAAATATATATGTAAATAAGAGATGGAGAAGGGAATTAAATGCGGTAATAGTTATTTCTCTTATTCTAAAATAATACTGATCAGATCCTGCCAGGATTTTAAAAGATTTTGTACAGATCCTCTAACTGAGAATTTGATTTTTTCCAATTTCAAATAATATAAAACATCAGTTTCCCACTGATTTATCAGAGGAGAGTTAGGATACTTCCAATTTAACAGAATAAGTCTGCATGCCAAGAGTGTAGTGAATGCAATCACCGTTTGCTTGACCTTCTCCACTTCAAGTCCATCTGGAAGAACACCGAACAGAGCTGTTAGTGGGTTAGGAGGGATTGTGACCCCAAGGCTGTCTGAAAGGCACTTAAAAATGTTGGTCCAAAATGATGTTAATTTGGTGCAGGCCCAGAACATGTGACCCAGTGAGGCAGGAGCTTGTGTTTCTCTTAACTAAGGAGTAAAGATTATTGCTGCACTATCAAAGAAAACTATTAAATAACAAGACTCTAATTTTAATTGTAAATGGTTTCAAATAGTGATGCTCCAATTGATTGACTTGGTTATGAGCGGACAGTTTTTCACCCCAAATAACTGGATCGGTGATCAGTAAATTAGATTAATTTCCTCAAAAAACTACTTATTTTTCATAACCTGCTTTTCCAAACTTTGTGGTTATTTAGTTGTTGTGCTCCTTCAAGCGAAATGTTACATTGCTTTAGAAATCACACATGTCATTTTATTGCCAGACTTCCTTTAAACAGAAAATAGACAGTCAGACTTTTGGAGAGAATTGGGCTGAAATGCTGTCTTTTAGATTAAAGAAAGTGAAGTAATAAATTGAGTAAAGGGAAACATTCTTTGTAAGGAGAGGAACGGCAGAGTGTAAGAAGAGAAAGGCATATCTTTGGCAGACATGAAAAGAGAATGAGTTGAAACCTTTTCATTTTGTCCTGTAATTAAAACAGACTCTCTGTGTCTGAGAGTGCAAGGTGAGTGAGCTTTTGTTTAGTACAGCAGCTCAGATTTTTCATTGCAGAAAGAACAAATAAAGAATTTGCCCTTGTTGCTTAGTAAGCAATTGACTTTTTAGCTTAAGAGCCAAATGAGTCTATTTTACATGTACATTTGTTAAGCATTTTAGGGTTAGTTTGGGTCCTGGAAAACCTTAGAACAGACCTATTCAAATGGTGGTCCATGGACCACATGCGACCCAGAAGCAACCTCCATATGGCCCAGCCCCTGGTCCCACCATTGCCCCAGACTGCAACTAAAATGAACACAAATGCGACCAAAAATAGGTTAGCTGATTATCATTTATACTTAGTTTGCCAGTGTCGAGTGAAACCATTGAAACTTTAAAATATTCTATTGTAACAGATGCAAAAGGGCATTTTTTTTTTTTTATTATTGAGCATGTGTGCCATTAATATATGTGTTGGTATGGGCTCCTCTTGCATTTCCCTGAGCTGCATAAAGGCTGGTTTATATCCCTCACCGGGTGCAAAGGGGTCACAGCAAAAATGTCAGAGGTGGAGAAAAGCGCGGGAAAATATTTCTAAGTACACAACGCTGCTATGGGGATGAATGTGAATTTCAATGAGAGGCTAGTTACACTTGTGCCAGAATAATGAACGAAGGGCTGAATATGAAGCAACCGGTCATCAAAACAAAAGGTAGGCATGCAAAACATTTGAAAATTCCTCTGCCCATTATATAGGGCAGAATAGCAAGTTGAATTATTGAATGTTTTGCGCATATAGAGCTAGAGTTCATTCTATGCATGGCTGCCTCACTTTTTTCTGAGATAATAATTCAACAATCCTTTTCCCACCATACCTTAGGAACTTTGAAAGAAATAGACTTTGAGATGGTTTTATATACTGTTGAGATGCTTCAAGACTGATCAGTATTTCTTCACGAATAGAAATGGGTGGGAGGTATGAAAAATTGTGTAGGTTTCTTTTAGCAAAATTTCTGTTTTGAAAGTAGTTCAAAAATGTTGTTGAGAAGTTAAATTTGAAGCATAATTGATCTTAAGATGCAAAAACATTGTCTTTTTACAGTCCTCTAAGTGTTTTAATCCCAGGTGATTGTCAGAGATTAAGTAATATGTAGATTTAGGACGATTGAAAATGGTGATATCATGTAGAAGAGCAACATATAAAAGCTTCTTTGCCTTGAAGTGCATCCTGCATTGTTTTCATATTACAAGTGATTGATGCACAATTGGATTATTGGTATACTGATGACGATAAGTATTTACTGGGGCACAAAGCGGAACATACAAAGAAGTACAGCAATATTTAATCCCCATTGTAGACCAGAATTGTGTATATTTATCAATTTGTGTCAATTTTCAGGTCTTTGTAGTTTGTATATTTGCAGCCCAGTAATAAAACAGATAGGTGTGCCATGCCACCTTATTTGGGTCTATGTAGAGTTGTCCTTTGAATGTATGGATGTCTCGAATTCCAGATAAAAAAACTGAGTCTAGTTCTTAAAGAATGATTTGTTAGTGTATATAGGGGTACTTTGAAATCAAAAAAGAAGCTTGAGAAGGATGTTCATCTTGACAGTATGGATTTGTCCTACTAATGTGAGATGGATTGTACACCATCTTTTCACATCTTTTTTTTTTTTTTTCTTCATGCCGATAGCAATATTGTGTCGAAAAAGATCTTTTATTTACTTGTGAGGTTTATCCCTAGATATTTAAACTGATAAAATGAATGATGGATGTCTAGTGTAGTGTAGTAGTAGTAGTGTGCTGGAGGGTTCACTGGAAAAGGCATACTTTTTATTTAAATTGATTTATAGTCCCGATATCTTTTGAAATTCTGCTAGTGCATTAAGGACTAATTTTTTTGGGTCTGGTATGTACAATTCATTTCATCTGTGTATAGGTATATTTTTTGTTAGAGTCCTTTAAATTCATTTACCTCTAATGTATTTCAATAATGAATGGCCAATGTTTCAATGGCAGTTGCAAAAAGCAATGGTGTTAGAGGACATCCTTGTAAAATACCACATTCTAGTCTGAAGTAGTTTAAAGTCATTTTGGTAATACTGACTGTGGCTTCTGGACTGGTATAATATAAATATAATGTAACCTCATTTATATCTGTGTTTAAAATGTAGTCGCCCTGCCTGGAGTTGTATAAATAGTGCATAACTGTGCTATTACCCTGGTTTAATGGAGTGAGCTTCAATGTCATTTTTTGTAAGGGGTCAGCAATTTAAAATAGGCCATGTGTCTGAGTTCATACAGTTATGTGTTTTTATTAGGTTTATGTAATTTTGCTGTGGATATTTAGAACCTTTCCCGTGTTAAGTAAATTGCTTCTGCTCTGTAATTGTAGTTTGCCAAGCATTGTTTTTTTTTTTTTTTTGTGTATGCTCTTGTGGTAGTGAATACATGAAAGCTTCGCTTCTGCTGCCTCCTTATCTTTTCACTGATATATTATTCATGCAGAGGTGTACTTGTCATTGAAGTAAACAAATGAAACCGATGTTGCACAAATTGGGGTTACGTGAAACTTTCGCAGAAGAAACCTCATAATATTATTGATTTTTCTAATTAGTGGGTTATTGAACCTTTATCAGTCTTTTATGTGACTATAAACATGCTGATTTCCTTTAAAAAGCTTTTATCTGTTCTGTGTGCTGCCATGTAATGTCATTGCCTGTCTGTCTCATTAAGATACACTTTATGTACCAAAGGGAAGGACATTTGGATGTGTGTTTTTAAAGGAAATGACAAATGGTAGGCAATAAGAAATAAAAAAAACATGTACAGAAACACTCTCACATTTGCAAAATGCACCAAAGATCTGGTTTATCAGCAATGATTTTGTTTTACTTTTACACAGTCAAATTCAATTCCTGGAGTTACAGGTTTTACAACCAGGTCTGTGTATAACCATTTTAGAACAGTGCAAACCTTCCATTGCAATTTAATTTTAGCCTGAAAACATGTATATTTCTAGTATGTTTCTATTATAAAACTTTCTGTTCTTTCATTTGAGTAAGGGAAAATGTAGTGTTCCAAAATTTAATTTTGATTTCTTAATATTTGATTTTTGAACTTGCAAAAGTAAATAAAATTAGATGTTACACTGTTCATTTCCTGCAATAAAACATTGACGGGTACAGTGCAATTTAATTTTCTTGTTTAAAATTGTGAACATTGGAAGTAATGCCCACGACTTGCTTGTATTCTAAGTATGTAACATTGTACCTTCTAATTATTTAATTACAGTTAACATGTAATACAGTGTCTGTTCTTTGTGAAAGTTGTGTGGACCTATTTGTAGTTAAAAATGTAATAGTTACAACAGATCAGTATTCTATGAAGGTTGTGTATTTTAAAATTGATAAATGGAATTGCTGTTCAACACTTTTTGACTTGCATGGTAATATGTGATTTGTTTTTTAATAAAGTTCTGTTACTCAGTTTGTTTAATGCAAATAAAAAAAATGTCTCCCACCAAGATTCTGCTACACAAGAAATTGTGCAACACTTTTATTTGCACAAAATGAATTTTGTAGGTTTTTCAGTTCAATTCGCTCTTCAAAAAATTAAGAACTCATTTAAAAATATGATTGTTTACTGTATATTATAATATACTGTTTAGAATGTTTGTTAAAACTTACCTTTTTTTGTAAATGTTTTAATTGTATTTATGTTATAGTTATTTAAAGATCCATTAGAGAAGGAAGGGCAGCTTGGTGGACCAATACTTGCACCAGAAGAAATAAAGACAATATTTGGCAGCATTCCAGACATATTTGATGTACACACTAGAATAAAGGTAATATACAATTTTGTTTCATAGCTTGTGAAAATAGTTTAATGCATAAATGAAATGTTGTTTACTACTTCCTTTAAGCATGGTAAGCATATTTTAAGATAGACTGACTGTGTTTAAAATTTTTTACTTAGAAAGGCCATTTTTAATGTAGTTTATTTGGTCATGTTTTATATACTAAGATGTACAAAAAACATTTTCAGTTTTTTTTTTTTTTTTTTAATTTCCAGGTTGACATATTTGCCAAATTGCACTGAAGGAAAGTTTAAAAGTTGATGTCTGTCTTAGGCAGTTTTAAAGATGACACTTTTTAAAAATCAGAAAGTATATTTACAGGGTCAGAAGCATGCACCTCTTAAATTGGACTGATATCATAAACATTGGGGTGCAAGGGGAAAAATAGACAACATTAATAATAACACTCATTGAAAGACACTGTAGGCTACATTGGAATTTGTATTTTTCATTTTTTATTTCTAGGAAATATTTATGCAGAATTTGTAATAATAAAAATTTTGATGTACATTTTTTTTTTTTTTTTTTTTGCTTGTGTTTCTGGTGCTTCATTTTTCATAATATAAACACAGCTCAACAATAGCATAATAATATTAAAAAAAAAAACTCCAGGTAAATTTGCATAGGAAACACAACAAAGTTAAACTATCAACATGAAAGGTTGACTCTAACTTTTGGCTAGAATGTATTGCTAAAGACTGATTTTTGTGCATGATCAAAATACAGTGTCTTCCAAACAAGATTACATTAAAACTAGCATTAATATTTGGCAAATACCATACTCCATTGCTCACTACCATGCATGAATCATGTTTCATTGTTTAAAGATTTCTAGGCTATTCAGTTTATTTCAGCGAACTAAGCTAAGCTTATATGTTTATGAGGCTGCTTTGGTAAGATAATTTTGCTGTCACCATCACTCTAGGCTACCAGATATGCTGAAAAGTCTGTTCAGATCCGCCTTTAAAAGTAAACTGTATAATGTAAATGACTGCTCAGTTACCTTATTGTCTGTTCATAAAAACCCATGTCTGAATCTGCTAGTTAGTTCTAACAAGGGGGCTTCGTCCCCTGCTCGCTTCGCTCGCCTACCCCCGGCGTTTTCAACCTGTGCCCGCTGGGCAGCCATAGTTTCAGACGCACGTTGTAAGAGCTTGCGTTGTTTTGAACCCGTGCTTGCCCTGCTTCTGCGGTTTGAGACGCGCGTTGTAGGCGTATATCCGTCAGTCGAGCTCGTTCGGTTTGAACCCGTGCCTGCTTTGCCTTCGCAGTTTCAGACGGTGGGTTGCGTTCGGCGTTTTGTACGATCCCAAGCAGCACATTACTCCTAACTTCACTGCGCAGTAGTGTCACGCACAATATGGCGGTGACGTCTGCGCCTTCACTACGCATTAGTGCCACTCACAATATGGCGGCAACGCCTGCGCCTTCTGTATTATGTCGGGTTTTACCATGCTGTGTAGGCGCCTTTGCCTTTCGTACTTTCCCGCGCCTTCCGACGCGCGATGTAGGCGTCTACACCTTCCGGGTCTGCCTCCGCTGTGTGGTGTGGACGTTTAACTGTCGTTTTTTCTGCCTTTATATTCTGTATCTTGCTGTGCATGTGTTTCGTGCCTAGGTTTTTTTGAAGTTGTTGTATTCCAGTTTTCATCATCTGTAACCTGCTCTCCATGTGTTTGGCCCCGTTCTTTAACCTCTTTATGACGTTTTACTTTGTTTCCTACTCTGTCTTTTATTTCTGACCTCGCTTTATCCTGCTTGCGGCATGTCAGACGGTTCGTAGTCTCTCCCGTTTCGCTCTGGGGGGGGGGGGGGGGGGGGGGGGGGGTGGCTTTGTGTGGCGCCTGCGCACGTTCGTAGTCTCTCCCGTTTCACTCTGGGGAAGGGGGGCTTTGTGTGGCGCCTGCACACTATGTCTCCTGCGTCCACGGGCAGGTCCCTGCGTCCATATCTGGTTTACCATTCTCGATTAGTAATATGGATATGGATGGTTCTCTAAGATTTTCTAAAATGGTTAACTGTGGAGGATGGCTTGGGGTCTTTGCTATTCTACCGCAGCATGTGTTTTAAGTCCAGAAGAGAAGGCAGCTTGGCACCAGTAAACTTCTCTGCTGACATCATTACCCATTGCATTCGTTTTGCAGTCTTTAACTAAGCAGGCGCCATTCCAGGATTTTATAGAAAATTGAATTGCAAAGAAATGAGTAATAGTAATTTGATCATTAATGTACCAAAATGTGAGTTTTTTTCTTTAGCAGTTTTGTGTTTTGTGTTGTATTGTGTTTTTCTATTTGTTTTTTTTTCTTCTAACTAGTCTTCACTTTCTTTTTTTATTATAGAATGAACTTCAAGAACTTCTAATGAGTTGGTCAGAAAATAAAAGTATTGGTGAAATCTTCCTAAAATATGTAAGAAAGTATTAATGTATCTTTGTTTATGAAACAGGCCATTATATAACGTGAATTTTAAATAATCTAGGACAAGTGAAGTCATAAGTATTCATTTGCCGAAGTAAAATTAAAAAGACAAACTCTTAATTAAATTTTTTTTTTTTTCCATTTTTGTCCCCCAATAGTCCAAGGATTTGATAAAGGCATATCCACCTTTTGTCAATTTCTTTGAAATGAGCAAAGAGACAATTGTCAAGTGTGAAAAACAGAAGCCACGGTTCCATGCTTTCTTGAAGGTATGTTATTTTACAGTATATTATTCTGTTTTTTTTCCTCCTATTTACTTTACATTTACAGTTTTATTTATAGTAAATATAACTTTCAGTATGCAGCGTAACAAGATTTAAGGAAATTATTTTCTGATAAAGTTCACATCTGGAAGTGAAAATTGAAATGGAGTATATGGACTTTATCAATATTTAATAATGCATTTTTTGATTTTGTTTTTGATTGTATGTCACGCTTCCAGTTTCAGTGTACAAATATGTAACTATGTAGACAACAAATGTCAGTCTTCAAAAAAATAATACAATTTTTTCTTTTAAAGTGATGGTTACTAAATTTGTTACTGTATATGCAAAGAACAGCATAAATAAAATAAGTATTTTAAAGTAAGTGGTATAATCTATTATTGCAAATATTATATTTTTGCTCATTATGTAAGGGCCCAATGTGATAGATAGTAATTACAAATATATATTTTATCGTGAAAGTGTCCACAATAGATAGTCTAGCATCATAGGATTTTTTATTTATTTATTTATTTTTTATTGGTGGACAACTTAATCATACAAATGCATAAATATTGTTCTTGAGCTTACTAACCTTATACATGTACACCTTGCAAAATTATCCCTGGAATCCTTAACAAGGCGTGCTGAACACTGCTAAGACAAGTCTCAAGGGCCGAACACAGATAGCTTAACAGTGGCTGACAACAACCCTGATCTCAGTTGTTTCCCACTGCAATGGCTTGAACAGTTTCTACCAGGTCCTAGCTACCTAAAAAGGATTTCACTGTACTGTATACCATAAGAAAGACCGTGACCCTACTCCCTTTATGATCACTGGACCACTTTCTGCTCCTAATTCTCTACATCTGAAATGATTTAACCTGAGTGTGCATGCTGATTATGTTACTGAACCTTTGATTACTTTAAAGATCCAAAAGATTACTTGTAGGTGTAAATGTGGATTATTAAGAGACAGCGGCTTCCACCTTAACCTGATTATGTGTGTACCAATAAACACACTGATGGATCATACTTTATTCTTTGTTAGTTAGTATTGCCTCATTTTCTTTTTATATTTTTTTCTTTTTTCTTCATCTTCTAAAGCACTTTGAGCTACATCATTTGTATGAAAATGTGCTATATAAATAAACATTGTTGCTGGCTATTTTTAGAGGTGGCTAGATTCTGTTCATCAGTGACAAGTATTTTTTTTTTTGTTTTTTTTTTTAACTTCAACTTCTTGGATTGTTTTCTTTTCTGCAACCCAGCTTTATTGTTGTCAAGCGGTGCTTAAATGTCAGCACATGATTTTGCTTACTACATCTGTTATTTTACGATTGTGTGTTATTAAATTCAGGGCAAGTAGATGTCTTTGATTATTGTCACTTTTACCTTATTAAGGAAATAGTTCAGAATTACTACTACTGAAATACCGTAGTTCAGTAATTCATGCCAGCTTCGAGAGTGTGATGTTGTCCCTAGTCAGCTGTGAGCTGCAATTGTTTTAACTTGTTGTGTCACACGTTTGAATAAGGGAGTTAGAAATGATAGCAATATTAATCTTTAATAAAGCCTCATGCATACGTAATCACATAAAGAAACAAAGGGTTTGCATTCATTCTCAAATACAGTAATCCCTCACCTATCACGGGGGTTACGTTCCAGAGCCCCCCGCGATAGGTGAAAATCCGCGAAGTAGCAACCTATATTTATTTTATTATTTATACATATTTTAAGGCTTTATAAACCCTTCCCACACTCTTATAAACCTTTCTCACTCTCTTGTTAACCTTTCCCACACTCTTATAAACACGTCCTATGCTCTTAAACACTTTCTACATTCTTAAACACCGCAGACCAACACTGCACACTGCACGCAGCGATCAGACGTCAATGTGTCTGCACTCGCTTTGTGAAGGGGGGCAGCTGAACTCACGCTGAGCAGAAATGGACTTTGTGCTGCTTCTGCCAAAATGCCTGCTTGTCGCTCTGCGCATTCGGAAGGAGGAGGAATGTGTGTGTGGTTTTGTGAGGGCTGAACGGACGTTCGCTCAAACCCCCCTCCCCGGAGGCGCAGTTCGCATTGTCAAGGGGGTGGGGAGCTGAATGAGCGCTAAGGAGAAGTGGACTTTGTGCTGGCTTTGTGCTGCTTGTTGCTCTGCCTGTCAATAATTTAAAAGCCTGTACATCACCAATTTTCCTGTCTCACTGTCTTGTCTTGCATGAAGTTAAAATGTTTTATAATAGTGAGATGTTACTCATATCCTTAGCCCGACATCCACATATATGTGTTAACAAAGTGTGTTTTATAAGTTTACATGTGTTTAAAGCATGTGGGATGGGTATTTTAAGGCTTAAACTATAAAAATGTTTATTTATATGGTCTTTCTATATCGCAGATTTTCTCCTGTTGCTGATGGGTCTGGAACATAACTTCCGCAATAGGCGGGCAATCACTTGTATTTAAAAACCCGCGAAGTCGTGAATCCGCGAAAAGTGAACCGCGAAATAGCGAGGGATTACTGTCTATTAGACAGAGCTGGAATTATTTGGTGAACCATCCACCCATTAGTTTTTTAATCACCTTATCTGTATCCTGTGGTTGACTTGCAAAGGTAACAGAGCTGCTCCATATGCACTTACCAAAGTAACATTTGCCAGATATTCATGTGGTTCATCTCATAATGATTTGAAACATGATGCAAATCTCTATAATGGTAAGACTTGTAATATGTTAACTAAAAGTGTATAAACACAGATATGCAGTTTGCAGTGCTTCTAAACCAACATACAGTAGTTCGTTGTAGAAAAGTAGGTGACAAACACTAAATATTTGCTGTTTTTTTTTTTTTTTTGGTTTTTGAGCCGGAGTACCATTATTTGATATTACTACTAAAGCATGACAAAATCAATGAAAGTACATATGACACCTAGTTGAAATGTACTGTGATAAAAACTGGGCCGGGTTCAAATAATGGAAGGTTTATGAATCACAATTACTTCTAAAGTTGCAAAACACAAGCACAAATAACAGGTTCTCACTTCTCACAATACTCTCTTTTCTCACCACTTCTCTGCCCTCCTCCAGTCGAGTGTTACATCATGTCCTCCTAGCTCTGACTAGCCTGGATAAGCGAGTACAGTCTCTTTTATTAAGGACTCGGGTGTCACTGCCCAAAGGAAGTACAGTAATCCCTCCTCGATCGCGGGGGTTGCGTTCCACAACCCCCCGCGAAAGGTGAAAATCCGCAAAGTAGAAACCATATGTTTATATGGTTATTTTTATATTGGCATGCTTGGGTCACAGATTTGCACAGAAACACAGGAAGTTGTAGAGAGACAGGAACTTTATTCAAACACTGCAAACAAACATTTGTCTCTTTTTCAAAAGTTTAAACTGTGCTCCATGACAAGACAGAGATGACAGTTCCGTCTCACAATTAAAAGAATGCAAACATATCTTCCTCTTCAAAGGAGTGCACGTCAGGAGCAGAGAATGTCAGAGAGAGAGAGAGAGAAAAGCAAACAAATCAATAGGGCTGTTTGGTTTTTAAGTATGCGAAGCACCGCCGTATAAAGCAGTTGCAATGAAGGCAGCAGCTCACACCTCCTCCGTCAGGAGCAGAGAATGTCAGAGAGAGAGATAAAAACAAACAATCAAAAATCAAGCCCTTCAAGCTTTTAAGTATGCGAAGCACCGTGCAGCATGTCGCTTCACGAAGCAGCTGCACGGAAGGGAGCAACGTGAAGGTAATCTTGTAGCATTTTCAGACGAGCGTCCGTATTGTCTAGGTGTGCAAACAGCCCCCCTGCTCACACCCCCTCCGTCAGGAGCAGAGAATGTCAGAGCGAGAGAGAGAGAGAAAAGTAAGTTGGGTAGCTTCTCCGCCATCTGCCAATAGCATCCCTTGTATGAAATCAACTGGGCAAATCAACTGAGGAAGCTTGTACCAGAAATTAAAAGACCCATTGTCTGCAGAAATCCGCGAACCAGCAAAAAATCCACAATATATATTTAAATATACTTACATATAAAATCCGCGATAGAGTGAAGCCGCGAAAGGCGAAGCACGATATAGCGAGGGATTACTGTACTTCCAGTTTATATAGAAGTCCCACATTTTAGAGATCACATCTCCCTGCAGCGTCCCCTTGTGGCACCCATAGACCCCAGCAGGGCTGTGCTGCTGGAGTACAACTCCCGGCATTTTCTTCTGGTTCCTGAATTGGTGCTGATACAGGAGGCTGCTACTATGTAGTATCTGGGGGGAATAAACTTCCCCCAGGGACAGTCCTTCCCTGTTTTCTTCTGTCATGGCCAGGGAAGGTATAAAGTCCATGTCCGGTAGGGATGCCTGTCCATTTATTTGGGGCCTCCTGTCCGGATAAGGGATCTTCTGGACTCCTGACTGGGCCACTCATCCATCTTGTGCCTCCTACATTACAAAGGTTAGTGGGATGCTACTCCAGTTAGGAGTAATTTCTGCAGGTACAGTCAGCCCAGTTCAGTGGTTAATTCTGGATTAGTACATAGAATAAGCAAGAACATAGTCTAATAACTCGTGAGAGACTCCTTGAAAATAAAGACTGTTTTATAAGAATTCTGGAAGAATTCATTGAGTTCTGAGATTTGATTTACAAAAGTAATCTGCTCATATTATGAAATAAAAATATGTAAGTCAGTTGTGTCTTTTAGCAACAAATTCAGACCCTGCTTTAAGTTGGCAGATTCATTGAGTGGATGGATAGATAGAAAACATTTCTTTAGTTAAATACATACATTTTTGGATAGTAGTCAGTTTTGAATATCCAGAATTAACTCTGCTTTTAGGGTCTGATGCAAACACAAAGTTGTGATTTTTTGCAACTTTATATTCTCTACTGTATGAATTTTAATGCCTATATGTAATAAGTGGCTAGAAAAATGTTGGTCAGACATGCAAATAAGAATTTGTTGTTACTACTACTGCTACATAAAGTATAGCTTCGTAAATAAATGCATAAATTGTATATACCCAAATAGATTAAATATTTTAAGTATGTTCTGTAATGAAAAAAAAATCTGATTAATTACAGTATATTTCATAACAGTTAATATTTCTCACCGGCTGAACTTTGCCTATGCAGAAAGGTGCTGATTGATCACCTCATTAGATCAAATACAAAAAGAATGTGTACCTATATAGGTATTTATTAAATTAGGTTTTAGTAATTACCTGTGTTCATAAGGTAATAAGTACTTAATACAAATAGTTTAAAATACTCAGTGCACCGCACCCTAAGTAAACAGCCAGCCCTCTGTACAAATTGACAATATTTCTTTATTTTCATCTTTAAGCCAAAACGAGTATCTCAAAATAAAAACTACTTGAGATAAGTGACCAAACTTAAATAGAAGTGGTCAAAAACTTCAAAAAACTTACCTGAAACAAAACTAAAAATAAAAGATTAAATCAAAATAGTATAGAAATCAAAAATAAAATTGAACAAAAATAACTTGCTCTTGGAACATAATTATACTTGTACAAAAATCACTGTTCAATTCTTGTTAAATGTTTGATTAGCTTATTTATAAAGTGTCTGTCTTTTTAAAATAATTGATGCAAACATTTAGTGGAGCAAGTCTACGAAATTGTTTAATACCAAATTCATAATGTTTAAGATCTGTGAATCTAAAACATTCAAGCAATTAATTGAAAATAATGATTTGATATGCCTATGGAAATGTGGTTTTATTGTTTTGATTACTGCTGTCTCTTCATAGTTGTTCTTTCTTTTCATGTTTATTGTTAGTGTAAATCTTTGAAAATATTTTAATTATGTTTTTAAAGTATTTTATATTGCTTTTTGTTAGTGTATTGTTAAAACAACCTTGATGCTAATTTTAGATTAACCAGGCCAAACCTGAATGTGGGCGACAGACCTTGGCTGAGTTGCTTATACGTCCTGTTCAGAGACTACCAAGCATTGGTCTTCTTCTAAATGGTAATGTAATTGTTTTTTATTTCTAAAATATAAATTTTTTTATTGCATCCAGATTTTACTATAAATGTAATGTTGTAGCACAAATTTTCAAGTTAATAAGATTTGAATTGTGGTATGGAGTTTCATTATTTCTGCTTTACTTTTTTTGTTAGATATCAAGAAGCATACTGCGGATGACAATCCTGATAAAGTAACTTTAGAGAAAGCTAATGAATCCCTTAAAGAAGTAATGACGTAAGCATTTTTGTGGATTTTTATTTTTTTAAGTAAATTTCTTTTTTTTTTTTTTTTTACTTTTGAGGTATCTAAAAGTTTACTGAGTATTAACATTAAACAATGTAATTTAAGCATGAGACACATTTTAACATTGTATTTTATTGTATTATTGTAAAATAGGTTTTTGTTCTCAGTTTTGGCCTTCAACGGATAAATATCTTTCAAGTCAAACTTTTTTTTTTTTTTTTTGATCACTTGAAATTACATTCTAAAGCAAGTATATTTTATACATTTTTAAAAATAGCTTGTTGTTATGTTTTATAATGGAGGTGAAGGGATACCAGAGTTCCAGTGTGATGAGAAGCCTTAAAATTTACCAAATACGTCCATTTTTCAAGCCAACAATGTTATTGAATATTGATCCACGCCTTGAGATTACACACACATCAAAACAGTGTATCAATATAATTCTAATAAGAAAAAAAGCAAACCACTGTTGCTAGATTTGGCCATTTTTAAAGGAGACCTGGTGTGGACTTCACTTTGCCAAGTTCGTCTTACTCTGCAGCATCTTTCAGGGCCAGGCATATGGATTCACCTCGGAAAGTCCTCGCCAAGCGCTTTAATTGACATTCAATGTTGATGCCTAGATGTGAATTACTGTCTCAGTTCCGTAGACTACTAGATGATGATAATGAAAAAAGTCACATGATTGCATATATTCTTTCACTGTATGTTAGCATTTTCCTTTACTTTGTAAGGATGCTGCCTGCAGTAGTTAAATTGATAAAGCATGTGTGCTTCAGTGAGAGTGAGAATTGTGACACAGCTAAAGCCTGTCCTAGCAGGCATTGAACGCAAGGAAGGGAAAACACCTGAATAATAATGTTCTATTAAATATCAATAAAGTTCTAATAATAATAACTTCAGCATTGTCTAATAATTGCTTTCCTCAATATCTTCCATTCATTGATCTATTTATCTTTTTTCACCACTAAAGGCACAATAATAATAATTATAATAAAAAAGTGATCCATCTATTTCCTAACCCACTGATCCAGGGTAGGGTCGAAGGTCAGCTGAAACTTATCTCAGCAAGCAACAGATGCAGGGCAGGAACAACACCCAGACAGGGCACCAGTTCATCAAAGGGACGAAAACACACAACTAAGTTTAATCAGGTTAAAGTTTAGTAAGTTCAGTAAAAATGTTTTGGCATAGGCAGAGTGAACTGTCATTCTTGTCTCACAGTGCCAACTTTTACATGGAGTCTGTGTTTTCTCCCCACGTATTTAAGGATTGATTTGACATCAGTATCAGTAAATTTACTTATTCAAAAACGATGAGCTCAGTTTTTATTTTTATATCCTCCGCAAGAGTGAACTCCTCATGCATTTAAAAAAATTGTTTTGTAGCACTTCAGTCTGTTATATTGTACATTCTGCTGTCATTTACTGAGTGTGTGGTGGGTTGTGGTTTTTTTTTTTTTCCCCCTCTTCCTTTGACCATGCTTATGTAAGACATGCCATGGAATAGGTGAGTTGGCCCTTTAAAAAAAAAAAATAACTTTTGTTAAAAAAAATACAATACAGTGTAATCAATTCAGTTCAGATTTATAGTTATGTATACTAAGTGCAATGAAACTTTGCTGCCACTTGACTTGCATCTTCCTCCATAGGTTTTGTATTAAGTTGGCATTGCAAGCAGACAAATGAGTAAGAAACACATCCTTACCTGAAGAAAATAGTACCAATTATCTGTTTCAAAATTATTTCTAGTTTCCTTTCGTTACTACAAAGATGACTCATAAATGCGTATGGCATGTTTTCTTAAATCTAAATCTTTGCTCCTTCAAAGTGGATGGTACTGTAATTGATAAGTTTTTAGGCTTTTTCTTTCACCCATCAACCCCTCTGTAAACAGTAAGGAAGACAAGGTATTTTTAAAATTTATAAAAAAAAAAAAAAAAACACAAATGCTTCACTTTAGAATACAATGTCAAGTGGCACATTATTATAGGCCATGATTGTGAAGAAATAACTTGAATTTGAAAAATACCAAGCTTATCCCTTAACTGGGCTAGAAAAATAGAAATGAACGTTTTCTTAAAATGTTTAAATTCTTCATATCAAACATGTTTTAAAATTGCTAGCTTAAAGTGTGTTTAGTGTGATTGTTTGCTAAGTAAAATACACTTTTAATGGTCATTCTACAGACATTTATTGGCTGTTAAAATTGCATCTTGTAACAATGATGGCATGTTGTTTTTTTTTGTGGAAAATATTTATTAAAAGGTGGTACTGTGGTATGGGTTTGTCTCCCAACCACCACACTAACAAATTTGAGATGTGTTAAATGGGTCTTATAATGCACCGAATTGGCTTGTTCTTTAAATCTTTTTTAAAACCCAAGCATTTGCTTGCTTTTTAAGTGTTAATACTGATGTTTTCGGTAAACTACAATGTTCTTTTCTGAATCTTACAAGACAAATGCCTTGAGGATTGTATATATTTTTTCATCACATGCACGGTCAATAGAATTTGTGCCTGAATTTTCTGTTTGAACTTTTAGCCACATCAATGAAGATAAAAGAAAAACAGAGAGTCAAAAACAGATATTTGATGCGGTTTATGAAGTAGATGGTTGTCCTGTAAGTTGAGTTTTGCTCGTTTGCATTTTCTTCTTTTCAGTAATTTAAATAATTTTATCTTTAATTTCCTTCAGCGGTGTAGTATAATTAATCAATGTAGATCTTCTTGAAACATTGCTAAACCTTGATCTTGTGTTGACATCTGTCTCAAATTTTGATGTCTCAAATGTGCCTGTTTTAGGTATATCTCTTTCATTCAGAGTTCTGTATTGCTAAATTTTCTTGTGGGCTTGGTCTTTAAAAGTATTTGTGTAAGTCTTTTTTAAATACCCTAAGTTCTTGTCTATAAGCCGGACTCATGTATTAGCCGGAGACCAAAAATCATACGAATTTTTAAAATAAAATCGTATCATAGATAAGCCGGACTCATGGATAAGCCGAACGTACTATAACCTATAACTAATAGAAGGGAGGGAGGTCAGTGGTCTCACTCGCGCCCATTTAATTTCTTTAAGGGGGGAGAGAGTGTGAGATATTGGCGTCTCTCTCACTCCCCGCATGGCGCGGTTGGAGCGGCCGGAGCGCGTTCTTTCTGCTCTGGGCGTCGCCGAGTCAACACGAGCGCGTAGCGGTCATTTAAATTGTGATTTTATATGTAAGCATATTTAAATATATATCGCGGATTTCTGCGGACAATGGGTCTTTTAATTTCTGGTACATGCTTCCTCAGTTGGTTTGCCCAGTTGATTTCATACAAGGGACGCTATTGGCAGATGGCTGAGAAGCTACCCGGCTTACTTTTCTGTCTCTCTTGCGCTGACTATCTGTGATCCTGACGTATGGGGATTGAGCAGGGGGGCTGTTTGCACACCTAGACGATACGGACGCTCGTCTAAAAATGCTGAAAGATTATCTTCACGTTGCTATCTTTTGTAAAGCTGATTCCTGAAAAGACATGCTGCACAGTGCTTCGCATACTTAAAAGCTCGAAGGGCACGTATTGATTTTTGACTGAAAAACAAACTCTCCCTCTCTCTCTCTTTGTCTGCTCCTGATGGAGGGGGTGTGAGCTGCCGCCTTCAACAGCTTTGTGCCGCGGTGCTTCGCATACTTAAAAGCCAAACAGACATATTGATTTGTTTGCTTCACTCCTTTGAAGAGGAAGATATGTTTGCATTCTTTTAATTGTGAGACGGAACTGTCATCTCTGTCTTGTCATGGAGCACAGTTTAAACTTTTGAAAAGGAGACAAATGTTTGTTTGCAGTGTTTGAATAACGTTCCTGTCTCTCTACAACCTCCTGTGTTTCTGCGCAAATCTGTGACCCAAGCATGACAATATAAAAATAACCATATAAACATATGGTTTCTACTTCGCGGATATTCTTATTTCGCGGGTGGCTCTGGAACGCAACCCCCGCGATGGATGTATAAGCCGGACTTAAGTATAAGCCGATATTCTATTTTTTCATTTTCACAACTTTTTTCCTTAGATAAGCCGCGGCTTATAGACAAGAACTTAGCATATTTAAATTTCCTTATATAATATACAGCATATAATCTGTGCTTCTTGAATAACTGTTCTAAAATAGATTTTTGATGGCAATGTAGAAGATTTAGGATTTGCTATCCTTTTACCTTAATTCTCCTTTCAAAGGCTTTGTTTTTCTTTCCATGACCATGCCTCATGCATAATTTGTAGTGACTGGAAGGTGTGCAATGTGACTAGTGTTGATAACAGTCCTATTTAGTCTCAGGGAATTAGGAGATTGTGCACTAGTTCTTAATTAATAGAAGTACTTCCTGAAAATGCTCAATTGAAATAAACATTCTTATAATATAAGCAAATTCTTTTCTGTAATAAAGATCTTGACTACCACCATATATTAAAACAAAAGCTTATTTTTAAAGTTAAGAAGAAGGAAATCCTAAGAAGATGCAAGGTGTTTTTCTTGCTAAACCACAAATGGCAAATGTCCCGGTATAGAAGACAATCAAATCAGTGATAACCTGGATTAAAATAAAATGGTATTCCTCTTGCTCCCAATAATCCATTTCAGATTCTTTTTGGGACAGTGAAAGGGATATGTGACTTGTCAATAAGGCTGCCGCATTGAGTCATGTTCCTTGTAGGAAACTGATGTAGAAAGTGTTCAGACCCTTGCACTTTCTGCCCTGTTATGTTGTAAATTTAATTTGAAATGGATACATTTTCCATTTTGAAATCAGCTGTCATCTCACTAAACTCTAGTATATACATTTGGGATTGTAGCACTAGGAGGTAAGCTCTGTGACATGGGAGAAAATGTAACACTCTTTCTGTTTTCCTTGACTGCTTAATTTTAAATTAAACCTCTGTGCTTTTTGAGCTCACATAGATGTTATCTACGATTGGTTTTCGGGGCTGCTTAAATCTCACGAGTGTGTGTATAATTGTGGATTGCTGTAGCATGTCTCAAGTTAATGAACATTAGATATAATCTTTTTTTTTTTTAATAAAGTATGTTAAAGTACTAACACAGGGGAAGGCCTGTCTTGATTTTGTATTTTTAATAATCAGGAAAGATTTGAGGGTGTAGAGGTGATTAAACCACTAGGTCAAGTGACCATAATACGATTTAATTCTCTGTTCTCAAAGAGAAGTCACGTTTAACTTTATTAGGGGAAATTTTGAGCAAAGTAAAGTGTAAAGGAGATGTTTTGGTAAAATGTAAGGAGAACAGACTGGGATTAGCTTTTAAATCTGGAGACAGTCGAGGAGCAGTAGAACAGGTTTAAAAATGTTTTACTTTACAGTAATGCAGGACAGGTACATACCTGAATTTGGAACTAGTAGGAAATAAAAAAAAAACAAAAAAACGAAACACTGCAGTGGTTAATATATATTTGAAAAAGAAGCTGGAAAGACATAAAACCATCTGTGTAAGGCATGTAAGACTAATGTTGATCGCAGGGAATATGAGACCATTGAAAGTATATTGGGAAGCTAAAAGGCATTTATAGAGGAATATAACAGATAAGGTGAAAAATTACCCAAAGAGATTCTTTTAGTATTTAAGTAGTAAAAGATCAGTCAAGGAAATGCATCAAGAACTGTAAAAGGGGGATTAAAAAAATGAAATATTAGATGCTATGAACTTTCATTTTCTTGATGTCTTCACATGTGAGGAAGTGGATAACCTATAAGTGGTTAAAGGGACTACTAAGGAGGTGCTGAGTGATTGGGAAGTTGTAGAGGGAGTGGTGCTTCTTAGATTAAATAGGTTAAAAACAAACAAATCCTCAGGACCAGATATTTATCAAGTTCTTAAGGAGGTTAGAAAGTACACATGCAAATCCTTGATGCATACTTTTAGGCTGGGGAAATTCTGAAAGACTATAAAATTTCAAATATTATACTGTTATATAAATAGGACAATCAGGTACATCCATGTAACTATAGGCCATTAATCTTAACTGCATCACTGGTAAATTAATGGAAGGAATTATTAAAGATGAGGTTGAGCATCACATGGCAAGAGCAGGAATTTTACTGAACAGTCGACATCAGTTCAGAAGAGGGAGGTAATGTTTTACTGACATGCTGGAATTCTATTGTTTATGATATTTATCTTTCAGAAAACATTTGATAAAGTGTCACATGAGAGGTTGGGCATCAAACTAAAAGAGGTGGGAGTTCAGGGTGTTATATTTAGATGGGTGCAAAATTGTCTCAGGCACATGAAGCAGAGGATTATGGTGTGAGAAACCCTGTCAGAATTGGTTGATGTTAAGAGTGGTGTCCCACAGGAGTCATTGCTGGGTCGCTGGTATTTTTAAGATACATAAATGATTTGGATAGGAGTTTAAGTAACAAGCTGGTTAAGTTTGCAGATAATACCAAGATAGCTGGATTGGCAGATAATCTAGTATCCTTTTGAATCATTACAGAATGACATGGACAACATACAGTGCATGCTTGAGCAAATTTGTGGCAAATGAAATTTAATGTAAGTAAAAATATTTGGTTTGAATACACATTAGGAGGGCTGAAAATCGAAGGTCCACTTTATAAGAAGAATTTAGTAGTGGGCTCAACCCTGACAACTGCCAGAATATTATGTAGCACAGTGTGTAGAATACCAGTCGAAGGAGGTTATGCTCAAGCTTTATAATGCACTAGTGAGGCCACATCTAGAGTAATGTGTGAAGTTTTGGTCTCCAGGCTACAAGAAAGGATATAGTAGCGCTGATAAAAAGTCTTAGAATTGCATTTAGGCTTTTACAGGATTACAGATTAAGAGGAGACATGACTGAAGTGTTTATAATTCTGAAGGGAATTAGTACAGTATATCAAAACTGTTACTTTAAAAGTTCATCAAAAACATGGGGACACAGTTGGAAACTTGTTAAGTGTAGATTTCACACAAAAATTAGGAAGTCCTTGACACAGGGAACCATAGACATATGGAATAAGTTACCCAGTAGTGTGGTAGACATAGGGCTTTAGGGACTTTCAAAACTAGACTTGATGTTATTTTGGAAGAATTAAGTGGATAGGACTGGGGAGTTTTTCATCTTGATTATCCCAATATTCTGTGAAAATAATCACTAAGTCAGTAAATTACTGGAGATTAACGTCAAATAAAATGTCAATATCAAAAGAGGATGTTGTCCTTGGTAGCTTGTTTAAATCCAAGCAGTCTGGGTGATGTATCAACGGTTTTTTAAATGTCCAGGTGAAAGGAGATCTTCTAACGGAAGTGAAGTCTCTCTCTTTCTCTCTCTCTCTCAGAACACTTTGATCTTAGCAAGAGATGGCGCAGATAAAATACTATCTACAGTTCCTTTTACTCTTAGGTTGCAAGTTGCCTGGTCATTCTAAACTATCATCATACACTTTGATTAACTTGAAAGAAAGTATATGTACAGTCATGGACGAAATTATCGGCACCCCTGGAATTTTCCCAGAAAATGCACCATTTCTCCCAGAAAATTGTTGCAATTACAAATGTTTTGGTATACACATTTATTTCCTTTATGTGCATTGGAACAACACAAAAAAAACAGAGAAAAAAAGCCAAATCTGACATCATGTCACTCAGTACTCCAAAAATGGGCCAGACAAAATTATTGGCACCTTTTCAAAATTGTGGGTAAATAGTTTTATTTCAAGCATATGATGCACGTTTGAACTCACCTGTGGCAAGAAACAGGTGCTGGCAATATAGCAATCACACCTGAAGCCAGTTAAAAATGGAGAAAAGTTGACTCAACCTTTGTGTTGTGTGTCTGAGTGTGCCACACTAAGCATGGAGAACAGAAAGAAGAGCAGAGAATTGTCTGAGGACTTGAGAACAAAAATTGTGGAAAAATATCAACAATCTCAAGGCTACAAGTCCATCTCCAGAGATCTTCATGTTCCTTTGTCCACTGTGTGCAACATAATCAAGAAGTTCACAACACATGGCACTGTAGCTAATCTCCCTGGACGTGGAAGGAAGAGAAAAATTGATAAAAGACTGCAACGAAGGATAGTCCGAATGGTCGATAAACAGCCCCAATCAACTTCAAAATATATTCAAGCTGTTCTGCAGACTCGGGATGCAACAGTGTCAGTTCGAACTATCCGTCGACATCTGAACGAAATGAAACGCTATGGCAGGAGAGCCAGGAGGACCCCACTGCTGACGCAGAAACATAAAAAAGCCAGATTGGAGTTTGCCAAAATGTACTTGAGGAAGCCAAAATCCTTCTGGGCAAAAGTCTTGTGGACAGATGAGACCAAGGTAGAGCTTTTTGGTAAAGCTTATCATTCTACTGTTTACAAAAAAACGGAATGAGGCCTACGAAGAAAAGATCACAGTGCCTACAGTCAAACATGGTGGAGGTTCTAAGATGATTTGGGGATGTTTTGCTGCCTCTGGCACTGGATGCCTTGACTGTGTGCATGGCATCATGAAATCTTAAGACTACCAGAAGATATTGGGGCGCAAAGTACGGCCCAGTGTCAGAAAGCTGGGTCTGCGTCAGAGGTCATGGGTGTTCCAGCAGGACAATGACCCCAAACATACCTCTAAAAGCATCCAGAAATGGTTGAAGACAAAGTGCTGGAGAGTTCTGAAGTGGCCAGCAATGAGTCCAGATCTAAATCCGATTGAACACTTTTGGAGAGATCTCAAAATTGCTGTTGGGAGAAGGCGCCCTTCAAATCTGAGAGACCTTGAGCAGTTTGCAGAAGAAGAGTGGTCGGAAATTCCAGTTGAGAGATGTAACAAGCTTGTTGATGGTTATAGGAAGCGCTTGATTTCAGTTATTTTTTCCAAAGCGTGTGCAACCAAATATTAAGTTGAGGGTGCCAATAATTTTGTCCAGCCCGGTTTTTGAGTTTTGTGTGCAGTCATATTTGGCTTTTTTTCTCTGTTTTTTTGTGTTGTTCCAATGCACATAAAGGAAATAGACGTGTATACCAAAACATTTGTAATTGCAACAATTTTCTGGGAGAAATGGTGCATTTTCTGGGAAAATTCCAAGGGTGCCGATAATTTCGGCCATGACAGTACATATACTTTCTTTCAAGTTAATCTAAGTGTATAATGATAGTTTAGAATGACCAGGCAACTTGCAACCTAAGAGTAAAAGGAACTGTAGATAGTATTTTATCTGCACCATCTCTTGCTAAGATCAAAGTGTTCTAAGAGAGAGAGCCATGACTGTAGATAACAAAATAGTGCCATAGAGTGTGTTTAAAGCTCATTATTCAGTAGTCTGTTTGAGCAAAACTTGAAATTGAGGCAGATTATAACTTGCTCTTTAATATAGTGACAGCATTTTCAAAATAATCATTTTATTCCTTCCGGATATGGCCATACATCTAGATTTTTTTTTTTGTGCACCACCAGGTCTTGGTACCACTGGGAACTCTCATTTGCCATGCATTCCATCTTTGCAGAGAGGAACACTGGTACACTCAGAGTGAAATATACAAAGACAAACAAGAATGTGCAGACTCTACACAGACCATGACCGTAAATGGATTTGAACCCGTGACATTGGTTCTGTGAAGCAGCATGGCTAATTAATGAGCAGGAGACTGTGTCTAATTGTGGTGTGCAACATATTGATATCCTGTCAAAATGAGGAAACGTGGTACTTTTGGGATGTAATACAGGATCAGGAGCAATGATTAAAAGTTAAGGAATTGTGTAACTGGTCAACCCTTGTGAATTATAATTGTAAGCTGTGAGGCAATGAGATTCAGAAACTGCAGCTGTTAATGTGCTTTTTGACTAGAACTCTTGGGGAGTCCTGTACTGTGGTATAGGGTTGTGCCAAATGAAAACCTCAAATTTTAAAATGATATAGTAAAAACATTTCTGTATTTTCGAAAACCGAAGTAAATGGTAGTTTTCAAAGATATTGTGCACTGCTCTTAGTTCTTCCACTCTCCGATGCACTGGAGGCTCCATAAGCCCCACCCAAGCTTTTCCAGGCTGAGGGCTAGAGCTTTTAGAGGAACATCAGCTTGAGTTGACTTAGAGTGCTATTATGGGGATCAACCATGACCTATATAGGCGTGTAGGTTGGAGTTGGTGCTGGAGAATTGGGGAGGGTGTTATCTGTTATTTGTTTACTTGCACTATTGTCTGAAAGCTGACATTGATACCAAAGTCGAGATTTTAGTGTTGTCTCCAACACTTCTGTGACACCAACTTAAAAGTAACAGAGCAAAATGAAAAAAATTTATTGCAGCATTTAAAACAGCACATTAAGTGGTACATATTTAGATAAGACTAGAATTGTCTTAATTTGTATTTCTTACAGGCCAATCTGCTGTCATCTCATCGAACTCTAGTACATAGAGTTGAGACTGTAGCACTTGGCGATAAGCCCTGTGACCGGGGAGAAAATGTAACACTCTTTCTGTTCAATGACTGCTTAGAGGTAAGATTTTTATTTAATCATATTCATGAGAACTTTTAAAAAGTTTAAAACATAATAAAGTTCAAATCAGATGTTCAGTGTCTTGACAAATGTATAAGTATTTCAGTAAAAAAAATGTGATTTAATGAAAAAGAAGTAATCCTGTAGCATTTTTAATAGATGTTTTTTAAAACTCTATCTGCATTGTAAATTTTTAAACATACACTACATATGTAATTTTAAAAGAGGTCATTGCTCAAGTTAGTATTTTTGAGCAGTTACAGACGGATGACTGTTGTATTAAGTCAATTCTTAAGAAAACCTAATTCATAAATGGTTATAAGTCAAAGTAAACTCATTATAAAGGAAAACTAAGATGATTTGACTGTTGAAGAAAAAAAAAACTTATGATTTCAAACTGCATAACTATTTCTCCAATTATTTGATTTTTTTTAAATAATAGCGTCTTGTGGAAATCAATGAAACTTAACAGCACTTTTCCTGATCTGGGAAAAACAGATTTTAAAAATAATGTGTCACTTGGTAGTGTTGCAAATCTAATGGTAAAAACCTCTAGGTTCTCATGGAAAATCATGTTCCTGTATCATATGAAATGTAAATCTTTTGGTTTATACATCAGATGTTATAAAATTCACACATATCCAATAATGTTTTTATATTAATATTTATGATGCTGAAAGTGTATGAAGTTGATGTACAAAACAGACACAATCTTGTACACATTTTTTGTACAAACTCAAACCTATTCTTTCATCCTTCCCTCATTAAATAATAATAAAACTGTAAAAGCTGCTAGCACATTGCCACGCAGAAAAATGACATACTATCTAGTGCAACAATAATGGATTCATTACTAGCTTCTCAGTAAAGGAACAATAAATGTAAATGCTATTTTGGCCAGTGGAATATGCTGTCCTACATAAAGTACAGTTCTTTTGATGTGAGTGGAAATTCTTGACTGCATGTAAAATCATTGTGTTTTTTTGTCTTTTATATGTAAGAATTGCATAGAACTTGCTATTGTGAATTAGGATTTATGCCTGCTTTTAAGTTCAAGTTTAAACACTTTCAGCTATGTGCCAGGTTTTACTTGCTATATGCTTGATGCTTAGTAGCATAAGGTATCCTGGAGGAAAAGGGAAGTGTTAATATTTATCAAAGGGAAAATGCGAAGTCTTGACAGTGGTAAACAACAGGGAAAGATACTTTTCTAGAAAATAATTATTAATGCCTCATTTGCATTAGTATGTATCTAACCCTAAATTAATCCCGAAGTCTGAAAGAGTAGCAGCATGCTATAATGGGTTCAATTTGGTCCCAGATCATTACAAATTCACAGTAAATATGCACAGTTCTTACTTTCCTTAATGAAAATTTGCTTTGCTTTCCTCAGTTGCTTAACGAGTCAGTATGTGGTCCCAAAAACTGTGACTTCTCGGTGTACTTCAACTCTTTGTGCTGTTAACACATTAGTTACAGGCAATGCTGCTATACCAGACAATGTTTTTATAAATAATGGTTAAGCCTTCTGGCATCCATTCTTTACCTGATATAATTATAATCCTTTACATATTCATGTAGCATACTGCATTAATTTTAAAATAGTATAAAATATATTTGAATTTTGTAGATTTCACTGCTCTATATCCCAGTCTTGTATAAACATATTCCAAACCATAACTATATCAGAAAACTGATGTTTATGCATATTTCAATGCAAAGGTTAATTCATTTTATCCTTCATATTTTACTTTAACTGTAGACTGCTCACTGTTAGAGGTATATGCATTTTGTTTAATCTATTTTGTGAATACACTGTATATTTATCTATGCTTGTACTCAAGTTGATTAGATAAATCTATAGCTCCAAAGGATGAAATCTTTTGATTATTATTAAAGCAGATTAGCTAAATGAACGAATGTAACCGAGGCAAATTACTTTCCTTTTATCTGATAGGACTTTTATACCCGAATATTAAATATATTTAAGTGTATATTAGTGTTGGGGTCGGTGGTATGTCCAAAAATATATCACAATATAATTAAAATTTATCACGGCTACGGTATATGTCACAGTGTAATCTATGTATTATACTTTTCAGATTTAATCTAGTTTAGGGTTTTCTGTTGGCCCAGTTTCATAGGTGAATAATGGATTATTCTGCTGTGTTCTTTTTATAAAGTCAATTTTAATGAGCTGAAGTAATTCCAAAATATCTAATCTATGCAAAATAGTAAAATAAGAACTGAACAAGAAATAAACATATATAGGGTGAGTCAAAATTATGTTAACACTAATGGTACTGCTATGTATATACTTGTATACAATTTTTGTGGACAATTTATGTGCCACATATGGTACATGTGTTGAACATGATGGCAAACAGGTTGAGACATTCCTGTAAATCATCTTGCACATGTGTTTTGTGAATACATTGTTTCCGCCATTCAAATGTTAACATAATTTTGACCCTCCCCTGTATTGCATATACCTTTTAAGACACAGAATTATGGAAAATATATGCACAATATATACAGTAAAAAATAAGAAATGCGATTGACAGAAAAATAAGTATTCAAAGATCTATTCCTCCCAATTCTTTCAATTCCCAATTCATCTGCATTGACTGAATTCTCAGAACAAGCTCTACAATACAGGCTACTAAAAAAAATCTTTCATACTTGTCACACTACCAAATGTATGAGATTTTGAGAGCATACTTTTCAATTTTCAAAATCCTGTTTCTACAGAAATCTCCAGTTGTGTTTTTTAATTTCAGTTATTGCTTTGCAAACTTCCTGCTTGTAGATTTGCTGAGCCAATATCTTATTGGTCTTTGCCTCATGTTCATAATAATAATAGTGATTTAAAGATGAGTTGTTCAGTTTCTTTTGTTGTCAAGAGGTTCAGTTCTGATTGTAGAACCTGTCTTTTTTCTGTTAAGTGTCTCATTTGGAGGCCAGACATATTCTTGATCTATTCTGGAGATTTTACCGATTGGAGACCAAGATTGTCTGCTGTCTAATGCATCAAACTGTGCTTACGCAATGCTGAAATCAGATATAGCCTCTTGTTTTCAACTAAAGGGAAAGTAATGGTCGATGAACAATTGTGTATCTTTAGTTCTCCCAAAAAAATAGAAAAAAGTTAAAAAGACATGTCCCAACATCCTTGAAAACATGCAAAGAAGAATCTGCTTGCAGTTTGGTTTATCTTTAATATAACATGTTTGCCACCAACTGTACTTTGTATTTTTGGTCACTTTCAAGTCATTTAGCAACTGTTGAAGGAGGGAAATCTGGGAAAATATGAAAATGCCAGTTTTTTTCTATGATCACCTCTTCCTGTCTGGGGATTGACATAAAATTTTCTTTATTCCGTAGTTTGTCAGGCTTTGAGGAATTTGATCCACATATATGATAAGCAGCTTAGATTTCAATATGAAATTTAAAGTCTTCTAATTAATTTGGAAAATAATTTGGCTATGAAGTTCACGGAGTTTGGTCATTCACAATTTTCAGGAAGTCCTTCGATTCTGATATTGTTCCTTTTATACCTATCTTCAAATACTGCTAATTTATCACAAAGCACTCTGATTATACATTTTTGCTGTTTTGTCGTAGATGGCAGATGTTAATTGTTCTACTTCATTGCCAGTCGTAATGTTTGCTTAACTTCTTCCACATGTGAACCAAGTATTTTATTCTCAGTTTTGCTCATATTTTCATGTATTTTTCAAAAAATTTTTGATGGATTTTCTTTTAGCTTTACATCAAAGTTATTGCTTAAACATACCTCCTGATCTTTTATATCCTGGTTCAGCTTATGTATTTTGCTGTGTGTTCCCAGTATATCCTTTTTCATATCACTGTTATTAACCCCGAATGCAGTAATCAGTACTTTCAACATAGACAGCTCGACTTCATTTCTGTCTTTTACACCAGAGTCAGAACTTTGTATCCAGTTGAATGCTGTTGACTTACAGTGCATCAGGAAAGTATTCACAGCGCATCACTTTTTCCACATTGTTATGTTACAGCCTTATTCCAAAATGGATTAAATTCTTTTTTTTTCCCTCAGAATTCTACACACAACACCCCATAATGACAACATGAAAAAACTTTACTTGAGATTTTTGCAAATTTATTAAAAATAAAAACATTGAGAAAGCACATGTACATAAGTATTCATAGCCTTTGCCATGAAGCTCAAAATTGAGCTCAGGTGCATCATGTTTCCCCTGATCATCCTTGAGATGTTTCTGCAGCTTAATTGGAGTCCACCTATGGTAAATTCAATTGATTGGACATGATTTGGAAAGGCACACACCTGTCTATATAAGGTCCCACAGTTGACAGTTCATGTCAGAGCACAAACCAAGCAGTGCTGGGAGACTGCGATTGCTTTGGGAAGTTTCTTCTGCATGTTGTCCCGTTGGGTGGAATCCCACAACAGTTTAGAAACTCAATCACACCAGCCATGATTCTTTTCAGAGGTAAAGTGCAGGTTAATTTGTTTTATGTATTTTTACTTTATATTTTGTATTAATCATTTTTATATGAATAGTTTTGTGTTGTGGAATGAATCATCTGAGTTTCCATTATTTCTTATGGGGAAATTCACTTTGATATATGAGTGCTTTGGACTGCGAGCACATTTCTGGAACGAATTATGCTCGCAAACCAAGGTTCCACTGTACTTAAAACTTCTTACCTTGGAATTTAAACCCTCATATTTGATATTTCTGTATTTTTATTCACTATTTACTTTTGTAAATAGCCTATAAATATTACAGAAAATGTATTTCATTTCATTAGATATTATTCGAATAATAAGTTTTTAAGTTGCCTATAATGAATTGGGTAACAGAATGATTGCAATTCTGGTGCAACAAATGTTTCATTATTATGCATGATTTAAAGTTATTGCATGGTACTTTAATAGTAATGAAAAAGTTGAAGTTTTGACAGTCTGAAAAGAAAACATTTTTCAGCAATTAACATTCACTACATCTAGTTTTTATTTATCCTTTGCTTGCAGTCCTGATGAAAATTATCCTGCAGTTTGTAAATTCATGACTCTTGCTTCTTATAGATTGCTGTTCAAGGATTTGCTTAAATCATTTTTCATTGCTCAAATCACTTCCTTTTTTTCTATAGTTTTCACTTTGTGATCATTCTACTACTTTGTCTCAAGGTGTTTTGACTGATGTTTGTTTTCAATTAATTTGCAGTGTATTTATTCCAGTCTTCAAGTCATTTAAACGGGATAATTCTAAAACCATTTTCTCTCTTGCCGCCAGTATTTAAACAGATTTGTTTTATTCACCCTTTTCATTTGACATCTAGGCCTTAAGCATCTGTACATTCTTTCTCTTTTGCTTGCATTTTTGTTCAGAAGATCTCTTGTTATGATCCCATCTTGTGATAGACCCTCTCCTCCAAGGAACACATTCACATTATTCTTCTCCTCACTAGCAAATAGTACTTGTATTCTTAGCACCATCACATTTAAACATTAAAAAATTTTCAAGTGTTTTGTGGTGTATTGTTTATATAATTATTATGGTGGTGGTTATTTTTTTCTATATACAGTAGTATATAAAATGTCATTTGTGATAAAGGGTCATTTAAACAAAATTCTTGCTAAACCCACACACTCCCAACATCTTTCCTTTCTTGCAAGCTGAAATAAACATTAACACCCGTGCGTGAAGAAAAAAACTACACACAGTACATTTACATTAGTATTTTTTTTTAAATATATACTGTATTTCTTGTGTAAAAACCTGGTGGGTAATCATTAGATTGTGAGATTATTGAAATATAATAAATTTGCATTTGTATTTTTAAGCAAATTTTCATATTGTATGCTTTCCAGAATCATATCACCTAATTCATAATAGTTCAAACTATACATTTTTGCACAGTTTGTCAGCATCAGTATAGTTTACTTATTGATTACAACTGTGTTGTGTTAGGATCAGATTAACATTTTAAAAATATGTTTCTGATTCAAAAATGCCAAGTAGCTTCTGTGTAATCAAAGTGAAAAGATATTCCCACTATTTTTGGTATATTTTGTGGTTTTCCTGTTTATGTTAAAAGGCAGAGTCAGATTTAGTCATTTGTACATTAAATATTTGTGTTCACCCTCCCCTGAAAAACTAAGAATTTGTCCCGTTTATTGTTAACCTAATATTTTAGCTAACATAATCTTGACACCTTTTATCATCTGGCATTATATATATCTTATTGTAATTTATCCAGATTACATTAACACTTGGCAGTAGAATGGTTTTCCAGTGCATGGACTTTGATCTGATGTCACTTTTCCCTTGTAAAATTTGAACCATCTTATATGATAGACGTTTGTGGATAGAAAGTGCGTTTGAATTTACACTTGTGTTAAATGTTGTAGCAATTCGCTTCTTACTTCATGTGGATATAGTCGGGTGATTCTCGGTAATAATGTGGCCAAATTTTATCTGATTGTAATTGGAGACCTGAAAACACCATTAATACCAGGTGTAAAGAGGATAAAGAGGACCTTAACTATTTTATAAATGTTTGTTTCTGTTAAATTGGTTACTTGTGGACTGCTAGAGAATAATTGTTACTGTGATCCTTGTATTGTATATTTAAATTGATAGTTTAGTTGTACAAGCTTCACCAAGGTCAATTCTACATAATTAACATTATTATAATGATGCACTGTATTTTATAATGCATGTACAAATTTATATTTAAATGATGCGTCTCTCTCTCCCTATTTTCTTACTTGCAGATTGCCAGAAAGCGTCATAAAGTTATTACTACTTTCCGAAGTCCTCATGGACATACTCGACCACCAGCATCTTTGAAACATATTACTCTAATGCCTCTCTCCCAAATTAGGAAAGTTCTAAATATCAAGGAAACTGAAGGTTAGTTCATGAATTTCCCATTGGGATTAATAAAGTATCTGTCTATCTATCTATCTATCTATCTAAATAAAATTAGCTATTTGAACTAAAATATTGTTTTGAGGACATTTCTCGTGGGGTGGTGGGACTCCCTATAAAGTCTGGGTTTGCTGTGGTATGTCTAAGGGATAGACATGTTAAATTGTGTTATAGTGCTTGTCACTGATTTTTGAGTTTCTAGGTAGTGAACACTAGAAATATGAATGAGTTTAAACCTTTAAGTACTATGTTAAGAAAATACGTATTACCTTAACGTCACTCTTGGACAGTTAAGTAAATGCAAATGGAAACACTTGATGCTAAAGCCACTAACTTGAGCATGTTTTTTTTTATTATACTTGCTTTTTGTCCTTAACAACCTCATTTTAAGATTTCTGTTGATGTGTGATGCATATAAATAAATATACTTTCATCGTTACAGGAAACTTTGCCACGTCATTTCTAGTTTTTTTGAGGAAAATGTAATGAATAAAAATTTTTATTTTAAAGATATTAATTATATTGTGAATGAAATAGGGGACAATTACAACAAATCCTTTAAAGAATTTAATTAAGTGCTAACGATTAACTTTGAAAACTAAAATATCAAATAGAATCCGCTTTTAGCAAGTTTAATGTATACTAAAAATTCAAGGTATTGAAGTTTATCCTAAACTTTTTTTTGGTAGCTAATTCTTGAAGCAAATTCTAAGCATAATTTTAAAAAAATGTTTCAGTTCAAGACTGTATTTAAAATTAGACCAAAATAGCTTATTTTATTTGTTCCTTCCATGCAGTCAAATTATTTTGCATGTATTTTGTCATATCATGCTTTGAGTGTCAAAATAATCTGAGCAAGAAACCAGAGACATTTTGAAAATCTTAGTTTTTGTCTGTTTATTACTAATATTAGGGAAGCAAAAGTATAAGATCAGTTGCCTGAAAAAAGTACTTTTTTTACAGTTTTATTTGTCTTTTATGTAGTTTAAAGCATCTGCCACATGGAGCAGCACCTCAGCTAACTTAAGGTGGTCCTGTAATATAGGCATGGTACTGTAATGTATAGATTATTATACGAGGGGGGACCCAAAAATAACCGGAATTTTGTTGTTGTTAGATTGGTACTTGTAGTACGTGGTTGGGCCGCTAGGGCGATCTAGTTACACTCCTCACAAGTCAGTCTGCCAAGTGCCATCAGTCTGGAAGGTTGTGCTTGTGTTCAGTGAATTTTTTTGTAAAAGTAGGTTGCGCAACATTGTGAGAAGGAAACGCCCTGATTTGTGGGAGTCGGGCGATTGGTTCTTTCATCATGACAACGCTCCATCTCACACTGCTCTCAGCATTCGCCAATTTTTGGCAAGAAACGGTATGACAACCCTGAACCACCCACCCTACTCACCGGATTTAGCTCCGTGTGATTTGTTTTTGTTCCCTTGGATGAAAAAAGACTTGAAAGGAAGGCTTTTTGCTGACATCGAAGAGGTAAAACAAGAAACGACCAGAGCATTAATGGGCATTACTTCAGATGAATTTAAAAAATGTTTCGAACAATGGAACAAACGGTTAGATAAGTGTATTTCCGCCAATGGAGAGTACTTTGAAGGAGACTAATTGTAGTTTGTACAGAAAATTAAATTAAATGCGTTTTAAAAATATTTCCGGTTATTTTTGGGTCCCCCCTCGTATATACTTGGGTGAAGTCCATTTCAGCCTTCAGAGTAACTCTGTCTCAAAGTGTGTGTACATTTTACAATTATGGCTTCTTGTTTATATGTTGTTTCCTTATTTTTTTCAGTGCATAAAGCATAGAAAGAATTTTACTGATGCTTTATTATTTGTTTTTTTTTATTTTTTATTTACTTTCCAAAGTGCACGTTTTAACCTTACGAATTTTATTATATTGGTAGTTCAGTTATAATGTATTTATCTTTACACTTGAGTTGAAAAAAAGTTAATTTATTTGTTTAATGTGTTTTACTCGTAGATTGTCATAATGCTTTTGCCCTTGTGGTGCGCCCTCCGACAGAACAGGACAATCTATTATTTAGTTTTCAGCTTGCAACAGAAGATACGGTGAAAGAAGACTGGCTCAGAATGCTGTGTCGGCATGTAGCCAACACTATTTGTAAAGCAGATGCTGTAAGCTTTGCAGTTTTTGGTAAAATTTTAAAAATACATGTTTATTTGCATGATATATATATATATGTATATACTCGGTGTGTGTGTATATATTTATATACTGTGTGTGTGTGTATGTATGTGTGTGTGTATATATATATATATATATATATATATATATATATATATATACACAATATGTGTGTATATATACAGACATGCAGACACAAGTTTGCCACACACAACACACACTTTTATTTTACAGGTGGGAGCGCTTTCCCTGCTCCCCACAGCACAGTACATGGCCACAGCAGTATTGCAAAGTAAACACAGTCGCTTCTCTTTGCTAGTCCTTCCGCCTCCACTCCTCTTCAGTGAGCTTCATTCACCTCCTCCTGACTCTGGCTCCTCGAATGGAGTGAGACAGCTTCTTTTATTCAGCAACTGGGAGTGCTCTGGGTGGCTCATCATGATTAGCTCTGCAGCACCCCCTGACGGCCCCCACGGAACCCAACAGGGCTGCACCAAACTCCAGCTCCCAGTGTGCCCTGCGGGAAACAATGGTGCCACAGCCGCCCAAGTGGGCTGCCCCCTAGCATCCCAGGGGAGGTAGTGCCTCGCAGGTGCTCTCTCCCCTGGTCCTTCCATCCAGTTGGCATCCTGGCTACATAATGGCTGTGGCCGCCCATCACATATATATGTAAAATTTGCTCAAAACATTTTTAGATGTTAATAATCTATAATAATAAAAGGCAAAGCCCTCACTGACTGACTCACTCACTCACTGACTCACTCATCACTAATTCTCCAACTTCCCGTGTAGGTGGAAGGCTGAAATTTGGCAGGCTCATTCCTTACAGCTTACTTACAAAAGTTAGGCAGGTTTAATTTCGAAATTCAAAGCGTAATGGTCATAACTGGAACATATTTTTTGTCCATACACTGTAATGGAGGAGGCGGAGTCACGTATCGCGTCATCACGCCTCCTACGTAATCACGTGAACTAAAAACAAGGAAGACATTTACAGCACGAGTCACACGCGGGAACGAAGGTAAATGACGTTAATTTTTGACTGTCTTTTAATACTGTGTAAGCATACATATTAACACATGTGCAATTAAACGTGTGCATTTACGGGGTGATTTCTCAGGCTTAAAAGCTCACCTTTTATCAAACGCGGGAAGAAAGGTAACTGACGTTGTTCACTGTCTTTTAATACTGTGTAACCATACATGTTAACACATGTCCAATTAAACGTGTGCATTTACGGGGTGATTTCTCGGGCTTAAAAGCTCGCGTTTTACTAAAAAGGTAAATGCAAAACTATTTTCAATCAGTTTATTGAAACGCTCCCGTTAAGGATTGCAATAACATATTCGCGAGATAAAAGAACGAAGTAGGGGGAAATGGAGGAACAGCCGCAAACAGCGAAGAGCAAAAAATTAATTAAACAATTGAGAACGGAGCGAGTTAAGCATACAAGCATGTTCATAAGGGAAACAAAGCACGGTGTAAAACGTAAGTTTCAATTAAGTTTATAGAAACGCACCTGCTGCGGATTGCAATAACATATTCGCGAGATAAAAGTTTAATGAGAAGACATGAGGTATAAACGAACCACACGCCGTGGCGCAACGTTAGGGGCAACAGTTTCAACCATTCTATGATCTGCTTCTTGCAACTGAAAGACGGCACATGGCGGATGTTAGCCGACTTGCTGACCGCAACGTTAGGGGCTTCAACTATGGCGCTGACGCCACATCTCAGTGCCAACACTTTGCAGACTGGACTTAAAAGACACGCCCTCCTCACTGGACAGTTAAAAACACCAATCAAACTAACGATGACATCAAGTATTACCCAATTCAAAGTAGGAAAGGAGGCATCTTCATAAAATGCGTGTGGGATGATTTGCATGAGACGCTGCTTTAAAAAAAAAAATGATAAAAAAAATACGGGATAAATCCCGTCCAGTATTGATTCAAAACGGGACGCGCAATTTCATTCTCAAACGCGGCACGATTCCGTATTTTAAACGACGGGTGGCAACCCTACAGTGCCAGGTAACCACCCATACAATCAGATTGTGATTCAGACTAGGAATGCAATGAATGTAATTACCCCGATCTACATACAAGGCGAAAGTCTTGCAACATTCAAAGATGATGGTTTGGGATAAGTACACCATACAACATAAAAGAGCTTATGAAGCCTTGAACCGAAAAAAGCAAGATCTCAGAGATCGTAAAAAAAAAAATAGGAGGTAATGTCGTTTTACTCGCTGTAGATTTTAGTCAAACATTACCAGTTATTCCACGAGGGAGACCAGCAGATGAACTCAACGCGTGTTTAAAATCCATGCTTCTCCCACGCTCGGTTATATGTCGCGTGTTCTCGGGTAGGTGCACCAAAAAATTTATACATTTAAGCATGTAATGGGCAAACAAAAAATGAGGTATACCCGAAGGCACTGCAGTAGTACTTCATGTAACTTTACTTCTTAAATGTTAATGTTTTACTGTTTAATAATTTATACGCTTCTTATATGTTGTTCAAATTCTTTTATCAAAATAACACTGACAGCGCAATGCACGATAACATGGAGTGAATACACCATACGCATCCGCCCACGGCTGCCCTGCTGTGCGCAGATAGGAGTTGATTCTACAATAAAATAAAGATAAAAAGAGTAAAACAATCATCACCCATAAAGCGTGTGTGTGTGTATATATGTGTATATATATATATGTTGATATGTGGATGTGTATATGTATATATATATATATATATATATATATATATATATATATATATGTAGATATGTATATATATGTGTATATGTATATGTATATATATGTTTATATGTGTGTGTGTGTATTTTATATATATAAAACACAGCAACACTCATAACAATGACAACACAATTACATTGACAATCATGTTACGTTATTTTTAAAATGTTTCCTTTTTTTTTCATTACCTCTTTAACACACTACTTCTCTGCTGCGAAGCGCGGGTATTTTGCTAGTTAATGATAAGGCTTGCTGATTTTGTCTGGTAGATGAAACCAGTTGCCTTAAACTGTTTTAACATCCATTTGCATTTGTGTCTGATTTTATACTTTTGTGTTACTGTTATTTCTGAACATGTATTTATCACCATAAATTAGCAGGAGAAGGTAAAGCTTTGGTCAGCCTAAAGTATGCATTAGTTTTCCTTTTGGATTGGTGACTGGACAAGGAGTTCATCAAATTTTAATGATTATGTCCAAAATTCAATGTTTACACTATATAGTAAGAGTTTTCAACGTGTGGCCTCTGCTTCTAATTGTGTGTTTTTCTTACACACTGTGATGAGGAAATAAAACTTAAGACAATCCAGAGATATGACATTCAGAAGTGATGAGTAGATGGCATTGAAGAAGTAGTATAATTCAAATCCAAGAGTCAGAAAATCATAAAATGGAGAGAGCTGCACACAAAATAGGTGTTAGTGTTATAAAGATGGCACTTCTCCTATTGCTGCCCTTCCTCATATTTCTAGACACTGATACATGCAACATTGGTTTTTAGACACATCTTACCGAGAGTAATGTGCAATTGCTCTTCATTGAGTAGTCACTCGCCTGTCTTCCAAGTATAATCTACTCCAGACAGTATAAGAAAGCTTACTAATGTAAACATTTGTTTATGAAAAGCTAACTTTATTTAGAATGTTATTCAAGAAAAGGTTTTAGGACATTTTTAATTAAACAGGGTTGGAGGATTGTTCTCACTAATTTTGAAGTGTGTGTAAGCCTAATATTTAGTGCCTTTTTCAAATAAACATGTTGATTCTAATTAGCTTGTTGACTGCTAGAGCGGTGGCCCCACAATAAAAAGGTTGAGAACCATTTCAGTATAGTAAGTAATGTGGTCCAGTTCAATTCAGGGTTTTTTGCAAGGAAAGTACCTTGTTTAGATGAAGAAGTCATCCTTTACACATTTTAGGCATGGAAATGGAGAAGTGTATTTAATACTGTTAGAAACTCTTTAATGGCAGTGTACTAAATTAATCTGTACTTGTGTGTAGATTTATAATAAGATATACAGTATAATATTTGTTATCATAACAAATAATACATTATTTTAAATTTTCATTTTTATATACAAGATTGGCTTAAAATCCAACTGTGCAACTTTATCATTTCCAGTAATGAAACACCCGAGGATGGTACTCGGACTACTGTAAGGCATGCACACTTTCACTTACATGGGTTATTTAATGTTGCCAATGAATGAAACATCGATATCCTTGGTACATAACTTCAGTATACTCAGGGAAAAAAAAAACAGGCTCGAGGAGTGTGGTAATCAACACAGAGTCCCTGAGTTAGAATTGCTGGATCTTTAAGGCCATCTGCTGCTTGTTTAATCTTAAATAGTTAATAATGGCTGCACAATTATTTTTTGTATATGGAGTAAACTATATTAATAATTTCACAGCCTAATCAGGATGATTTTATTTGAAAAGAGACAGAAAAGAGATTTTTTTTTTACATTCCATTTTGATATTATGACATCTACATGTGTGTGCATGTCTGCATATACAGTATGTGTGAGTATAAAGTGTACATAGTGATAGATCCAAGTGGACAGGATAACAAGCCATTAATATATTCTTCTATTGATCAAGAAGTATACAGATTTTGCAACAGATTTAAATGTTTTTTGCCTTAAAGCAACATGCAGATTTGCCAAGTGAAAATGTTTTTAAATACATAATCTAGTAATTTTTCAATTTGCTGCTCCAGCTGGGATACATTTTTGAGCAGGATGGTGCCCAAACCTGAGTTATAGTAGTGGGAAAGCCTGGTTTAATTCATATGAACTTATGTTTTTAAAGATATGAATGATCAGCAAGTGTGATGGGCATTTTCAGAGCTTGCTGTAGTACAGCAAAGACAGGCCTCTCATTGTGGCTGAGAATGTTACCATCTCAAATCTTAATGGTCAAATAGACTACATTCCTAGGTCAGTAATAATTTCCTTCATGTTTGTAATGGTGATAAACCCTAGTGTGTATATAGCCATTTTTATTATGCAGATTACAGAAATATTGTGTTCTAATATTTCAGTCAACTATTACACTATTGTTTTTGCCTTGAAAGTATTAGCAAGCTTGAGATATATCAGACTGAAAGCATTCAGAATATTTTGATGTATTTTTGACTTTTTCCTCTGCAGTTTTATTTAAATGTTCCCTGAAAATGTATTGGTATAACAGAAACTTTGCATTGTGCAGTACTTAAATATTGAATGATTAATAGTCCCTTTGTCTATTAGATCTTTTTACATTACTTATACCATTAATCTGCGCAACTAAAACCTAAAGTTTTGTGATTGTTTAAAGGTTGTTAAAGTGTAGCAATTGTACTTTCTTCATGCTTTAGCAGTCTAAAAAGACCAAAGCTGCTACTTTCTTCAGTTTTCTGTATCTGCTTATCAAATTCTCTATTGTGTATTTACTGTCAAATATTAAATCCTGTATTGTATACTTGTTTATGAGAAAAGCCGTATTCATATTTAAAGGGACTGCCATTTGAGAAGCATGAAAATATTTAATCATTCCTACATCCTAGGAAAAAATGTAATATCTGTATTTGTGAGTTTGAGCAAAAGTGAACGGTAACCATTTTTACACACATGTAAAAACCTTGGTGCCCTACATTTATTATAATAATGAGAAGCAGAGTTTAATTTGAAGGAAAAACTTTCCTGGAGCTTCTCTTGTGCCCTGAATTAAATTTTTGCTAGAGGGCAGATTTAAAAGCCAAGATTCTTGCCTAACCATTTCAAAGTTTAATGTAAACATATGGATTCAGCATTATAGGATTATTATAAGGTTTATTTGGAAACTTTTTTCAGAGGTTCATTTAAGTTCTATTTTAGTTGCATTTTCCTTTAAGTGAAGCATGTCTATACATTCTGTAAATATTGTCATTTTTCTATTATAAACACTCAACATAAATTGGCACATTAACATAAAAATACTTTGCCACTAGATGGCATCATACACTGCACTCTGGCTCATTCATAATCATCTTTATTAAATTTGGAGCAGTCAAATAATTTAATATTTTTTTTTTTTTTTTTTTTTTTTTTACTGTGAAACAGGAAGACCTTCTACAATCTGCTGATTCTGATACATTGCAAGTAAACACCAAGGATATGGACAGTACTCTGAGCAGAGCATCACGAGCTATTAAAAAGACTTCCAAAAAGGTAAATCCTATTCAACAGCTTTTTTGACCTTGCATGGCATTGTTTTTTTTTGTTTTTTTTTTCTTATTATTTATAATGGAGTTCTTCATTCAAAGATAAGTGCAAGATGCTACTATTACTCTATCAACTTAACCTAAACCAACCTTATTTCTCCTTTTAATTTGTACAGGTCACTAGAGCTTTTTCTTTCACTAAAACCCCAAAACGAGTCATACAACGAGCTTTCATGATGAGCAGTACTCCTGACAGCAAAAGCCCAACTTCATTCTCTGAACATAGTTTAGGTGGTCGTATAGCAAGCACTTCTTCACTTGCTGTAAGTAATTTGTGGGTAAAACTTTTTTTTTATTAAATTTACATTTTTAAACAGTTACTTGGTAAGTATATTGTTAATGTTGTAAAAATAAGTGGTAAAGAAATTTCACTATTTGGCATATTTCCTAAATAGCTAGCATAACTCAGTTGAAGGAAAAATAACGTGTTATTTGTTTTTCCGGATATTTTAGAACTAACTTTTTAAGCAAAACATATCTGAAGGGTTGATCTATATTAATTTTAGTGGAAACACAGTACATTTGTAAAGCTGTTAAAAACCTTTTAACACATTTTTAATCCATTTTTCCCCTCGAAATAGAGCATTTATGTGTAAACTTTTAATTGCTCCTTTACCAACCCCTTTTTCATTCCTCCATGATCCTCTTTCATGCTATACTTATGTGCAATACATTTCATATTAATTACTTCAGCCAGTATACAATATAGCAAAACTATTCCTCTTTACTTCTCACTCATTTTGTTAGTTGTGTAGTACTATTTTTCATACAATTGAATGAAAAATAGAATATGCTGAATTCTGAAAGATTCTGAATTTTACTGGTACTGAGATTTTGGACAAAAAGCAAAATGTATTTTACAGGCTTTGCTATCTGTTTTTGTTCTTCCACTCTCTTCAGCATTTCAAGTTATTTAATTCAAATGACCGTAAAGCTGCTGAAATATGAGGGTCCATCAGGTTTGCTTTATTGCATGACAACAAATATTGCTATATACATTTCTCTATGCTATACAGTTATGCTATGTAAGCTGCTCATGCACTGCATTTTGAGCAAGGCACATACTTCAGTAATCAGCTGCCTCTTTTACAAATGCAACTTTATTAACACATGCATGGTTAAATGTGTTATTCAGTAGATAAATATTTTCTTCTTGTTATCATTTAGCAAATAATAATCTACCTGAGTAATAAACTACTGTAAATAACATCAATTTTTGAAAGTCTCTATACCACTTTCTACCACACAGTTTGCTATTTTATACTATGGTTCTTTGTGTGAAGAAAAACTTGGGTTTAGTCTGCCCTTCAAAGGTTTCCACCTGTGTTCCTTCGTTTTTGTCAAAGTATTTAAAGTATTAACTAACATCCACTGTTCTAATTCTTTGAATAATTTTAAAAACTTCAGTCTTGCTATCTGTCAGTCTCTGTTTGCTTAAACTGACAAGGTTCAATTTCTTCGTTCTTTCTTTATATACAGTAGCAGCTCAAACCTTGCAGAACTAAAATCAACCTACACACTCCTCTCTGGACTTTCTTTAGCACTGAATTATCCTTTTTAATATTGAGACCAAAACTGCACTCAGTATTCCAGATGAGGCCTCAGTATTGTATTATATAGCTTAATCTTAACCCTCCCTGACTTAAATAGCACAATGTGTAGAGTATAACATCCTATTAGCCTTCATAGTGACTTTTGTACATGGTGTAAATGTAGACAGTGACAAGTCCACTGCAACTCCTAGGTGCCTCTCATAAGCTAATTTTTTATTTAATTTTTTTTTTCAACTCTCAAACCTATCTTATAGAGTAATGAGACATTTTAACTTCCTGCTTGTAATTCCTACATTTGCTTACATTAAATTTAATCTGTTATAAATCTCTGACAGCTTTATTATATTTAGATATATCCCCAATGATTTGGTCATTTCTAGATTATCTGCTGTTCTACCTAGTTTTGTTTCATTGTTTGTATTTCTATCCAGATTGTGTGTGCATATATTGTATTATTTATATAATTGTTTTTTTTTAATATATAAAATGATGCATATGCACGTGCAGACACACATGCACACCATTTTTATCATCATCCAATTATAAAAGAGTTCCTCATACCTTAACTTTTTGTTCCTGGTGTGTAAGCCCACTTTGCAGGCATCTGCACAATGTACTGTGGTATTCACACTCTTTACTTTAGTCATTAAATTATCATGTGGTACCTTATAAAAGCTTTCTGAAAATCCAGATACATAACATCATATTCACCTTTTTAATAATCAATTTTTATGCTAACTTTTTGGCATACAGTTACTTGGTCTGAAATATATGTACTCTTCCAAATAAAACAAAGATGGCTATTTTAAGACCTAATTCAGGTCTTCATAATTCTGAAATACTTTGACAGAGTGGATCCAACTGAATTAATTTAACATTCACAAACATCAAATACAGTGTTTTGGAGTGCTAGAGCATTTCCAGAGCAGGCTGACCCAAGTTTGGAGACAGTTCTGGGCAAGACATCTTTTCATTGCGGTGCACACTTACCCACTAACACTTGAACTAGATATAGTTAAGCCAGATAACTTAACACTAGAATTACCTAAAGCCTACGAAAAAACTCGTAAATCTGTCCCACCTTAAATCCCTTTGCACCTCTCCATCAGTGTCTTTTGTCTTGTAAATGTGTCGATAAGCAGCAAGCAGCCTGCTATCACATCCTCCCACCGCTGCACAGTTTTCTCAGCAAGAATAAGAGCAGCTCACTTTCCAAAACGGAGTAGTCCGGGGTCGAACCCGTGAAGTTCTGATTACCAGTCAACAGTTGTTACCATTGCGCCAGCAAAGCAGTCATATCAAAGGGGTGTCAATGTCACACCCTAATGCAGGTTCTTTTTCTAACGTTATATTCTTGAATAGAAGCGCACTTGTTCTGTTATATTTGTACCTTTTGTGAAAGTGTTTATTTGATATTTGGACTTCAGGCTTCACACATTATACACTTCATGACTACATTTTGTCATTTATTACTAAAACATGACAAACGTTTCAGTTTTAATGATGTGTTTACATTGATTGTTGTAAAATGCATGTGTTCCAAGTTACAATATAGTATTTATAAAAGGTGACATTTCGCTTGACTTCTCACTCTATACAACTCTAAGCAACTGACACACAGGTAAACAGACTTGAGCTGAGAAAACTGTGTGGCGGTGGGGGGATGTGATAGCAGGCTGCTTGCTGCTTATCGACAAATTTACAAGACAAAAGACGCTGACAGAGAGGTGGGACGGATTTACAAGTTTTTTCGTAGGCTTTGGTAATTCTAGTGTTAACCAGCTTGTCTTTGAGAATGTGGAAGAAAAACCTTCACACATATTGAAAGACTCCACATTGACAGCATCGGAGTACAAGATTTGATCCATTAAGGAAAAAAGTCAATAATGCTTTTTTAAAACTAACATACCAGCTGTTTTAATCCTCATGTAAGGGAACTGACTATTTTTAGTTACCTCTTTTAATTAACTGAAAATGTTCATTGTTAACTGTATTATATAATTTTAAATTTTTTTTTTTATCAATGTGCCATAAACTAAAGGTTTTTTTTATTGCTGCCTTTTACTAAAGTAATTTGTTTTGGCACTTGCAGAGTCTTCAAGACTTGTTTTTCTCTAATCGTGATCCTGGGGTTTTTCATTTTAATCAATTTAATAATGAGACCAAGTTCAGATGTTAGGCAAATTCTCACTTAATTATTGTCAATTTAATGAATAAGTGTTAGTCACTATTCTTGTTTGATTTGTTGTTTTGTGTCTCTTAATTCTGATCATATAGAAAGTAGCCAAAGTCTAGAATTTTGTAGATCTAGACAGACAAAACACAGACAAATGCTTGGGCTATAACACCTACCTTTACAGATCCTGTCTTTAATTCCCAGTGGTGTTTTTTCCCCCTTTTCTGCAAGCTGGTTTGTTTATTTATTTACTTAATTTTACACAAACTTCCTGGGCATCTGAACTTAATATTATGTGGGTTAGTGATTATCACACAATATAGTTTACTTTTGTAATTATTTAATAATTAATCATTATTTAATTAAACAAACTTGCAGAGAAGTTATTTGAGAAATGGTAAGTACACGCATCAGTTTAGGAGTGTCAGACCATTTCATTGATGTTGAAGCCGTTTTCTTATAAACAAAATTTCTCTCAGAAAGGTCTAAAATACTTTTGCACATTCTTTTTATAAATAAAGCAAAATTTACTCACTCAGTCATCAACAAAAACACCGTCTTACATTTAGCAGAAACTGAAATTTGGCAGGATAATATATTTAGGGCAGTAGGTATCCATAAAGTAACCCCTTCTCCCATAGAAAACTAAATACCACAAAATCTCAAAAATGCTTTGACAGATTTCATTAAAATTTAGTATTGACATACAAAAAAGAAAATTAGCCAACACACTTTCGTTGATATTTGTCATTAATGGACATTCTAATGGACTGCTTTCCCTGTTTTGACTCAGCACTGAAAGCGGTTACATAGAGAAATGTGGCATGCTGGTTTATGCAAATTAAGGTAATCGGTAGAAGTGAAGTTAAGGCCTAGTCAATTTCAAGCAACCTCATCCCTCTAATCTTATCTGCATCCTTGTGCACATGACGAAGTGGGACTACCATTCCCATTAGCCAGGGTGCTGCTCCAGATAATTACATCATTGCTTCCAAAGTTTAAATAAGAGCATTGATAAAAATGTCATGCACCAATGGTAGCAACTGCTGCTTCCCCCAGACAGACACTTTGGGATCAAAATTTAATTTTCTCACTGGATTACAGTGTTTATCTTAGATGAGTTCTCAATATTTGTGGCCTTAGAACCCAGAACTTAATCAGATATAGCTGTTATAGAAAGGATTTATATTTGCATATGTCTAGGCTTGATTAATTTTAAAACCAAAATTTCAGTAACTTGTTTAAAAATAGAAGTAATTTGAGTGTTAATCTAATAGTAAGTTTTTTCAAAACTGTTTGAATTTGTAATTTTTCTTTTTAGACAAAAGGTTTAAGTCATTGAAGATTGAAATTTTCTTCAGATTTGAACATCAATTAATCTTATAACTATCAGTTTTATTGCAATGGTTATTATGATGTAAGTGCATTTTAGAAATGCAGATATATGTTACTGGTTTTTTTTTTTTTTTTGTATCCTACCTTTATGTAGATTTCTCGTTCTTCATCTACATTCAATCTTAATTGTACAACAAGGCAAGCAAATGTTCAGCGCTCAAATTCTTTAGATGGGAGTTCCCCAAATCACAGACCCCGGGTTCCTGTTTGTGCTAGAAATACCTTCAGCCCCAATAAACATGTCGGCAGCAGCAGATCATCTTGCTCTTCAAATGCCTCTGCAGTAGCTCAGGCTTGTGCTCTACCAGTGACTACAACCACTGAGCCAAGCCCACAAATCCTTTCTTCCAGTCAGCATTCTTCTTTTGTGTCCAATACTGAGACTCTCGTGTAGTGAGAGTGCGTGATGTGAGCATATATTTACTTTGGCACTTTTGTTTGTATGCACTTAATTGTAAGCAAATTCTTTCTTTCCAAGAAATTCTTCTTTATTAGTACCCAGTATTTTTAATGTTCTGTACAGTATAATTAATTTTTAATATAACTACAGGAGGGGGTTTGTAATGAATGTTTTTGTCATTATTTGCTTAAACTATCTGGCATTGCCCAGGCTTCTTATGTCTAGAACATCAGCATTTGTGGAAATGAGAAAATTAAACAGTAACATACTCTAAGTGATGTTTCACTGTATGAATTTGTAAATTAAACATTTTGTTCTTCTGTGCTAAATACATGCATATATTATTGCAATATGGCTAACTAACAAAACTAATGCTTTGTGTTATACAGTATTTTGGTTTTCCCCATCAATGTGTAAATGTATAAATGTTTTGGTGTGCCCAATCTGGAGCAAGCAATATATAGATAACCATGGAAAAAGCCTTTCAAAGTTAATGTATGCTGCCTTGAGTGACTGTCGCACTGGATATTGTAGTCTCTTAAATTTGAAAGGCTTGTCAGTGGGTATCATAGGAATGCATGGAATAGACGCATCTTCTCCTTTAGCATTGCCAGTTAAAGTTCTCGCTTCTAACAAAAAGGTGTCATTTTGCTTGGCTTTTCGCTTCTAACAAAAAATAAATAGTGACCCCAAATACAGTAACTATATTTTTCATGTAGAAACATTTTGGTCTGCCATATTGGATCTGTCATTTTGGATTTGGATAAAAACAAATTCACATTTGTCATCTGCAATGCAGAAAACTCCCTTGTTCCAATTTTGATCATTATCAGTTATTAAAGAAATAGTAACAATATTTTTTGTGTGTCACGGGAATTATATCTGGGGGAGGTGTGGTGTGCCCATGTTTCATGGTAGCTTATCTTGTCTGTATGGTCCTAGAGATTGGTCCAAGGGTTTAGGATTGCATAGGGAACATATATATAGACAGACAAAAGCATTCTATTTTATATATACTACATGTAGATTACAAATACTTTTGAGAATTTTAAAATGTGACCTTTTAAACATGCATAATAACTCTGTACATGTTGTAGGTGATATTCAAATTTTACATCATGAATCTCTCTAACTTCCAGTATCTGTGAAAACACAATTTTAATAAATTGTTTGTTATTTAAATCCAATCTGTGTAATTTGTTAGAGCAAAAATTACACATTAACTTTCTTTCATTGAGTACAGCTAAAATTGACACTTTTTTATTGCAGTTTCTTGTGCACCAGCCTCATTCTTCATCTACAGTGCATTGCTGCTTTTTGTGAATATTTATCAGGTAGAATTTTAAAGAACCTTAATTTTCGTTGTTTTATTGAACTAGGTAATAAAGAATAAAATACACAACATTTTCAAATGGATTTTTGAAAATAAACATTTCATGTCCTCAGCAGGCCTTATAGTACAATTCAAGGCTACTGCACTATCTGCTTAAATGAAAATGTTAGGTTTTCCTGCAGCTGTTACATTTTCATATAAAACAAGTTAAAATAAAACATTTAAGTAGATATAAGGTACTACATTAAGATAATTTCTACACTTTATAAAAGGAGTTCAGTTTTTGAAAATGTGGTACTTCACTGATGTATAAAAAAATGTAAAAAATTATTCTTGGAAAGAAAGAATAGCTTCCATTTTGAGCCCACTATATTGCATGTATTGTTTTAATGCCACAAGGGAGAAGAGTGTGCATTTCAGGTGATGGTTTAATGTGCACATTTTAAATGTAAAGTGTTCTTATTTCTGTTAGTTAACTGTTTTGTGAATCTTTTTTAATAGATGAGTCTTAACAACATGACTTTACATTAATTGCTTTAAATTTTTGAAAATAGTGTAAGACTTTTGAGTATTGCTTTATAATGTTATTGCATGTACTGATAGAAACAAAGATACATTTGTTTTAGTTTTGCTGATGAGTGTTCTCCTTCATCTAAAAGTGCTTATTTTTAATGGTGTATCTTTCTGGAATTGTTGGAATATTTTTGTACTGCTAAAGCAACTATGTTTTAAAGGGCAAAATATATAATTTTGAAGCTAATACCTGTTTGTGCATTGTACCAGTATAGAACATATGTTGTGATATGTTGTATCACAACAAGACTCATATTGGAATTTTAGCAGGAATTTGGGAAACCAACAGTTTTTAAAGCTCAAAATATGATGTATATACAGTGGTGTGAAAAACTATTTGCCCCCTTCCTGATTTCTTATTCTTTTGCATGTTTGTCACACAAAATGTTTCTGATCATCAAACACATTTAACCATTAGTCAAATATAACACAAGTAAACACAAAATGCAGTTTGTAAATGGTGGTTTTTATTATTTAGGGAGAAAAAAAAATCCAAACCTACATGGCCCTGTGTGAAAAAGTAATTGCCCCCTGAACCTAATAACTGGTTGGGCCACCCTTAGCAGCAATAACTGCAATCAAGCGTTTGCGATAACTTGCAATGAGTCTTTTACAGTGCTCTGGAGGAATTTTGGCCCACTCATCTTTGCAAAATTGTTGTAATTCAGCTTTATTTGAGGGTTTTCTAGCATGAACCGCCTTTTTAAGGTCATGCCATAGCATCTCAATTGGATTCAGGTCAGGACTTTGACTAGGCCACTCCAAAGTCTTCATTTTGTTTTTCTTCAGCCATTCAGAGGTGGATTTGCTGGTGTGTTTTGGGTCATTGTCCTGTTGCAGCACCCAAGATCGCTTCAGCTTGAGTTGACGAACAGATGGCCGGACATTCTCCTTCAGGATTTTTTGGTAGACAGTAGAATTCATGGTTCCATCTATCACAGCAAGCCTTCCAGGTCCTGAAGCAGCAAAACAACCCCAGACCATCACACTACCACCACCATATTTTACTGTTGGTATGATGTTCTTTTTCTGAAATGCTGTGTTCCTTTTACGCCAGATGTAACGGGACATTTGCCTTCCAAAAAGTTCAACTTTTGTCTCATCAGTCCACAAGGTATTTTCCCAAAAGTCTTGGCAATCATTGAGATGTTTCTTAGCAAAATTGAGACGAGCCCTAATGTTCTTTTTGCTTAACAGTGGTTTGCGTCTTGGAAATCTGCCATGCAGGCCGTTTTTGCCCAGTCTCTTTCTTATGGTGGAGTCGTGAACACTGACCTTAATTGAGGCAAGTGAGGCCTGCAGTTCTTTAGACGTTGTCCTGGGGTCTTTTGTGACCTCTCGGATGAGTCGTCTCTGCGCTCTTGGGGTAATTTTGGTCGGCCGGCCACTCCTGGGAAGGTTCACCACTGTTCCATGTTTTTGCCATTTGTGGATAATGGCTCTCACTGTGGTTCGCTGGAGTCCCAAAGCTTTAGAAATGGCTTTATAACCTTTACCAGACTGATAGATCTCAATTACTTCTGTTCTCATTTGTTCCTGAATTTCTTTGGATCTTGGCATGATGTCTAGCTTTTGAGGTGCTTTTGGTCTACTTCTCTGTGTCAGGCAGCTCCTATTTAAGTGATTTCTTGATTGAAACAGGTGTGGCAGTAATCAGGCCTGGGGGTGGCTACGGAAATTGAACTCAGGTGTGATACACCACAGTTAGGTTATTTTTTAACAAGGGGGCAATTACTTTTTCACACAGGGCCATGTAGGTTTGGATTTTTTTTCTCCCTAAATAATAAACACCATCATTTAAAAACTGCATTTTGTGTTTACTTGTGTTATATTTGACTAATGGTTAAATGTGTTTGATGATCAGAAACATTTTGTGTGACAAACATGCAAAAGAATAAGAAATCAGGAAGGGGGCAAATAGTTTTTCACACCACTGTATATTTTTAACCTAACTTTATGGAACTTTTTACTGATTGTGATTGGTAATCCTATACCTTGGCAAAATTTTAATCCCTGTTTTATTGGGAGTTACATAGAATATTTTCAAGTACAACAGACATCTCTAATAGAAATTAAAATTCTGCAGTGTTTCTGCTGTGTTTCGAGAAACTACATGGAAGTTATCACATTTTGCAAGTTGCAAGAGTATTACATATGAATATATTTTTCAGTGGATATGATTAATATCACTCATTATTCTTTTGCCATACATAGGCTAGTTTTGTCTGTTTACCCTGATGCTACGGTGAAATATGAATTAATAAAATTTCTGATTCCCCATTTCCGGTTATTCTTATAAAGTGCCTTATACTGTATAAGAAAATACAACAATTTAAAATTATAGGCCCACAATCCCTATCCCTTATCTGTCAAGTCAAACTCTAAAATATTTGAAACACCTCAAACTTTTCAAAAATTTGAGTGCACAGGAAATACTGCAATGTCAGTGATGTCATATGCTGCACATATTTGGTCAGTGATGTGCATTTCGAACCTTTGCTCATGTTTCAAAGACAAAATTAAATCTCTGCAGAGTTGTGCAGTGTGTGATATTTCGCTCTATTTACCCTTTAACTATTTTCTTCAGGGATAAGTGTACTCATCAGGTTCGTTACCAGGTTGGTCTACTGTCACACCTATAACACTCCCACATAGATACTGTATTTACATACACACAAACCCTAATCACAACAGTGCGCTATGAATGACATGTACATAGCTGGTTAATCTCTAGCACATTTAACCACACAAGTCCCTTATGAATAACACACAACTGGTCACTCTCTTAGCACTTCAAGAGACTTACTTATTATTGGCATGAACAGCATACTATGTTTTAAATATATCTCAGACCTAAATATTACTTTGGTCTCTGGGAGTATATTTAAACATACAAAGGCTCAACATCCTTGGTTATGGGCCAGTTATCAAACAAGAATGCTTACTTTATGTACTGTTCTCTACTATTGGATGGAGCTTGCATTCTCAGCCTTAATAAACCTTGCAGATCAGAGCGTTTTGCAAACTTCTGACATATGATGACAAAGTATAGAAAGTTAAAAGCTGTGTTGTATTTATTACATGAATAGTATGAATAAGGAATAATAGAAAATAAGATTGATATTAAAGTCTGGATATATATAATCTTTTAGAAAAAGCTTACAGAAAATAAGATGTCAAAGATGAATGTCCCAAGGCACATTGATCCAGCAATCAAAGGTGTTCATGATATGCTTTAGCTGACGATCAGATGAAAATGGTCACGTTTCTGGTGCCCTCTCTTGATGTCATTCTGTCTTCTCCTCTTGACATCACTGCTTCGTCCTCTTTTGATGTCACTCTCAGATTAGGCATATTTATTATGAAATTCCACATGACTTTCACAACACATCATTGTTACATACACCTGATTGGCTGGCTGTCAATATGATGGATGAATTTACTCATACTCTTGTGACAGATAGGGGGCGCTATCGACCCCTTGAACCCTCAGACCACATGTCAGACACCAGTTAAAATCCCAAAACTAAATTTATTATAATAATGTGCACAAAGCACCTCCACTCCACAATACTCAATAATAAATCAATACTAAACAATACACTAATCAATCCTCCACTCCCAGCAGCTCCGTTCCACACCCTCCCAACTCAGCTCAGTCTGCTGGGGTTTCCCATAGTCCTTTTAAAGTCCTTGACCCGGAAATGCCTCTGTCCCTCAGTCCACGTGACTTCCTAGCACTTCCGGGTCAGATCAAAAACTCTTCTTTTTCTTCAGCCCGGAAGTACTTCATTTCTTCCATCCTCGTGACGAGGTAGTACTTCCGGGCTATAATGAAAATATAAATCCTTGTGCCTCCCTGCAGCGGCCCCCACGGTATCCAGCAGGGCTGTGAAGGAAAACTCCAATGTCCATGATGCCCTGCAGGAATTCGGGGCACCTCCATGTTGCAGGGAGGACTCCACCTAGTGGCGTGGGTGTATTGGCCGGGATACACTGCCGGCCATATATCACACTCTTTAATCTGTATGAGTACATCCATTTCCCAAATGTTTTCCCGCCCTAAGCTATAAACTGGGTTGGCAGTTTCTAGTCCCACTGCATCTCCTTCTGTTCACAGGTTGTAAAGTAATTGGATACAACTTGAATCATCTGCATGTCTTCCTTTCCCAGGCTGTAAACCAATTTAGTAATGCTTAGTCCCACTGTTTGAAGCATCTCCTGGATTTCTGCTTCATTTAACCAGGTGCTACTGTGATTGTTACTTGTACAATTCAGGAAAACAGGATGCTTTGATGTTAAAAGTGTCCATACAGGTGTCCTGTATTTAAATTCATCTAGTTTGGCTTGAGCAAAATATAATGGAAATATAGAGAGAAAATTGCAGATTTTCACACCACATGTGCATTCCCTAGAGAGGATTATGAGTGAGGCGAGAGAGCCTGTACTGGATGTGTATTGTGAAAAAGAGGTTATAGAAGTAAGTGATGCTTGGACGTCTATAGCAAAATTCAAATGCTTTAATGAAAGTTTGGTTTAAGTAAGTGAGCATTAGCAAAAATATGAAAGATTTTGTTTCTCTATAGTACTAACTTTTAAAATATTTGTACCAGTCATGTACTTGAATTTTTGCACAGCACCTGTTAAAAGTTCCCATAACCTTTTGTGAGCATGAAGTGTGCACACTTAAAGAGCTTGCCACACAGTTTGCGCATGAGCATGTTCTGCTGCTTCTCTAAAGTGCTCTTGCTTGTTAGAGTGTCAGTGTGGGCACAAACTTGGAGGTGTACAGGTAGCTCTCTGGATGAGTGCTGTAATCTGGATATACTTAAAATTGTGATTTTTGCTGTATGTGTTAAACACTTTACACATTACAAGTAGTAACAATACTGTATTTCACACCTGGTTGTAGCTTTTTACGTTCTGAATTCTGCAGTTGATGAATTTTTAAAATTCGGGTGGTACTTAAGAAATAAATTGGTAATTTTGAAATTAAAGGTATCTTTTTCACCAGTCATTTGCACTAAAATGTTTTCCCTCTTTGTGAGTCGAGCACGAGTAGAAAAGCAGGGGGAATGGGGTACCCTTGGTGAAATGGAGGAGGAAAATATCACGCCACCTTGATCACTTTGTCAGACTGGGGTTGTGTCACATTGATTAAACTACCATGGCTAGTGTGTGTATGTATGTATGTATGTGTATATATATATATATATATATATATATATATATATATATATATGTATGTATATGTGTGTACCTATATATCTATAAACGTATATACAGTATATATTTATATCTATATATTTAAATGCTTAGAAATATTGCATCATCAAATATATTTTAAAAAAAAGTTCTTGTCTCTAGAGCATCTTTTATGCATGTTGCTGTTTACATGAGAACTCTACCTGCACTCTAAAAACAATAAATATCGCTCCACTTGACAGTGCAAGTTTCTGGGGAAAGTGAATGTATGTCGTCATGATTGTCGTAAAAATGTGGCAAACTTTAGGAATACTGAATTTACCCTTTAAGAAATAACTTTCCTTGTAAAACATGCAAAAAGTAAACAATGTAGAAGTGTACATTTCTAAAAAAAAAAAAAAAAAAAAAAAAACTCAGTGTCATGTCAGCCCACAAATTTCCTGAGGCTTGAGATGCTCAACAGGTTTTCATAGCATATTGTTGGTCCTGACATCACATACTGATAAGAGTACATTTGTGCATTTTATGATTGGTGTTGGGGTTTAGCAAGTTGTAAACTTGAATAATTCTTCTGTAGTTTCCATTGCAGACAAATGAAGTTGTTTGTCACTCCATATTCTTTCTGAAGGTAACTATGAAAACAGTTACACCAGGATCATGAAGAGGCTCACTGGTGTATTTTCAACTGTCTTTTTAAAATGTTGAAACCCAGACATTTTTCCTAAAGGATATGTGCACGGACTGTAAAGGGATAATGTGGAAATTAGTGCTGCATCAGTAGTACTAATCAAACATTTCCAGTGTGATTAGTGCCACAGATGTCTTTGAGGTAATGAAAGGATGAGCAATCCACCATAACACACATTGATTTTATTAAGCATTAAAAGTAGCACTAAAAGTGAAAATTTAATTAAACACATAGGAAAAATGTGAACCTCATGCAAAAAACCACACTTTATAAATATTTTATTCTAATTTCTGTCATGTTACTTTGTTTTAGGCATTCCAGTCCCCTTCCCTGGTCAGCCTGCCTTCCTTGTTTGAGAGGCGTTACTCTACCTTCAGTCGATCAACAACTCACCTGATTTAAGAATGAAAAACATTTCTGACAAATTATACAGATATTTTTTCTTCCCGTAAACACTAAACACTAAACTAAATATTAAGGTACTGTTTGTAAATTCTAACATTTTATTAATATATTACTAAATTTTTTTTTTTTTATCTTGTCACAAATGGAAGGATTATTATTATTTTTTTTTTTTTTTTTTTACTGTTACTGGTTCCTTTTTTATTAATTATCTTAAGTGTTGACAAACACTTCATACTGTCACTGTGTGTAGCATTCAGATTCAATGCAAACGCTGTAAGGAACTGAAGAAAATAAAAAAAAATTTAAAAATCCAATCAATTGTATGTTTATTTGGAAGAGACTTATTTTTAGCTACTGGTCCTCCTTCCAAAAGATTACTTAATAATAAACTGACATCTTTTGGCTTTTATAAAGCTTCTTTTGTTTATTTTGTTTTTGTTGTACATTTAATCATTTAGGTGACGTAACCATTAAGGTTAAATATCTGTTATTGTTAATGTTGAAACATTAATGCATGATGTAGTCCTGATTTAAAAAAAAAAAAAAAAAAATCACTGATTTGGATTTTATTAACTTTTTCTATATTTATTTGTCTTTTGTATTAGGATGTTTTGATTGCCTTGCATTTTTGTAATGATCTGTTTTGTAAATATTTATGTATGTTTTCTGTCCTGTTTGTGAAGCCTATATTTGTTGTTAAATGTGGATCAATACATAAATTCCGTTTTAATTATTGTATCTATGCAAATGAATCTATATTAAAAGGTTTCCATTACAATTTAATAAATTCCTTGTTGCCTGTTTGTTTGGGTGGGAGGAGTGGTTATGAAGGACTTTTGGGGGGGTAGGTAAGACAAAGAAAGAAAGTGAACATTGTGGGCTGGGAGTTTAATCAAGAGTTCAGAACATTTTTTTCTTATAAATAATGGCACTTTGGAAGCATTTTGTCACGTTTGCTTCAGCTGAATAATTTGTTTGCCCTGGGTTTTAGTCAACAAAATCTTTTTACTTTTGCTATAGGTATTCTCTTCTGATGTTATAATTGCAGTCCAGACTGTTACTGTTAGCCAAGTTTTAGAAATGCACAGTTCTTGCCCTGCAGAATCTCAGACTAGGTATAAATACTGGGCATATTATTCTAAGTAACAAAAACTAAACTGATGTTTTAGTGCTATTTACTTCAAAAACATATGCAGGAAATTCATATTTTTATAGGAGTGTTGTAGTAAAGTCTCTTGAAAATTAAGTGAAAGAGAATAAGCAGTTTGCTATATGACTGTATTATAGTTAGGCTAAGCATTTTTTTCTGAATCATTGTGGCAACAGTTCTCATACTTAACTGACACCCCCCCCCCCCCAACCCCCTCCCCCCCCCCCTTCCTCTCTGTATTGATGGCAATTATTCTGCAAAAATAAATTTGTTTCCAAAACATTATCAGAACCTTTTCAACAGTCCACTAAAATGAAGATTAAACAGATCATGAAATAAAAGCCTTATCTATATCACTAATAACCTTAGACATGATACAAAACAGTACCAACATGTATAACATGACATTTTCATTAACTGCTTAATCCAAACCAGGCATTTGTAGACCTTGCTAACATCAGATGCAATTAAGTAGTGGAAGGGGCACCAGTGAACTAAAGAGCCAAGAACTGGCCGCTAGTGAGGCTTGTGGGGAACAAAATGTTCAGTGAGCACAGCTCTTTGGTACTTGAGCTGAAATACTGGTTAAGGTAATCTGGACTCTTTCTCAGGCTTGTGGGGTTTAAAATATAGTTCTACACAGACATTTGGCCAAATTACAGTTTTTTTTTTTTTTTGCAAATGTCAACAAAATAGTAAGTGCGTCAGGGTCATCAGGTGCTATCGATAAATAAAAGTGTGTCATCTGCATAGCTGTAATAGTTCACATTGTGCTTTGAGATAATTTGACCTAATGGAAACATGTAGATTGAAAAAAAGCAGCAGGCCCAGAATAGATCCTTGTAGTACGCCATATACGATATGTGTCTCTGAGATACAATCACCACTAAAAAGAAGTATATAAATAACTAAAAAGAAGTTTCCACTTGTTAAAGTAAGGCTGAAACCTATTTAAGATGCTGTCTTATTTGCCCACCCATTGCCAAAGATGATTTCTAAGAATACTGTGGTGTCAAGAGAACAAGAACAGATTTATAGTCTCTGTTCAACAAATCATTTACTACTTTAACCAGAACAGTTTCTGTACTATGATTTGTTCTAAAACCTGACTGAAGCCTATCAAGAATAGAATGTTTATTCAAATAATCATTTAGCTGCTTAATAACTGCCTTTTACTTAAGAAAGGCAGGTTAGAAATTGGTCTAAATTTGTCAAAGACAGAGAAGTTGAGATTTTTTTGAGCAGGAGTTTAAGAACTGCAGTCTTTAGACAGTCAGGGAAGACCTCCGCATCTAATGAGTTCACTATGTCAAGTACACTATCAATTAGCACATCGGAGATTTCTTTGAAAAAGCCCATTGGTACTGGTCAAGGTCGTAAATGGAGGGTTTCAGTTGAGAAATTATTCTATGTAAGTTGGGTAGATCATTTAACTTGCTTAAACGGGGTTTGCCGAGGTTCAATAGCACATCCCACCAAAGTTTATCCTATTTTATTTCTAATATCATATATGTATCATTTCCATGGAAAATTACCATGGCAAGCACCAAGCACAGGTCCTTACAACTGTGAGGAGCCAATAAACATCTGTGCCCCCATGCTAGTAAGGAAGTAAGCTGTCATGTCAAAGCAGTGCCATTGTAAGAAGAGGCAGGAAGTCGAGAAGAATTAGGAAGTGATATCACAGTAATAGACTGTATGTTATTTTTAATGCAGGCTTACTGTATAGTTATTTGAGGTTTGTTGTACTCCTTATGTTTCCATGATGGTAAATTTTATATATATATATAAAAAACGGAATCAGAGGATTACCAGACCTGGAAGGTGTTGGGGCGCCGTCCATTGGTGGGCACTGATTCATTTGGAGGGGCTCTAGGATGCAAGGGCAGCTGTGGAAGTCTGAGTCCAGATGTGCCTCCGCAGTGTAGAAAGTCGCCCCTTGTCCCAAGAAACACAGTGCCTCCAAAACAGGCAGCATTAGAGGTGCGTGGTGTCTGAGCTGATGCTTGTGAGTGAGGCAGCCATCCCACCAAGCAGACCAGACCCAGATGACGGGGCTTTGTTCCTGCCTCTTTAGGTCATTACATTACACATTTTCCTCACTCATCTGTCTTTCCCTACTGCCTTCATGTTGTTAATAAACTTTTTGATTGTTTGGTTTGGTACTTTTTCTGCAGGGAAGTGTAACATCACAATATAGATCGCTATTTTAACAGTGACCTTGATAACCTGTGCAATGAAGCAATTAAGTGATTTTTAATTTCATCGAGACACACTATTAGTAATTTCCAAGACTCTGACACACAGATGAGACCCCATCCTAATGAAATGAGAAGTTTAATCAACTGTTGTAACTGATCTCCAGTTAGAAATAAAATATTTGGAATAAAAATCAGTAGCTTAGAATTGAAAGATGAGGGCCATGGCTGACAGAAAGACAAAATGCTCTCCTCTTATTTGTAGTTGGGATAAGAACTGTGTGCTGAAGGTATTTATTCCAGTTGTTCTTGATAAGTATTTCCATTAATGTATTATATTAAACATCCATCCACCTTCCAAATCAACTTAAATCTTTTTTTTGAGTCTGCTCAATCTAGTGCAGGGTCACAGTAGCTGGAGCCCATCAATGGTGCCAGTCTATTGCAGGGGTCACTTGCGGGGAAAATGTTCAGTCAGCCGTTTGTCTAATCTTCCTGTCAGCTATCTCAAGCCCCGTCAGGTTTCATTATGACTAAACAGCTTTTTTCCAGTACATCCACAAACTCTACATTAGACTGAGATCTGGACTCCGACTTGGCCACTCCAGGACATTAACATTGTTGTTTCAAAGCTATTCCTGTGTAGCTTTGACTTAATACTTGGGGGTCTTGTCTTGCTGGAACACAAATCTTCTCCCAAGGTACAGTTTTTTTTGCAGATTGCATCAGGATCTCCTCCAGGACAAGGGTCCTCAATCCAATCACGGTCCTGGTGGGCCGCAATGGCTGCAAGTTTTCCTTCCATCTAGTTTCTTATTTAGAAGGCAGACTTTGCTGTTAATGAAACTTGGTGTTTAACTGTTTGTATTTAAGTAAGTAATTTCTTTGGGATTAAAGAAGTATTCTAATGTGAATTTGTATGTGAATAAGTATGTGAATTTCCCCTTGGGATTAATAAAGTATCTATCTGTCTGTCTGTCTGTCTGTTCTGTTTGGGCTTGTTAGTTCTTTCATTCATCCAAGAGAAATTTGAATTGCACTGTAGAGTTTCTCTGCGGTGGATTGGTGCCCTGCCCGGGATTGGTTCCTGCCTTGTGCTCTGTGTTGGCTGGGATTGGCTCCAGCAGATCCCCGTGACCCTGTGTTTGGATTCAGCGGGTTGGAAAATGGATGGATGGATGAGAACATTATCCATGTGTGTTGTGGACCAGAGCAGATTTAAACTTAACAGTCCTTCCAGTTCCCCTCGTTTATTTCTAAACATTTTTTAATGCAGATACTTAATGGTGCATATGCACAGGTGTAAAAGGAAGCACGTTTGCTGGAGAACTGCTGGTTTATTGGTTATCTGTATTTCATAATTAACTAATGTTTGGTTAAGAAAATAGGCAACAATTAAAACTTAAATGCAGCAGCTAAAAACTAAAATAGGCAATTAAGGGTTCTGAATTAGACAAGATAACTAAAATTAAGCCCAAAACACTTATTGCTTAAGTAGTAAATAAATGGATTCTGATTAGGAAATTAGAATGCAGCCATTGTGGACCTCCAGGACTGTAACTCTGATCTACAATGTAATGAAGATTTGTCTTTAATGAATGAAAGCACTAACAAGGCATATAGTTAAATACCGAGTTTCATTATCAGCAAGGGTCGAGTTCTAATTAGGAAACTGGTTGGAATGAAAACCTATAGCCTCTGTGCCCCACCAGGATCCCTGCTCCGGGACGTCCCCACAATTTGCCATGTTCATTACCTTCACAAGCCTTCCAGAGCCTGCTGCAGAGAAGCAGATGGGATTTTGATAATGTGCAGTGTAACATGGCACTTAGTCCAGAGAGATCAGTTTTGTTCTCATCAGACCACTGAACCTTCTTCTGGTGCCTTCTGGTAGACTGAAGCCAAGATGTTGTGTGTCCTTTGTTTTCTAACAGAGACTTTCTGTTCCTGTCTTATGTGTTAAGTGCAGAGTTGATTTAATGGTTTTATTTTTCTTTGTGTTTCTCTGATTTCCATTTCCAGCCTCCTGATGCTAACAAGGTGCAACTCAACATGCCCCTCCTCCTCATTAAGGTAGTGCTGGTCCACAGGTGAGTCGGCTTTGTTAAATACCAACTGCCTGGGAGAACAGCAGACACAGTTGGGTGAGCTGAGGCTATGATGGCTGTCCTGCTTGTGCTGAGGTCTTCCCTGCATTTCCAGATATGCAAAATAAACACAGCAAGGCACAGAACTGGACAGAGATGCAATGAAATCCAGAATTAATAAAAGGACCTTCTACCCTAAATTTACTATTTTTTCTTGATAAAGCTTCTGTCTTCCCAGCATCGCTGTCATGCACTTTCATCTGCTGGCTGTCTATCTGTGAGCTGTCAATTAATCCGATTCACAAGCTGCTCCCAGTCCTTTGTCATCTGCCACCTTATGAAGGCATAATGGAGTTTGTGTCAGTGGTGCCAAGGCAAATTAATTAAAGTAAGTTTTTATTTCACTAACCCTGAAGTTATTCCAATGCAAAATGTGTGACTCATAACTGCTATCAAGAAAGGGTGGACAACTTCCGGGGGGGGCAGGGGGAACTGCAACTGTGTGTAGCACAAGCTAAAAAGAAGCGAGTGTTTGTCCCAGATGTGCCTCTTGTAGGATGCTTCAGTGTTTTAAGATTGGGAGCTTTGTTGCACTTTTGTTTTGTTCTGCGTTTGTTTTTGATTTTTTTCTTTTCCCCATCTGGTGCTAGAGAGAGCTAACAGCTGGTACTGACGGAGAGGCGAACAGGCAAGATAATAATGATGCACTTTGGGCAAACATGATGTGAGGGTGCCCTTCAAGAGTTTACCTGCAGAAATGAAAATGCAGACACCATAAGCCTGTGTGAATACTAGAACATTGTGTCTTCATATGTTGATAGGTCCTCGGCACTGCAATGTGCAAATGTTGGTCTCCGTGGCTTCTCCTCATAGATGTGAGTCTCTACTAGTTGAGAAGCATTGCATATACATTTTGCTGTTGTGTGTTTATTCTTTTTTTGAAAGTGCCATCTTTCATCTATTCTTTATTTTTGCTGCTGTAATATGGGCTGGTAAAATCAATATGATGATGATGGGAAAGAAAAAATAGGAAAAGTATTGACGATATGTATAATGCTGTAGCTACCTCAGTTGTATTTATCAAAAATCTTAGCAAGAAGGTTGCACTTCAATAATAATACATTTTATTTCAAGGCACCTTTCTAAACACCCAAGGACGCCATACAGATAATATCATAAAACCAACAAAAACATGCATGTACAAATATTACATACTAGTCATTTAGCCCGTTACCATAACGGGCGCTAGAACAGTAGTGCATAAACATTAGTAGGAACAGTCTATATTAAATGGCAAGGGACTTTGACCTCATTCTTTTTGTTGGTCGTATTTTTCTTTCTTTCAGCCTTTCTTTTGTTGATGTTTACTTGCTGAGCTGACCGTTCTTCATGGGCTGCCGCCGTGTATTGTGTGTCTAATTTTCTGTGACAGTAATACTGTCTTGTACGGCTCTGCTCAATAAGGGCGCGCACAAAAAGGCAAGCCTCAAAAGGGCGACCTCAATCGCCTTTTTGTGCGCGCCCTTATTGAAGGATGCCTGTGCACGCCCTTATTGAAGGATACCGTCTTGTACGTCCGCTGGCTTGTACGTCCGTAATATACCTTTAATTTTCTCTGGCGGTAATACAGGCGTGCGCGTCGGTAATATGCCTTTAATCTCCTCTGACAGTAATACTGGCTTGTATGTGGCTGTAATATGCGTCACTGTATTGTGTACCTTTAATTTCCTCTCGCAGTAATACTGGTTTGTATTTCCGTAAAACGCCTCTAACTTTCTCTGACAGTAATATCGCGAGTCGCACCGTGCCCCGCGCATGCACACATCAGAAGACACCCACACACGGACACCTGGACGCACATAGGGATTTTATATATATATATATATATATATATAGATATATATATATATATATATATATATATATAGATATCTACCTCTATGGAACTGAAAATACAGCAATAAGAATACAGCCAAAGGTCATGTAGTAAAAGTTAATCAAAATAGATAAGTCTTAAGATGAGATTTGGAAATAGGGAATCTGTGTCCCAAATGTTTTGGGGTAGTGAGTTCTAGAGACCAGGAGCACTACGACTAAATGCCATGGAACTCCTGGTGATCAGGTGTGCAGGGTGGGTGATGAGAAGACCAGATGTAGAGGACCTAAGAATGCGGTTAGGTATATAAACATGTATGAGGTCAGAGAGGTATAAAAGAGCACGATTATGAAGTGCTTTGAAGGTAAGTGGAAGAATTTTAAAATCAATGTGAAATTTTACAGGAGACCAATGAAGCTGTTTAAGAGATGGTGTAATGTGTTGCAGGGAAGAGATCTGAGTTATAATATGGGCAGCTGAATTCCGAACACCCTGGAGATTATGGAGAAGCTTATGTGAGAGACCAAAAAGAACAACCTTCGCTTATAAAACACTTTTAATGGTGGATACCATCTCAAGAGCCTTTAAAAACCTGCTGTTCTTTCCATTTGTTTATTTGTCCCTCACTTATACCGGACAACTTCTGTACCTCACATGGTGGCCCGTACAAGTTAGAAGTTCATTGCGCTCTGTCCACACTACAATCCTACTGCAGCAACTTTTAAACAGTCCTGGGCTCAAACTCCAGCCTGGCCATCATCTGGGTGGAGTCTGCCAACATGTCCGTGTGTGGTCGGTCTTTGGGTATGCTGGGTGTCTACAGTTACTCCAATATGGATCAGCATAGATGTGTTTATGGGATTCACTGATGTTTCATCCTGCTGTGCATCTAATGGTTGCTAGAACAGGCATATGGCTCCCTGCACTAGATGGATAAACGGATGGGTGGTGAACTTCTATTGATGCGTTTCACAAGTAGACAACTTTAGTCCAATTACTTCCAGTCATTTTCATCGCATAGTCACAGCCTTTGCAGTTAAGCCCTGTCACATTACACTCATTTCCAACAATTTTTCTTTTGAGTCACAGACTTGATTTACTTAATAATAAATCATCATCACATTAAATGCTTTCTGGTAGGGGTGTGATAAGTGGTCTGTCGCAAACAACAAATTATTAAATAAATGATCGAGTCCTGAGAGTGTGCAGGCTCAGAATGGGTTTGGGTGTGCGCATGATGGCACTGCTCTGTGTTCGATGGCGGTGCTCGACTGATCACACACTTTTGTGCAAGAAGGTCAGTCAGGTACGGCATTCACACCTCAGAGTGGGTGGAGGGTCACATTTGCACCCTATCAAGACAATATAAGAGATTGGGCACTGAAAACAAAATGAAAAGAAAGAGGGCATAATCACAGAGGAGCCGGTGTTGCAGGAATGAAGGCTGGCAGTTGGGAGTGACCTCACAAGTATGGTTTTGACTAGCAGGGGGCAGAAGTTCCTTTAGTTGAGCACTTTGACGAGCTGGAGTGACTGTGCACTCGGGAAGGCTTCTGTGAACATCGAGTGAATGACGGCAGGAGAAGGAGGAAGGCTCAGTGCAGTGCCTTGCAGGGAGCTCGTGGGAGAGCAGGGACCCGAGCTTGTGAGGAAAGATTGGCTGTGCCTGTTGGGAGGACGTCTCCTCTTGCTGCAGGTACCCATTTGGGGTAAACAACAGAGATGCTGGGTTTAAAAGTTTTTTTTAGAAACGTTTCCTGTCATGGATTTTAACCTAATTTATTATTATTTATTTACGGATGAAGCCCTGCTCTATTTGCGCTGTGATGTTTTGTTTGAATTTTAATAAAAGCTCTTGTCACCTTTGCACCTAACTTTTGCTTTAAGTGTGTGTCCTCATTTGCCCAGCTCATCTCGGTCTATGACTGCTGTCAGTTTTTGGTTGATAAAGCTCCCAGTAGCGACAAAGCATTGTGGAGCTAACCCGGACTGTCACAGGGAGATTTCCGGTTCATCAACTACAGTCGCTGCTCTCATTGCCTGAGGATGTCCAATTACACGACTAGGTATTGGATGGGGATGACTGTGATGATTTACCAGCACACTTTTCATATTTCCAAATTATCACATGCTTCCTCCTTTTTCTGACCTACAATATCATGCTGCCTGACTATGCCTGTGCTGAACAGATGCTTTCCTGGTTTGGCGAGTTCGCAATCCCTGCCCTTTTTTTTTTTTTTTCCATTCTGTCATGGTACCCATTTGATTTTGTCAAGGGTAAGTCACTGATCAATTGGACACTACCAGCGATTCCTAATCCTGTCAATTGACATCCACGAGCAACTGCAGTCAGTGAGTTTGTCACCCCCCCCCCCCCCCCCCAAACTAGAAGTCGCGCCATTTGATAGAGTTTTCAAGCTGTTCAAAAAATGGTTTATTTTAGAGAGCACACTTCTCCTGTAAATACCACCTAGCAGTAATTTACTAAGATGGAACTACAGTAGAATTATTTCTGTTTACATTTTAACAGATTGAAGAAAATGGAAGCCCTTTTAAATTTACTGGATCAATTTGTACAGCTATCACGTCCAAAATTATTACAATTAGTACCATTTAAGTGAATCATTTAAATCAATAAAAGAAAATAAGGGATTACGCTTTTTTCTTATTCACTTTCCTGCCTTGTGTCTAATGCCACTATGATCAGCACCTCTTCCATAACCCTGAGCAGGAGCAAATGGGCTTTGTGACAGACAGACAGAGGGAGGTCCTTTTTTAGCAAAACAAAGCCAAGGCATTCTCCACGCTCAGAGAAGTCCTGCAACTCTTTCTGTTTGCATTTTGACGGCTATATTTACAAAGTATGTGCTTGCATACTTCGAGTTGACAGATAATCTGCTTTGAGAACTGAGCCATTTATTCTTTATTGTGTCGGTGGGTCCTGATCACCTCGTGCATTTATTGTTCATCATTGATCACCAAAATGGAGTAGCCTAACTAACCAGCAGAAAATTGAATCCTGAGGCTTAATTCAGAAATGGTCCCTGGTGAATTGGCCTGAAACTAAATCTGGCATCTATTGACAGAGTTGTTTGGGAGCATTTAAGATTTTGCTCATAAAAGGCCAGATTAGACGTTTATAATTATGCAAACAATTGTGATAAACTGCACCGAGTTCTATTGATTCAAGTGAAAGGGCAACAGCTGGAAAGTCACCCTCCTCAATCGGATCCGCTTTAAGTGTTTACTTGGAGTTAAGCTAAAAATTCATTTAATTGAGCTTGTCTCTGGTTTCAGGTTACATTCCTATTTGTTTTTAGAAGCTAGATGTTATTGGTCATCCATCTTCCGAGGAATCCCAAGAGCATAGAACAAATCACTATTTCTATAAATACTCACTACATTTATGCTTTTTCAACTCCATTGAAATGCCCTTCTATTACACCTTGCAACATCTTCAGCCTGTAAATTTACTGCGTGCACTCCTTGCCTGGCTTTTTGTGTTGCCAGGTCATTAAAATGCAAGTGTGGTGTATGTGCACAAGAGCTTCGTTCAGGAGCCCGTATTACAGTATATGCAGACGGAGAGGTGAGATAATATTTCAGAAGGCCTCACCGACGCCGGCTACCTTTTGGGAATGCTAATACAGCACAATTGATTTCCAAAATACATCCATTGCTGCTGCTGTGCTTATTCACTCTTTCAAGCTGTCTCTTGGCTTAAGCGAGGATTTCTCTACAGATGAGAAATTATTCGCTGATTGCACATTAACAAGAAAGCCGTCAGACGCCCCGAACTTCTTTCTAAACAGATTTCGCTCAAAATGTAATACAGTCGGTGCGCTTTCATTTGTTATTCAGGTTTGCTGCTTGGGTCTGATCCAAGCCTGTATTTTATCAGCAGTAATTGCTACTTCCACAAGTTGTGCGGCCCCTCAAGTAAGCTCGGCTTCTCAAAAGAAACTGATTGCACACAAATGAACCTGCTCTCCATTAGATGCCTAAAGTGAGCAAAGGTTAATGATTAACACTGATGACACAAGCAGGCAGGCAGGCTATTGCAAAACCGTACAGTAACATTCTGAGATATTTATCTGGGATTACTCCTCTAAATTGGGAGGTTTTTAATTAAAACAAAGAAGAAAAAAAGTGTGGCGTGCTTGAAGTGCTTCTAGTTTGACCTAAACTTGGGTAAATTGCTGTGTCTCTTTTTCAGTCTGATCTCAATATGCTGCTACGCTGTGGATTTAGTACTCCTGTTTATTGTTCACAGTAGGATCAGTCACTTGTTCGTGTTTATTGTGTTTTAGAAGTGATAAAGTACTAGGGTGTTATACCGTGTTAGCCATTATGAATGTAGTGAGGAGTCAAGCAAATTGACACCTTTTATTGCTTTCGAGGCAACTCCGGCCCCTTCTTCAGGCAAGAAGTTATCAAGAAAGGATGATCAAGCTTTGGCTCAGGCCATTTCAATGTTTTTAAAAAGCATCAATTGTTCTCATACCCTTGACAAACTTTCAACAGAGATGTTATTTTTATTATGATAACCATATGTAGACCTCTCCAAGATTTTGTTCCATTATGTGTCATAAGAGTCATGGCAGATAGGCGATAAAAAGTAAAATAGGAATTTGCACCGAACATGTCACATAATTGCCAAAGCTTTCTAGTAGTGACAGGGAGCAAAAAAAAAAAAACATAGTGTTCAAATTGTCCTGAAAGCAAGGTGGCAAGTAAAACTGGAAGATGCATGAAAAGATAGCAATTAAAGGGTCAAAGCTGGGAGGTCAAAAATAACAAGCAAAACCAAAGCGTGAGACAAAATTCTTGGTGAAAAGGTACAAGCACAGAGGTCGAAAACCAAACGAAGCTCTCAAGAAGAATTTTAGCAGAAGTCTTTGAATGTTTTTTTGTACTTGCTCATCGTGTAAGAAAGAGAACCCCCATCTAACCCTTTATCCTGTCGCACCAATTACAAACAAGTCACGTCCCTAGATGTCGGGGATGTGGACCTAATGACGGGTGCTCAAAATGGCGGCGATCAAAGGACCTAACCTACCATCCCACAACATTTAAACCATTAGGAAAATTGTGCAAATAATGACAGGAATAGGATCCTTGACCTCAAAAATCCCCCAGTTCTAGTACAAGACTGTAAATTCCATCCATCCATTCTCTTCCGCTTATCCGAGGTCGGGTCGCGGGGGTAGCAGCTTGAGCAGAGATGCCCAGACTTCCCTCTCCCCGGCCACTTCTTCTAGCTCTTCCGGGAGAATCCCGAGGCGTTCCCAGGCCAGCCGGGAGACATAGTCCCTCCAGCGTGTCCTGGGTCTTCCCCGGGGTCTCCTCCCGGTTGGACGTGCCCGGAACACCTCCCCAGGGAGGCGTCCAGGAGGCATCCTGATCAGATGCCCGAGCCACCTCATCTGACTCCTCTCGATGTGGAGGAGCAGCGGCTCTACTCTGAGCCCCTCCCGGATGACTGAGCTTCTCACCCTATCTTTAAGGGAGAGCCCAGACACCCTGCGGAGGAAACTCATTTCAGCCGCTTGTATTCGCGATCTCGTTCTTTCGGTCACTACCCATAGCTCATGACCATAGGTGAGGGTAGGAACATAGATCGACCGGTAAATTGAGAGCTTTGCCTTATGGCTCAGCTCCTTTTTCACCACGACAGACCGATGCAGAGCCCGCATCACTGCGGACGCCACACCGATCCGCCTGTCGATCTCACGCTCCATTCTTCCCTCACTCGTGAACAAGACCCCGAGATACTTGAACTCCTCCACTTGAGGCAGGATCTCGCTCCCAACCATGAGAGGGCACTCCACCCTTCTCTGGCTGAGGACCATGGTCTCGGATTTGAAGGTGCTGATTCCCATCCCAGCCGCTTCACACTCAGCTGCAAACCGATCCAGAGAGAGCTGAAGATCACGGCCTGATGAAGCAAACAGGACAACATCATCTGCAAAAAGCAGTGACCCAATCCTGAGTCCACCAAACCGGACCCCCTCAACACCCTGGCTGCGCCTAGAAATTCTGTCCATAAAAGTTATGAACAGAATCGGTGACAAAGGGCAGCCCTGGCGGAGTCCAACTCTCACTGGAAACGGGTTCGACTTACTGCCGGCAATGCGGACCAAGCTCTGACACCGGTTGTACAGGGACCGAACAGCCCTTATCAGGGGGTCCGGTACTCCATACTCCCGGAGCACCCCCCACAGGATCCCCCAAGGAACACGGTCGAACGCCTTTTCCAAGTCCACAAAACACGTAGACTGGTTGCGCGAACTCCCATGCACCCTCCAGGACTCTGCTAAGGGTGTAGAGCTGGTCCACTCTTCCGCGACCAGGACGAAAACCACACTGTTCCTCCTGAATCCGAGGTTCGACTATCCGACGGACCCTCCTCTCCAGAACCCCCGAATAGACTTTTCCAGGGAGGCTGAGGAGTGTGATCCCTCTGTAGTTGGAACACACCCTCCGGTCCCCCTTCTTAAAGAGGTGGACCACCACCCCGGTCTGCCAATCCAGAGGCACTGTCCCTGATGTCCATGCGATGTTGTAGAGATGTGTCAACCAAGACAGCCCTACAACATCCAGAGCCTTGAGCAACTCCGGGCGTATCTCATCCACCCCCGGGGCCCTGCCACCAAGGAGTTTTTTGACCACCTCGGTGACCTCAGTCCCAGAGATGGGAAAGCCCACCTCCGAGTCCCCAGGCTCTGCTTCCTCATTGGAAGGCATGTTATTGGGATTGAGGAGGTCTTCGAAGTACTCCCCCCCACCGACTCACAACGTCCCAAGTCGAGGTCAGCAGCGCACCATCACCACCATATTTCCCATTTGAATTTCCCATTGGGATTAATAAAGTATCTATCTATCTATCTATCTATCTATCTATCTATCTATCTATCTATCTATCTATCTATCTATCTATCTATCTATCTATCTATCTATCTATCTATCTATCTATCTATCTATCTATCTATCTATCTATCTATCTATCTATCTATCTATCTATCTATATACAGTGTTGACACTGCACTGCTTCCCCCTCCTGAGACGCCGGACGGTGGACCAGAATCTCCTCGAAGCCGTCCGAAAGTCGTTCTCCATGGCCTCCCCAAACTCCTCCCATGCCCGAGTTTTTGCCTCAGCAACCACCGAAGCTGCATTCCGCTTGGCCTGCCGGTACCTATTAGCTGCCTCCAGAGTTCCACAGGACAAAAGGGACCGGTAGGACTCCTTCTTCAGCTTGACGGCATCCCTCATCGCCGGTGTCCACCAACGGGTTCGGGGATTGCCGCCACGACAGGCACCGACCACCTTACGGCCACAGCTCCGGTCAGCCGCCTCAACAATAGAGGCACGGAACATGGCCCATTCGGACTCAATGTCCCCCACCTCCCTCGGGACATGGTCGAAGTTCTGCCGGAGGTGGGAGTTGAAGCTACTTCTGACAGGGGGCTCTGCCAGACGTTCCCAGCAGACCCTCACAACACGTTTGGGCCTACCAGGCCTGACCGGCATCCTCCCCCACCATCGAAGCCAACTCACCACCAGGTGGTGATCAGTTGATAGCTCCGCCCCTCTCTTCACCCGAGTGTCCAAGACATGTGGCCGCAAGTCAGACGACACGACCACAAAGTCGATCATCGAACTGAGCCCTAGGGTGTCCTGGTGCCAAGTGCACATATGAACACCCCTATGCTTGAACATGGTGTTTGTTATGGACAATCCGTGACGAGCACAGAAGTCCAATAACAAAACACCACTCGGGTTCTGATCGGGGGGGCCATTCCTCCCAATCACGCCCTTCCAGGTCTCACTGTCATTGCCCACGTGAGCATTGAAGTCCCCCAGCAGTACGAGGGAGTCCCCAGAAGGTATGCCCTCTAGCACACCCTCTAGGGACTCCAAAAAGGGTGGGTACTCTGAACTGCTGTTCGGTGCATACGCACAAACAACAGTTAGGACCCGTCCCCTCCCACCCGAAGGCGGAGGGAGGCTACCCTCTCGTCTACCGGGGTAAACCCCAATGTACAGGCTCCAAGTCGGGGGGCAATAAGTATACCCACACCCGCTCGGCACCTCTCACCGGGGGCAACTCCAGAGTGGTAGAGAGTCCAGCCCCTCTCAAGGAGATTGGTTCCAGAGTCCAAGCTGTGCATTGAGGTGAGCCTGACTATATCTAGCCGGAACCACTCAACCTCACGCACAAGCTCAGGCTCCTTCCCCTTCAGAGAGGTGACATTCCACGTCCCAAGAGCCAGCTTCTGTAGCTGAGGATCGGACCGCCAAGGTCCCCGCCTTCGGCCACCACCCAACTCACACTGCACCCGACCTCCTTGGCCCCTCCCATAGGTGGTGAGCCCATGGGAAGGGGGACCCACATTGCCTCTTCGGGCTGTGCCCGGCCGAGCCCCATGGGTGCAGGCCTGGCCACCAGGCGCTCGCCAACGAGCCCCACCTCCAGGCCTGGAACCAGAGGGGGGCCCTGGTGACCCGCGTCCGGGCGAGGGAAAACGCCGTCCAAATTTTTTATTCGTCATAGGAGGTTTGTTTAACCGCTCTTTGTCTCATCCCTCACCTAGGACCAGTTTGCCTTGGGTGGCCCTACCAGGGGCATAAAGTCCCGGACAACAGAGCTCCTAGGATCATTGGGACACCAAACCCCTCTACCACGATAAGGTGGCGGTTCGAGGAGGGGAGACTGTAAATTGTATTGTTTAATTGAGCCAAAATAACCAACCACAACCCCAATCATGACACAAATATAACTGTCTGTATCATAAGCCTGGAAAGGGAAGCTAAATGAAGGTGTTACAGTTGTAAATGTTGTGTTCTCGTGCCTCTCCAAAGCACAAAAAAGGTAGCAAGCCTCCAAAAACCTGCACAAAAGGCCTGTCTTAGCCCACAGGATAGGTCCCACTTCAGATAGCCGAGTGCCAAAACAGTGCCCTGAGGACTGGAACTCTGTGAACATGATATATATTTGCACTTATTTCTAGTTTGTGACCATTTGTTGTTTGCAGCATCAGTCCTGGAAGGAGGACAGCCGAGAGACCGCTACCTCTGCAGCTCCACCACTGCTTCTGTCACTGCGTGTATGCAGACAGTATCTTTCTATGGCAGGCAGCTGTGTTGCAAGTATGTGATAAACAACGGCTGTAAATATTTTTCATGTCTTAAGAGTGTTCGCCATTGGCTGTTTCTTGCTGAATGTACAAAGTAATTTTGCATAAGCAGTTTATAGTTCTGGCATTACACAGAACTGTCTGATGTGTTCACGGCCAACACTTAGCTTTCTGTAAGTTTTGGTCTGCGTGATATCTGGGAATGAATGAAATATAGTGAAGAATTTGTTTGGTGTAATTTTGATTTATTTTGTAACAATTTTGGATGTCGTTATTGTTATTTATTATTACTTTTGTGTCGTCATCATGTCACTGTTAGTTTGCCATAGATATACTATTTGTATGATCATGCTCAATAGTTCGTCCAAAATTTGAATCAAACAAAATGAAGGAAAGGATAACCCGCTAGTTTCACTGTGATTTTATTATTCTGGTTTCCCTGTTCAAACCTGCTCAGACAATTCTGCATGCATACTCCTACGAAATCCTGTTTTTGTTTGTTTAATTAGCTCCAGTTCTGTGGCGTCACTTCTTCTTCTTCTTTTTTTGTTTCTGCCAAATGTAAAATCACAACACAGTAACTGTTACTTTGGTGTAAGATGCATACAGTGATCCCCATGTTGGAGAGAATTATGGATTGCTTTTGTGACATTCACTTTATGATTTTTTTTTCTATTTTGTTTTTGCCGTATGGGGGACAATCTCTCTGGGGTAACAATAATGTTAGTATTGGGCTGTGTATATTGTGTTTTTATTCCCCCCCCTCTGAAATCCTTGTCCAATATGTTTTCAGTTTTGTAATAATTTGTATTTTAGGATGCTGAAGTCTGAATGTTTTCTAAATGAACACTCCATCCACAAATTATACATTTTTTGTACTTAACCTATGTTGTTTGAAGTGATTGACAAGAAAATATTTTTAAAAATATTGACTAAAAATATTTTAAATATTATAAGTTATAAGGTAGGAGGTGGGGCTTTTCATTATGTCATTTGAGTCTGCTTAACTATCATACACGAAAAGATTTTCATTACACGCGGTTCGATAACCTGAATATTCATAGAAACCTGGTTTCTTAAATGCCATGTAAACTCTTTTTCTGTTTAGAGGAAACCGGGTTATTAGCTTCTGACAAACCTGATTAACAGAGGTAGATTTTGTGATGAATAACCCAACTGTGTGGCCATGTAAACCCTTATCCGGCTTACAATTAAGGACTTTGTAGTCTGCACATGACCCTTGCATTCTGTCAGTCTGTGTATGTATTTGCTTTGCATGCACTTTCAGCAGACATGTGTAGAAGCTTCCACAAAATACATTTCCAGAGGCAAAAAGTTTGGTCATCGCATTATTCCTTCTCCTGGCTGCAACTGACCATCTCAGTATTTCAGAAATCATTATATTGAAGTGAATGAGCTGAACGTACAGTGATGACCTCCACAGCACAATCTCAAGAGTGGTAGGGTAACACACTATGTTGTCAGATTACTTTTTAAAGTAACGAGTACCCTAATGTGATATTTATCTTATTGAAATAAAAATATCTGCATTATTATTATTACAGCTGCCCTGGATGTAAGGTAAGAAGCACACCAACCAAGTCCTTTGCAGGGCTCAATTGCACAGCCAAGCAGAAAAGAGTGTGTGGTGTGCAATCCAGTAACCAAAACCTATAAATAAAGCGTCAATTTGAATAAACTATTAATAAAATACAAGAAAATTATCATGGACATTATGCTTCTTTTCTGATTCACAGTAGCTGATGATGATGTTTAACACTTTTTTACACAATTTATTGAAATTGGAGCATTTTAACAAAGGAGAACACCAGAAGATTACTAAACATAGTGTAGCATGGACGGGGAGCTCGGCTACCTAAACCCGACACAGATAGATGTAAGACACAAGTTAAGCAACACACATTTTCATTTATTTATTTTTTGTGGAAACACTTCCCAAATTGTTTCCCACCAGTACAGCACAGTACAAAGCGCAACAGCACAACCTCTCTTTGTCTTCCGCCTCCACTCCTCGTTCAGTAAGCTTTGTCTCCTTCGTCCTGACCCATGGAACAGTGGCAGTGGGTACCTTTTATCCTGCACCCGGGAGTACGTCCAGTGGTCCAGGAGAACTTCCAGGTTAGGTGGAAACTTGACACGGTAGGGCTCCAAAGTCCCTGTAGCACCCCCTGGTGGCACCCACAGAACCCAACAGGGCTGAGTTACAGAACTCTTAATTTCCACGATGCCTTGTGGGAAACTGTGGCACTGCTGCAACCCAGGGGGTCAGTCGTCAAGCACTCTGGCGGAAGATAATACCCTGTATGTGTTCTCTCCCCCGGTCCTTCTATTAAACAGGTGTTTCAGCCAGGTAGGAGCCCCAGCTGTCTGCCATAATGGATTATTAGGAAACCAGGTTTCTACCTTAACCACGTTACTCACCTTAACCCTGTTATGTGTGCATGTACATGTATCGAGTGCTCAGGAGGCTGTGAACAAACGACTGATACCTGACACTTGGATTTTGTGACTCGAGTAATTTAAATATTTTTTCTCATGATATTTAGAAATAGTTTACTGTTGTTCAGGATGGGTATCCATTAAAGTCCATTGTATCGGAAAATTTGTTAATACAGTGCTCCATTAAAAGATAATTAAAATTTTTCTTTGTCCATCTCCACAAATATCATTTTGGGTGGTGGAGTGTTCCTTTAACCAAAGGAAGAGGCAATGACTGCCTCTGAGGATATTGACGACTGCCTTTAATTTGCATGAGCCCACTTTCAGATATCTTTTTTTCTTTTTTTTTTTTTAATACATCTTACTTCGCCTTACAGACCTTTCAAAATGTCTGAATATCATTCAGAAACATCTTAAAGATACTGTAAATACATCTCAAATGCATTTTGTTATATCTCAAAATAGCTTCCAGTCCATTATTAGATATCTGAAATGTATTTCAAGGTAGATGAAAATGTTGTCCTTTTTATTTTAAGATATCTTATGTACATTTTGAGGTAGTTTATATACATAGGGAGACTTATGGGCAAAAACTAAAAATTTTACCAGAACTGATTTTGAGATAACTTCTTCAAGTATCTTAAAATGCACAAGATGTCAGCTGACTTGAATTAGAGTAAGTGGGCTCGAAAGACATATTGACAATGTTATTGGTTTTTATTTACCCTTTTGTTTTTGCTTGACCTGTGCTTTTAGGTTAAGACTCTATGGCTCAGATAAACAAACAGTTGGTAATTAGTTTTCTAAAGTATTTTGTATCAGTGTTTACCATGCAGAGCAGTGTGCACAATTAGAGTCAGCATGAGCTATGATTACTTAATCCTGGTTTAAAATGTCCGCAGTATATTTAGCACATTACGCAATGAAAGCAGTTCTGACACAAAGACCCCAGCTATTCTTTAAGTGTAGAAATAAAACTTGTGGATTCCAGAATTGTTCATGCCTCAAAAATATAACTCTGAACAGTAGAAGCAGTGATAGTTCATTTAATTAAAAATCAGATCTGAAATGTTTCATGAATGGATTAGTGGCTGCTAGTTTAAAAAAAAAAATATATGCTGCATATATATTTATATATATATATATATATTCATACAGTATTGTTTTGTCTTGATAGAGTAATATTTTACTCTGCTTTCCCCTTTTGTATTATTAATGTGTAGCCTTTGTCAGAATGCCTCAAATCTCACAGACTTTCCACTGTTTATAAGGTATTATAGTATATAACTTCTCCCCACCTTCCCTTCTACATCTATAACCACAGGCAATTAGGTGTAGTAAAAGACAAGCAGAAGTTAAGTTATACAGGGTACTTTAAATAATGTATTATTGATAATATTCATAAATAATAACAATATGCAAAGTACATTTGAATATTGGCAACCATACAACCTGATAAATGGTGATGTGTAGTTTCAGGCGGCACACAGACTTGTTAGTTACTTAAAATGTCTCTAGAATCAACATTCAGGTCCATAAGTATTTGAACAGTGACACAATTTTCATAATTTTGACTCGGTACACCACCACAATGGATTTGACATGAAGCAGTCATTATGTGATTGAAGTGTAGACTTTCAGCTTTAATTCAAGGGGTTTCACAAAAATATTGTATGAGCTGTTTAGAAAAGACATTTTTCTGCATAGCTCCCCCTCCCCATTTCTATTTGGACATTTGGCTGACAAGCTGTTCCATAGCCAGGTGTAACTAGATCCTTCATTATTTCCTTAATTATTAAGCGGGTAAAAGCTCTGGAATTGATTCCAAGTGTGGAATTTTCATTTGGAAGCTGTCACTGTGAACTCTCAATATGAGGTCCAAAGAGCTGTCCATACATGTAAAAACAGACCACCATTAGGTGGAGAAAACAAAACAAAGCCATCAGAGAGAGAGCAGAAACACCAGGAGTGCTCAAATCAACCATTGGGTACATTCCTAAAGAGAAGAAATGCATTGGTGAGCTCAGCAACACCAGACGGTCTGGAAAACCACAAAAGACAACTGTGCAGAATTCTGTTCTTGGTGAAGAAAAAACAATTCACAGCATTTAGCCACACCAAGAGCACTCTCCAGGAGGTAGGCCTATCATTGCCAAAGTCTGCAATCAAGAGAAGACATCACGAAAGTAAAGACCGAGGGTTTAGCACAAGGTACAAAACACTGGTAAACTTCAAGCATAGGAAGGACAGATTAGACTTTGCCAGAAAACATTTTAAAAACTTGTCCAGTTCTGGGACCATTTTCTTTAGATAAAGAAAACTAAGATCAATATATACCAGAATGCTGGAAAGAGAAGAGTATGGAGAAGAGAAGAAATGGCTCATGAACTGATGAATACCGCATCATCTATGAGACACGGTGAAGGCAGTTTTATGCCATGATCATGCATGGCTGCAAATGAAATTAAGTCACTGGTGTTTATTGATGATATAACTGCTGGCAGAAGTAGCAGGATGATTTCTGAAGTGTACAGGACTATACTGTCTACTTAGCTTCAGCCAAATGCTGCAAAACTGATAGGACGATGCTTCACAGTACAGATGGACAATGAGCCAAAACATACTGCAAAAGTGCTTTTCAAGGCAAAGAAGTTGAACATTCTTTAATGACCAAGTCAATCGACTGACTTCAACCCAATTGGAGATGCTTTTCACTTGCCTATTCGGGGCTAGGTGGTCTCATGGGCTTGGAACCCCTGCAAATTTTGTTTTTTTTCTGGAGTTTTTTTTTTGTTTGTTTTTTCTGTCTTCCCTGGCCACTTTATTCTTTGTTAATTAGTATTGCCTAATTTTTATATTTGTTCTTTTGTCTTTCTTCATCATGTAAAGCACTTTGAGCTACATCATTTGTATGAATATGTTCTATATAAATAAATGTTGTTATTGTTGAAGACAAAACTGATGGCTGAAAGTCCATAAAACAAGCAGCACCTGAAGACAGCTGCAGTAAGGCCTGACAAAGTTTCACTGGGGTGGAAAGCCAGCACTTGAAGATGGCCATGGGTTCCAGACTATATGTAGTCATTGCTCGGAAAGGACTTTCAACCAAATATTGAAAATGATCTTTATATTATTGATTCCTAGGGGACTTCACTCGCCAACACCCTGGTCTGTGCTACGCACCAGCCACTTTGCGTCTCTGCCACTCACGTACTATATGTGGATTTCACTTTCACCAAACAACAAATCTTTTAATTCTCATGAATACGCCTCTTCATTGGGAAGAAACACTACTTTTTGATGTAGTCTCTGACTTAAAGTTTAAATCCGAACAATATATTCAATCTCTTTTCGCTGTTCCATTATTTCACAGAGTAATAATTTCCATTTGTTTATGCTAATGCAATCTTTACTGTCATTTTTTGGAGACTTTTGAATTTTAATACTTTCATTATTCTATCCTGCTCTGCATGTGTATCTGTATGTGTATTTGAACCTCTTTACAATGTTCTACTTTGTCATCTACTCTTTGTCTTTTATTTCCGGCCCCGGGCGTGGTTAAATCTCTTGGCACAAAGTCTCGTCTCACTGGGCTTGAAAGTATTTCTCTGAAAAAGTCACGTCTTGTCCCAGGCTAAAAACTCTCGTCTTGTCCCAGGATTTTTTTTTATATAATAGAGAGATGTTAGTTTTTCCAAATACTTTCAAGCTTCTGAAAATAGGAAGACCATGTATAAAAATGTCTGTCTTTTCTAAACTGCTCATACAGTATTTTTGTTAAATCCCTTGAATTAAAACTGACAATCTACACTTCAATCACATCTTGATTGTTTCGTTTCAAATCCATAGTGGTGGTGTACAGAGCCAATAGTATGAAAATTGGGTCACTGTCCAAATACTTATGAGCCTGACTGTATGCCTCACCACAACTTGATTACGGAAGACTACAGAGAGTTTCTTGGACTTTCATGGTTTGGTTTTTGTCCTGACATGCAATGTGACTTGTGGGACCTTCTATACTCAGATGTGTGTCTTTCTAAATGACAACCAGCCAATTTAGTTTGCCACAGGTGGACTCCAGTCAAGTTGCAGACTCATCTCGGGGTGCATTTAAGCAGACAGCATTCACCTGAGCACAATGTACAATGCCACAGGAAATTGTCTGAATAGTTAAACAAAGGAAAGACTGTAGTTTTTGATTTACAGTACATCTGCAAAGCTTCGTGAAAACATGAGTTATTAAGTGTAGAATTATAAGCAGAAACAGAAAATTATCCATTTAAATTTAAGCTCAATAAAGTGTGCAGAAAGTGAAAGGATCTGAACGCTTTCTGAATCCACTGTAGATATTTGCTAGTTGTAATCTCAGTCATTGCTGCATTTGGGATCGACACTGAACAGGAATTAGCTACATTTCTAATAGATTGATGGATGAATGAAACATCCCTTCCGTGTGGTGTATAACTATACACAGAAAATCTGCGGCTGCTAGATATACAGTATAGGAGCAGCTTTCTCAAAAGATTTAGCATCCTCATCAGAGTGAGGCTCCTCTAGATGGTGGTCTTTATGCCAATACCAAACTTCTGTTCCATTCTACCTCCTTTAATCCTTTGACCTCTTAGTTTCCTCTAAATACTAAATTGTCCTATATGCGTTTGTTGTATTTAATATAGTGAATATATAATCCGTGCATGTGTATATGTACATGTAAAATATGATGTACTGTACATATAAAACACATACAGTATAACACACAGTGTGAATATCAAGTCTTTATACCTTTATTAAAGTTTCAACTTTTGTTGATGTAAAGATTGAAATTGATACAAATCATTTCAGAACTTTATTCACCTTCTCTAAATATCAATATTTATATGAAACTAAATGGATGAAGTTTAGTAGAAGACTTATTAATTAGTATGTTAGGTGTGCCTAGTCTTTAACTGTTGCTCAAAGGAATCCCCTTAGGCTTTGATTTCAGCGGTGAGTCTCTCTGGCTTGGTCTCTCTCAGTTTAGCACACTGGAATTTTGCCCTTTAATTCCACTCTTCTATAGAATTCTGATTCAAATTGCAAGGGGAGCAGCAGTTCAACAGCATGATGTTACCACCACCATGTTTGACAGGAGGTATTGTGGCCAGCTTTTGCTGTTTTGGAATTCAATGGAAAAAGTGCTACAAGCGGTCTTTTGTCTATTAAAAGCAATAGGGTGTCACCCCACCTGCTTTTACCAGAAGAAATATGAGAATCATAAACTTGCTTCAAAGTGAATATTTGTTTTTTTAGCACTACAGAATACATTTTGATGGTTTTAAATTATGTTTAATGATGCGTTTGTCAGAAATTAGGTTGCTTTTTGAAAAAGAATCCAAATGTATAAATTACTGACGCAATCACAAGTTGAACTACGTTATGGGAATGTGCTGTGGGGCGAAAGCTACTAGTGTTCCATTGGGGATCATTTTCACGTCTCCTGGTTCGACTTAAAGCACTTTTAAGCCAATCGGCAGCAAAGAAAAGTATTTGATTAGAGTGGTGATGAGAACTTAAGCTACATTAACACTACTACATTTTAGTTTAAAAGCGGACAAAGATAGGGTGAGAAGCTCAGTCATCCGGGTGGGGCTCAGAGTAGAGCCGCTGCTCCTCCGCATCGAGAGGAGTCAGATGAGGTGGCTCGGGCATCTGATCAGGATGCCTCCTGGACGCCTCCCTGGTGAGGTGTTCCAGGCACGTCCAACCGGGAGGAGGCCCCGGGGAAGACCCAGGACACGCTGGAGGGACTATGTCTCTCGACTGGCCTGGGAATGCCTTGGGATTCTCCCGGAAGAGCTAGAAGAAGTGGCCGGGGAGAGGGAAGTCTGGGCATCTCTGCTCAAGCTGCTGCCCCCGCGACCCGACCTCGGATAAGCGGGAGACAATGGATGGATGGATGGACATTCATCTCCATTTTCATCCTTTATCCACACTACCTGGGTGTTTTCAACCCCCTGAACACAGAGTTTTGAAAATGCTCTGCAGAGTCCTATAGTTATGAAAATGTGGGTGAAAATGTAGACTTTTAAAAGCACAGTCTCATATTATGCTCTGATTTGCTTCTATTTATTTTGTAGCCCTTCCCTCATTGGATCCTGCTCATTACAACATGTCGTTCCCTAATTGGTCACCCTTTACAGAAGAAAACCATATTCCAACATAGCGGACATAGAAGAAGAATTTATTTCTGTTGTGCTTGTTGTGTTGCTTATCTGTACACATGTAAGTTGCATTTAGTACTATGAATTCTGCATTCATGCACAAAAAGCAAATAAGTTATTAGTTGCTACAGTTTTGCAATAACTTCCAAGGCAGTGTTACCATCCCATCAAGGATTTTCCCACAAATGCATGCATGCATGCCCAGTGTAGGTGAACTTCTACTTCATATGCATTTTTGGTCATTTTAATGTGGATGGAGATACCTTTGTAAACAATGTAAAAAAAGCTAGTGTGGACTGAGGTTAATTTTAATTAAAAAAAATATCATTTTAAAATGTAAATATAGCTGTGTGTACATAGCCATAATTCAGTCAAGTGGGTGTAGCTACACAAAACGGACAAGTGACATAAAATTTCAACATTCAGTTGAGAACAATATGCTTACTGAAAAGTAATACATTAAACAATTGGGACAACATACTCGTATAAAACAGCAATTAGGTGACTGTGGCTAAGTGGCAAAGTTTATTTGTGGACGCTATGTCTGAGGACAACCCCATGATTGCAATGAACCTGTGGCAGGGCTACAGAGAGGACTTCAATTCCCAGCAGTCAGCGGGAGTACACAGGGTTCGATATTTAGCAAGAGGAAAAGATAACAGCAGCGATACCACAGTGTGTCAAAACCATCTACTGAGTGTGTGTTTATCTTGAAAAGTGGATGATTTGCTTGATGTTTGTACAAGGTGGTTTGTTTTTTGCTTACATTTCTATTTATGACATGATTAATCTACTTAAGATATGCATCTGCTAAGTATTAACATTCTCCATACCTGATTTATTACACATTACATAGTAAAAGAGTACGATATCAGTAAGTCAGCCAACACTGACTCTCCCTAATTACCATGGGGGTATTTTGCACACTGTTTGAAATCTGATACTTTTGAAGTATAATAAGGGAGATTATTGTCCTGTATTACTGGGATGCCTGACTACTCTGCCCTTCCCCGTAGTGAGACCATGCTGTGCCCGTGAGTTGTACCTTGGTGTCAGTAAACCATAAGGCATTTTATCACATCTCACATTATTTTAAGAGATGAAATGGTCTATCTGTAAATATATGTGACTGGATATTCTTTGGCTTCCTTCTACTTTGAAGGGTTTTAATCTGCAGGCAGTATCCAGCTATTGCCATAATACCTGCAGCTTCTTTTCAAACTACCATTGGCCTCTTTGCAATTTCTCTGGTGGGCTTTCTCCCTGTCATCAGTTTTGGAATGGTTGTGCTTTGATTGTCAGACTGACAGTCTCAAGCCAAACTATCTATAATGTCCCCAGCACTGTTTAGCATCATAGTTTTCATTCTATAAATGTAATATGAAAGAGAAAAAAATAACCCTCATGCCCCTATGCGGCCAAAATAAAGTAGTAATGTTCAAAGGGGAATTTCATCCAAACTCCTCCATCTTCAGTTTAGATTTTCTCAAAGATCTACAAAGAGAAACTCCCAACATCACTCCGTACACATGGCAAGAAAAGTGATTGTAAGTGAAGTAACGTCAAACTGTGGGACGTTATGATCAGACTATAAAATGCACTAGTAAGACCACATCATTTGGAGTATGGTGTAGAGCTCTGGTCTCCACTCTACAGGAAAGACATAACAGCAGTTGAAGCTGTGCAGAAGAGAGCAACCAGGTGCATCCCAGGACTTAAGGACATGTCCTACTCTGACAGACTCCGAGAATTAAACCTGTTCAGCCTCGAGCAGAGGAGACTGTGTGGGGTCCTAATCCAGGTCTTCAAAATTATCAAAGGCATTGATAAAGAGTTGATCCAGCAGAATTGTTTCAACTTAAGGATGAATCACATACTAAAGGACACCAGAAGTTAAGGGGAAGTGCATTGAAGACTGAAGCCAGGAAGCACTTCTTTAAACAGAGTTGTGGGACTCTGGAACAAACTCCCGAGATATGTTGAAACAGAAACCTTGACAATCTTTTAGAAGTATCTGGTGAGATATTGGACCTGCTTAGTTATTAGATAAATCAATCGAGCCTGATGGACTGAATGGCCTCCTCTTGTTTGTCCAATTTCTTACGTTCTTACTTACATTTAGACCAACAGTGGTAATATTTACATTTTTACTTAAATTAAAAAATAAAAGTAAAATACAAATCTTGTTTTTTTTTTTTTTTTTTTTGTCTTGTATGTGACATTTCTGTTTTAGTCACACTGAGCATGCCGTGTTTATCAAGCTGATGCTAGGGCCCTTTCACAAACTGACTCTGACTCTGTGCTCCCCTAAATGCCAAGAGTATGCAAAAGGGAGAAAATCAGAAGCGTGTCTAGATGACAATAGTCCTCGGTTTATAAGTCATGACAATAGCAGACAGCACAGGGTATTACTGCAACATTATAAAAAACAGTAACAGAAATAAAAATATATAATCAAGAAAACAAAATGACATAGAGAAGAACTACACTCATGCCTGATACTTTATAAATAAGATAAATAACATGGGGTTGGAGCTCTAGAGTTAAATCAAAAGTTATGATTGAAAACTACAAAATGAAGGACAGACAGTATGCATTTTCTGAGGAATCCTGCACAGTAATACTGCAGTTAACAAATCCTTTGAGGGCAAAGTTGCTTTACAACAAAGTCAGCATAAAATGCCTTATGGCGCATGTGCAAATTCAAAGTACCAGACCACTAGAGTACTGTCGGGGTAGTCATTGTTCTGTTTCATTTCTTAGAATTGTTGTTGTTTTTGTGTGTGTTGTAGAATGCAAAGTTTTATATTTATACGGTCCTGAGTATGACATCAAACTGGATCTGGCCCTGCAAACATTCCTCCAACTTGAATGTAAATCATGGGAGTTGGTGGCAGGATTGGCACTCCAGCCACCATAAAAAAAACTTCACACAGCTGTGAGACGACAGAAAGGACTCCTTTTTTGCTCTCTGTAGGAGTACCTCTGCTACAGCTGCCCATAGGAAGGAGATGGGGGGAAAGCCCTCGGGAGCCTATTCCTTAGAAGAGTCAAAACCGTCAGAGAGCCAATGGGATCAGGTCTTTTTGGGGATCAGAACTAGTGTGGTGCTGAGGTGTCGCCCGCTGCACGGAAGCACTCGGGTCCCAATTTGAGGCGGCCCATCCGGGTAGGCACATGGAACGTCTTGTCTCTCTGTCATGATGATCATCTTCCTCTGCTGTCGGAGGAGCTGCATAAACTCAGTATTTCAGTGGTGGCACTCTCTGAGGTGTGCAGACCTGGGACTGGCCAGATCTCTGTAGGTGGATACACCTTTTATTGGCCTGGTCGCTCTGAAGGCTGTCATACTCAGGGAGTAGCTGTTGCTGTAGCGGATTGGCTTCTTCCGATGGTGTCTGATGTCACTCCTTTCAACAAGCATATTATGAGACTCAGATTACAGCACTCCCTGGGTGTCTTGTCTGTTGTGTCAGTGTATGCTCTGACCGTGGTGAGTGATGTCTCAGTGAGGGAGACATTTTATTTGCAACTTTGCTTGTTGGTTGATGGATGCCCACAAGGTGACACTCCTCTGGTCATGGGTGACTGCAATGCAACCACTGGCACTGACACGGCTGGCTATGAGAACTGTCTCGGTCCCCATGGGTCTGGTGACCATGCTGAAAGTGGCCCCATGTTCCTTGACTTTGCAAAAGGTCAAGGGCTGCAAATCACTGGATCCTGGTTCCAGCGCCCTGAGCAGTCTGGTTTTATGCCTAAGACATCTACCGTCAACCGCATCCTGGCACTGAGGGTTCTCATGGAGTGCAAACGCGAATATTGACAGAGTTTCTTTGCAACCTTTGTCAATTTTCGTAAAGCGTTTGACTAAATTGATCGAGCTGCTCTGTGGGACATCCTGAGGGTTCACAGGATCCCCTCAAGGTTACTGGATATCATGGCCAGCCTGTACACTGGAACTGTGAGTGCTGTGCAGAGTGGAGGCAGAACCTCTGTGTTTTTCCCAGCTGATTCTGGGGTCCGTCAGGGGTCTGTTCTTGCTCCTACTCTGTTCAAAGCTTGTATGGACTGGGTGTTGGGCAAGGTCGTGGGGTCCAGCGGCTGTGGGGCATCTGTTGGTGAAGAAAGATTCACATATCTTGACTTTGCTGACAATGCTGTGATCTTCGCGGAGTCAATGGAGGCTCTGATCAGGGCTCTTCAGAGACTGAGTGAGGAGTCTGAGTGTCTGGGCTTGTGAGAGTCCTGGATAAAAACCAAGATCCAGGCCTTTAATGACCTCTTGAGCACAGCCATCAGCAGTGTGTCGGTTTGCGGAGAGAGTGTTGACCTTGTTGAGAGGTTTACTTACCTTGGCAGTGACATTCATGTCTCTGGTGACTCTTCCTATGAAGTCAGTAGACAGATTGGGAGAGCATGGGGGGTCATGAGGTCGCTGGAAAGGGGTGTGTGGCACTCCTGATATCTAGGCAAAATGACGAAGGTCCAAGTCTTTAGAGTCCTGGTGTCCCGAATGAGGCACATTACCTGCATTGTGAGGGAGCGTCAGTTACGACACTACAGCCATGTGGTGTGTTTCCCCGAGGGTGATCTGACTCACAGGATCCTCATTGTTGAAGACCTGAGTGGCTGGACCAGGCCAAGGGGATGCCCATGTAACACCTGGCTGCGGCTGATAGAGGGTTATTTCCAGAGGGTGGGACTGGACTGCGTGTCTGCCTGAGGGGTTGCCAACCGGGATCTCAAGCTGTTTCGTTGTGTGGTGGGTGCGGCAACGCAGTGTATCAGTGCATGCTCCCCTACTTGACTTGACTTGATATGTACTGTATATATATCAAGAGAGAACCTACCTGCAAGCACTTCAGAGATGTTTCTCTGTCGTTGAAGTCCGTTACCCTGGGCGCATGGCCACCAGCAAGTCTCCTTAAGGATCCTGGCTTGGATTATCTTTCATACTTGGGAAAAGGGAAGCAGATGGTGTTTCCTCTGTAGCTCAAAGTGGAACAGGTGGCATTAATGTGTAGGCAGTGAGTGAGGTGGTTGAGGGCTTGTGGAGCTGCATGTAAGGAGCCACTGGTGGCCACATTTGGCAATGGTAATATAGGGTAGCCAAGAAAGGAGATTGCAGGTGGTCTGAGACCTGGAACACTTGTCCAAACCTGAACCCATCCACCACCTGCTGCCAGTCCTTTGCAAATGCAAAGATCCCAGTGGATACTTTATATTAAAAAAAAACAACAACTTGGTCTTCTCTTCTTCCCTAACAAAGCTGCTGATGTACTTCGCTGGGTGAAGGTGTTTTCTTAAGCACCAGTCATGACACCTCCAATACTATTCTTGGTGAGCAGCTGAGGATCTGCTCCAGTGTTCATCCTCCTTGTCACACCTGAAGTGTTGGTGCCTTTAGCCTTTTCAGTACACGAGGGGTTCGATCAGATGGGTAGCTCGACAGATTCTACATGGTACACAGTGTTGGCCTTACATCCCCTTCTCTTACAGCAGGATCCATTTTTTGGAATCGCTGGGAGCTGGTGTCAGACCAGAAAGTTCTGGATGTTAAACAAAGCGGCGACTATTCCACACAGAGTTGACGGTTAACCAAACCTGCATACTCTTGTGGTACAGAAACAAAACCAACAGAAACTACCCAGGTAACGGCCAATCTAGGATTGAACTCTTGAAGTCTCCTGGAGATGTGAGCCAGTGTTGACAGACATTGCATTGCCAGGCCACCCATTACATTGTAAAGGTATTAGGAACATTTTTGATAGGACAGTCTCCATTCTAGTCATCAGTATCATCGCCAAGTGACCCTCTGTTTTTATGAGCCACTCCTTCATCACTGCAGATCATCTATAGCTCTTTATGAAGTATATATGATGTTTACATTGGGTTCATCAAATCTGTGAAGTTTCAGTACTGTAAGTCAAATGTGCTGTGGAGATCTGACCTGCTTTGGCTTTCTGTTTTATCAGAGGGAGACAGGAAAACAAACCTTACTATCCTTTCCTAGGTCATTTTATGTGGGCCAAGAATATAATGATATTATTAATGCATAAAAGTAGCACAAGTGTTAGCCACAGTTTATCACACACCTCTTTGAGCGAAGGAGGTGTTGGCATTTGAATGTACAAATTAATACCAGAAGATAATTAGAAAAGGTCATTAAAATGTTCATTAAGATTGAGTAGAGTTCTCACTAATTAAGAAAATTTATAAACGTCGTGTCTCTCACCTGATGGCTATCACGGAGAAAAACATTAATTTAAGTGTGCGTTTTTATTTGTGTTGCTGGTTATTGTGTTTATGTAGGTCGGTTATTAATTTTTCGCCCTGTAAGCTGCTACTGTTTGTTTTCAGTGAGTCGTCAATCTAATTAGCTAAACTACCCTAAAATCTACTGGATGATTGAGTGTTTCATTTTTAAACAGAGCAATGGCTCAGAGTTTAGCACTGCTACCTCCCAGCTCCACAGCTCTGAGTAAATATTAAAGCATTGCTGGTGACGATAGCTGACTTTATATGAAACCGTGCGTTATAGCGCCATCCAGGACTGGTTCATTCTTGTCTTGCTAGATTATTTTCACCATCCATTGAAATGATATCCCAGGGGAATATATGGTGCCTTTAAAAAGTATTCACTCCCTGGTAAGTTTTCACATTTTATTATTACACAACATTGGATCACAATGGATTTCATTTTGCTTTTATGACATTGATCAGCAGAAAAAAGGACACTTTAATGTCAAATTGAAAGCAGATCTCTGCAGAGCGGCTCTGTAAAAGGTGATTGTTTTAAACGCAGCACTATGTGGTTGCACTAAGCAGGAGAAACACAAAGAAGTAGACAACACGTTATATATGCAATGAATAATGTGACTTCTTAGCTTCATTGATCTTATTGATTCGTAGGAAAAGTAACCAATATAATGTTAAGAATAGTAAAGAGGGGCCAGGTGAAACTTTTCATCTACTTTTCCAGGACTCAGATGCTTGTGTCTTAAATACATGTGCTACCTGCCCAACTACAGAAAGTGGATTAAAGCAAAAGGTACAGGACAAAGTAATAAAACTGCTAGTATTTTAAATACATGGAAAACTGCATAATGGTGGAGGGGTGGATCTGAGGCTAAGGATCTGTGCCGATTTGAAACCCCTTTACTGCCAAAAGAGATTCTACTCTCCTGGGCCCTTGAGCTAGGCCCTTAACCTGCAATTGCTCCAGGGCCAATGCACAATGGCTGACCCTGCACCCTGAACCTAAGGGCTATTTGAAAACTAACAAATTTCTAATACAAGAAATTGTATAAGATGAAATAAAAGAACAAAAAAAAATCTTATATATAAACGTCTACATGTAGAAGTGTGTGTGTCTGTCTGGCCCGGAAGTGAGAGGTGTAGTCAGGGTAAGGGCTCTGCCTCCAAGGATACACAAGCAAGGCGAGCACATTTGCAAAACGAATCCTCCTAGGACAGAGATGCCCAGAGTAGTTCCTTTCAATTACCTGACATCTCTACATTTCAGTTTTTTTTCCTGACGATTTCAATAGTTTCTAGGACCCCGGGCTTTTTACAGCATGGGCTTGCACAGCCATTATATACTATACAGTACTAGGGGGACCTGGTCCCCCTGGTGCCTTTGGCGCCCAACCCCCAGTTGCGGCCAGAATATTATTAAAATCTGTAAATGTACAAAAGAAAAATTATTATTCATTGGAGTTAAAATCACAAAAGTCTATAAATACATAAAAGAAAAATTAATTATTTAATGGAGTAAAAATCATGAAATGAGAATAAAATATTTACTATCTTACCAATTGGAGTATTCCCGTTAAACTGAGGTCCACTATGCTCGATGAGTATTTACAAGAGACTAAATAAACAATCCATTCGTTTTACGTGAAATTCTTATGGATAAAAAAACTTTTTTTAAAAAATGACTCATTTAAATAACGGGAAAAATCACGTGAACACTAAAGTGGTATGCAATGGGTCATCGTAACTCGACCTTTAGCTAACTAAATCACCTAAATACAAACATTGGTGTTATTAATAGATTTTTCTTTTTAACTGTTTGTTCTTGTGAAAGGTTACTTGATCAAAAATAAAAACCACGACTTTCTTGATATTTTAGTTTATAATTTAAAAGCAGAGTAAGAATCTGAAAATCTAACAACATCACATTAAAGTTTGATAAATTCTGTAAAGAATGATACCAAACATATATATATATATACAGATTTAAAAAAAAGCTCAATTTAAAGCGTGACAAAAAACGTTACATAAAATTGTTGCACAAAATCATTGCAATTTTAGGCTTAGGATTTTATATATAGAGAGAATATCCTCTTTAATAAAATCCCTTTGTGCGCCCAGGTGTCCATGTGTGTGTGGCTTCTGGTGAAGTGCGCATGCGCGGGGCATGGTGCGATGCACGATATTACTGTCAGAGAAAGTTAGAGGCGTTTTATGGAAATACAAACCAGTATTACTGCGAGAGGAAATTAAAGGTACACAACACAGTGACGCATATTACAGCCGCATACAAGCCAGTATTACTGTCAGAGGAGATTAAAGGCATATTACCGACGCGCACGCCTGTATTACCGCCAGAGAAAATTAAAGGTATATTACGGACGTACAAGCCAGCGGACGTACAAGACAGTATTACTGTCACAGAAAATTAAAGGCACACAATACACAGCGGCAGCCCACGAAGAACGGTCAGCTCAGCAAGTAAACATCAACAAAAGAAAGGCTGAAAGAAAGAAAAATACGACCAACAAAAAGGATGAGGTCAAAGTCCCTTGCCATTTAATATAGACTGTTCCTACTAATGTTTATGCACAACTGTTCTAGCGCCCGTTATTGTAACGGGCTAAATCACTAGTATATATATATAATATGTACTGTCACACATGTGCACATGGGAGGCAGCTAAAGGCCTTGAATAAGGGCAATTCCGATTCAAACCAGGATGTGACAGAGTGCACTGACTCTTTTTCTCCCTTTCCTGCAGACCAGTCACGGGAGATTCCACCTGGTCCTCCTGACATCACTTCCGGGACCGAGCCTATGGAAGAAGACCTTGCCGGCTCCGGCCTCTGTGATGTCATGTCCGGGCTCGAGCCTATGGTTGAAGACCCTCTTGAGCCCGACCCCTTTGACCTCACTTCCTGTCTTTTACCGTTAAAAGCCTCCACCTTTTCCCTATTTCCTCAGTTCTGTTTTGGACTCGGTTTTGTGCACATCAGTGCTATCATTTTTAAATCTCAATTTGCTGCCAGGAAACCAAATATATGGGTGGCTGCCCCAAACATTACTATGACTCTTTGTGGAGTTTGTGACAGTATGTATGTATGTATGTATGTATGTATGTATGTATGTATGTATGTATGTATGTATGTATGTATTGCATGATTTAAACCCGGGGTTTTCAAACTTGGTCCTGTGCTCCCCAACTGTGGCTGCAGGTTTTTGCTCCAATCAGCTTCTGTTTTTATTTGGACTCCTGGGCTAATTAAATGATGTGTTATTTACCAGATTCTGTGTTTTGGGAACAATAAAGAAATTAGAAAACTAAGCTTAGAAAAAAAATATCAAAACTAAGCAGTTATATGGGAATAATGTAATAATGTTTTCTTTCTAACAATATTTTCATGTTGATTTTCATTCTGCTTTCCCAGGTGTTCTAATTGTTTAACTAAATCCATCCATCCATCCTCCAACCCGCTGAATCCGAACACAGGGTCACGGGGGTCTGCTGGAGCCAATCCCAGCCAACACAGGGCACAAGGCAGGGAACCAATCCTGGGCAGGGTGCCAACCCACCGCAGGACACACACAAACACACCCACACACCAAGCACACACTAGGGCCAATTTAGAATCACCAATCCACCTAACCTGCATGTCTTTGGACTGTGGGAGGAAACCGGAGCGCCCGGAGGAAACCCACGCAGACACGGGGAGAACATGCAAACTCCACGCAGGGAGGACCCGGGAAGCGATTAACTAAATCCATTATTTTCTAATTAGTGGGTCTGACGCTAAAGTAGTCGCAGCCTTTCACAATTCAATGTTTGCCTGGATGTCTGCTCTGCTCGTTTTTTAATTGTCATTATTAAGATACAATGAAGGGAGCAAACTACACAGGGAAAGGGCAAAAGATAATGAAATCAACAAAAGATCAGCATTTAAATCTATAGCAACAATAGAAATATTTGTAAATGTCTAAAAAATCATGTTGCTGTGCTTTTCTGAATGTAGAATAAGAGAAGAGAAAAAAATACCATCTGATCAAATGAGTTGAGTGTTATCAGTTGTTGTGAATGATTATGAAGCTGGTTGTGACCAAAACTTGCGCCCACAGTGGGCCCCCAGGACTGACTTTGAGAACCCCTGGTATAAACCATTGTAACACTCATCTTTGGGGATGCTGGAGAGGAACACACGTGGAAATGGGGAGAACGTGCAGACTCCAGGAGGACAATGGCATAGGGTTTGAAATCATAAAGCAGAGACACTAGCAACTGTGCCATCCTGCACATAAAATTTTTATTTTCTTCATCAGTGTCAAAGGACAGCAGATCTGTACATTGTTATTGTCCAAAGAAATGTCAGCCTTCTCCAGGTCACATTTAAGCTTGTATGCACCCAGGGTCAACTAATAGACACTTTAAATATTTTGGTATTGGAGCACAGCACATGTGCTTTGTAAATGATTATTATTGTGAATGTGGATTGTGCTTAACCTTACATATCACTCTCGAACCTGCCTGATTTAATCAAGGCTCGCCGGTGGCCATTGGGCCATTGGACAGGAAACAGCTGTGGGCAGGGTACCAGTCCATCACAAAACCCTCTCACACACTCACATATTCTGGGGTTACTTTAGAGCTGACAATTAATCTTACACACCTGTGTTTTCGAATGCAGAAGGACATGCAAGTGACAGTGTCATGCATGGATGTACATGTTTGTGTGTTGTGTGTGTCTATGTGGAGTTCGTAGCTTGTGTGTTGAACAATAAAAGCATTTTAATCTAAGCAGCTAAATGGAGTCAATAGAAAATGTTATTATATAATTCATTATTATGTTTTACATAAGTTTGTGGTCATTCTGCAAGTCAGGGCACATAGTAATTGGCATGCCACTTTCCACTTTCCAGGCAGAAAACTTTTCAAAGTCACCTTTTTTTGACCAATCTAATGCTTGGATGAAGGGGCAGATGGACTACAAAGTCTGCCAGAGTGTCTGAGCCAAAACTGTAGTTTCCTCTTCTAATCGGATCAAGCCTGCTAGCAAATTGACTCCGCTACAGGTTAATCATCGGATAAACCGGTCAACACCTTTTACAAAATGCTAAATGAAAATGAAGAGCCATCACTGTATCACTTTAGTAATTATGAGACCAAATTACAGAGACTTGTACCAAGGACACAGAATGGCAGTTCTGTCTGTTGGAGACTAAGCTAGAATATTCACTTTGAAGAGAACACTCATGCCATGTCTGCTATCCATGTGAAGAAACAAAAGGCATCTTGAAAATAGTTTTGAATCTTTTGTGAAAAATTGGTATTCTGTATAGGATGGCATTATTTACTCATGGCTGTGGAGGCCTACGCTCAAGTCCTGGTCATGGCCTATGTGCCATCTGCCATCTCTCTGTGCCCATATGGGTTTTAGATTGACTGCCAATGTGAATTGGTCCAGTATGTGGTGTGCATGTTGCCAGGACTACCCCACTGGACCAAACAGAAAATGAATGGATGGTGGATTTATTCTTTATGGGAAAGAAAGATTATTCTAAAAAGTTGCATAGTGTTTTGACAAAAAAAGAACTGATAAAAATGTTGGAACCTGTGTGCAGTGGCAGGACTGTATTAGCTGTTTGCCGTAGTCAAGCATAAGGAAGCATGTATGAACAAGTAGGTCTTCATTAATATAGGAATGGTTTATACAGTCATGTTACTTCAGCGACAAAACTAATTCAACATGCAGATGTTCTATAAAGACAAGTCTCTTAGGTTCCAGATCTCTGAGGAAAAGGCACCCTCAGTCCGAGTGTGAGGAGCGTGAGGACGATCAATTAGATAAAAGGCTACACAGGACAGCAAATTCAATGACTGCACATTTTAATTTTTTTTATTGAGCGTTGAATGCAGTCTATGAAGAACTTTACAGAACTGGACAGTAACACCATGTTAACAAATATAGAAAATGTGGAGAAGTCAGATGAAGCATCGTTCACCACGTTAATCAATGCATACGTTGCACACACCAGAAAGAAGCTCACTGTCCCTGCTGTATCTATAACAGCAAATATATCAAATCAAAAAAAAAAAATTAGATGCTGCTATTTTTTATGCTATGCAGTGCACCTACATGCAGTCATGGCGTCTACAAAGTCACATCATATCATATTGATGGTTTGTGGCCACATCACGTATGCGCTGTCTGTTACCGAAGCTCTCTTTGTTAGCAACATCAGGTGTCCTGGTCTATCCGTAACTACAAAGACTGATGTAACATGAAAAGGTTCTTGGCACAGAGGAATATTCTGAGGTGGAGAGACAGCTGAAGTCTCAAAACATTTCAAAGTACCTTCTCTAGACTTCTTGCAGGGCCTCATTGGCATGCAGCAGCGACGCTTTCAACAGCTGTAATTTGCCAGGAGCGTACACTCCCTGAAAACTAAGTTCTTTTATCTCAGGGCACAAAATGCCCACCCACACACCTCCAAACAGGTGCCTGAGAACAAAATACTCAAACATTAGGGAAAAAAAATCTTAGCCTTTAATGTTGATTGAATTTGGAACATACAAGCAGCTGTCGAGTCAAAGGGCTTATCATTCTCACCAGAGTCTCTGGCATGGACAGGAGAATGAATTTTCTTTCCGACTCTTCAGCTGTGCTTACTTTCCAAAGGCTAATGGCCTGATGCCTTCCATCTAGACAGTGCTCAGAAACTAAATCGAGAAAGAAAAACCAATAAAAGCAGCGGGGTGTGGCTGCTGCCTGTTTTTAGCCATCTTATTCCAGTATATATTTACATTTTCCTAATAAGTGATAAAACTTCATATTGAACTTTCTTACCCAGTGTAATCAGAAATGTTGACAATTTTTATGCCCTTAAGCTGTAATCTTGTTTTCTAATTTCCTCCTGGAAGTTTCTTTTCAAAATGGACTTGTTCCGTAGTTTGTATACAATAGATTCGGAAAGTATTCAGACCCCTTCACTTTCTGCATACTTTATTATGTTGTAGATTTAACTTTAGACCAGCTGTGCTCTCTGTCTGAGATGGGTGGAAATCTAAATCATCGACTTAGACTTCTGCAGTAATGTTTGCAGTGCAACATGCAATCTCTTACATGCCATTTGGAATGGGATTTCATAAAAGCAGCATTACTGTGTTACATGTTGAAATGGCAAATGAAATGCATGTTATTAATAAAAGTGTTTGTGCCATCTGTTGGAATGATAGAGACAGACAATAGGTGCACACCACTTATCCTTTTATTAAAGTGGATGGATACATTTGGCATTTTTGCCCATCAGTCTACATTCAATAACCCGTAATGACAAAATGAAAGCATATTTTCAGAAAAAAATTGCAAATTTCTTAAAATTTAAAAACCGAAAATCTCTCATTCATTTAAGTATTCATATCCTTAATTTAGTGCTTTGCAGAATCCCCTTTGGCAGCAATTACAGCTTTGAGTCTTCTTGGGTAAATTTTTCCTAAGTAAATTAGATTGGATGGGAAGAGTCTGTTAACTGCCATCCTCAGGTCTGTCCACAAACGTTTGAAGATATCGAAGTCTGGGCTTTGGCTGAAGTCACACCAGCATTATCTTGACTGTATACGTCTGGTCCTTTTCATGCAGACTGATGCCCCAATCTGAGGTCATGTGCACTCTGGAGCAGGTTTTCTTCAGGGGCCTCTCTATATCCGACTGCACTCATCCTTCGCTCAATTCTGACCAGTCTCCTTGTCCCTTCTGCTTAGAAACACCCCCATAGCATGATACTGCCACCACCCTGCTTCACTGTGATGAGCAGTGCCTGGTATTCACCATACATAGTGTTTGGAGTATTGCCCACAGAGTTAAATTTGTGTCTTATCAGACCAGAGAATCTTTTTTTTTCATGCTCTGAGAGTCCCTAAATGACTTTTGGTGAACCTCAAGTGGGCTATCATATGCCTTTTGCACAAGAGTGGCTTCTATCTAACCACACTACTGTAAATACCTGATTGATAGTGTGCTGCTGAGATGGTTATCCTTCTGTCAAGACTTCCCATCTCAGCAGAGGACTTCTGAAGCTCTATTAGAGTCACCATTGGATTCTTGGACACCTTCCTGACCAAAGCTCTTCTTGTTTAGCTGGATGGCCAATTCTAAGAAGAGTCCTGTTGCTTCCAAACATCTTCCATTTCACAATTATTGAGGCCACTGTGCTCCTGGGAACACTCACAGGTTTTGCAATGGTTCTATACCCTTGCCCTGATCTATGCCTTACCCCAGTTTGACTGCAGAGGTGTATAGAGAGTTCCTTGGACTTCATGGCCTGGTTTTTGTCCTGACATGCAGCGAGGATTGTGGGACATCCATACACAGGTGTGTACCTTGCTCAACGATGTCTAATCAGTGCAATTTGCCACTAGTGGACTCCAGTCAAGTCAAGTTGTAGACGCATCTCAAGGATCTGACATCTGACCACAATTTGGAGTGCCACAGCAAAGGATCTGAATACTTATATAAATGAGAGATTTCTGTTTTTGACTTTCAATAAATGTGCACAACGTTCTGAAAACATATTTTCACTTTGTCGTTATGGGCTATTGACAGTAGATTGATAGTCAAAACTTCTGTGTATGTCCATTTAAAATTGAATCTACAGCTCAGTCAAGTGTGAAAAAAGTGAAGGGGCCTGCATACTTTCAAAATCCCCTGCATAGCACAAGCTAAAATACTCTGATATGTGGGTGTATATGAAAAGTGAATCTATATGCAAATAGGGAAATTAAAAAATAAGGCTTTCTCCCCTTCCTGATCTGGCGTTAAACCCAAATGTAATCTTAGATACTAAGCACTGGCGTAAATGAAGAACATTACTCCTGAGGTGCCTGCCATTATTTGAATAAATCAGGACTCCTTTCAGTATTCAGGCTGAGGGGAACTGATATAAGATCCTGAGAGGTCTACATCTCCATGACATTGGATTAACAGCACTCAGTCTAGATATTAGGAGCAGCATTTTTCCAAAGATCGCCCACCCTCATATTTGAACGCAGCTCGACACCAGCTAACCTTCACCCTAGGCCTGACTACAAACCTGTCCACAAGTGAGTTGTACTTAAGCTGGAAAGTTGGTGCTGGAGAAAGGTTCTGATTTATGGACTTTTTAAACCGTCTTCAATTAATAATGTTGTACCAACATTAAAATAACTGTGTTATAATATTATCAAGCTTCTTTAATCCAATTTAGGACTGCAGAAGGCCAAAGATGACCACAGAGGCAACCGAAATGCAACAGTCCATCAAACAATCCACTCACACAATTTAGAATTAGAAATAACCCCCCACATGCACGGCCTTGGAAAACTGGCAGGTAGAAGAATCCATACAGACAAGGGGAGAAGATCTAAACTCCCTACGTACAACAACCAAATGAGGTACTTGAATTCTGGGCACTAAATCTGTGAAGGAGTTCCACTATGCCACCATGCCAATTAATAATTTTGCATATGTAAATCATAATGGAGAACATGCAGGCACATAATAAGCACCTACATTGGGTGCACCTTTACCATTATCACCTACTGAATTCTATTGCTCCATCAAAGTGTCTGCTGGCTTCTCTGATTTCATTCATAAGTCTCCTTCTTGGCTGCACAGGCAATTTTCAGGGGTAAACTTTACTTTAGTTGCAATTATACCTTAATTACATCCGTGTCTGTGCCACTATTTAGTTGTTTGTTGCACACCACACCTTTTTTGGTTGCCAGTTGTCTAGACACCAGCTAGTTGCCAAAGTAAAGCCCTCTAATAGTGTGATGTGTGATGTCATCAGCGCAACACGTTAAATACTGGCACAATGCTCATCTCATGGATAAACAAAGAAATAACCTTTGATTCGTATCATGCTTCTTTATTCCGTTTTACTGGTAACGAATTTTCTGGCGTGTCCTTTTGATTTGTTCTCTTTTGAACTCTCTGTCCTCCTGTAACATATTTCATTTTGTTTTTCTACCTGATTTAATTTCCTGGTTACAATACCTGGCAAGAGGAGTTGCCAACAAGGTAATCCAAAGAAAACAGGTCCAACATTTTAACAACAACAACATTTATTTACATAGCACATTTTCATACAAATAATGTAACTCAATATAAATATATATTTATATACAATGTAGATATAAAATCCTTAAGAACAGCCCTAAGAAGCTGAGCAAAATAAATTGAAAAAAGCAGAATTGTAAAACCAAAGAAAATATAATACTCACAGAACCACCAACCACCAGAGCGCATTCAAATGAACCTCAAGGGACTGCCTTTCCCATAAGCCTTCGTAGGGCTGGGCACAGTCCTTCAACGGAGATGAACGTGTGATCCCACAAAATACACGGGACACAGGAGAACAGCAACACACAGAGATACTAAACAATAACCAAACAGAATAAATAATGACGTATAATACATAATTAAACAACTAGATTAATAGAACATTACAACAAAATGCAATGGAAAACAAAGAATAATCAAGAAAAAAGGACAAAGAAAACAGAAAAAGGAAAACAAACCATAGGCTGATGGGAAACCCAGGCTTAACCATAACATTGCCCATCATCAGGATTAAATATCTTTGCAAGCTCAGTTCCCCTTGTTCCTCCTTAATTTGTTTTCTAATGTAAAACAATGCTACATAAAAAGGTAATTTTGAGTTCAGTGCTTTGAAATAAGAACAAAATGAATGCTTAGGATTTATTATTCAAGAAAATTACAAAAGTAGTCCATGGCCTGAATACTTCTGCAGTGCCCTGTATGTGTTCCTGAATTCACTCGCTCCTACACTGTCATTTAATCTTTGAGTCATTTTCTCAAAGGCTTTGTTATGGTGGCATTTCCTGGCTGAACTCCGAGTTTAAGACCATTTCAATTACTGTTATGCTTTCAGCGTTGCACGTTGCCTCACCTCCTGACAAGCTCAGCGTGGTAAATGCTAGCGTCTCAAGGCTCTTCTTTCAAATGAATTCAAGGAGCGTATTTAAAATCGGTCTGCTCTGGAGTAATTGTAGACTTCGCGTTTGAGTAAATCCCTGTAAAGCAGACTACCTTCAGTACAAACCTGAAAATGATGCCTCACAGCGGTCGGAATGTACCGTACAAGCAAAGCCCCAAATGGTGACAGACAGAAGCAGACATTTACTGGCAGCAGGCCACACATTTTATACAAGCACATCTGTTCACAATAAACCTGAGCTTTCCATTATCAATAATTTGACTGCAGTATATAAACAAAGATTTCTTGTTAAATTTATGCCACTACAAAGTGCTGCACATGGGCAACAGGAATGTCAATTAGAAATACAAAATAGGAGACACTGTCCTACAGGAAGCAACCTCTGAAAAGGATTTAGGGCTTTACATTGACACAATGTTGTCACCATCTAAGCAATGTGCAGAAGCAAATAAAAAGTTAGATAAAATGTTTGATTTATGAGCAGTTTTTATGATATAATCTAAGTATTTGAATATCTAATGCACTGATGAAACTGCATCTGGCATATTGTGTGTAGTTCTGGCCATCAGTCTACAAGAAAGACACAGCAGAACTCAGAGCTGTGCAGAGAAGAGCAACCAGGTGCACCCAAGGACTTAAGGATGAGTCCTACTCTGACAGACTTGTAGAAATAAACCTGCTTAACCTTGAGCAGAGGAGACCACGTGCAGACCTAATCCAGGTCTTCAAAATTCTTAAAGGCATCAATAAAGTAAATCCAGCAGAACTCTTTCAACTGAAGGGTTAGTCAGGTACTCAAGGACATCGGTGGAAATTAAGGAGAAACACATTTGGGGTTCAAGGCATGAAGCACTTCTTTATCCTGTGGGACTCTGGGGGGAAAAAAAACGACCAAGACATGGAGTTGAAGCAGAAACCTTGACAACCTTTCAGAAGTGTTTGGATGACACAGTCGGGACTGCTTAGCTATTAGCTAAACAAATGAGGTTAATGGTCCCTCATCTGTCAAATTACTTATGTCCATCCATCCATCCATATTCCAACCCGTTGAATCCGAACACAGGGTCACGGGGGTCTGCTGGAGCCAATCCCAGCCAACACAGGGCACAAGGCAGGAACCAATCCCGGCAGAGTGCCAACCCACCGCAGGACACACACAAACACACCCACACACCAAGCACACACTAGGGCCAATTTAGAATCGCCAATCCACCTAACCTGCATATCTTCGGACTGTGGGAGGAAACCGGAGTGCCCGGAGGAAACCAACGCAGACACGGGGAGAACATGCAAACTCCACGCAGGGAGGACCCGGGAAGCGAACCCGGGTCTCCTAACTGTGAGGCAGCAGCGCTACCACTGCGCCACCGTGCCACCCTACTTATGTTCTTAATGTTAAGAATAGCAGAATATGGAGACATCTGCTATTGCTGTTGGTTGAATTTATAAAAGAATAAAAATGTGGCAGTAAAATGTAAAAGCAAACAGCAAACTATAATAGTACATTAACACTGTAAAATACTGTATGTATATAGCAAAAGTAAAGGTGTATATACATAATATTCATATGTGATTAGTGTGCACATGCAAGCACGCAGCCCAAAGCTCTTTGGACCTAAAGGTCATCTTCTTTACCTATCATAGTATCTTAAGTTTGCTTTCTCTGTTTTGCCCCCTGCTCGCTTCGCTTGCCAACCCCTCAGGCCTGCGCTGTGTGCCAGCCACTTTGCGTCTCTGCCATTCATGTTGTGAAAAGGGGGGCTGAACGCACCCCAAGGAGATGCGATCGCTCCTCCGACACCCCCTCTTAAATGATACAATGGGAAACACATACAGTTTTTTTTTTTACCTCCTCTTTGCTCGATTCGCTGCCGGCTTGATGCTGCTGCCATGCCGCGTGATCTGCGTGCACTTCTGTCATATCACCTATGTCCATATATTTGATTTCTTTTCGCTTTTACCTTTTCATCAATATCACATTGAATTTTGATTCCGTGTTTGTAATTACATTGTGACAGCACAATGTATAACTGCCCATGAGTGAATATCGTTTCTTTCTCTCTACAAGAAATGTGTCTGACATAACCACGCAGGACTTTATCCCTTTGCATAAGCTCTTGTCTCGTGGAGTGGTTACATCTCTTGGCATGAAGACTTATCTCGCCGGACGTGAAGGTGTCTCTGAGACAATCACAACTCGACTCCTTCCAAGATTTATTTTTATAATAGAGAGACATTTTATTCAAAAAAAGGTATACATATACAGTAAATATGTATTTTATGATGCCTTTCATATTAAAGACTGCATAAGACTACATATAAGACCACAGAGAGGCAGTTAGGACAACTTTAACCCTAAAGACTCTCAATTCAATCCTCATTTCCTCCACTGAGTAAGTTGCTTAATAACTGTAAAAGAAAACACACATAGACAGTTGAATTCTACCGCTTTATATATAATGTGCTTTAGAATGGTGTCCAATATAGTAATATAAAGTGCTATAACAAATAAAGATTGTTTTTCTGCTGAATGCTCCCATCTAGAGAAGGGAGAGGATACTGTTTTTTTTTTTTTTTAACTTTTCTAATACATTCAACACCATACAGCCCAAACTGCTGGGGGAGAAGATCCAGTCACTGAGGGTGAATGCTACCCCAGTTCCATGGATAATGGACTTCCTAACTAGTAGATACGGTTTCTGTGGCTTAGGAACTGTGCAGTGGACATGGTCATGAGCATAGGGTTTTCACAGGGAACTTTACTGGCTCCCTATGCGTCAACGTGGACTTATCACTATCAACCTTCAGACAGTGTTCACTAGATGTTAAGAAGGCTACCAAAATTTTAGATTATATAACACAATGTGTGGAGTACAAGCCCAAAGAGGTTATGATCAAGCTTTATAACACACTGGTGAGGGCTCATCTGGAGTACTGTGTATAGTTTTGGTTACAAAAAGAACATAGCAGTGCTAGAAAAAGGGCAGAGAAGAGTGACTTGGCTCATTCCAGGGGTACAAGGGGATGAATTGTGAGGAAAGATTAAAAGAGCCAAGCCTTTTTATAATTTAAGCAGAAGAAGATTAACAGGAGGCATGATTGAAGGGTTTAAAATTATGAAGGGAATTATTACACTGGATCAAGGCTGTTACTTTAAAATGAGTTCATCAAGAACATAGGGATACAGTGGGAAACTTGTTAAGGGTAAATTTTGCATAAACATTAGTAATTTTTTCTTAGCACAGAGAACCATAGACACATGGAATAAGCTACCAGGTAGTGTGGTAGATGGTAGGACTTCACAGACTTTCAAAAGTAGACTCGATTTTATTTTGGAGGAGTTAAGTGGATTGGACTGGCAAACTTTGTTGGCCTGAATGGTCCATTCCCATCTAAATTTTTCTAATATAGTTTGAAGTCAAAGGAATCATAAGTGAAGTGAGTCAAGCTTCATGATTCAAGTAGTTCTTGTGCATGTGCTTTAAACATCCACCAGAATCAGCAAAGTGAAATATTGTGATGACATCATGCAGGGACACACAGGCGCTTTAGAACTCCTTTTGAACTCTACTTGTTTGATTTGTTCATGCTCGCAAATCAAATAATATGTTTCACTAAAAAGAGTTGTTCAAAAGGAATGAATCATTCACATGTCACCCACCACTCATTAAAGAATTACAATTGAAACCAAAAGAAATTACATAAAGAGATGGCAAATTCTTCTTCTTCTTTCGGCTGCTCCCGTTAGAGGTTGCCACAGCGGATCATCTTCTTCCATATCTTTCTGTCCTCTGCATCTTGTTCTGTTACACCCATCACCTTCATGTCCTCTCTCACCACATCCATAAACCTTTGCTTAAGCCTTCCTCTTTTTCTCTTCCCTGGCAGCTCTATCTTTAACATCCTTCTCCCAATATACCCAGCATCTCTCCTCTGCACGTCCAAACCAACGCAATCTCGCCTCTCTGGCTTTGTCTCCCAACCGTCCAACTTGAGCTGACCCTCTAAGGTACTCATTTCTAATCCTATCCATCCTCGTCACATGCAGTGCAAATCTTATCTTTAACTCTACCAGCTCCACATGAAGATATGGAAAATAACTAAAAATTAATAAAAAAACACAGTGAAACATAAAACACACATACATTCACAGTGATACATAAAAGAAGGTTGCACTCTAAGCACAATCTTGATTTTTCTATAGTGCCATGAGTTATGTAGCACCATTCATAACATTCTCCAAACTGAGTGATCCATTTCAGGGTCCTGCCTATCCCAGAAGAATCGGGCACATGGCCGAAACCAGCCCCATGTAAGGTGCCAGTCCTTGGTAGTGAACACAATCATATTAAGACAAGCTTAATCCAGTTCAGTGTCACAGGAGGCTGGAGCCATTTCCAACCCCATTAGGCTGAAGGCACAAGCTGGTCTGCCACTTACCCTAACATCCACATCTTTAAAATGATGGTGAAAAGCCGACATGGATACGGAGAGAATGTGCACATTCTACACAGCAAACTCAGGATGGTAGATATTTGGGGCTACAGCATCTTTTGTATAAAGCAAAAAACATTTAATCAGATTTTGATTATATATAGCACCTTTCTTAAAAAAAAAAACCTTGCTGCAAGGTAGTTTACAAGTCAAACAGTAGTTTTTTTCTTTTATATATTGTGAGCACGGGTCCGAACACCATCAGACTAACACCAGCACTTTACACAAAACACACATTTATTTTTAAGCACAGTCCCACACAGCACACAGTGCTCCCAGCACCAATCACCCATAACACGGGCCTTCCTGTCAAATCTCCGTGGGCCGTCTTTCCTCTCCTCACGGGAGCGTCGTCCTGCTCCCGCTCCCGACACTAGCTCTCTGATTGGAGTGAGGCGGCCCCTTTTATTTCCACCTGGATGTGCCCCAGGTGCTTGAAGCACTTTGAGCTGCATTATTTGTATGAAAATGTGCTATATAAATAAATGTTGTTGTTGTTGTTGTTGATGACACTCTTCCGGTAGCACTTCCTTTTCCACTATTTTATTTCTCTTTCTCTTCTGCCACCTCCACTCCTCCCGTCGCAAGCTCCGTCCCCTGCCTCCTGAATCCGTCTCTCCGAATGGAGTGAGGCGGCCTCTTTTATACTTCACCCAGATGTGCTCTAGGTGCTTCCTGATGATCTTCCGGCAGCACTTCCTGGTGTGGCGGAAGTGCTGCCTTTGCACCTGGAAGCACTCTGGGCATCCCTGGAAGGTCCTTCCTCCACCTTCCCAGGTGTGGCGGAAGTGTCGATCTCCCGGGCTCCATGACGCTCAGGGGCCCCCTGGCGGTGGCCACGGGCCCCAGTGGACTTGCGCTTCCTTGCTCCTTCCCCGTGGTCCCCTCAACATCCAGAGCGGTTGCCCCCTCGTGGCCTGGTGGACGTATAGAACACGTCCTGGTCCTTCCAAGCATCCCGACTGGGTCTGACCCCCAGCCTCCTGTGACAATATCCATCTCTTAAAGAGAGCTCAATGCATTTAAATTATGATTATATATAACATCTTTCATAGGAAGCACTACTTCAAAGTAGTTGAGAATGAATTAAATAACCAGTCAAATTATTAATTCATTAAATCAATCCTTCTGATCTCTTTTGTATCATCTCTGGCATAATAAAGACAATGTGCAGTAGGAAGCAGTTAGACAGTTCAAATGAATTTTGATTTCATGCCGTAAATATAACATATTGTAAATATTTCCTTTGATAGTGTCACAAAGTGTTATAAAAAGCTATGAAACAGTATTTTTATGTAGTGAGCTTAATGTACATAGAATAGCAGCAGCAGGCTTTGCTCATTTCAGAAGAAATCAAATAATGTAAAAAAATGCAGAAACCCCATAAACAGATACAGGAAACATTAAAGAGGCACGTTACTGGAGCTGTCTTTGAATGATTTTGCACAGGCCCTCTGTTAGTCTTTTATTAGCGGTGACTCACTTGATCAGAACGCATTATAATTGGTTACATGTTGATTTATTTTTTATGTATTTATTTTTACAATTGTGCAGGCACTTCTGCAGGTGGGAACTGAATTGGCAGTCTTAACGTATAAATATCAAATGCCCTAAACCAGGGGTCTCGAACTCCACTCCTGGAGGGCTGCAGTGCCTGCAGGTTTTCATTCTAAGCCCTTTCCCTAATCAGTCACTGCTAATCATTTTAATAGCCCTGTTTTGAGGATTCAGTCCTTTGAATTGATTCTTTTCTTCAATAAATGACAGCCAAACAGAAATGAGATGTGAAACGAGCCAACAGATAACCAGCTAAAGTGGGGTTTCAAACTCCAACCAATTTCATTCCAACTAGTTTCTTAATGAGAAGCTGATTCTTGCTCTTAATTAAACCCTTTATTTAATTCCATGGCTTCTTGTTGCTCTCATTCTGCCACAGCAGACATTTCCAAAACTGTTGATTTTCTGTTTTTTCTAAGAACACTGTCAAAATGTTTTGATGACCTGAAAGAAAAACCTTAGTGAGACCATCACTTTTCTTTATTTTCAGATATTGTGTGATGGGCACAATTCATCTGGTCATGTGGCATTTTGTTTTGCATCTCATTATTGTCTGGCTGTTAATTAAGGATAAAGAAACAACTAAGAGGCCTGAGTCAAGCTAATAAGCTAATTAAAACTAAGGCAAAAGAAGTTAATTAGCAGCAAAAACTGGTCACTAATTAAGAAGATGGTTAGAATGAAAACCTGCAGCCCTCAAGGACTGGAGTTTCAGACCCCTGCCCTAAAAAATGCAACACGCTAACTATATACGGTGCTGTTTTCATTTAAGACTAAGACCCTCTCTCTCTCTCTCTCTTGTCACCCCCCAACCCCAAATCCTTAAAAAGCTAAGATGAGCAGCACTCTGGGTCATTTGCCACTTCCTCAACTTGCCGGTCCTGATCTCCTACTTCTAAATGGTTGCCTCTAATATTTAAAGGCAGAGATTAAGTCCTGTGTCTTGTATGTGAAGTTCTCTTTGTCTTTTCTTTTTTGCATTTACTGTTGTCCCAATTTACACAAAGCACTAGAAGAAACTATCCGGTGGAAGATCATACTAAATTATGAAGGCATCATTAAGTCATTAATGTAAAAAAAATAAAAGTATTAAAGATTTTAAAATATATAGCGTCTTGGCAGGTGTGAAACTCTGCAAGACGAGAGGCCTGAACTGAATGGCTACGGGCCATCTCTTGAAATAATTTTCATTGTGTAGCATTCCCTGACAAATAAGAGGATTATCTTTGCAGGCATCTAAAATGAGAGAAGCTAAGGTTTTAAGTTGAAAATGTCCTGAGTGTCTAGTGGGCAAGCAGAGAAGCCCGCGCTGCTTCTTTTCCCTTTGTTCAGAGGCCACCTGCTGTCTTTTCTATAATTTTTGTAAGAGGGAATGGGGATGGGGACGGTGGTGGTGGTACTACATCATCTGAGAGGCAACCCACTTTTTGTGATAACTTTATAATTTGTATGATTTTTTTTATGAATGTTTGTTCCAAATAAAAATAGTGCTTGAGCAACACCCAAAAAACAACACCTAAAAACAAAAGAACAAAACACAGGAAGTGCAGTGAGAGTCAGTCTGTAGTGTGTTTCACCAGAGTTCTCCCAGGCTGGGGTTCCAATATCTCTTTTATTTCTGTTCTGTTGTTTTTTTTTTTGGTGTATATATTTTTGCCAATATGCAATTGTGTTTTGTGGGTGGTCCTAAAGAGGCGGGGCCACCTGCTCATCACTGTCAAGGGACTGACCTCGGCTCTTTAAATGCTGAGGAAAACCCACAGTCCCTTGTGGTTCATTAAATGTGCCTGTGCTGGTGTGTTCTGGTGATTTATTGCTTCTTTTTGATTATTGATTTACTGGATTGTTGAGCTGGTCCTCTCTGAGAGCATCTCAAAGGTAATCTTCTTTCCTGACTACATAATTTTAGTCTTAACATTTTACATAATGCCTTGCTAGGATGTGATAATTCTGTAGTGAGTTCATTGTCAGATGTGCAGTTTATTGGCGCTATAATAACTAACAACAATCTAAGCAAAAAACATGGACAAAACAATATAAATGCAAATAATTTAACTACCATTTCACTTTTAAATGTTCACTGTATTAGATTATGATTAAAATAAAAAATCCTCACAAAGCAGCATTAACACAAATAACTTAATTAAAATTTCAAGCTGTTCTAACACTCCGATTCAGCTCTGCTCTTCCGAGACCTTAAATGTAGCTTTGATAAATATTAGAGTGTTAACCAGCAAGTCTTTTTACATCAACAATCTTATCAGTGATAGGAAAATAGACCTTCTTACATTAAGTGATACATGGCTCAGCCCTGATGGTGCTGCAGTGTTTACTGAACCAGCTCCTCCGAATTACAGCTTTGCTCATTCGGTTCACAAAGGCAATAAAAAAGCGGCGGTTTAGCAAATATTTACTCAAGCCAATTAAATTGTAAAGATGCTGGTTTTGGTACCTTCAGGTCTTTTGAGTATCTTGCTGTTGTTATTCAAGTAATGTCCCATTCTCTTGTATTGACTGTCTATAGACCTCCTAAATATAATTTTTGCTTTCATTGAAGAATTCTTAGACTTGGTATTTAAATAGCAACTAACTATGACAGGTTCCTAATTGTAGGCGGTTTTAATTTTCATGTGGATAACTAGTGTGACCGAAAAGTAAGAGAATTCATGAACCTCTTGCACTCACTAGATCTTAGTCAGCACATCAGCCAGCCCATACATAAGAGAGGACACACACTAGATTTAGTGATTTCAAAAGGATTAAAAGTTGATATTGGTATATCTGACCACTATTGTATATTATTTAATGTAGAAATACTGATAACTATAACTAATGAGAAGCGTATTGTTAAAAAACATTATTTTGATACATCTGCCACTTCAGTGTTTGATAATATTCTGAACAATCAGTACAATTGTAGTGCTTATATCAATAGTACTAATAGTTTTAACAGTAAGATGGAGAATTTTAATGCTAAGGTGAGACCTGCAGCTGACATAGTGAAAAGACAGTGAGGAAATTCCCTAGCATTATTATACGTTGGAAGACCCAAAGAGTGCCTGATTTTAAATGCTGAAGAGCTGAGTGTAAATAGAGAAAAACTAAACTGACATCCAGTATGAAATACTGAAGGCTAAAATAACTGAATACAACAATTATAAATGATAATGCTAGTGATCCAAAAATTTATTTTCAACTATTAATTAGAGTGAGAGTATTATAAGTAAACTTGATCCCTTAGGCTTAAAAGTCAAGATGGAGAAAAGAATTTAGAGGTAATTATTGACTTTGATGTAAACTTTAAATCACATATGTATTAACCAGATTACCAAGACTGCATTTTTTCACTTTAGGAATCCAGCAAAAGTTAGACCTCTTGTAACTTTAGAAGATGATGAAAAATAAGTTGCTTTTGTTTTTAGTAGACTAGACTACTGTAACACACTCCTCTCAGGAATACCGAAAAAAAACATCAATCGGTTGCAATCAGTGCAGAATGAAGCAGCCAGAATGTTAACTAGGAAAAGAGCACATCTCACCAGTTTTAGCATCATTACATTGGTTATTGGTGTCTTTTAGAATTGACTTTAAGATACTACTAATGGTTTATAAAGCCTTAGATAATTTTGCTCTGTCCCATATTTTGAAACCTCTGTCCCCCTACACTCTAAGTCATAACCTTAGATCTTTTAATGGTGGTTTACTTATAATTCCAAGAGCTAAACTTAAAAGAAGCGGTGAGGTGGCCTTTCGCTGTTATGCACCCAAAATCTGTAATACTTTACCTATAGAAATTGTTCAGGCTAGTACTGTGGATCATTTAAAAAAAAAAAAAAGAAACTACTAAAAACTTTGTTGCTACATTTTAGTTGTATTCCTGGTAGACTATATAGGCATAGAATTATCACGTTATTCTCTATTATTCTGTGCTGTCTTTTCCGGTTCTTTTCTGGTGACAATCTACACCTCCACCACCTGATCAAGGCACTGTGCAGCCAGGCAGGTGTACCAGCTGTCCATAAGACCAACAACATTAAATACTATCATGTGAAGCCTGAAAACTAAGATGACTGCTTTAAGAACATTCATGTTAAGTAGAATTCCCAGTGTGGACTTGGGCGGTCCTTTGGCCTTAGATATGGAGTATACTGGGAAATTGTTTGCCTTTGGTTTGCCTTGTGCTTCTTTGAGCTTATTTTGTGCCACATAGGATTTTGGTAAAAATAAATGTTATTTATAAAACTTCTACAGTTGCGACTATAGTGATTAGCTGGGATTCAATGGTTCAAAACACATTCTAGTGGGCATTTTGAGACAGTATTAAGACTAATTCTGCTTAGGAAAGTCTAGTTCTCAAAAATCTGCATGACCTGCTCTAAACCACTCAACAAACCTGGCAGTGAACATACTGTATATTATGCATTAGGTGAGTGGTCCTGCTTGTACAACATTTCAAATCCCACTACTGCCTCTTTGTGTGAACCTAAACTTACCTGTGATTTAAATGTATCCTGGGCCATCAAGAGCAGTGACTATTTTTGGGGTCTATGTTTAAATTTTTAGAAAGGCCACACTTAGCCCATAGTGTCAAGATAAGGATTCTTAAAGAAAATAATGGGTGTTGGTCCTTCAAAATTTAAGCCAAGCAGCAGTCCCAGAACTGAACTAACTTGTCCAGGTGAGGCCCACCTTAAGTCATTCAGGCCCCAAATACAACCTGCTGGCTTCAGCTGGAGCAGCCCCCCAAAAATAAGGAGTTGGCAAAACAACTCAAAATGTCCACATATCTATCAAAACACTCCCCAAGAGGGACGATACCCGTCAATTCCCAGAACAAAAGGGCAACAAAATATCTTTACCAAAATCAGAAAATATAATAAAATGCTCAAAAGAGGAAAGAAAGGTAAAATTGATTTGCCTAAAAAGCCAATCCGCTGCAATCACGTTCCAATACACCATCCAAAAGAATAATCCAAGACAAGAAGCCAAGGATATCAATAAAACAGTAAATACAAAAAGAAAAGGCAACATTTATGGGACTCCACAATAAATGCATGATCTCTGGCTCCTGAATTTTCTCAGGTGACTTAAATAGCAAGAGGGAGGGCTCAGGAGTGGTGATGTCAGGGTGGCCCCGCCCCCTGGGGTAACACTCACAAAACACAATGTTCATAAGAGAACATGATTGTTGACATAGGAGCATACTCATACATAAATAGAACACTGTGGGCATACCCTGGAAGACACATAACACACAGCACCAGTATATCTTGACAATGACACAAAGAATCATTGGTTACACCAGATTTAATCACTGCTGCCTTAAAGCTCTAAACACTGTGTGAATTCTCCATGTCAGTTCAAGTATCCTCATTTCCTCCCACATTTTATTTATGTGGCCCATTTTCTATTATGTTGTATATGAGGTACTGTACAATGGATGTGTCCCATGTCCCAGCAATTCTGTCACAAAATAAAAAGTTAACAGAAAATGGAAGTGAGGACAGAATAAGGACTATAAACATAATAATAAAAAGTACGCTGCTTGTTTACAAATTTTTTTTAATACTTTTTGTTTTGCCTATAGAAACACCTTCTTTGATTTCTGTCACTCCATATTCACAATCTGTCCAATAAGACAAGTAATACTTTCTCTTTGAACATAACATGGCCATTTCAGGAGGATGTTCTGTGGTATAGTTCGCAGCTTAAAAAAAATGGCCAGTTTTAAATAAATCCAGATAGCCATGTCAGTCTCCGTGGGCGCGATTGCACGACCTCGGGGAGTTAATGAGGTAATTGGGGCGAGTGCAGGTGCAATCATTCTCAATAGCTTCATCGGCTTCCTGCGGCCTGTGATTAAGGCACCACGCCCATTGAGCCGTATAAGTATGGGCTGTACATGGAAGGAGAATGGAGGATCGGGAATTGAGAATTGAGGTTAGATGACTGAAGAAGCAGTCTCGGGAGGACAATCAGGTCACCTGGAAGAGAAAGGCAGCACGAGCGGGGCCCCGTGAAGGAGCATAGGCTGTGGCACTCTAGGGGCTGGTTTGCCCCACTGAATATTAGTGTCGAGTGGGGCGAGGAAAACAGATGACCTTCCTATGGATCAGAGGTATGACTGTGGGAGCGTGAAGGAAAACAGGAGGAGAGCTGATCTTGGGCAGTCTGGCTGCATGGTTTTAGGCAGGCAAGATTGTGGTTGGAGGAATGAAGTTCATAGCTGCTGAGTCTCCGTCGGCTACATGAGTGATGGTTGAGCCTGGGAGATGAAAAGAAAGTGGACTGAGATCTTAAGGAGCTAAGGACTGCATTTTAACCTCTGTTTTTATTGGATTTATTAATTGTGGTTTTTACCTCCCACTTTTCTCTTGGTTTTTATAGATATATTTATGGACATTTGGAACACTGCACTGTTGACACTTTTTATTTTGTTTGGATTTGGTTTGTAATAAAAGCACCTTGGCACTTTTCCACCATCCCCTTGATCTGTGTGAGATTTGTCCCCATTTGTCAGCTCATCTCGGTCAAAGATATCGAAAGTGTTGGTTTCTAGAGGCTCCCATATGTGAAGGGGGAGTCTGGAGGGGACCCGCATCGTTACAGTCCCAGGTTTCATTGTTCCAGTCTGTGTTTGCATTTACACTTATTTGCTTAGCAGATGCTTTTATCCAAATTGACTCACAAAAGATGTAAACATAATCAAGTAACATCAGGCAAGGGCCTGTTGTTTCAGCAAGTGTAATAGGACAAGTTGATTGCCACCAATGATAAGAGGTAATTAGTTTACAATCATAGATTGCAATTAAACTTAAACAACCAATTAACCAACAACGTAAAATATCTCAGAGCAGTTTTTATTTCAATTAGACAGATATTTACAGAACAGATAGGTCTTCAGTTGCTTCTTAAATATATTGAGGGAGTCATCAGTTCAGATGGAGGTGGAAAGCTTGTTCCACCTACTAGGAACACCACAGGGTTAGAGTCTGGATTGACAGGTGATAATATGCAGAGGCAGCATGACTAGACACTGGCAGACCTGAGCATATAGCACCTCACCAATGTCTCCATATACTCAGGTGCTGAACCTCTGATTACTCCGTTGGCAAGCATCAGGGATTTGGACTTAATGCATGCTGCCACAGGAAGCCCATATAGTAACCTGAAGAGAAGAGTGACGTGTGCCTGCCCCAGATGGTTAAATAAAAAACAGGCTGCTACATTCTAGATCATCTGCAGCAGCTTGATAGCAAATGTGAGTACTCCTGACAGAAGCGAGTTACAGTAGTCTAGATGCGACAGGACCAAAGTCTGGACCATAAGTTGTGTTTCATGCTCTTTCAGATAAGGTCTTATCTTTTGGATGTTGTACAGTGTGAACCTGCATGAACGAGAAAGAGTAACAGAGAGAAAAATAAAGGAACCTGCACCAATCTTTGGGGTACACCAGTGCATGTCTGATGGACCTATGACAACAGGACACACTGTAGGATCTGCCAAAGTTGTAGGGCTCAGACGATCTGAGAGCATTTCCAGTGATGCCAAGAGAGGTCAGAAAGGGTGTCAAAAAGGATGTCGTGGTTGACTATCAAAGGCGGAAGAAAGATCTAGCAGGATCAGGACCAATGACATGTTGGTAGCTCTAGCGAGTCGTAGCTGGTCAGCCACAGTCAGTAGAGCAGTAGTGGTTCCTCCTGAAGCTGAACTGGTTGGTATTGAGCAATCCATACTGCACAAGGAAGGAAGATATCTGGTTAGAGACAGCGCATTTAAGTGTTTTGGAAAGAAAGGAAAGGAGAGAGACAGTCCTGTAGTTGTTAACTTAGGAAGGATTGAGTGTTAGTTTTTGAGAAGTGGTGTTATCAGAGCGTGGTTGAAGATAGTAGGAAATGTGCCTGAGCTGAGTGAGGTGTTAATGATGTGTGTAATTGCAGGAATGAGTGAGGGGGAGGTAGCCTGAAGGAGATTTGAGAGGATAGGGTCAAGTGGACAGGTAGTGGTGTGATTGGAGAGGAGGTTGGAAACATCAGTGGCAGAGAGTAGAGAGAATGTGGAAAATGGAAGGAGGCATAATGGGTGGGAGAAAGGGTGAGAACTGACTGCTGATGGCACCCACCCTATCCTGCAAAAAGGTGTCAAACTCATCAAGAGTCAAGGAGGTTGGAGGAGGAGGTGGAGGACAATTAAGAAGGGAGGTGAAAGTAGAGAGCAAGGAGCATGTGTTGGTAATGCTGTTAATTCTAGTTTGATAGAACCTTACCTTAGTGTTGATGGTGGCAGAAGAAAAGGATACAAAGTGTGACTGATACTTAGCCACCTCTGCCTGAGCCTTTGACTTCCTCCATTTCCTTCTGTTTGCCCTAAGGTTAGCACTTAAGAAGACTAAAAGCACTTGACATACTTGTTCTTTGTTGCAGATTAATAAATCTCAGGAGTTCTCTTCTGGAACTCCCTGGAGAATAAAGCAGTAAGTCTGTGAGTCCTAAAGAGTATAGTCTGGAGTCTTCAGAGAATACAGTTCTGGTTGTGTAATTCCTGCCACTACAACATAATATTTTTATATGTGGCAATAATTTTGCCCAATACGTGTTTGGCCCTTTTTTCTAGCAGGAAACAATAAAAGCGAATGATACAGCCATTTATTTGTCACATTGTTGCACATCTTTTATTTGGCATTTCAAAGTATTTGTGTGATATTGACTTAACTAATTTGTGTCTTTTAAAGGTGAACTCTCAAAGATCTTCATTGTTAAAGAAATGCTGCGACGAAACAAATTAAGCTTTTACGTCATAGAAAATCTTGGAATACAACCTCTGAACGTTTCCTAAATGGACAGCGTGAAACTATGTTTAAGGTAAGAGTTTAAATATTGTAATTTATTTGATTATAAAAATAAATAAAAAATGTAATTATTCATATTCGTAGTTGGACTTGGAAATATCCAATAGAGTATTTTAGATATTAGAGCATTAAAACAGTTTTTAAGAGAACAAGCCATTCAGACCAACAAAGCCTGTCAATTCTATCCACCAAATTTCTTCAAAATAACATCGTCAGGTTTTGACGGTCCAGAAAGTCCTGCTCTCTATCACACTACTTGGTTAACTACTCTGTGTTTCTATGGTTCTGTGTGTGAAGAAAATCAAGTATTTTCTGGGTCCTCGTGTTACTTGATAAAGAATCTAACCTGGCATTTCTTTCGTACTTTCAAACACTTCCATCATGTCACAGCTTAAGCTCAATTTGTTTAAACTGAAAAGGTTCAACTCCTTAATCTCTTCTCAAAGCTCACACCTTTCATTCTCTCTCCTCTGGAGTTTCCATAGCCCTGCTATGTCTTTTTTGTAATATGAGGGACAAAACTGAATACAGTACTCCAGATGAAGCCTTGATAGTGTGTAATAAGGCCCTTAACTTGAACTCTACACATCATGATATACAGTATACCTTAATATCCTATTAGCTCTCTACATCTACAGCTCCTAGGTCCTTCTTATAAGGTGTAGTTTCAAGTTTCAGACCTCCCATTGTGTATTTAAGTCTACATTTCTACCTCCTACGTGTAATTTTTTTTATCTACTTACATTGAATTTAATTTGCCACAATCTGTCTAACACTACTGTATATGCTGTCTAAGTCCCTCTGTTACCATATAGCTGATTCTACATGATCTGCCCTTCCACCTAGTTTGCATCATTTGCAGACTTAACCAGCTTATTGTGTATATTCTTATCCATATCTACTCTCTATATATAAAATCCTTAGCCTAAAAGTGCAACGATTTTATGTGATGTTTTTTGTCATGCTTTAAATCGAGCTTATTTTAAAACCTACATATATATGTTTGGTATCATTCTTTTCAGAGTTTATCAAACTTTAATGTGATGTTGCTAGATTTTCAGATTCTTATTCCGTTTTTTAATTCTAAACTAAAATATCAAGAAAGTTGTGGTTTTTAATATCAAGAAAGTCATGGTTTTTATTTTTGATCAAGTGAACTTTCTTTCACAGGAACAAACTATTAAAAAAAATATATCTATTCATAACCCCAATGTTTGTATTTAGGTGATTTAGTTAGCTGAAGATCGAGTTATGATGACCCATTGCATATCACTTTAGTTTTCATGTGATTTTTCCTGCTATTTAAATGGGACATTTTTTTAAAAAGTTTTCTTTTATCTATAAGAATGTCAGTTAAAATGAATGGATCATTTATTTAGTCTCATAAATACTCATTGAGCATAGTGGACCTCAGTTTAACAGAAATACTCCAATTGGTAAGAGAGTAAATATTTTATTATCATTTCATGATTTTTACTTTGTTAAATAATAATTAATTTTTATTTTGTACATTTATAGATTTTACTAATATTCTGGCCACAACTGGGGGTTGTGGTGCTGAAGGTGCCAGGGGGACGTACCCCCTAGTATGTATATATGTATATTGCATATTATGTACAGGGTAGGATTCAAAAGTAATGAGCCTTTGTTCAAAAAGACAAATTTATTGAGCAAATCGGTACAACTAATTAACAGTCTTCAAAATAGGCACCTCCTGCATCAATACACTTTTGTAGGCAGCTTTTCCGTGACTCGAAGGCGTCCACGTAGGCCTGTTCCGGGATGGCTGCAAGGGCTGCCTTGACATTTGCTTGGATGTCCTCGATCGAGTCGAAGCGTTTTCCTTTCAGCGCTGATTTTAAGCGCGGAAACAAGAAGAAGTCAGAAGGCGACACGTCCGGACTGTGGGGAGGCTGGGGGACCACCGAAACGTTCACCCGGGCCAGGTAGGCGCTCACGATGAAGGCGGTGTGGCTGGGCGCGTTATCGTGGTGAAGCTTCCAGCTGTCCTTGATGTCCCTTCGCTTGCGCGCAACGCTTCTTTTTAGCCTTTTCAGGACTTCCAAGTAGTAAGCAGCATTCACGGTCTGTCCTTGCGGGACAAACTCATAGTGGATGATCCCCTTTACTCCGAAGAAGGCAATGAGCATGGTCTTTGTCTTCAACGCGTACCATTGCTCTAACGAACTTTCCATTCCGCCGTGTAACACACTACCGCACAGGGGTTCCCGTCAAGGCTGATCCTACCGCTCCGAAAGCTCGGAGCGGTAGGAGCTCCGTTGCGTTGTGAAGCCTACACCCACCGTCGCCGTCGCTGGCAAGTGGGGCGCGCGGCAAGGTACGTTCGCGTCAGAACAAAATGAGGCTCATTACTTTTGAATCCTACCCTGTATATTAAAAAGAACAGCAACCCAAACACTGAAATCTGAAGGACAGAGCGTTTAACATCATCCAATTCTGATAAGGTTTCTTTCACCGTAACTCTTTGTTTCTGGTGTGTAGTCTCCTTAGCTTTATGTTTAACACCGGAAAAACAAGTCAGAAATGTTGAATTTTCTTCAACGAGAAAAAATGTTATTTCTTTTAACAGAAATGTGTGAATACCCAAATGTCAGCATAGATACAGTAGGAAAGGTATATCTAGTGTCCTCCAATGTACTGATGCAGATTTAGTACACGTTCTTCGTTTAATATGTTTTGAAACAGTTACCAACGCACAGCCCTATGTCACAATTGGACCAGAAGAAGCCTATTTCTTGGTACACTTTTCTTATTCTTTTTGTTGGCAGAACATGAGAAGGTAGAATGTCAGTGCCTGATCTACATGAGTGATGCTACCCCTTGTGTTATTGTAGGCTACGACAGAGCAAGGCTTAGTGATAGTGATAGAAAATTGGCTGATTTTCATTACAAATGACTCAGTCAGTGATTGGTAAATTGGCCAATCACAAAAAATGATTTTTTCATCATCTGTTTTTCTAAGTTTAATAGTAACTTTGTTGTAGTCCCTTATGCAAGGTATTGTATTAGTTGAACACTTCTTGTTAACAAGGAACAATAAGGTAGATTACCAAAGACAGTGAAGACTGGAATATTAGCCTTCACATTAAAGAAACTGGAGTGATAAACAGAAAAAAAGGAATTGGAGGAGTCATCTTGTGCAATTAGACAAATGGCAAGAAAAGCTAATTTAATGAATGTACACCATTTTGTTGTGTCCAGTAATTAAAAGGAGCACTGCTTGTATGAGAGTGGACAGTAAATGAGCTTGTGTTTTCAATTAGAAAAAAAAGACAAAAAAAAAACAAGAAAAAAAACCAAGAATTTGAAATTGCTGCTTAGTAAACAGTGGACGTGTTAGCTTAAAAGAAAAATTTGTCTACTTGTAAACTTATTAAGCATGATAGGCCTTGCATCTTCCTGATTAATATCTTATGAATATTTAAAGGATTTGTTTTTTTTTTAAAAAGTTGGTACTGTGTTTATTATTTTATTGTGAGAGTCATACAGTACGTTTTGGTAAGAAACAAGTGCTGCCTAATTAAAGTGGTAATCCATATTTATAATTAACATCAAGAATTAGGAATGGAAAATAAAACATACACACACAAAAAACTGTATACATTTAGCAAATGTATATTTTAACAGTGTAATTAATAATTAAAAAATTACTAAAATGTATAAATGCATACATATTTATATTCAAACAGTGTTTAAGTTCCAATATCAATTAATGAAATCAATGTGTTAGAAAATACTTTTTGTTAGGCAAATGGTGAAAACTACTTTTATTACAAAACAAATTAAACAATATGACAGCTTGTAATTATGAAAAACATTTTGGCGTATGTGTTATGGATAAATATTTTCTCTGCCTGTTTTATTAGTTTATAAAGTATGCATTTTGTTGGAAATGTTATTTGTTTTAGTATTTTTTATGGTCACTAAACAATAAGCCTACAGAATTTCATTCTGTTAATAAAAAAACGAACAGGTAACAACTGTGGTCTATTGCTTAATTATAATAATATTAAAGTCAACACTTTAATATAGAACATAATCCTTCTATGTCAGAGGGGGACACTTTTACATTTTTTTGTGCACTGGGTGGTTCCATTAGGCACCCACTGTTGGGACTGGGGGGTGAGAAGTTAAAAGGCTGCCTGTACTTATTAATGGTATTTGCTGTCCTGCAAGGGAGTCACTGCTTTGAAGTTTGGCCTTAGAGAATGTCTGTATTTACCTGGCTTGGAAATATTGGTTCCTAATCAGCATATCTGTACTTACTAATGTTTGGTAACCATACATTTTGTTAACTTGTGTTTTTATTAATTGTTAAACCCAGGCAATTTAGATGTGCCATTGATTAAACTGTTTGTCCAGGACTGACAACAGCAGGGACTGAAGTAAATATAAACTCCTGGCCAGCAGAAGGCAGGGGAGAGTCCACAGGAAATGCTGCCAAGACACTCGGACAGGGCACAGGGGCTCGCAGGCAGACAAGGGTACCTGGCTGGCACAACGTGAGGCACAAGGACGGCAACATTTCCAGGGAGGAAGAGACAGCTCCACAAAGAGACGCCGGATGTGGGTTCAGCGAGAGAGGGAATCTGCATGAAAGGACCCAGTAAAGCTGACAGACGAGAAATGAGACGTGCCTAGGTCCCAGCAACACAAGGAGCCCAGAGTGGAAGAAAAAGGGACAACGAAGAGACGCTGACAGGGAGTCAACAATTTGACACAACTTCTGCCGGGGAACAGAGTGCATCCATGAACAATTAAGTGTTGGGGTAACACAGTGCCCAAACTGGACTCTGCACCACTAAAGGTTGTATCCTACAATTCTTGTTTTTACGGACTTTTAGAGTGTGGACTGTGTATTTTCCTTTTAAAAAAAAGGAAATTAATTCCTGATATGTTTAGGTTCTGTTATGTTCATTTATCTTTTTAATGTACCTTATATTGTCTTGTACAATAGAACTTACTGTTACCTTTTTCTGAAATTACTGTTGTGTCTTTCATTGTGTGTTACTCACCGCCCAATTTAAAGAAATCTGTGTGCTATTACTGGTAAATTTCAGGAGTTCCCAGTCTCTTAATAAAACTGGGTGGCGTAGTCGGATATTTTAATGGTGTCTAAGTTAGATTACCTATAAGTGTGACCAGACACCTGTGACATCTACATGTCTGCTTTTGCAAGAGCTAAGGGTAAAAGTTTTTTATAATAATGGGGAATTGGCCGATCCAAAAACATGACATTGGTGTTCAGTATTGGCTCTAAAAAATGTGTGTGATCAGAGCATTTCTACTTAGTAACTTTGACATTTCCCCTGATACAAACTAGAGTTACTGCATTGTGAACAGTACTTTGGGGGCTAAAATCTACTTTCTCACAATCAGTGCCAAATGCACCAGTTTCACTATCCATGTTGTAGGACAAAGTGGGCATTGCCCATTCTGCTTCAGTGGTCCTCCAGGACTGTTAACACAGCAGATTTAACTGGGATGCAGACATCCAGCTGCACGAAACCCCCACTTATATTCCAAAGTAAAGGACTGGACTCTTTGTATCAGGAAAAGTCTGTACTTCATTCGATGCCAAACGAATAAATCAGACTTGAACTGACATCTTTGCAAAAGCTTCTTTGCAGGGACTCTATGAAATACCCAAGAACAAAGAGCTTTAATTCAACAATGGATAATTCTGCTGGACAAAATATTGCACCAAAGAGAAAGGACTGACTTTGTAGCTGGAAGTGACTTTAATTTATTCACGAGAGTCTGCACATTTGCTCAAAAGCTAGCTCACTCATGTCTCTGGACACTCTGTTCTCACACTTTCCAAAATGACTGCTTGCACCCTCTGAAGCCTGCTCTCTGAAACTAAAAAACTGATGAGCAGCTTCCTCTTTGGGGAGCTGAAAGCTGGGACCCCTCTACCAAGCCAAGCTGTGCCTGTAACTGTGCCAGCTGTCTGAGAAGACTAAGAAGCAGATATTACTTCAAGAAGGGAACTTCAGGATCTTACTTCTTGTGCCAGAAAGAGTAATGCTTTTCCCTATGAAGTTGCAGACAACAAAACAAAAAGCTTAACTGAGTAAATCACAGAATACCTAAACAAAGAACCACTTTGCAACAAGAAAGAGTGCACTCCCCTTGAACCCAGAGCAGCAATAAAGTAACAACTCCACATATTAAACACCATCTTTAAATATTTATTATCATAAAATGATCTTTGTCAAGATAAATTCAGCCTCTTAAATAACCAGTGAACAGCTGGCCACTTCTTTGTTATATGTTTGTCTGTCTAGTGAGTCTGGATCCTGCCTTATACTGTATATCAATATATATATGCAGTTATCATATTTATATAATCCTTGCGTTTATGAATAAATCGTATTTTTCTGTTTCTTAAAAAGAAGTGTGAATCAGTTACTTTGATTTAGGCCTAACAGCCATAGAAACCTCCCACAACAAAGAAATAAGGTAAATAAAGTAGTAGCCTTGCCAAATTTTTTAAGTAATTACTGGAATTACCAAAGGTAAAATGGTTAATTAATTAACCAAATTAAATCTCTTCTCATTCCTACAGTACCAATGTTTTAATTCAAATAGTGATTTGGTTTCAGTTTGTTCTTAAACTGTCTTTACATCTTCTCATTCACATGCATTGTGTTTTGGTTGAAGGCTCTGCCCCAGTCAAGAATATTGACTAGTTACTTTTAAGTGGCAAAACGAACAGAAATATTCATAATGGTTTTGCAGCATGGTGTTATTTTACTCACTGAATGACACCAGAATATTGTTCTGAAAGTTATTCAGGCTGAATACTGTAAAAAGCGGATCATCACCATCACCCATAACCATACTTTCATTGAATTCTGAGTAACGCTCAGGGTTTACGCCAAGGAGGTTAAGCCAGTTTTGTACCCACACAGACACTATATTCTAAATTTCCACTATTTTTTTGATGGCTGAATTTTTACTATTTTCTAGTTTAGGTCTTTAGCAGTTTTCCTAGGGGGCAGAGATTTTTGAAAGTACAGGTTTTGTACTTTTTCGTAATGTGCTGCTTGGTAGATTTTCAGTACTATTGAGTTCTGCAATTGCACTGGTCAGATACAGTGCATAGGCACACCTGCTGAAGGCAGATTACCCTTATTTTTATCTAATGGTGCTGTTAACAGTACCGTGGCGTGAAATGTTGTATAAAAGTTGATAAATATTTTTTATGTGTTTATTTGTAATTTAGACAAAGCAATGTAATATTAGTGTTGTATCATTGATAAGAACAGCAATGGCTTGATGATTAAGAACTCTTCCCCCCCTTTTAGGACTACAGTACTCCCCCGTTTTAGGACTGAGTCTTTGTAGTTTTATGACAGGGTCAGGGGAAGTGCTTCAAACAAGTTTGGCAATTGATTCTCTGCAAGACTCTCTTAATCAACCCAGAGACTACCTAGCTGGCAAGCATCAGCTCATCAAATGGTTTTGGGGGCAGGTGTGAAAGGTATTGTGTGCCCCTATTGGTCTAAAGTTGTCTGTTTGGTTTTAAACCAGAAGCCATGAAGTACCATGATGCCCTATTGGCTGTAGGGTTTTGGACAGAGAATCTATAAATTTACTTGCTTTACCCCTCCCTAGCTGTCTCACACCATCATGATGAAGGAGCATCTCACACAGAAGACTACACTGAGAAGCACAACTCTGCAGCCATATTGAGGCAGGTATGCGGCCTATCTTGAAGAAAGTTGACTAAAAATGATGACTTAACTTGAGACAATTAAAATAACTCCATGTCTGTGTGCCACCTGAAACTACATCAACATTTATCAGGTTGTTTGGTTGCTAGTATGCTTATTCTTATTATTTTACGAATATTTTCAATAATACATTATTTAAAGTGTAACTTAAATCCTGCGTGTCTTTTACTCTATGTAATTTCCTGAGGTTAAAGATGTAGAAGGGAAGGTGGGGAGAAGTTATAAAGTACAATACCTTATAAACAGTGAGTAAGTCTGTGAGATTTGAGGCATTCTGACAAAGGCTACACAATAAATAATACAAAAAGGGGAAAGTAGAGTAATATAGAACTCTACCAAGACAAAACATAACAGAAATTTTTATTTTAACAAACAATTTCCCCTTGGGGATTAATAAAGTATCTATCTATCTATCTATCTATCTATCTATCTATCTATCTATCTATCTATCTATCTATCTATCTATCTATCTATCTATCTATCTATCTATCTATCTATCTATCTATCTATCTATCTATCTATCTATCTATCTATCTATCTATCTATCTATCTATCTATCTCCTGGATGAGAAGATGGTCCCTGAAAAGTTTTTTAGCATTTGCTTGATACATGAGGGACAAAAATAAATGTTTTTCTTTGTACAGTATATTATCCATGGACCTGAAAGTCTGTATGTTGTTTCAGTTATTGACTTGAAAAATATGAACTAAAATTTTTCAAGCATTCAGATGTAAGTGTCTTGTCTTGGGAAGAGTTGCCTGATTTATATGTTAATTCTTTAGTGAATTTGTCACAAGTGAATTTCAAAAAATCTATTTGTGATTACATGGACAGTAATTACGGTATATACAGTATAACTAATAAATTTACAAAACACTATCTTCACAATACATAAATATTTTACAGAATTAAATGCTTATTGAAGGTTTAATGCTAGACTAGTTCTGTATTTCCTCAGTGCTCTCTCCCGAAGCACTGCAATCCATCCCAGCCTTGGCGTCAGCTATTAGGACGTCAGTAAGTCAGCTTTCAGTTTGCCATTGTAATTCTTGTCACTCACTTTCCTGGCAATATAATGACAACCCTCAGCCTGACACTTGATGGACGGCTGCCTTTTTCGCCTTCACATCTGGACACTTTTTCTGCTTGTTTCGCATAAATCCTTACAATGGACTTTTTTTTTCTCTCTTAAGTCCTTTTCCTTTATTATACAGTCATTGTTATCCGAAGCCATACTTGACCTTTGTGTCAATTGCAGGAACCATATTTTATTTTATATAGCACCTTTCACAACAAAAGGCTCCAACACCCTGTAGCTTAGAAATGAATTAGGCAGGCTTTGGCTTTGGATGGATGGAGCTGTCACTGCAGACATCACAGTGCAGATAAGCCAGCTGAGGGCTTTTGTGGTCACAGCCCCTTGGATAGCATCTGTTATAATATGCAGCTATTTTGCATGGAAAAAAACATCAAAAACAAAACTTCAGCAGGCTGAAAAAGATGTATTAAGAGCAGGATAATGTTCTTCAGCATCCAGATGAGAACAGTACAGCCAGAAAATGGTGGGGTTTTTTTATTTTATTTTCGTGGAAGACAAAAGAAAGTTTTGACTGCTTTTGAGATATAGGATTTGAAGCTCAGGCAACTGTGAAGTACAACTCTAAGGCTGATCACAGAGGAAGATGGGATGAAATGACAAGATCAATTACCAAGTGTTAACACCTTTAAAATAGAATGCCTTGGGCTCCTGTCCAATTTAGAAAAAGAAATGATCTTACCTGCTAAACCTCCTCCTTAGATTTCTCTCGAAGTACTGTAAACTAAGGAAAACACTGTCCATCTTTATTACTAAAGCTCTTTACAAGACCATTGTAACAAAATGTATGACTATTGAACTTTTTAAAGTTGTAGTTGGTACTGACATTTGACTTCCCATATTAGTTAAGAACAATGAAGAATTATACTTGTCTTTCAGTGGCATAATGTAAATATTACAGGATATTGCAAGGTGAGGCATGAATTGGCAGTAAAGAAGAATTGGTGCTATTTATTTTTTTTAATGGTGCATCCTGCTTAAGAACAGGATAGCTGTGTGATTTGAAAGTTGTTGGACATCACGAGTTGCTCATTTTTCTTAAAGGGGCATTTCAGTACTTGAACATAGATCAACTGATGTGCGACGATTTAAAATTTAACTTAGCAATGGTCTAATGTGTGAGACTGATTAATCATAAGGTATTTTGTTTAAAGCTTTCAAGAATGACCATGGCCATCTGATAATTCTCTTGTGGCTTGAAATTCTGTATAAGCTGACTTAATAATAACATAATCTTAATAATAATGCTCACTAAGCAGCTAGACTACTGCTATAAAAAATGTTACATTTCATCACAGTTTGTTTTTATTCTTTTTTGAAGATTTGGTCTTTCCTTTTTCTCTGAGAAAAAGAAACAAACAGTACAACTTCTCAATTTTATCCTGCTCATACTATCAAAGTGAAGGAGAACAGCAGGATAAACCCAGATACATTAGGTTATAGCAGTCCTAGTTTATTTTCAATAATGCCTTTCATGGTTGTTGTGGAGTACAAAATCTGTACATTTTGGTTTATATTTCCATTATATTTTGTTCAGGACAACACAACAGATGAACAAAATTCAGGACACATCAAAGCATATACTCAGTTGTACCTCACTTTTAAAACAGCTGTTCCAACAAAGAAAGGAAGACATGCTGGCACCTAAGGCTATTGATTAGTTAATAGCCTGGGCATCTGGGACAACAACTAGCTAAATTATTTTATAACCTGGGAAAGGAAGACATGCCAGTAGGTATTAAGGAACGTCAAAAAAAGTTTTATTGTTTGGGAAAACAGACAGTGAATTTATTCATCATATTGACAGCCAGCCAATCAGAATATCTAACAATCACATCTTGCAAAACACCCTGGTGGAATTTTATAGGAAGGAGGGAGGAAAGGGAAGGGATTAAGACGTCAGGAGACAAGAACAGAGCGACGTCAGAAGAGGGCGCCGGCAACGTGCAGCTGTTTCCATCTGATCATCAGAAATGCATCTCATAAACAGCTACGAGTGCTAGATCACAAGCCGCCTGCAACATTCATCCTTGTCATCTTTACTTTTTCGTAAGCTTTTTCTAAAGACTATATATATCCAGACTTTACTATCGGTCCTATTTTCTATTATTTTTTGTTCTACTGGTATTATTCCTGTAATAAATACCATGCTGCTTTTAACTTTCTATGCTTTGTCTTAATGTCTAGAGTGATTGGAGTAATAAGGTAGATTTCTTTGAGCACCTGGTGCAGCCGGAGATTTTCCATTACCTCTGTGCTGCGAGGTTTATTAAGGGCTGAGGGTGAGAGCTCCACCCAATAGTAGGGAACAATACATAAAGTAAGGCATTCTTGGCTGATAAATGGCCTATGATCAAGGATGCTGAGCCTCTGTATGTTTACATATATTCTTGGAGACCAAAAGTAATATTTAGGTCTGAGATATGTTTAAAACATTGTATGTTGTTTGTGCCAATAATAAGTAAGTCTCTTGAAGTCCTAGGAGAGTGACAGGCTGTGTTATTCCTAAGGCACTTGTGTGGTTTAAAGTGCTAGTGATTAACCAGCTCTATATTTGTCATCCATAGGGCACTGTTGAGTTTCTCTGTGTATGCGTATAGTTATGTATGCGTGTGTTTATCTTAAAGTGCCATAGTAGACCAACCCAGTAACAAATCTGATAAGTACACTTACCCCTAAGAAAGGGTAAGTAGAGGGAAATATCACGATAAAACAATGGTGATTATGCTTCCATGATTTCTTGGTTTTTCTATTGGTTGCACAGATCAAAATTAGCTATTTATCACAGATTTGAATATGTAACTTTGTAAATTATTAACAAATTAGACAATATTTGCAGTATCTATTTAAAGGTGGAAAACTCCTCTTCATATATTAGTAATACCATCAAGAAAACACAACATTCTCAAGAGTAATACTAGAAATAAAATGCTTGTTATTGTAAATAAATGTATTAGCACTGAAAACAAATTGTATTTCAGTTTCTGTGATTTAATAAAACCAATCTACAAGGAATAAGAGAATTTAAAAATTAAAGTTTAACTGGTCACCTTGGTGGGTGATTAGTTAGCATTGCATCTACATACTGTAGCTCCAGGCTTTAGACCCTGGCTCATTTGTGGTCTGGACTGTTCAGAAGCTGTGGCTTATCTTCCACATCACAAAGACTTATGTTGAGTTAACTGGCAAATTTTAATAGGCTTGAATGTGCGCCTGATGCTGTTACTATCCACAGTTAGGGAAATACTTTCTGTATGAATTTGTGTTTCTGACTGTTTCTGCTTGTATAACCAAGACATTCTGTCCCATCTGTTCCCAACATATTTACTATGGAGATGAGATCATATGATATTTTTAACTATTATTTAACAGAGTATTACCCTAACAGTTTGGTGCAGAAACCCAGGATGTTCACACATTTCACTGTGGCCTTTTACCTGCATGGTCCTGAGTTGTGGATTATCTTTGTCTGGCGCTCAATAGAATTTACCATGGAAGAGTCCTACTTGTTTGTTGCTGGATCTGGATAACCAACAGAATCTCCCAGCTCCAGAACCAGCACTGCATTGGCTAACACCCACCCATTCAAGACTGTGATTCTGGAATTGAATTAAGTAGAAAAAAAATTAATAGATGATGTACATTGCAAACTGGGTTTAAATTAAGTTTAATAAGAACGGTAGCTCATAAAACTACAAACTTTTCTGAAATATATGTTTTCTTAATGTGGCATAGTAGTGATTTGCCTCATAGGTGGCAGCATCCAGAATCAATATAATCGATTCAAGTCTTTAGCAAACTTAACAAGGTGAGTCCAAGTTTCTGAGATACATAATGAATTCAACATGATTACTTAGCTCAGTCCTACCATTTACCACACTGTCCTTTTTATAAATACTGTAAATGTAAGTTGTTATATGTTTAAACCGTAGAGCAAGGGTGCTAAATTGTGTTCCTAAAGGGCCACAGGGGCTGCAGGTTTGTGTTTCAACGAGATTTCTGAATTACAAACCAGTCCTTGCCTTTAACAGATTTAATTGTATGGGCTGTTAGTGTTTTTACTAGCAACCCCGCGATTCACCAGCGAATCGGATATCCAAGAATGGCAATCAGTTTCTTTTCCGTCCGATATCTGGATGGATGACATATCATGGAGGGTGGGTGCGTCTGGGGAAATGTCATTTAATTACATACGCATATCTGTAGTAAAGCGGTCTTGTCTTGTGGAGACGTGATTCCGTTGCCTTTGCCGACACCGACCGCTGGCAGAGTGGAGCACAGCCAGTTCAGCCCTGCCCCCTGCATCCATATCCGGTTTACGCCGTGTAGTTTGGACTTCTGGGGTTTCCGTACTGCAATACTGTAATGTGATTCACATATACGCTGAATCCTCTCGTTTTTGTTTTCTCTGTGGCGGGCTCGTTGCAGTGCGGCAGTGCGAGTGCGCCTTGACGCGCCCTGCGTCCTTATCCGGTTTACAACCTTTTATGTTTTCTCTGTGGCGGGCTCGTTGCAGTGCGGCAGTGCACGTAACATCCGGTTTACAACCTTCTCATTTCTGTGTTTTCTGTGCAGTGCAGCATTGCGCGTGCGCCTCGATGTGCCCAGTGCCCAGCGCCCTGCGTCCATATCCGGTTTACAACCTTCGGTTAGTAAGATGGATTCTGTCATGTCAGGTCATTCTTATATTGTAGTTTTCTTTTCCAAATGATTAATGGACTGAAGCAGATTATCAACTCAATACTTTTTTTTCTCTTTCATGTACTTCCAAATATTTTACTAAAACAAACAGTTTGTGATGAACACACACAAACAAGTATAAACTGGGTCAACTTGTATGGTGAATTGCTGGCTTCTTTGTCATTTGTATCTCTTTGTCAATTGACAACTGGTTTAGAAAACCAGAAACAAACAAAAAAAAGAGTTACAGCAGTTGTTTAAGACAAAAATAAGCAGCTAAGGCTTATGAATCTTAACAAGCAAGTTAACAAAGAAAGAAAATTAAAAACAAAGAAAGGAAATAAAAATAAATGAATGAATAATGCTTATTTAGCAATACAATATTTATCTGAATTATTTTTCTTGTTTTTTTAAACCAAGTCCTACTATGTCTGTTTTATAAACTTCAGACAATCAACTTAAGTACCACCTTTTTTTGATTAATGCACTTTAACATTGTTTAATCGTCTTCTTCTTCTTTTATCTGCTCCATAGCAAGTCAATATGGCTATCAATCAATCTATTTTAAGTGCCTGCTTTGCCCAGTTTTAGGTCATTGTGACTGGAGTTATTCTAGAAGAATTGGGTACAAATTGGGAACCAACTTGGGTGTCTCTCAGTTCATCAATGACCAGGAAAATATTAAATTTGTCAAATATTATTAATGTTAAAGATTTAATTTGTGCTGATGATGCCTAAACCAGGGGTGTTCAGTTCTAATTGTAGGACTGCAGTGGCAGCAGGTTTCATTCTAACCCTTTCCTTAATTAATGACCAGTTTTTGCTGCTGTCGTGGATGGTCGGGGCCTTTGCCTGGCCAGGGCACCTATTCCTTGGACGGACCATGGGAACAAATATGGATAGAGCATTACCTCCCCTGGAATGCTATATTTACAGCCCCCCTGGGTGGCATCGGTGCCTCAGACTCCTGCAGGGCTTCATGGTAGATGGAATTGGACACAGCCCTGTTGGGATCCGGGGTTGCTGCAGCTGTTCCTGGGCTCATGTGGACGGTTCTTCCGCCACACCCAGAAGTGCTGCTGGAAGTTGGGCAACGAGCACCTGAAGCATTTCTGGATGCCTTATATAAGAGGCCCATGGACAGTACTCAATGAGTCGGGAGGAGGGAGACGAAGCTTGCTGAGGAGGAGTGGAAGAGAAAGAGTAAAGAGAAAAGAAAGAAAGAAAGAAAGAATTGTGTAAAGGTCTGCAGTTTGCGCTTGGACTGTGTTGTGGGCTCGTGGGAAAGGGGAAGATGTTCTCCACGAGTGAAGAAACAAAAAATAAAAGCACTCGTGTTTTATAAGTGTGCCGCTCGTGTCTGTCTGTGTCGAGTTGGGTGGCTGGCACACCCCCTAGTGGTTCTGTCACACTGCTAATGAACTTCTTTTGCCTTTGTTTTAATTGACGTACTATTTAAGATTCAGGCCCCTTTCTCTTTTCTTAAATTAGTAGTAAAACAGTAATAAGATACAAAATGAGCCAACACATGATCAGCAAACTGTATCCATCATATAACACCTGAAACTAAAGGAAGGTGAAGGTCTCAGTAATGTTGATCTGTTCAGGTCCAAAAAACATTTTGAAAACAGAAAATCAACAGTTTTAGAAAGTTCTGCTGTGGCATAATGAGACCACCAACAAGCCATGGAACTTAATTAACAAGAAGAATCTGCTTCTAATTACGAGGCTGGTTGCAGCAAAATTGGTTGAAGTTTCAGCCCCAGACTTAGCTGGTCATCTGTTGGCACACTTCACAACTCATTTTTGTTTGGCTGCCACTTAAGGAAGAGTTAAGCAATATAGAGGACTGCGTCTTAAAAAAGGGAATTAAAATGAAGGTAAAAGAGTCAATTCACAGCAGCAATCTGTCACTGATTCAAAAAGTGGCAGGAAGAGAAACCTGCAAGCATCATGGCCCTGCAGGTTCAGAGTTGAACACTCCTGGCATACACACTGAATACAGCTAAATGTTCCATCTAACTGTTAATTGCCAATTAACTGCTTTAATGATCTGATAAACACTGACACTCATCTGGAGTGAAAATAGAACTGCCAGTTAAACTAACACACATTTCTCCAACACTGGGGGAAAACTAATATTGTAAATCTGAAAAAAAACATGTGGACACATGGGGAACATGCAAGTCACAAAAACTTGAGACAGCTCAGCTAGACCACAGCGTAGATGTTAACTGCCTGTCTTTCTATCTCCAGCCAGCCCCTTTGACTAGTCTGCTCACAAACAGAGAGAAAAAGAGAGCAACTGCTAAGATTTATAGTAATTAGCATCAGGCCAGGACATGCACATGTCTAACCCTAACCCTTACCCTAACCAGAGAGCTAAATCTCTATTGTAATCACACACAAATTGCAAGGAGCCATTCACTAGACAACAATTATTCCATTGAAGCCAAAACACTAAGACCACAAAACAAATCAAGGATAAAAAGCTATGAATTGTAAAGCGGAATGCTAGAACCTAAATCATTAAGTTGCCCTTGTTCACAGGTTAAATCTGCAATCTCAGATCAAGGGCTACTGGTGCCACTCTGGAAGTTTTAAGCAAATCTTTGTGAAGTGAATTGTTCTGCCTCTTGGGAGGCGACCAATGAAAATCGGGCAAGGTCCCTTAGCAGGCCATTAAATTCCCCCCCCAGGCAGAGATTCTAAAATGGTGGTGTGATGCACTTAAAATTAAAAGAATAAAAATTAAACTCTTTTCAGTTGTGTAACTGACATGGTCTGGTGACGAGTTCAGCAACTGCAGTTGGCAAGTCTGACTTATCCTACTACTATTACTAGAAGTTGCATATATAGGTTTAATCGAGTTTCTTTAAAATTCCTTATGAATTTTATGAATTCCTTTATGAAAATGTGTTTTGGTGTGCATTTTTCTCACTGATTATGGCCTTGTTGATACAGACTTATGATTTTACATTTGTCATAGTGTGTTAACTTTTCTAAACCTGTTCTCAGGTGTACTCTTAGTGGAGTTTAACAAATACGGCACATGGAATGGCTGGGATGCCTCAAGGACGAGATTTGGTAACCAAAGCTATGTTGTTTTAGCTATCTCAAAAGACATTAATACATTTCCTGTATTTTTTTATGCTGTCAGTCTTTGTTTGTATTTATTCTGTTAGTCTTAGCAGCATTGGGCAGAAGGCAGGAATCAGTAACAGATGGGGAGCCAGTTCATTGCATGGCACATTTACATACTGTGGTACCTGGATGGGGGTGGTACCCAGCCGGGACGCCCGAGAAGACTGGAGGAGGGCTTGTGTCTCCTCCAGACCTCGAGGGGGTGACCGCCCTGGGGGCTACGGGTACAGAGCTGGGAAGTTTGACCCTGTAGGAGGACCCTGGACCTCAGCACTTCCGCCACACCAGGAAGTGCTGGGGGGAAGCGGAACAGGGACACCCGGAATGCTTCCAGGGATACAGCCGGCACTTCCTCCACACTGGGGAGTGTCGGTGGGAGATTGCCGGGGACGCACCTGGAGCACATCCGGGTGCTTATTTAAAGGGGCCGCCTCCCTTCAGTGGATCACTTGAGTCGGGTGGAAGAAGGACAAGGTCTCTGGAGGAGAGAAGGAGGTGGTCTGAAGAGGAGAGAAAGAAGGCATTGTTGATTAGCCTGGACAGTGGGGTATTGGGGTCTGTGTGAGTAATCATTTTGTAATGGAGTACCTCAATAAATATGTGTGGGGTAATTTAAACGTGTCTGCCTGTCCATGTCTGGGTCAAGTTCCACAATACACATCTCCAGTTACACAGGACAAAGTTAAGCCTAACAAGTGCATATTTGCTATGTGGGCAGCAATCTGGAGTACTATGGTGAAAAACCCACAAAGCTATGGAAAGCACAAGTAAACTTCATACTGACATTAGCTGTGTAATAACTGGAATACACTCTCCAAATGTAGTAGTAGTTGTAGTAATACTGTGACATGTGCAGGGTTCAATGTCCAAACCAACGTCCTGTACTTTAACTCTCTCCTATAATGTGTCATCCTGCTCTGTTTTATACATTACATTATTGCTAAATTATTTTTGTCTGACAGATCCAGTAGTCTGCAGTTGAACCAAAGCCCTGTCACTGTCTTGTGTTTCCATATTCTGTATGTTGGCTGTCCTTCAGATACTCAAATATCCTCAAAGATCCTCAAATATTCCTACCACAGCCAAAAGACATGAGGATGAGGTTGATTGGCAATGATAAATTGCCCTGATATGAATCAGTGTTGGCATGCTCTCTGAAAGGCTTACTTCCCATCTGTGGTCTTTTCCTGCCTTGTCCCTCATGTTGCTGGGGTAGGCTCTCGTTCCCTGGATGCTAAACTTTTATATGGATATATTTGTTTATCTTAGTCGGGGTCTAGGGTGCCTTATCTTAGTAACTGTTATCAATGCCCTCAAAAAACATTTCTCAATGGCCATCAGGGCACAACCACCTTCATGAATGCATTCTAAAGTCACCAGTTCACCTGACTTGCAAATATTTTGACCATTTCTCCACAAATCAGCCCACCATTATAATACCATTCCCTCCCAGAACTTGTAGTAATCGTTGTAAGCCAGTGAACACCTACCTGCCTGTTACGGTTTCACTATTTTGAAAAGCTGGGTTGGATGTATTGAACTGGAAATTCAAGTTTTCATTTTCCACAATAGGCATACTGAAGCTGAAAAGATGAATGTATGATTTCTTAATTTACACCAAATGCATTTCATCAGAGATTTCTTTTACCTCTCTCATCATTCACAGCCGATTTATCTGAATAAGATTAATACACTTTGCTGAATGTAGACCATCTGAAGCCCTCCCCAGAGCCCGTTGATGAAGTCCGGTTACCAATCAAGCTTTTATTATCATGCACAGCAAAGGCCGCTCTCTTCTTCCCCAATTCTGCTCCTTGGGGGCCACTTAAAGTTCTGCCTTTTTTTTTATTTTTGATTGAAGATGCAGACAAGGTACATCAATTACAAACGATTACCCTGAATCATGACAGAAAACTCAATGTCTCTGAGAAGGAAAAGACTTCTTCATAACATCATGGAAAATATATATAGAAAATATATAGTGTGTAGGTATGTGTATATAGATAAAGATATATAATATATATTATATAAATATAAGAGATATATAATATATATACAGTATGTATATATATATATATATATATTATACAGATAAAATATATATATATATATATACATATATATATATATATTATACATAGATATACTGTAGATATAGATGTGTATATTGTGAGAGGCAGCCCGGACACAGACAGATGGACATCGTCATGTCACCCAACACACGTTTATTATTTACACTATTTACAAAAGTCACTGCACAAACCCAGTGCCTCCAGTACCAATCCCCCAAAGTCCAGGCCTCTCCTTCCAGTGCCTTCCTTTTTCAGGCTGCCTCCACTCCTCGCCTCCGAGACTTACGTCCTCCTCCACCCGACTCCAGTCATCGTTTGCAGGGAGGCGGCCCCTTTTATACATGCCCGGATGGGCTCCAGGTGCTTCCCGACACTCCTCCGCGGACACTCCCCTGTGTGGCGGAAGTGCCGGCTGTGCTCCTGGAAGCCCTCCGGGTGTCCCCAGTCTTCTTCCCCCCAGCACTTCCGGGTGTGGCGGAAGTGCTGAGGTCCAGGGCTCTCCAGGCACTGGGGCACCCCTTGGCAGTGACCACGAGCCCCTACAGGGTTGAGCTTCCCAGCTCTGTACCCGTGGCCCCCAAAGAAACCAGGGCGGTCGCTTCATCGTGGTCTGGAGGAGGCATGAGCCATCCTCCTGTCCTCCTGGGCGTCCCAGCTGGGTTCCAACCCCAGCAGCATGCCACAAATATATATATATTGTGGTGTTCGGACCAGGACACAAACAGACATGGACGCAAAATGTCCCAAACATACATTCTTTACTTATTTAGCCGACAATGCACAGACAATACAGTGCTCAAATCACCATCAATTCAGTCCTTTTCCACTATTTTATTTCTCTTTCTCTTCTACTACCTTCACTGCTCCCGTCGCAAGCTCTGTCCCCTGCCTCCTGACTCCATCTCTCCGAATGGAGTAAGGCGGCCTCTTTTATACTTCACCCAGATGTGCTCCAGGTGCTTCCTGATGATCTTCCGGCAGCACTTCCTGGTGTGGCGGAAGTGCTGCCATCCAGGGCTCTAAAATCATCTGGGTGCCCCCTGGCCATGGCCACGGGCCCCAACTGGGATGAGCTTCCAAGTTCTGATCCCATAGCACTCATGTAGACCAGGGCGGCTACCCTCTCGTGGTCCAGGGGAGGCATTGTTCCTTACCCGGTTCTTCCAGGTATCCCCAGCCATCCGCCCACTGCCTGTAGAGTGAAGCAGCCCTTCCTGCGGGGTCAGGTTTTCCTCCACCATGGGGCGCTGACATTTTTCCTTCCACAGTCCAGTCCTGTAACATAAAAGCAGGAAAAGGGTGCAGAAATGTTGTCTTGACACCACCTCCAGGCGTCCTCTGTCACGCTGTACGGACAATGTCTCCACATGACCGGTACCATGGCACGTCTATAATTGGCACTCCCCCCTTCTTGCCCGTGCCCTCAGGATATGAAAGCAGGATGGATACACCTGTCCCTTCATCTCCCCAGCCAAGTTCGGGGCTTCTCTCTGCTTTTGCTACTTGACAACCGGAACTATACGATACTGGTGTCTCTTCACTTAATCCTCCATATTTATGTACGGTACAGGTGTTGCTTACCTGTACCACTGCGTCCCTCTGGCTGAAGATTCCAGCGCCACGCCGCTCCATCCACTCTCATAGGACAGAGGATGCGTGTTATCTCTAGGAGCAATTGAAGGACCACCTCCAGCTCACATACAGCCACGATGAGACTCAAGTCATCATGAGCCACAGAGCCTCTGCGCAGGCTCAGTCGGGTCATCTTACAGCTGGGAATGGACATTCGTTGATCCCACTCTTGACCGGTCCTCGATGGGTACATAAGACACACCGTCCAATCCCTTGCCTGCTGGAGAAGGGTCCTCCACCGCCCTTTTCTTCCAGGATTTCCTCCCCATGGAATACGGGCCCAGGCGCTTGTCTGCCAGTTTCGTCTCTCCTCTGTACAGTGGGCCCTCATCCTCCTCAGACTTTGCCCAACTATCTTCTTCGGAGTCAGCATCCTTCGGCTAGCAGCACGTCTCTGTAAGGTCACCCCCTATGAGGTAGGCACCCGGGACACCACTAAAACACCCCCAGGGCAAACACTCTCTGCTGCCAGTACCTACCTCCTGGTTCCCTTCTTCTGGAGGCTGCTGTTCTCACCTGGCCACTCCTTCCGGCATGCCGACCCTTTCAACGACGGGCTTCTTTGCAGAGCCCGTTGTCTTCTGGCTGCACCTGGCCCACTTCCCATCAGGGAGAACGGTGGTTCACTCGGACCATCGGTGGCTCAAAAGGCGATTGTGCAGTGGTAGCAGCGCATATGCATGTGTTGCTCTGTTGTGTCGGGCCGTCCACAAAATTATTTTTATCGATAGGTAGATTATGTATCAGGCAGAGAGTCCCATCTGGGATGCCATTGTGGTGCTTGGATCCAGACACAAACAGACATGGATGCCAAATGCTCCAAACACACATGCTTTACTTATTTAGCACACAATGCCCAGACAATACAGTGCTCAAATCACTCTCAGTTCAGTCCTTTTCCACTATTTTCTTTCTCCTTCTCTTCTGCTGCCTCTACTCCTCCCGTTGCAAGCTCAGTCCCCTGCCTCCCGACTCTGGCTGTCATGTGTAAATGCCACATGTGTTGAACGGGCATCTCGACCAGAAAAGAGGATGGTCGGGAGACTCAGGGCAAACAGATTGGTATCCCGGCCAGGAAAGAGGAAGGAGCCAGACCCAGAAGAGAGGGCCAGAAGGGATGGACGGATAGCCCATCAGTTATAAACACGCCACAGTTATTCCCCCAGGACACAAGCAGGCAGCAGCCCTCCATATCGGTGCCCATTTGGAAACCAGCAGGGAATTCTGGGAGATGTAGTCTGGCAAACCAGCCCTGTGTGCTTCAAGGGGTCACTGAAGGGAGATGTGCTCCCCGATTCATGGGACTTCCATATGACCTGGAAATGCTTCCATCACAATATAGAGATAGATAGATAGTGTATATAGTTATGTTAGTAGTGCACAAATTATCTTTCCTCCAAACACCTCTCCTCTCTCCACCGCATTGCTCTCCTCCAGATGAGTGTTAATCATCCTCCACCCAGCTCCGAGTCATCTCGACAAGGCAGTGCGGTCCCTTTTATTGACAACCTGGGAGTACGTCCTGTGACATGATGTTGCTTGTTGGAAGCACCCCAACTGGGTTATGAGAAAGCCAGGAAGATCGCCTCACTGGCAGCAACCCCCTATTATCTGCCAGGGATTCTCAGAGGGCTACTCCTTCGGATTCCAGCTCCCATGCAGCCCTACGGGTGTTCGAACTGGGACTGTATATGAGGGATACTGTCACCTATTAAAGTCGTGGAGGAACTGCTCCCTGTTGTGCTCTCCTGTCAGTTCTTGTACTCTTCAAGCATCCCACCCAGGACGGGATCATAAGCATCCTGACCGGGTGTTGCCCCCATTTAGTCCATCCTTCCATTATGGGATCCTGGAAAAGGTAAGGACTCCACCTCCATTCTGGGCAGGACACCCAAATGTCCTCTGGGGCATCTACTATATATGTAGAAGAGAAGTGCAGTATGTGGTAGCGAGAGTGTGGGCCATCAGGAACAGATAAATGTGCAGAGGAGTTTCACTTCCTGTAGTTTTTTGTTCTGTTTTAGAGATACAGGCTGTATGTTTCAATAATTCTACAGCAGAATAAGGTTTCATTATTGACTGTAATGCTTCCCAGCCACTTGCACAAATCTACATAATACAATGTTGCTTTTTTTAAACATTTCCTGTTTTTAAATGTGTCCTCTAATGTTAGAGGAGACACTTGCAGGCACAGTTTGGGTCGCAGTTGTGGTACTAAATATGTGTAATGGGTAATGATGTTTTACATTCAGATTCAGCGGGTTGGATAATGGATGGATGGATGGCTATCTGTACTGCTCAAGCTTCATTGACCTGGTTCATTTTCATCTCACAATGATCTTATGGGTCCTCATTTTCACTCTACATAACATCAGTGCCCAGTCCCATCTCCAGTGCTATTACACAAAAACATGAGCAGAATCCGTTTGGCTGGCCTCCTGACACACTGCGTCCACCTCTAGATGAGGTTCATAGCATTTTTTTAAATGTAGGCCCAAGATGACGAGCTTGTAATGCACTCTACAATTCCAGAGACTCTGGAGGCTACCATATGTACAAAGTGCAGTTCCTAGAATTTTCACCTACAGCAGAGCTTAGGAACACATCACTGCTTCACTTCAAAAACAATAATAATAATTCTTTACATTCATATAGTGCTTTTCTTGCTACTCTAAGCACTTTACACAGTGAGTGGGGAGCCACTTCAACACCACCACTGACTCTCAGTTTCACTTCAAATGCACTAAAAGATTCTTCTGTTCATTTGTAAATCCCTTCAGTCTTTTTAAGGATAGCGAGACACCTAAAAGAGACATATAAAAGGCCAAGAGTCCATTCTGGCACTCAGTGCTCATGCTACGTTGGTGTGAGAAGTGAGTTAAAGATAAGACCTACTGTCTGATTTAGCAAAGTCCCGAGTGCAGCAGAGACCGCAATGAGGTTTACTAGGCTCTTCTGAGCAGTTGCTGGAGAGCATCGAGGCTGAGATCTGGGCTATCGCTTGCAGCATCACTAAAGGGAGGAAGACTGATAAGAGACTGCTCCCTCTACAGGTCCACCACCATGTCTCCATCTGCCAAGATTCATTGTAATGGGTGTGTGGACACCAGCAGAGCATTAAGCTGGGAAAAAGTGTGGCAGGTCGAGTTGCCACTTACCTCAGCAATGTGAAGCTGGGCCAGTGGTAAAACAGTGCAGGCAAAGGACAAGACAGATTGCAGTAGAATTATGGAGCAGTAATGGAAAGAGAGTCTCAAAAACTAAGACCTGGACCTGAAATACTATTTGCAGCATCAGTTTAGTAAAGGAAAACAGCCAAGAGACCAGTACATCTGCAGCTCCAAACAAGGAGGTACCCCTGCTCATTTGAAATTGATTGATCAACATAAAGAAGTGAAATGCCGCACCGCATGACTGCACAGCACTCAACATCCCTGCTGTGCCACCTGACAGTGAAGCGCTCAAGACCCCTTGTGATGAGCTTTTGTCACCAGCCACATGACTGCAGCAGAAACAAACACCATCCCACTGTTTCAAAGAGTTTTACGCCATTTCAAGAAATTGGATGTAGTGGCTGGGGGCAGTCAAAAGGAGGGCTATGTAACAGTGCTGAGATGTTGTACCAGCAGGGATGAGTATGGGCTGGCATTCTATCATGCAAATGAACAGCTTCTGAGCCAGTTTCAGGGGAGTCTCTACTGCTCAAAAAAATTAAAGGAACACTTTTTAATCAGAGTATAGCATCAAGTCAATGAAACTTCTGGGATATTGATCTGGTCAGTTAAGTAGCAGAGGGGGTTGTGAATCAGGCAGTTACTCTAGCAGAGCTGGACAGGGCTGTTGAAGGTCCTTAACCCATCAGCAGGACCGGTATCTGCTCCTTTGGACAAGGAGGAACAGGATGAGCACTGCCAGAGCCCTACAAAATGACCTCCAGCATGCCACTGGTGTGAATGTCTCTGACCAAACAATCAGAAACAGACATCATGAGGGTGGCCTGAGGGCCCGACATCCTCTAGTGGGTCCTCTGCTCACTACCCGGCACTGTGGAGCTTGATTGGCATTTGCCATAGAATACCAGAATTGTCAGGTCCACCACTGGCACCCTGTGCTTTTCACAGATGAGAGCAGGTTCACCCTGAGCACATGTGACAGACGTGAAAAGGTCTAGAGAAGCTGTGGAGAATGTTATGCTGCCTGTACCATCATTCGGCACGACTAGTTTGGTGGTGGGTTAGTGATGGTCTGGGGAGGCAAATCCATGAAGGGACGCACAGACCTCTACATGCTGGACAACGGCACCTTGACTGCCATTAGGTATCGGGATGAAATCCTTGGACCCATTGTCAGACTCAATGCTGGTGCAATGGGTCCTGGGTTCCTCCTAGTGCACGACAATGCCCGGCCTCATGAAGCAAGAATATGCAGGCAGTTGCTGGAGGATGAAGGAATTGATGCCATTGACTGGCCCCCACACTCGCCTGACCTAAATCCAATAGAACATCTCTGGGACATTATGTTTCGGTCTATCCGACGCCACCAGGTTGCACCTCAGACTGTCCAGGAGCTCAGTGATGCCCTGGTCCAGATCTGGGAGGAGATCCCCAGGACACCATCCATCGTCTCATTTAGAGTATTCCCCAACGTTGTCAGGCATGTATACAAGCATGTGGGGGGCCATACAAACTACTGAGTATGATTTTGAGTTGCTTCAATGGAAATTTCTGCAAAATGTACTAGCCTGCCGCATCATTTTTTCACTTTGATTTTCAGTGTGTCTTTGAATTCAGCTCTCTGTAGGTTGATAATTTTCATTTCCATCAAACGGTGTGGCATCCTTTCGTTCCTAACACATGACCCAGTCCATATCAGTATAGATATCCAGCAGGATTTTTTTTCCCATTGAGATCTGATGGGGTTTCAAAGTGTTCATTTAACACTTTTTTTGAGCGGTTTATAAAAAGGGCAGGCCTGCAAAGTCACAAAGTGTTCCAATTAGCGCGGCACAGGACCCAGTTCTACAATACTTTTAGTCTTTATGTTTCAATTTAATGGTTTTATCACATACCATATGTTGCAGTATTTGATTTTGTTGTATTTCTGTCTATTTGCTTTAGTTCAAATTTTATGCTGCATTGTTTTAGTTATCTTGTCCAATGGTTATCAGATGGGGGTTGCCAAGCTGTGCATGGAAGGCTGCAGCAGTCCTGGCATGTTTGATGTTCTGAAAAAAACAAATCCAGTTTTAAATTTTGTCTTTAAATTGTCTGACGTAGTTAAAAAAAAATACAGCAAAATGTTCAATTGTTGCACAAAAGTAATCCTGTATCAATTGCATTTACCGAATACAGTCCAAAGCGAGCGGAGATCCAGTGCTCCACCAGAGATAAAAATCAATAAATAAAAGAAAAGCGTCCCTTAACGGATCATTGGTTAGTCAGCAGCCGAACCAGAGCCTCCATACCCATCTGTGTTTCAATCCCACTTGTCCGTCTCATGGTGCTCCTGCAGCGAGACTCCACTCCTACCTGAGCCAAATCGAGGTCTCCCACTGCCCATGTGGACTCTGTGGTAGTGACCGCTCCTTTGCACTCCCCTCTTTGAGCCCAGTGATGCCAGGACGGAGACTGGCCAGGGAACCACGTGCCTTCACTGATGGATTTTTGTAAAACAGATTGTCTTAATGGGTGAGTGCCGTCTTTCTCTTCTTCTCGTTGCCACGTCTTTCCATCTGGTCCATTTCCCCAACGTTACAAGATTTTTAGTGTTGGTAAACGTTTGTGATGCATCATTATATTCAGAACAGATTTAGAAACTGTAAGACTAATGCAAAAGAATATACACTGACAAAGATGAATGTTAATAATTATTAATATGAAATAAGCACTCTATTGTTTAATTTTAGTATTTATGTTGTGTCTTACAACATTCTACCTCATAAATAAATAGGAAAACACTGTAAGGTAACCACTTTCTACGTTATTCTTTTTATTGTAACTTGTTGTATTCATAAGTGAACTTACAGTATATCAATGTACATACGCACACATAATGGTTAACAATAATAATAATAAAAATACATTTTATTTATATAGCGCCTTTGTATACATACACCACAAAAAGTAGATCCATTAACACAATAAACATAACAATAGATCAGCAATATTTGGTAACTTTGTCATACTTCAAAAAAATAAACACAGGAACAAACTGAACACAGAATCAGAACTGTGCTGGCTCTGCCTTCACATTGACTTCCAGTAGTGTTCTCTCTATTTTAACCTTGATTTCAATTGTATGTACAGTAACTTGTGAGTTATTTTTCTGCTTCTTTTGATTTGAACTCATATTGAACTGTTGTGAGACCTGCAGGGAGAGCTCAGTTCCCCAAACCCGACATAGAAAACAAGTTCAGCCGCACACGTTTTTTATTTTCCAGTGGGAAACACTTCCTATTTGTTTCCCACCTGCAGCACAATACACAAGCACAATATACAGCACAAAACATCACTTTTCTTCTTTCTTCTCTTCTTCTCTCTCTTCTTCCGCCTCTACTCCTCCGAGCAAGCTTGGTCTCCCTTCCTGCCAACTCTGGCTCCCCAAATGGAGTGAGGCGGCTCCTTTTATAGAGCACCTGGAAGTGCTCCAGGTGTCCTGTAGTCTCCTTCCAGTAGCACTACTGGGTGTGGCAGATGTGCTGCAATAAAGGGCTCTGCATTTCCTACAGCAACCCCAGGCAGCACCCACGGGACCCAAAGGAGCAGTGCCAAACTCCAAATCCCATGAAGCCCTGTGGGAGTCTGTGGTGTTGCAGAAACCCAGTGAGGCTGCCCTCTAGTGTTCTGGGGGAGATAATGCCCTGAGCATGCACTCTACCCCCTGGTCACTCCAATGCAGAGGTGTCCCGGCTGGGTAAGGGCCCCGGCCATCTGCAACACCGAATAAATTGAAAATTGAAAATATGAACATTTACCCTATTTTTTATTCCAAATCAGGTCACACCACTGTTTGTACATTAAAATACACTTAATTGATGAAGTATTTGGCATACACCAAAAAATAAAAAGATACAGAACCACACAAAAACTCAGCTTTAGTTTTGTCTAGAAAGAGTTCAGTACTTAACAATTTAAGAAGAATAAAATGGAGTTACTTTAATAAATAAAAACATTTCAATTCCTGGATGGGGTACGCCAAGAAAAAGGGTTTAGAACCCCCCTGGCCTAGAGACTTCGTGTGGCATTTAATCACACAAGAGGTCAGAAGCCTGCTGTAGTTAAGCATTTGCTTGGATTAGCAGGTCCACTATTGACCTAAATCATGATGTGTGACTACTCGCCAAAACTGAAGATTAAGCTCTGCTTCGCAAAGTTAAGTTTATATTACAACATTTTGGAGGCCTTTCTTTATAAAGGTTTAGGAACCTCTGATCAACTCCAATTTATGTTGTGGCCTTGCATACCTTGAAAGGTGCTTTGAAATAAAAAGTCTTACTTTTATTACACAATATGTCAGAGATCTGCAGTCAGAAGCTTAAGTAATGCTCCTGCAGATCACTATAATTTAAGTGCCAATTCACAGCACTGTCCACAGGAGAGACCGAGAAATTCAGCAAACCCAGACATAGGGAGAAGTAAAGTGGCCTCACTGTGCAAAAAAGGATCTTCTTTACAAACCTCCAATGTTTTCATTTATCATAACATCCATCCCATTATCCAACCCGGTATATCCTAACTACAGGGTCACAGGGGTCTGCTGGAGCCAAGCCCAGCCAACACAGGGCACAAGGCAGGAACAAACCCTGGGCAGGGTGCCAGCCCACCGCACATTTATCATAACATAGTTTATTTTTTTTTACTAGCATACATAATACATAATTCCTTATTTTTCCAGAACTATAAGTATATTCTCTTGCTATAATTGTGTTCTTAACCTGATTCATAAATCACTGTGTACAGTATATCAAAACGCAGTTTATAAAATATCAGTGGAAGCAATTTTGCCCCAACCTGCATCTTTTAAATATTTTTTTTCCAAATTGTGTTGCTTTATTTTGGATTTACTTAATTTCCACCTCTAACACCCTCAGGTACCACTCTAGACACCAGGTAAAAGTCCAAGACTCTTTATTATAATTATAACGTGCACAAAGCACCCTCCACTCCACACTCATAAACTACAATAATTCTCTAAATACAAATACCAATCCTCCTCGCCCAGACACTTCGCCCTCCTACCTCCCAGCTCAGCTCAGTGTCTGGGTTTTCCCAGAGTCCTTTTATATCCCCTGACCCGGAAGTGGGTCCTGTCCAAACCCACAAGTCCTTATTCCTTCCGGGTCAGGGTAAACAGTCGTTTTCTTCAGCCTGGGAGCACGTCGTTCCTTCCTGTCACGTGATGATGACGCACTCCCGGGTTATAGGGCACATAAGAGCCCACTAGCCCCTCTACAGCGACTCCCGGTGGCCCCCAAGGTATCCAGCAGGGCTGTGTATACAAACTACAAAGTCCATGAGGCCCTGCTGGAACTCGGGGCACGATCATGCTGTCCGGAGGGCTCCTCCTGGCGGCCTGGGGGGTGGCGACCGGAGTCTGTAGCCGGTCATCCATCACAGTATCAAACCACTAAAAATGTGCGACCTGGATAGAATACCTTAACACTTAAACCTTGACCTGAAGGTACATGAGTCTGATATCGATGGAAAAGCAAGTACTAGCAACCAAAATGAGTGTTATGGTCAGCTTACAGATGGTAATAACATTTTGTTAAGCGTTGGCACAGTGGTAAGCTTTGGTACTTCACAGCTCCAGAGTCTGATGCTGAAGTCCCGTCCTGTTTGCTTTCTGCATGTAGGGTTTCTCTGGGTGCACTAGTTTTCTTCCCATATTCCAGTGTGTATGAGTGTTTCCTGTGATGGTCTAAAATTTTATCCACCATTAGTTCCTACCTTGTGCTCAGTGCTGCTGGCATAGTCATGGACCATGATCAGTAAGTGACTAAACAACTTTGAAAATGGATACATGGGTGTTTTGCTGCTTTGGTGCAATAAAATAAGTGTATTTCTGAAAAGCTACAAAACAAATAATACTGGAACATGTCATCATGTCATTCTCTTAAAATCAATGTCACGGTACACGATTTGTAGTTGAAGGAGATGTCAGACTTGACAACTGCATTTGATGATCTTATAGCCCAGGGATATCAGTGTTATGATGTTCAACTTTTATGAGGATTATATAGATTTGAAACTCCAGAAATTCAAATACGAGGTTTGATTTAGTGTAGAACCCATTTGATAAAGTTAATTTCTTAATCTCACTTTGTAATAATGCCTTTGTAATAATGTTTCTGTCATCTCCTTGGAGATCCTGCCCAGAATTTCCTAGGATGCAATAATTTGCGGGCGGCACGGTGGCGCAGTGGTAGCGCTGCTGCCTCACAGTTAGGAGACCCGGGTTTGCTTCCCGGGTCCTCCCTGCATGGAGTTTGCATGTTCTCCCCGTGTCTGCGTGGGTTTCGTCTGGGTGCTCCGGTTTCCTCCCACAGTCCAAAGACATGCAGGTTAGGTGGATTGGCGATTCTAAATTGGCCCTAGTGTGTGCTTGGTGTGTTTGTGTGTGTCCTGCGGTGGGTTGGCACCCTGCCCCGGGATTGGTTCCTGCCTTGTGCCCTGTGTTGGCTGGGATTGGCTCCAGCAGACCCCCGTTTGGATTCAGCGGGTTGGAAATGGATGGCAATGATTTGCTGTCCCAATCTGGCGATGATACAAAGGTCACCTCAGGCATTTCTAGGGTATCCAAACTTGTCAAAAACCTAGTTTTGCTGCATTAAAAGATCATCCTGTCTTTTTTTGCAAATCCCTACTATTGTTTTTGACTCTGAATTTTCCTATATATATTTTTTTTTGGCTTTGACCAAAGATCCCCTTGACTGCCAGTTTTGACCTTTTGCTTGTTCTTTGACCTCTCCTGGTGATTTTCATTTCCTTTTTACTTTCAGTACTTTTCGTACCTTTATCGTGAAGCAAATTGTATTATCGTTTTTAAGATTAGGCACCCAAAGGGGACATTAACATGAGGGACCTATAGGTAACTATGCTCCACCCCCATTAATATATGTGGTTGGGGTAGGCCAGTCTAATAATTTAAAATCCAACCGATTTGCGTCAGGATAATAGAAAAGTACCTTACTTTCTCTTGTGAATTAGTATAGTCAGAATCTATGAACAGATATTGCAGAGTATTGTCAAAGTACATGACTCTGTGACAACATTCTAGCACAATTTCACATTTTTAAAGTATCGCAAGCTTGTCCCTTTTTCTGACATTCAATAGCAGGCTACTTGACAGAGCTGGTGGCAGCGCAAGGGTGTTACACGTACATTGAGTTCTGCCGCAATTTCTGCCCTTTCTTTACTTTATGATCATTCTGTCATGGTACGCAAAGCATGCAACATCAGACAGATTCTCTCTTCTGTTTATGAGGTCCAAAACTTCCGTGTTGCTTATTTGTAGCTGTTTCAAGGGGAAGGAAACCTGGTCCACTGTGTTCCAGTTGTTGCAACAACCTTCACCATGTAAATTGGTTTAGAAAATGGATGCTTAGGAAAAATTATGCTTGACAGGTGGTGCCAATATGCAGGAATTAAGGTGACAATTTGGTGTCATTTGTTTTACACACGGAGAGGGGAATGAAACTTAACTACCAAGTAGGGTGGTCATGTTGTATTTACCATTCAAAACGAATGTGGTTTAGCATAAAGAACACAGCACAGAATGAACTGGGAGGTTACTTCCCTCTGGAGATAATAGTGTGTGTGTTGGGGTGAGAACTTCCATTTTTAATGAACCCCATCTGGATGACTTTAACCCCTGCAGAAAACATGTGTTTAATCAATTCATACGTTACCTTTTAGACAGCATAAAAGATTACTCATCATATCAAAATTATTATAGCACTCTGCCTTTTCTAATATTACTATCTCTTGCTAGACAAATCACCTTGTAGGCTGGCTAATGTGAAGGCTGATCATGTATTGGAATAGACATTGTAGAATAACAAGTTTCTTTTTAATGATCAAGGTATTTTAAAGTCTCTACTCTTAAAGCTTAGTATTTTCAACTGCATTCTCAAGTGAATCATACCGTCACAATGACATACAGGTTACACAAGACAAAACAAGTGAGCACATGCTGTATGTGAAACGGCCATATATCAATCAGACCTCTCAAACGGTGCCAAGGTTCAATGAAGCATTTAACAGATTAGACAGTATTGCATATATTTCACTAAAAACATCTTTTCAGAACAACCTGGTGGAAATTCTAACAGATTTCCCCGAGTTAAAATTCACACAATGTGTTAAATAGGTATTGCATCATATCATGCATTGTTACTTGGTTTTGTAAATTTCCTAATAATAATGTCCATTCCAAAAGACGTTATGTAAAATTCACTGACAGCTCTAGATAATCCCATGTTTTCAGAGATATACTTCATACAAAATAAATAATATTAAGAGAGAAAAACTAAAATAACAACAAAAATCAGCCCAGGACATGCAAAATTCCACCTTGATCTTACTCTTTGAATATCATTTCATATTACAATATAGATCAGACCTTAGGCCCATTCATTCTCCATGTTTGCGTGGATTTTATCTGGGCTTTCCTGTGCATTCCTAATATGTGCATGTTAGACTCCTTGGTCAAATCGTATCCACATAAGTGAATTTGTATGCATGAGTGAACCCCCTGACTGCCCCGAGCTGGGTCGTACCTTGGACCCAGTGCTACCGGGACTCTGAGTGGGATTAAACTGCATCTATCTGTATGCATCTCTCTATTATAAAAAAGAAATCCTGCAATGAGTCAAAACTTTTTTGAAGATTTTTTCAAGTCCCGCAAGATGAGACTTTGGCCATGAGATTTTTTTCACTTCATGCCCTCCTCTCAACCATATTCAACCACGCACATGCTAATCTCACCTCTCATTCCTGTGAATGCTTTTGTCAGACACACTTCCTTCTCTCTCAGCTCTTATAAATTTGAACATTTTCCTCACTTTAAGTTCCCAATTAAAGAAAACGTATTATGTCCAAATCTTATTGAAGAATTTCAACAGAAAAAATGAGTACACAGGCAATCCTAGCAATGAGAAACGATGAAGTCAAACAAATTAATGCCAAAAATGTTGATTGGTTACACAGCAAATTGATTAAATTTGTTTTAATAGACTATGCTGAAATAGTTGGTGGTGATCATGCGGAAGATGAAAACATCAACTTACAATATCCTGAAGAATATCTACAACCGTTAATACCATCCGGTTTTCCATTCCACCACACGAATTACTGTAGAAAGAAGGTTGTACCCAAGAAAGGTAATGTAGTACATCTTCCGTGGATAACATTACACAACAAAGGAGATCTTGATATTGCATTCGTATTAAAACGATAGCAGTTTCCCGTTAGAAAAGCTTTTGCAAAGACAATTAACAAATCTCAAAGCAAAACATTTGAAAATGTCATTTTATTTAATAGAAAGAAAGAAACGAAACTCAATCACGAGCAGTTAAACGTTGCGTTATCATGATGAAAGTCCAAACACAGAATCAAAATTCAATGTGATATTGATGAAAATTTAATTCAAAAAATTGTTGTAACTGAAGTTTTACAGTAAAATTGTAAGTTTAACAGTAAAAGTATAAGTTTAAAAAGTATTTGCATGTTAATTTCAAAGCCAAACAGAACAAAATCACATTACGCAATGAATAACTCTAACGCAACATGAAACATAATTTACTTTCAAATTATTACGTTTTGTTCTTTTTTAATATGGTTAATTACTTGCTGTTATGTAAAATAGTTCTATTATGCATATGTAACAATTCCCATGAACATAAAAATTAGTTTGAACATCCGCATCCCCATACGCGAACAACAGAACCGCAAAGAGGCTAGCGCGTAGCACAGGCATGAGGGTTGACGAGCGAAACGAGCAGGGGGCAAAGCCCCCTACTTATTTAAAACATTACTGGTTTTGTGTGTCTGTCTGTCACATGATTAATCGTGAATCACTAAGACTAGAACTTTGGTCTTGGTCTTGGTCTTAATCAAAAGTTTGTAGTGCAATATGCGCCGGTGAAGCAAAAATGTGCCTACTGGCAACCTCTGCAAAATTATCTGGGTTCCTGTCTTTATGACGGAAAACTGCATAGAAAACTAAACAAGAAGGTGCCATGGCAGAAAGAAAAAGAAGAGCTGTGCCATCTGTTGAATGCGAAGCAACTTTCAGAAGCCGATTACATAATAGGAAGAAGAAGACGAAGAATGACAGCTCTGGCATCTGCTAATCGTCAGACAAGTGCAGCACAGCAACTTGCTGGGACTCATGAACTATAGTGGCTGGAACTTTGATCTTAGTAGGACCAGAGGTCAGCAGTTTTCCAGTTTATAATGAAATGGCTAAGTGAAATGGTGAGGGACAGCCAAGCCTGAAGGAACTTGCAGATAGCAGCTTGTAGCATGGAAAAACATGAAAAGAAACACATTGTTTTTGACTTTAAGTGATAAGATGCAGTACTGTATGTGTACCACTTAGTATTAAAAAAATTATGGTACTATTTTTTCATTGTCGAAAGATGTATAAATATTAAGTGCTGTATTTGCAGGCATTAATTAATAAAATGATTTAATCTGCACACACATTTTATGGCACCTGCTGTTTTCACTTCCAGTCACTTGAAATAAAGGCCTAAGACAGGAACTCGCCATGCAGGGGGCATGAAAACAAACCACTATGAGATGTCCTGCTGCACACCCCTGCATGTAGTCATAATTTAACGTGCCAAACATGCACTCCTTTGGGGTGTAAGTAAAGCCGCATGGCTACAAGCTGAAAGTCGAAACACATAGATAGTGGCTGGAGCAGAAATCAATAATGATAATATTAAATTTCATTTATATAGTAATTTTCCCATGCTCAAAGCCATTATGAATTAATGGCATTAATATTTGAATGATATCAGTGTTATCCCTACATGTTGAAAGTGTCATATTTTTGCATTCTATTTTAAAGTGATGAAATGTTTTAATGTTAAAAATATATATTTAGGGAAAACTCACCATCCATGTATTAATGGATTACAATGCAAAAAACCTTTAATAAATTGTCAATGCAATGCAAAAAATATAAAAAGTGTGATGAGATGTTCTGAACTTCACTTTATTGGTGTCTTGATAATTTTGTGCAACATACAAGGACAACACAGAATACAAAAGATAAATATAAGAAGATAAAACATAAAATATGATAAAATACATAAAATGGTGAAATAACGAAGAGATAATAGGATTAAAATGTCCAGGCAGACCAGTGTGCAGATATTCAGCACATAGATGCTGAGTAGGAGCTCAGACCTGACAAGTCAGATTAAGTGTTTAGGTGACGTGCCGTTTTAACTTTCACTGTACAAAAACGTTTGCTGGAGGGAAAATTTGGAACAGATGATGAATGAAGTAGATGATGCATATATTGCTCTGTGCATATTGTAGGATGCATCACTGCACTGTGTGTAATGAGCAGTTAGAGTGACTGCAAAACACATGTCGCTCTCGACGTACTTGCTAGCCTCATAGCTTGCATTAGTCTACAAAAAAATAAACTTCAGCTGGAAAACACACGGAGCATGAACAGCCTTCACTTAAGAATATTTTAGTGTTTTTGTCGATTACTGAACAGCTGTCATTGATGCTCTCTGAAATTTGTCTGACTCCTTTTCATGAAAGTTTACTGTTTGGTGGATAAACGGTTTAGAAAACAGACAGATCAGAGCCAAGGCTCCAAACCGCCAAGAGGACGGGGAAGTCCTTATTCTGACACCAGGCAATTAAGCACCAAACGCAGAGCTAATATTAAAGCACGTTAGCTATGGTGTGTCATGACTTATCACTTATCGTAGAAAGGAACAGTGAATATTTAAGAAAAGGAAATAATAAACCTGTACCCAAACTATTTAGCTTTAGATAGATAGATACATTGATGGACAGTACTTTATTTGTTCCAAGGAGGGAATTTAGCTTTTTGTAAAAAATATTATAACAGAAATAACAATAATGCCCCTCAAATATACACAAGAATTACAAAAAGAAGAAAACTTCTGACTAGCCTAGAGCAGCCACAGTGAGGCATTAAAAAGGCATATGGCTGTTGGTAGGAAGGAGCTGCAGCAGCAAATCTTGACACACTTCTGTTAAATAATCCATTCATGCTCAGTACCTACAGTGTTCTACAAACAATATTAACAGCGGCAGATGCACATATTGGGAAGGTACATACAGTGTGACTCAACCAGTTGCTAGCTGATATGGAAACAGGTAGCCAATATAAGAAGAAAACCCAAACTGAGCACATTTACAATGTCCATAATTCAGACCTGCAAGAGAAATAGTCACATATTTTGCATAATATATTTCAGCATGAATATAATATGATGCTATCAGCTCAGGCTTAAGCAAACAAATAAATAAAGTTTGTTTTGCCTTGATTTAACAATTTTCTTTGCTGATAATCTTTTTTATAATTTATCTAGCTACTCTTACCTGATCACAACTCACCAGACTGCTTCTGGTACTCCATTTGGTTGATTTCTGCAGCTATGGATCGGTCACAATGCTTGTCTGGAGCTCCCAGTACTGTGATTGGCTTTACAGACCTGACCCAGAACTGGAAGAAAGGGTTTGGATTAGACACTGATTGGGCTGAGTTTTATACAAGGCCATGTAAACAGCCTCTCCTGAGCTGTCTTATGGCCCATTTCTGCCCAACGTAAGCACTAAATTGTTTCATTCTAACACATCAATCAATATATAAATAGTAAGAAATTAAACATCAATTTGTCAGCAAAACCTGTTTCAAAATCATGTTATTAAAGACCATTTGAACCCTGTTTATATTCTGAAAATATTTTGAACTGTTTTCATGTAATGGCGATACCCTTCCATACTCTTCAATATTATCGTGTTTATATTATGCTAGGACAAACATAATTAATTTTTAGTGAACTGTTACACTATACAAGTGGAGGATGTGCAATCACTAATTTTTGATAAAGGAGAGCCCGATGAGAGTAAGCGTGTCCTTATCATATTTGATTTGATGGTATTTGTGTGGCACAGTAATTGAATTGTTAATAAATCGAAAAAGAAGAATGTCATCCATGTGTGTCTAAAGTAAACTGAAAGGCTTATCTCATGAATTCTTCACTCTTGCAGTCCTATAACCCAGCACCTCTTAAATTTTTGCATAAAGGATTATTGTGGTGGAAGTAATAATTTTTTGCAGTTTCTACATTTATGGTGGTGCTTGAGTGAGATCAAGGATGGTCTAGCAACTCAAGGAAGGTCTAGCAACTCGTGATTTAATATGAGGGGACAAGTACATATTCTTTATCTGGCTTGTTAACATTCTAGTCTTTTGTCTAATTTGTGCTGATTCAGTTACTTAAGCTGTTGCTTACCAGTGATCACTCAGATGAAAGAGATCCTGAAGTATTTGTTTCTGTTTCTCATTGTCATTTGCCCTTATTTCCATCTAATTAACGGAGAAATGTTTACAGAGTATCAATTTTCTGTCCCCATCTTTTCAGCCACGACATTGAAGTGGGCTGGAGCCTCATCAGGTACATGGCAGGAAACACCATTGGTGGGCTATTAGTCCATTGCAGAGAACACTCTTGGACACATCTTATTTGAAGTTATGAATCAAAGAAAACTGTCTAATTTTGGGTTGAGGAGAAAACCAGAGTGTCCCAAAAAAACACACGTTAACACTGGGGATTATGCCATTTTTTTATATAGAGTTACAGTACTGTGTTAGCCATTGAAACCAGAGTTTAAAACTGTGAAGTAGACAGCATAATACTCACCCTAAAAATAAGCAAATGTTGAAGAAGAGGCTTGTAAAAAGAATGTCCTATGTATTCAAAAAATAACTGTTTATAGAAGTAGATCACAAAATTCTGTGCCTTCGTGATTGTATAATGAGCAAAAAGTGTCCAACTAACTGAAATGTGTTCAATTAAAATCAAGAACAAGGCACTGAGAAAGGAGTTGAAAATGACAATTAGTAGTTTGATGGTCTTCTAGAGTTGAAACTGCAAGCCACTGTGCTGTGCTACAGGATTAATGTCTGACCCTGCAGAACAATGGATTACCAGTAATAATGACCATGTAATGGACCCTATAGAATCACTAAAATGTTGGTGGAAAATTTTAATTACTCGTGGCAATATTATATTTAGTTATTTTACTTACTTATTTACTTTTACTTTACATGTAACCCTGGAAACAGTCCCATTTCCCAGGCACTTGTGTATTGTTTATATGGCAATTGTTATTATTATTTGTTCAGTCATGGATAAATTATAAGTTGTACTTGTGAATATGTCACTATAGACTGCCATAAAGTTCAATAAATATCCAATCAGTCACTGTGGTCTATGCATTCAATATCTGTAACCATTTAACCTATTTATTCTTTTACATATATATATATATATATATATATATATATATATATATATATATATATATATATATATATATATATATATATATATATACATATACATAACATGTATATATAGGCGGCACGGTGGTGCAGTGGGTAGCGCTGCTGCCTTGCAGTAAGGAGACCTAGGTTCACTTCCCGGGTCCTCCCTGCGTGGAGTTTGCATGTTCTCCCCGTGTCTGCGTGGGTTTCCTCTGGGTGCTCCGGTTTCCTCCCACAGTCCAAAGACATGCAGGTTAGGTGCATTGGCGATTCTAAATTGTCCCTAGTGTGTGCTTGGTGTGTGGGTGTGTGTGTGTGTGTGCATGCCCTGTGGTGGGCTGGCACCCTGCCCGGGGTTTGTTCCCTACGTTGCACCCTGTGTTGGCTGAGATTGGCTCCAGCAGACGCCTGTGACCCTGTAGTTAGGATATAGCGGGTTGGATAATGGATGGATGGATATATATATATATATATATATATATATATATATATATAAATATATATATATATATATATATACTTCGCTTGTCCACCCCCCCCGGGTCGTGCTTCGTGCCAGCCAGTTTGTGGGCTGAACACACAACAAGGAGATGCGGACGGATCAGCTGCTGCCAAGCTGCATGTTCTACTTGTCACGCTGTGCGTCAATCACTTAAAAGTGTCCTATTGTCTCACTGCTTTGTCTTGTGGGTCATTAAAGTGTCTCTTGTGGGACGTTAATGTGTCTTCCGAAAAGATCACATCTCGACCCAAGTTTTTTTTATTATAATATATATATATGTATGTATTTGTATATGTATATATTTATGCATATATTTATGTATGTATATAAGTCATATGAAAACGTTTGGGAACCCCTCTCAGCCTGCATAATAATTTACTTTAAACCAAAAAGATAACAGTGGTATGTCTCATTTCCTAGGAACATCTGAGTACTGGGGTGTTTTCCGAACAAAGATTTTTAGTGAAGCAGTATTTAGTTTTATGAAATTAAATCAAATGTGAAAAACTGGCTGTGCAAAAATTTGGGTCCCCTTGTAATTTTGCTGATTTGAACGCATGTAACTGCTCAATACTGATTACTTGCAACACCAAATTAGTTGGATTAGCTCGTTAAGCCTTGAACTTCATAGTCAGGTGTGTCCAATCATGAGAAAAGGTATTTAAGGTGGTCAATTGCAAGTTATGCTTCCCTTTGACTCTCCTCTGAAGAGTGACAGCATGGAATCCTCAAAGCAACTCTCAAAAGATCTGAAAACAAAGATTGTTCAGTATCATGTGTGGGAGATGGCTGGCTGTTCATCCCGGCCAATACCCCCAGGCCGCTAGATGGAGCCCTCCCTGTAGCATGGAAGGGCCCCGAAGACCAGCAGGGAATTATGGACAATGGAGTTTTTATTCCCAACCCTGCTGGACACTGTGGGGCCCACCAGAGGACGCTGCAGGGAGGCTCAAGGACTTATACGTACCCTATAACCCAGAAGCACGTCATGATCATATGACCAGAAGGAACGACGTGTTTCTGGGTTGAAGAGAAGGACTTTTTATCTGACCCGGAAGTGATAAGAAATCACATGGACTGTAGGATGGGGAACACTTCCGGGTCAGGGAATATAAAAGGACTGTGGGAAAGCCCAGACGCTGAGCTGAGCTGGGAGGTAGGATGGTGAAGTGTCTGGGAGTGGAGGATTGTTATTGATTAGTGATTATTGTACTTGTATGTGTAGTGTGGAGTGGAGGGTGCTTTATGCACATTATTATTATAAAATAAATAATAATTATAGTTTTACCAGGTGTTTGGAGTGGTATCTGGGGGTTCAAGGGAGCTCTAGCACCCCCTACTGCTACACATGGTTTAGGGGAAGGCTACAAAAAGCTATCTCAGAGGTTTAAACTGTCAGTTTCAACTGTAAGGAATGCAATCAGGAAATGGAAGGCCACAGGCACAGTTGCTGTTAAACCCAAGTCTGGCAGGCCAAGAAAAATACAGGAGCGGCATATGCGCAGGATTGTGAGAATGGTTACAGACAACCCACAGATCACCTCCAAAGACCTGCAAAAACATCTTGCTGCAGATGGTGTGTCTGTACATCGTTCTACAATTCAGCGCAATTTGCACAAAGAACATCTGTATGGCAGGGTGATGAGAAAGAAGCCCTTTCTGCACTCACACTTATTGTATGCAAATGCTCATTTAGACAAGCCAGATTAATTTTCGAACAAAGTGCTTTGGACTGATGAGACAAAAATTGAGTTATTTGGTCATAACAAAAAGTGCTTTGCATGGCGGAAGAAGAACACTGCATTCCAAGAAAAACACCTGCTACCTACTGTCAAATTTGGTGGAGGTTTCATCATACTGTGGGGCTGTGTGGCTAGTTCAGGGACTGGGGCCCTTGTTAAAGTCGAGGGTCGGATGAATTCAACCCAATATCAACAAATCCTTCAGGATAATGTTCAACACAGTCACAAAGTTGAAGTTACACAGGGGTTGGATATTCCATCAAGACAATAACCCAAAACACAGTTCGAAATCTACAAAGGCATTCATGCAGAGGGAGAAGTACAATGTTCTGGAATGGCCATCATAGTCCCCTGACTTGAATATCATCGAAAATCTATGGGATGATTTGAAGCAGGCTGTCCATGCTCGGCAGCTGTCAAATTGAACTGGAGAGATTTTGTATGGAAGAATGGTCAGAAATACCTCCATCCAGAATCCAGACACTCCTCAAAGGCTATAGGAGGCATCTAGAGGCTGTTATATTTGCAAAAGGAGGCTCAACTACGTATTGATGTAATATCTCTGTTGGGGTGCCCAAATTTATGCACCTGTCTAATTTTGTTATGATGCATATTGCATATTTACTGTTAATGCAATAAAATTAATGTCTCTGCTGAAATACTACTGTTTCCATAAGGCATGTCATATATTAAAAGGAAGTTGCTACTTTGAAAGCTCAGCCAATGATAAACAAAAATCCAAAGAATTAAGAGGGGTTCCCAAACTTTTTCATATGACTGTATATGTATGTATATATATATATATATATATATATATATATATATATATATATATATATATATATATATATATATATAGTATATGTATATACTAGCGGGCTTTGCCCCCTGCTCGCTTCGCTAACCAACCCTTTTCCCCCCCTGCCAGCAGCTGCTTCTCCGAAACCCCTATTAAATGGTGATACAATGGGAAACTAATACATTTTTTAACTTCTCTTTGCTCAGGCAGCTGCTGGTGTGCTGCTGCTGCCCTCATGCTTGATCTGCAATTCGCTCGCCTACCCCTCCCTCCCTGCCAGTGGTAGGCACCGTTGTGAAGAGGGGGGTTGAGCGCACCCCAAGGAGACGCGGCCGCTCCTGCGAAACCCCTCTGAAATGGTGATATATTGGGAAACAAAAAACAGGTGTTTTTTTCACCTCCTCTTTGCTCGAGGAGCTGTTGGCTTGCTGCTGCTGCGTGCCGCATGATCTGCATTTCGTTAGCTTCGAATGTTTAAAAGCCTGTATAGCACCAGAATATTCAATCTCGTTTAGCTATATTTTCAGATTGTTTGCGCTAATGCGATCTTTACTCTTATTTTTTGAGACTTTTGAATGTTCCTACTTCCGTTATCTCTAACCTGCTCTGCATGTGTATCACGGGACTTGCATCTGGAGGTTGTAAGTATGACGTGACTTGTCTGTGTTGTGAGAAGTCAAAGTCTTTTTTTTATAATAGAGAGATGTATGTATACATGTATATATATATATGTGATATATATATATATATATATGTGTGTGTATATATATATATATATATATATATATATATATATATATATATATATATACACACATATATATATATACATATATATATATATACACACACATATATATATGTGTGTGTGTGTATATATATTGTGGCGGACCTGGCCGGGATGCCCCTTCAATGAGTATTGAGGGGGAGCAGCCCTGGACGGTGCAGTGCCTCCCCCTGGACGCTGGATGGCCGCTCCCCTGGGTTGGAGCGGTGCCTCAGTCTCTCGCAGGGGTTCATGGGAGATGGAGTTCTCCACAGCCCTGTTGGGGTCTGGGGTGCCCGCCAGGGGTCGCGGTATGGGTCCCTGAGCCCAGCTGGACTAATCTTCAGCCCCACCCGGGAGTGCAACCGGAAACAGGTGATCAAGCACCTAGAGCACTTCTGGGTGGGCTATAAAAGGTGCCAGCAACCACAACTCAATGGCCAGAGTCGGGTGGAAGGAAGACAAAGCTGTGGAGGAGTGGTGGTGGAAGAGAAAGAGAGAGAGAGGAGTGTTTTGGTGGTGCTTACGTACTGTACTTGGTTTTGTGTTGTGGTTGGAGGGATTACGGGGAAGACGTGCCCTCCAGCTGAAGAAAAATAAAAGTTTTTGTTTTTATATGCGCCTCTCGGCCCAGTCAGTGTCGGGTCGGGTGCAATATAGCGACTTTCTTACTATATATATATATATATATGTGTGTGAATATATATATATGTATATATCGCCCACCCCCAGGGTTTGGTTTACCGGATAAACAATTTAAAGAGATTGTTCGTTATTTTCATGGGAATTGTTACATATGCATTATTTTCACTTTAACTTTAAAACTTTTCTGAAAACAATATTTGTCCTTTATTTCCTGCCCTGGGCTTGGTTAAATCTTTCTCGCTGGATGTATAATGCTGTTTGCGTTGTGAGGGGGTGGTTGGGAGGTTGAACACACGCTAAGGAGATGTGGTCGGATCAACTGCTGTTTTGCTGCTGCTGCTGGCGAGCTGCGTGTTCTGCTTGTTGCGTTGCGCATCGATCATTTAAAAGCCTGTACAGCAGCTGTCCTTCTGTCTCACTGCCTTGTCTTGCAGGACGTCAAATTGTCTCCCAAGAAGATCACATCTTGTCTCCCTGCCAAGATTTTTTTTATAATAGAGAGATGTATACAGTATGTATATAATATATATTTCTCTATTAAAAAAGAAAATTTTGAGATGAGACTATTGCCAAGAGATGTTTTCAAGTTCCACCCTCCTCTCAACTATTTACAGTTAATGGCCATGGTCCTCTCACCTCTCATTCGTGTGATGGCTTTTTGTCAGATACAGTTCCTGCGCTCAGCTCATAAATTTTTTACTTTATTCTCACTTTAAGTTCCCAATAAAAGAACTTATTATGTCCAAATCTTGTTGAAGAATTTCATCCCGAAGGGTTATCAACAGAAGAAATGAGTAAACGTGCAATCCTAGCACCGAGAAACGAAGTCAAACGAATTAATGTGAAAATTGTCAATCAGTTACATGGCAAATTTGTTAAATGCGTATCAATAGACTATTCTGAAACAATTGGTGGTGATGGTGCGGAAGATATCACATAGAATACCTACCGGCTGAATTAGTGTTGAAAGAAGGATATATTGTAATGTTATTGCATAATTTATGTCTGAGTGATGAGCTATGCAGTAGGACAAGATTAGTTGTATTCAAAATTGGTCGACAATTCTGACATGTAAAAATATAATAGGCGACAAGAAAGGTAATGTAGTGTATCTTCCACGGATAACATTAGACACCAAAGGAGATCTTGATATGCCATTCATTTTAAAACGTTTACAGTTTCCCATTAGAATAGCTTTTGCTATGACAATTAACAATTCACAGGGACAAACATTTGAAAAACTCAGTTTATTTATTAGAGAGAAAGAAACAATATTCACTCACAGGCAGTTATACGTTGTGTTGTCACGATGTAAGTCCAAACAGAGAATCAAAATTCAATGTAATATTGACAAAAAGTAAATTAAATAGTTTTTACTGAAGTTTTACAGTAAACGTATAAGTTTAAAAAGTACTTGCGTGTTAATTTCAAAGCCAAACAGAATGAAAATGTATAATGCAACGAATATCTTTAACTCTTTCAGGGCTGATGTCGACTTTTGTCAAAAGGAGGAGTTGATGATGGTAATCAACTGTAAACTGTGACAAAACCAACCGTTATGTTTTAGTTGGACTCTCGTTGCTAGAAGGAAAGTTAGCTTCATTGGTTTGACCGAGATTTTGTGCGCTCGTGTGAGCAGCAAGGCGCAAACAAGAGCAAAAATGTCACTGACATAATGGCGAGAGATCAAAACGAATGTGTAAAGCAAAACACTCTGTGGACGAAGTTTTGCCTATTATCTCTGAACTGGACTATGACTTGTCGGACTCCAATTTTGATACAAGTGATCGAAAACAAATGTGAGGTTACAGCTTCAGCTGACTGGTCCCCAGCTAATCATGGTGATGAACAGGTTCATGTAGCTGACCCGCCTATGGCAATGTTCGCCAGGAGGACTGCCACTTAACAATGATAAGAGGTAGAAACCAGATTGTAAAGCACAGTGACCATGACCAGTGCTGCCACTGCCCCAGCCAAGCGAAGACAGCCTGGTGGCAAGCCTGCCGCACATTCTTGGCAAACTGTCAGCCACAGCATGCAGCAACAGACGTTTTATGATTATGATGATTTATATTATGTGAAACCATTGCTTTTCTGAAACTATGTTTTTTGGAAAAAATATTCAGCCCTCAAAGAGTTAATGTAACATGAAACATAATTTTCTTTCAACTTATTATGTTTTACTATTTTTACTACGGTTAATTACTTGCTGTAATGTAAAATAGTTCTGTTATGCATATGTAACAATTCCCATGAAAATAATCTGTTTAAAGTGTACAGCCATGTGAGCGGCAAATCCGCGAAATGGCTATCGCGCAGCGCTCGGCCGGGGGTTGGTGAGCAAAGCAAGCAGGGTTAGAGCCCTCTAGTGTGTGTGTGTGTGTGTGTGTGTGTGTGTGTGTATATATATATACACATACACACACACAAACATATATACATATATATAAGAGAGAGAGAGAGAGATCAATCTATTTCTTGCAAAGCATACATCATCATTTATTTGGAACTTCAAAACACCTCTGATACAGTCTCACACTGAAGATTTATTCTGAAACTAGAAGCTGCAAGAATCAGAGGTATCCTACAGGTCTGGATCTCAAGTTGTTTAACCGGCAGGAGACAAAGAGTACAGATAAGAGGAGAATGTTCCATGTGAAGCGAGGTCATCATTGGTGTTCCCCATGGATCTGTCCTTGCACCATTACTTTTTCTGATTTACATTAATGACACACATTTCAGTATAGCTAGTAAAACTGTAAAATTTGCAGTGGACACTAAAATTGGAAGAATGGCGGACACTGAGGAGGCAGCAATTGAGTGAACACTTGAAAAATGCAGCTTAGTGTAGAAAAGTGTGAACTGCTACATGAGAGTAGAAGGAATGTCAATTATAAATGCAAGATGGGAGGCACTGCTTTAAAGAAAAAGACCTCTGAAAAGGATTAAGAGGTTTATATTGACACATTTTTATCACATGAGCAATGTACAGAAGTGATTAAAACAGCAAATAAAATGTTGTTATATTGCAAAAACAGTTGAATGTAAATTAAGGGACGCTATGCTTATAGACTGCATAATGCACTAGTAAAACCATTTTTGGAATTCTGGTCACCATGCTACAAAAAACATATAGTAGCACTTGAAGCTGTGTAAAGGACAACAACCAGGTACATTCCAGTACTTAAGGACATGTCCTACTCTGACAGAGAATTAGACCTGTTTAATATTGAGCACAGGAAACTACATGGGCACCTAATCCAAGTCTTCAAATTTCTCAAGGGCAAGTAGATACAAACAAAATTCTATCAACTTACGCATAACAGTGAATGACATACTCAAGGACACCAGTACACAATAATTAGGACTGAATCTAGGAAGCACTTCTTTACTTAAAAAGTAATGGGAATCTTGAACAAGATACTGAGACATGTAGTTGAAGCAGAAACCTTGACAACCTTTAACAAATGTTTGCATACTGAGACAGCTTAGCTATTAGCTACACAACAAGCTTGATGGAGTGAATCGTCTCCTCTTGTTTGTCAAATTTCTGAAGATCTTGTGCTCTTTTATTTATGATGAAGTTACATTACTTTTCATATTTAACTATAAATTCTTGTTTTTTATTTTTATTATTATGGCATATTAGTTTGTGAGGAAAGTATTTCTTGGACTTTGCTCTGTTACATTCTTACAAAATTGTTTATTGCCAGAGATTTCTTACAAAATGAAACTAAGCTCCTAATTAAACACTTTTTTTTTAAAGAAAAAGTTTAAAAAACTGTTAAAGAATTTAGAATGCTATGACTTCTGGCACACCACAGTAACTGACCAGCTCAACCCTGTGACATTTGAATTGCCGCCTTTCATAACTTTACACTTCCAAACTTCTGCAGGCCCCCAACAACATCTGGAGCGGGAGCAGCTAAGCTAACTGCTGTGTTAATCTCTGTTGAATTTAATTGTTGGCCTGGTTGTGTATTATATGGTAAATGATTGTTTAATAGCAGTATAATATTATTATTTCTGTCATTGTTTTTTGTTGTTATGTTGTCACCGTTGTGGTGGTACCGTAAATTGAAAGTCCTTTCCACTGTGCATTTTCTGGCAATGAACCTGCTCTACAGCTCTGCAGAGTGTGCTGAACACAGTACAGCAGATCACGGGCACACAGCTCCCTGCGATCCATGACATCCACACTACATGCTGTCTCAGGAAAGTGAACTGTATCAGGCGGGACCCCAGCCACCCTGCACTGTCACTTTTCACCCCCCTCCCATCTGGGAAGCGACTAAAGTCCATTCGGACGCGCACCTCCAGTTTCAGGAACAGTTTCTACCCAACTGCAATCAGACTCATGAACAATCAGTAACCTTGTGTCACCTTCACTGCTACCTGCACATGTACTTCTATCACTGTCTTTATTTATTCCTAGGATTCTGGTTTTATTAATTTACTTATTTATATTCATTTATTTATTGTGTGTGGGTTTTTTTTGTCTATGTTCACTGTCTGCAGGGGCACATGCAAGCAAGCATTTCATTGTACATAGAACTTGTACTTGTACACATGACAATAAAGAATTGAATTGAATTGTGACATTCTAGGAGATAACGCTCCCTACTAGACACAGTCGTATTCACTGTTTTATTACTATTTTCTTCACTCTGTTAAAATTAACAAATTAATACGCATGTATATTGAAATTGTCAATATTGTGATTAATTCAATTTCAAATTTAAATTCAGTTTTTTTATTGTCTCAGGAGGAAATGTGGATGTTTGCAGAGAAACCAAGACATCACATTAAAAACACATCAGACATCAAGTCAAACATCAAATATTTTTCTTTAACATTATCACACTTTTCCTAAAGCTTAGTGAGAAGATCCCATTTTTTCAGTCCAGGGACCCTTTTTTTTTTTTGCTACGGTTGCCCACTGGGCTTCCAGAGACCAGCCCACCCATCACTACACTTCAATTAGCTCTGGTCAGGCAGAGAAGGTGCACAAAGCAGTAACTTCATTGCAGTCTTTGGTGCCTTCCATTGCTTTGATTTGTTTCACTCCATTCTGACTGAGATGAGCAGGAAAAGGAAGCCAGCGATTGGTGATATCTCATCTTCTTCCATCAATACAGGCCATGTCAAAAAAGAAGCACTGCCCAGCAAGCAGATGGATGGTGTTATGAGAATGCTGCTGACACTTTTTAGAAATGGAAGTGGGGGATCATAATTCAAGCAAACAATTTTTTCCTGCAAGTTTGTGAGACATTTCCTTGTTTCACTTTAACCTTTATCGGCAATTCTGCTGACTAATGAGTATAAAATGTTTTGATAAGGAAGACAAGATTAATTTGACAAAGTCTGATCTGAAGGGGATGTTTTGTTCGCTTTATTGAGAGCCGAGGAAGGCCTTGTAACACTGTCAACAAAAGTAATTCGAAATTTGACTGCAACAGCATCGGTAGTTCAGAAATGCCAGTTAATCCCCTAAATGATGAATGTTTGAATATTTCTTTATATCTTTCTTCACTTCTTATCTGGGGCAAGGAGTAGGAGACCGTATCTCAGAGTAAACAGGAAAGAAATCTAAATAAAAATGAAGCCAAGTTCCTAAAGTCCATTTATTTCTGCCAGCTAAGACTAATGATGTGCACGGACTTCTTGCTAAAGATGAGCCTTTGTGAGGGGACGCCTCATTAATTTGAAGACAGTCCTTTGTTGTCCTGACTGTCAGGCTGCAAGTGTATTAATGTCCTCTCTGCCGTCTTTGACACTTCTGCTGGTGTTGCCTGGTAGCTCAGAGTCAGAGGCCTGTTGTCTTTTGCTTTCTGCTGCTGCTCTTTAGACCTTTTGTTTTTTTGGGTGAAATCCTCTTCTATTTGGTAAATGAAGTCCTCAATTAATCCAACCTGGAAACAGAAAAACATACAGTAAGAAAAAAAAAAATTATTTAAAATATTTTCCACTTTGACACACACATTTCTTTTTTTTTTTAAAGTGGAACATCTGGACTCCACTGTCCTCTTGATAAGAAAAAAGAAACTTTCAATATTAAAACTTCCCTTTGGGACTTAATTACTTTTTACGTTTAGGAATATGCAGAAGCTCTTTCATTCATTTTTGAGGACCCGTGGCTAGAGGGAATTTATTGTAACAATATTCATAAATGGCAGAGAAAAACAGTGGCTTTAAAAGGAATGCATGATTAAGAAATTAATCTAAGGCAAGGTTTTCGGTTATGAAAGCATGCAGGAAGAGAACAAAGGACAGGCGTGTGCATGCAAGATGCTTGCAGAGAGAATAATGAGTATTCTACTTTCCCATGGCAAGAACTATTTTTCTATTAAATCAAAATGTACTTCTGAATAAATGTGTTTCCTTGTGAAATATCATGCACTGGGGGATTAATGTTCAGTGTAAAAATAAGCTGCATAGGAAGCGATTCCCGTATGACTTTCCATCTCTGCTTTCTGTATGATCTCTGCTTTCCCATTTTTAAATCTGTTTAAATGTTAGATATACAATATATAATGATTTAATCACCTAATGTTTAGTTTAGCATTCAAAGCTCATATGTACAAGCATTTGTGCCCACTACAAAGTTTTGAACTACATTTTGAAAGTCATGCTATTTTTATTTAATTGTCATCAGAAGTGGAGCCCTGAGCCCACAGACTGTGCTGCATTTCAACGGGAGAAGCTTGTTAGACATATCTGATTCTACTAAGGCATTTGGAAAGGTGGGCCTTACAGTGAATAAAAGCCTGAGCTGCTTATAGACTGGGTAGCAGAAAATCGTGGGCAAATGAGGGATCAAAAACCAGTCACTCTTCTATTGGCAATATATGGGGCTAGCGTCACAATATAGACAAGCAAGAAAAGTGATAAAATCTGTACAGTGGCAAGATTCTGAAAAAGATGTCTATGCCAGTACCTGGATACACACTTCATTTATATTCAAGCCTTCTTTTTCTGTGTCATGATCAAAGAGAGCTAGAGCCTGTTCTAATTTAAATGGGGGGCCGCCTGTCCTAAGCTGGAAGGCACTGCATGATGCAAACAAATTACAGTAAATCTGAATATAACTCCACATGAAAACCACATAAACAGGTTGTGACTGGTCTGGGGTGCTGAACTCTTCATTCCTACCACGTCAACTGTAATGGCCAGTGACAAATCCACCTTGAACCATCAGTGTGGACTGTCCATAACTGAAGACCAAGTAAGGAGACAACTGAGGAAGCTGCACACAGGAAAAGCTATGGGATCAGATTCAGTCAGTCCTTGAGTTCTTAAGGCTGGTGCTGACCAACTTTGTGGTGTCCTCTGTCACCTATTCAGTCTGTCCTGAAGGCTTCAGAAACTGCCACTGCCATGGAAAACATCCTGCATTGTTCCTGTTCCAAAGAAGGCAGGTAACTCTTCACCTAATGACTACAGACCAGTGGCACTTACATCTCACATCACAAACACCTTTGAGAGACTGTTCCTGGATTGTATGAGTCCTCTTGTGGTAGACTATCTGGACCCACTGCAGTTTGCACATAGGGCAAAGATTGGAGTGGAGGATGCAATTATATGTCTGCTTTATAAGGCTGATTCTCACCTGGATAAAACTGGCAGCACTGTGAGGATTATGATTTTTGATTTCTCCAGCACCTACCATCTAGCCATCCCTGTTAAGGGGTAAACTCAGAGACTTAGAGGTTGATGAGCCTGTGGAGTCCTGGATAATGGACTATCTGTCAGGCATACTGTAGTTTGTGAGACTCAAGGTCTGTGTTTCTGATATGGATGTGAACAGCACTGTGGCACCAAAAGGAACAGTCCTGTCTCCTTTTCTCTTTACTTTATACACCTCAGACTATAAACATAACATCAGGTTATGTCACTTGCAGAAATTCTCAAGATGATTCTGCACTTGTGGAGTGTATTGATAAAGGGGGATGAGAGAGACTACAGGGGTCTGGTGGAAAAGTTTATTTCTTGATGCAAAGAGAATTGTCTGCATCTTAACATCAGCCAAACCAAGGAACTGGTTATTGACTTTTGACACACCAAAGAGCCTTTATATTCGGTCACTTTTCAAGGACTCCTACAAGTACTTGGGGGTCTACATTAATAACAGGTTGGACTAATCTCAGAATACAGAGGAACTATATAAGATAGGACAGAGCAGGATCTTTTTCATTAGGAGATTATGTTCCTTTAACGTGGGAAGTGATATCTTTCACATCTTCTATAACTCTGTGATGGCCAGGGTGATTTTCTATGCTGTGGTGTATTGAACTGGTAACATCACTTCAAGAGAGGCCCACCAAATCAACAAGCTAATTAAAAGGGCAGGCTCAGTTATAGGATGGACTCTGGGAATTAAAACAAAACTCATTGCTATTATGAACAATGCTGCACATCCTCTCTCTGACACACTAACACTGAGTACTTTCAAGTACTTTTTAATTTTCCTGCTTTACAGTGATTAGTGTGTGTTCAAACCAAAGTGTGCGTGTGTATATTTATTTACTTTGCCTATTTATGTATTTATTTATTTAAAGAGCTTCTGTAAATAGCTACATTTCCTCCTAGGCACTAATAAAGATCTGTCTATCTATCTACAGTTAGGTCTATAGGTATTTGGACAGTGACACAGTTTTCATAATTTTGGTTCTGCATGCCACCACAATAGATTTGAAATAAAGCAATCATTATGTAACTGAAATGTAGTCTTTCAGGTTTAATTTAAGGGGCTTACCAAAAATATTGTATGAGCAGTTTATGACATTTTCATACACAGTCCCCCTATTTTCAGGGGCTCCAAAGTATTTGGACATTTGACTGATAAGATGTTTCATAGACAGGTGGAAGCAGGTCCCTCATTATTTCATTAACCACTAAGCAGGTAAATGGGTTGGAATTGATTCCAAGTGTGGAATTTACATTTGGAAGCGGTTACTGTGAACTCTCAACATGAGGTCCAAAAAGCTGTCCATGCAGGTAAAAACAGTTCATCATTAGGCTTAGAAAACAAAACAAACCAACCAGAGAGAGAGCAGAAACACTTCGAATAGTCAAATCAACCATTTGGTACATTCTTTAAGAGAAGGAACACACTGGTGAGCTCAGCAACTCCAGAAGGCCTGGAAAACCACAGAAGACAACTGTGCTGGATGACTGCAGAATTCTGTCCTTGGTAAAGAAACCCCTTCACAACATTTAGCCAATCCAAGAACACTATCCAGGAGGTAGACCTATCATTGCCAAAGTCTACAATCAAGTGAAAACTTTATGAAAGTAAAGATAGAGGGCTTACCACAAGGTACAAACCACTGATAAACTTCAAGCAAAGGAAGGACAAATTAGATTTTGACAGAAAACATTTTTTTAAAGCCTGTCCAGTTCTGGAACAATTTTCTTTGGACAAAGGAAATCAAGATCAATATATACCAGAATGGTGGAAAGAGAAGAGATTGGAGAAGGGAGGAAATGACTCATGATCCGAGAAATCATAATCATGAAAGATGATGGAGGCATCATGGATGACTGCAAATGGAATTCAGTCAGTAGTGTTTATTGATGTTATGACTGCTGGCAGAAGTAGTGGGACGAACTCTGAAGTGTACAGGGCTATACTGTCTGCGTAAATTCAGCAAAATGCTGAAAAACTGCTAGAATGACGTTCCACAGTACAGATGGACAATGAGTCAAAACATACTGTGAAAGCAAACCAAGTCCAATTGGACATGCAATTCACTTGGTGAAGATAAAATTGGTGGCAGTAAGTCCAAGCAGCAACTAAAGAAAGCTGCACTAAAGGCCAGGCAAAGTATCACATGATGGCCATGGGTCTCATACTTCAGGCAGTCATTGGATTTTCAACCAGATATTGAAAATGATCATTATATTTATGATTATGTTAGTCAATGTATGGAGGAATGATAAACAGAGAAGCACAACTCTAAGTGTGTTCTTTTGAAGATTTGTGGTAGAATTTTTACAATGACAATACCAGATATGGTATAGATATTTAAGATTTAGAGACACTTGCAGTTATCAGAGCTGTGGAAATTAATTAAAATTTCAAGATTTTTTGTTAGAGTATATCCATACTTACTGAAGAATTTGGATGTACCCATTAGAAAAGGAAAAAAGACTACTATTGGTTTATTACAAAGGTCTTAATTTTCTCATACTTAAAGCAAAATCATTGTAATTTGATAAACTAACTGAAGAATCATTTGGGGCCTTCTTTAATATGACAAGTCCATGTATAGGCAACAAAAAGTCATCCTTCTTTAGGAGAGGAGTGGGTAACCTCACCACACTTTCTAATACTCATCATGTATGACTTTTTGTTTGCCAGCATGGCGGAATTATCAATATCCATCTCTGGCATGGATTATGTTGTTGACTATGCCTTTCTGCTATTGAAGCTAGAACACCAGGCCTAATTAAAAAAGTGGTGTGAACAATTGATGAAAAGTAAAAAAAATAAAATAAAGTTCTAGTGCTGCACTCAAATTGATACTGTAAATCAGATCTGCCTGTTAAACGTTACTGTGTTCGTGTGAGCCCATTATACCAGAATCTCTGTCACTTCAATACTAATTTGTACCTGTTATTAATTACAATGTGCACCAAGCCAGATAAGTCCCTTAAATAAGTTCGAGTAGTGTGCACCTCTTGGCTGAGGGCATTTTATTTATGCCAGGGTGAAGGGGGGCTCCCCTATATGCTAAGAATCATAGGGACACTGCACCTTTAGCAAGATTACGGTGGTGTTCGTTCTTTACTTGAAGGGTGATCTGCTAGAGACAACTGGGACCCTGAAGTTTTTAAAGGGGCAGAATGTACAGAGGCAAGTCTGGGGGTCAGGCCCTTTTAATTTAGAATTCAGTGCCTCCAGTTTTGATAAAAATGCCCCCACAACTCAGCTATGACTTCTTTTTTGATTTACAACATCACATTTTTCCAAAGAGCTGGAAAACACAGAGCTGGGTTGAAGCAAATGGCAGCTTTCTTATGAGGTGGCAGTAACGGCCCGGAATTTTTGGAGTATTTAGATTAAAAAAGGTGTATGTTTTTGTGTTGGAACAAATTTAAACAGAATGTTGATGTCAGAGGTATGTTATCCACTCTCTGATATCATAAAGAAATCACTGGCACTGACTGCACTCAAACATGAAGTCTAGATGTTTTAGGTATAGCGAGAACTTATGCATTTTCAAGCTGTTTCAAATATTCTATACATATGGTACATATTGTAAAATTGAGGAAATGTAGCTTTTTGATTATATTTATATCCCAGAATATGAAATAGCATAAACTGACACATTATCAGCACAAACACAATATATTTTTAGAAAAGAGAGAAATCCTGTGGCATGGAAAAAGACGTGCTGTGTTAGATCATAATATGCAATTACGGTGTCACAACAAAAGATCTTACCACATAAGGAGCTTCTTATACTGTGTGCCTTTGTGCATGCAGTCAAGAGCCTATCCATCAGAACCTGGTCTACACTCAATGAAATTCTGCAGCAATTTATCAGACAAGTAAGAGAAGGCCTGTGGCATCATAAAGAAGAAGACGTCCCAGCCCAATTTTAACCCTGGATAAAAAAGTCTTAAGACTGTAACTGTATTGTGGTTTAATTTACTGTTTATTGTCATGTTTCATGGACAGCAGAATTAAACAGGTGGGATGATGTTCAGATTGAGTCGCCATACAGAACCTGTGATTGTCACTACGTGAACCTTAGCTGGAGTGTCTTCTTCACTTTATGAACACAGTATCTGAAGTGGATGGCAAAATGGGTACAACATTTGTCTCGCAGCTCCAAGGACGTTGACTTTTGGCTTGGTCATGTTCTAGTTGGAGTTTGAATGTTCACCCAATTGTTTCTGTAAAGTTTCCAAAGGTTTTCTGGATTTTGTTTTTATCCACAAGCCAAAAATACACTAGCTAGGTTAACTGAACCAGAGTCACTGTGTGTGTTTAAATTTCAGTGCACCCAGCTTTGGACTGGCATCCCAATTGGAGTTGCTCTTTACTTGTACCCAGTTTATGTAATATGTCATGAGCCTGCTAAGAAATAGATGGATACATTTGAATTGTATAGCAGAGTGGCACAATCACTAAAGGGTGTTAAATAAGGTCAGAGATTAGTTAGCCGTTAGGAAAGAGCAACAGCAGCATGAAACTAATGAAGAAAAATTCAGTTAATTCCCCACCAAAAAATAAAAGTGAACAATGCAATATTTCAGGTATTGAGCTTTGACAAGGCAACATTCATACTTATGAAAAGTGATGATTAGCATCCTTTGTAATTCGTACCAATCAATTTTCGTGATGGCAAGGCTTCTAATCATGTGAATTAAAATGGGATTACACTGTAGCCTAAATGAACACGGGCTGCATGACTTGACACTGAGTCATATTTTGATAACCATCTTTTTGACACTTTCTTGAAAAATATATATGCATACATTTTATGATAAAACCCCCCATCCTGTTATTGGGTGCATTTTTCTTTCCTAGCCTCACCTTTTGCATTTCATTCCACACACATTCTTTATCACTCAAGCTTCTTCCAAGGGTGTCTGTGATGTCTGCCATTAGCACATGCAGCTGTAGTAGGGAGATAAAAAATTATCAGCATTGGATTCATACACTGAAATGACTTCTCTAAATACACAGATTAAAACCTAATTAAAAAAGCATTTGTATGGTGATGATTTTATTACTCATTCTTTATAAAATACAGACTGTCGTCTTGTTATTTTCCCATTGTTTAAAAAGCCACGCATGTCTAAATAATAAAGATACATATATATCTATTTATTTTACAAACAAGTGATAAAATGAAAAGCTTGCCAGTCCGGAATTCAACATAATCACAAAAAAAGTATATTAATCCTTACTGTCGAACAAGAGTACTATTATCTCAGAATTACTTGTCTCCCAGAATCACTCCGATAGCAGGTTTGTTCCTTTAAATATTCTCTTCTGGTATGTGATATGGTCGCTTCCATCTGTAAGTGCAATCCAGAGCTGGCCAACTCAATAAATCAACAAGACAGCGGCTGATTATCACACCGAGCGGAGTAGTTTAAGACCTATCACAACAGACCTGCTTTGAGCTTCCTAAATCCACGGTGAAGTGTACATGAGTAGCTCTTCTTAACCCCTTCAGTGCTGGGGAAAACAGTACTCAATGGAGCGTCACTTTTTTTGTAAAAGGAAAGGGCATCATGTGACAAAATGATACTGCTTGGTGCATCTGCTATTATTTTGTGGTGGCTGGGCAGATAAACTGTATTTGGAAACACTTTGTGCACAAATCAGTGGTTCCACATAAATAGTACAAGAAGTCCAAAGGACCTGGCATATGGCATATCAAGAGCTTTACTAGCATTTGTTATTCCCTCATGAAAAAGTGAACTATTTAGGACAGTGGTCTCAAACTCCAGTCCTGGAGGGCCGCAGTGGCTGCAGGTTTCCATTCTAATCCTTTTCTTAATTAGTGTCCTGTTTTTGCTGCTAATTAACTTCTTTTGCATTCATTTTAATTGACGTGCTCTTGAAGACTCAGACCCCTAAATTGTTTCTTTTTCCTTAATTTAGCAGCCCATCAATAATGAGATACAAAATGAGCCAAAACATGACTAGCAAACCGTGTTCATCATAGAATATCTGAAAATAAAGAACGGTGAAGGTCTCAGGAATGTTGATCTACTCATGGCCCCAAAACATTTTACCAGTGCACTTAGAAAAATGAAAATCAACAACTTCAGAAATGTCTGCTATTGCACAATGAGAGCAGCAACAAGCCATGGCAACTGGTTGGAGTGAAATTGGTTGGAGTTTGACTTAGTTGGTCTTCTGTTGGCTCACTCACTTCACATTTCATTTCTGTTTGGGTGCCAGTTAAGGAAAGAAACAAAACAATTCAGAGGAACGATGAAGAAATTCAGGAGAAGAAATCTTAAAAAACAAATCAAACAAAATGAAAGAAAAAGGAGATAATTAGCTGCAAAAACAGGTCACTAATTAAGAAAAGGGTTAGAATAAAAACCTGCAGCCACTGCAGCCCTCCAGGACTGGAGTTTGAGACCATTGATTTAGGGGTTTAGGTCAGAATTAAAAACTAGTGCGGTCTGGGTAACAAACTGGTGGACAATTCATAATTTTTAGAAAGCAAAATGAATCACCCATTAAAGAAGTATCATTAAAGCACATTAAGTATGTGATATATAGTATCATGACTTATTATGTACTAAGGAAACAAACAATGAATGTTTGCAATAGGTCTACGAAACTGACAAAAATGGGAAACATGTCTCCAGAATGGTCAAGTTTAAATATTCTTAATAACTTCAGTTTTCTACTAATAAAATAAGCAGTAACAAATGCACATACTGGGAAGGCCAACCTCACACAAGTAGTCAATGGCAGGCATGGCATCTGTCAGAGTATAGCAAGATATACAATAAGGGGAACGGCTTACAAGTTTTGCACAGTTAATGAGCACACAAGACATAACAGCCACAGAAATGTTCATGCATGATTTATAATGAAGACTATAATGGGTATAATATGGTACAGTATATACAGTTAGGTACCATTGCCAACAATAAGAAAAAAACAAATAAAAGTCAAAAAAATTTAACAATAACAACAACAGCAACACAAAGATCACATAATAACAAGATGTTTCAGTCTAATCTGTAACCTAGAATAAATGGCAGATTGCACCATTCTGTTTTTCCCATTTTACTTATGGAGAGTTAGAAATTAGCTTGTTTTTTATCTTTTTTTGTATTCTCTCTTTGTTTGTCCATTACCTCATCGTAAATGATATTTACTTAACAGCCTTTAACTGAACAGGCATGCAGCCCAGGTTTTGGGTGGGTGAGCCAAACAGGGCTGGTGCATATGAAGCGGGTCTAAAGCTTCAGGGACTGTTACTGATTCTTCCTTTATAGGTGGCGGATACAGATTGTTTTGTTCTCCCTTGGTGGTTGACAGTGTAGACTAAGATGAAAAAATTTTTTTTTTGCCTTCCTGACACATCCCTGCCAAGGGGAAAAAATAAGAATGTCACAAGCTCAACTGATAAAAGAAACCAGGCATTTTCCAATGAAAATTTCCAGTAAAAAAGTAATCTCTGGAAGTGAAATGGGAAGAAGAACTCCAAAGTGTAAAATCTATAAGGTGCCATTCAACAAAATGATCTGAGCAATGAATCTCTCTACTCTTAATTGACAAATATGCTGCCTTGGTGGTTTTAGAAGGCTTGTTATTAGTCCTGGAATATTTTCTACAGAATATTGCTAGCGAAAGTTGAGGATAAGAAACTAGTCAGGCTTACCATTAAATGCAATCATGTTGAGTCAGGGGTGATTGGGGTCATTGTTGAAAACTGAAGTGATTTTTATATCAGACAACTTTCACAGTTCATGTTCATAATGGAGGTTTCCTATCTATTATGTATTTGGGATAAGAGTCTCTACTTTTTAACGAAATCTTATTTTTTATTGTTCTGTATTCAAACTAGTTATACTTTGAATACAAATGTGAGGAAGAATAGCAATTAAATGATGCAGTTTGTGCCCACCATGGACAGACTCAATAGCGAAGCCATTTCTTTCTCACCTGTCATGTATGGCTTATGTCATAGCCTAAAAAGTATCAGCAATAGGTGATAACTGAGGTTTATCTTGTGCTCAGGAGAAGCACTGTATTTTTCTTATTCAAACTGCAGTTTCTTGTTGAAAAAATTGCTAATGGGCAGCACAGTGGGATCATGGGTAGCACTGCTATCTAACAGATCCAGCATGCTGGGTTAGCTCCCACCCCTTGACCCCTTGATTTAAACAAGTTTGAGAATGATATGCCATATTGTTAGATCTACTCACTGCTTCACAACAGGGGTGTATATACGTGATGTCAGAGCTAAGAACTGGCCAACTGTGTCTGTACAACATTACTGAGGGAACAGACCCACGATAGTGCCACCAATTAAGTAACTTTAATGAAAGTGTTCAGAATGATTTCTTTTTAGGATATCAGTATTCCATCAAAAAAGATAGCATTGTCCTTTATGATTTGTTAGTCCAGGCATTATCTCATCGGGTGTACCTTTTCTGCTTAGAACCAAAAGCTTTAGGTAAATGATGTCCAAATTTTGCATTATGGACTTCAACTTATTCATTTGTTGAATTTGTGTTTACCATGGCACTGCTCTGATGGCCAGGAACATATCCCATCAGCATCAACATGCAAGTGAACAGCACCTTTTACACAATTTAGTAACAAACTGATGGGTGTAGAATATATGTGAACAAATCTGAGTAAAGAATCCCAAGAAAGTCACACTGCCAATTTCTCAGAAGAAGATGCAGTATAATTTCAAGGATGTCTCAGGCTATTTTATTTAAGTGAACCCATTGTTAAGTGATATATAAAATGTTTAGTTTCATAGTTTAATTGAAACTTGTTTCTTTTATATGGTTAAACATTATAACATACATAAAAATCATGCAGATTTTTAAATTCAAGTCAAGAAAGAAACCATTGAGACCATTTATCTAGGAAAAAAGTCCACTGCTGTGTACTTGACTGAACTTTTCATCCGCAAGTGAAGACAGCAGTCCACTTCTGAATAATGTTGAGATGTGGTAAAAATTGGGGGTGTTTTGGACAAGTTTCCTACAGTTTTCATACAGCTCAAATAATTTTGAATCTGTTGTATTTTTGCTGGAAGATATCAACATATGTCCTAGAAATTTCACATGGTGTAAGTCATTTACTTCAACCCTTAACTTTATTTTTCACATAATTTGGAAATATAAAGTTAATGCATAGCAGAGAGTCGCCAAGGCACACTGCAAAGTTCAACTAAATTTTGAACATTTAACAGGCACCTAAAACTGATGTTATTATTTGCCTTTGGTCTTATAATTCTTGTGGTGCTTTTCTTAATTGCACCCAGTTAATGGACATGGAGATACACAACTGGATGATTGCCATGTCCAAATGATAATGTTTTATTCATTTGCAAAATGGAAACTTCATCAACATGTTTAAACATATTAGTAGTTAGGATATAGGATTTGTTGCTGCTACTTAATGAGTTACCTCTAAAAATAAATGTCTATGTAAATAGTTTCAACTGATCTTGACCCAAATGGGTTACAAAACCATTACTTAAGATTTTGGGCATCTATTAATCCTGATCAAGCAAATAAAGAATGAGAGAAATTTAAGAAAACATAACACATCACTTATTGTAAATGAGAGAAAATGAAGCTAGCACATCACTGGAGTGATTGTCTAACAAAGATGAGTCCAAGAGACTGTCAGGGGTTTCAATACTAGATGCCAAAAATGCCTCAATTAGCTCCTCTACATCTAAAGTATCTCAGCTAGTTCCTTTCCAACTAAACATCAGCAACATTACCACTGAACTCTTAGATTTTTGATCTCCTTTGGTATTTGGTACACTTGATTTGCAATTGATCCCTGCAAACAATCATAGCAATGTCATTTTAGCTTTGTGCATTTGTAAATTCATTCCTTCATACCTAAAGCTTGTGATTGGTAAAGGATAAGGATAGAGATTGAGTGGTAAAAGAAAAACCTCATTCAAGGACATGGTTTCCACTTTACTAGTTCTACCTGGTACAATGTCGAACATCAATCCATAGCTACTCTACCCTCAACTGCTGAGAGTGAGCTATTCAATTTAACTCTGTTTAAGGTTCCAAATGCAAATTCCACACTTGGAATCAACTCCAGATCCAGATCTTCAGCCTGCTTAATAGTTAATGAAAGAATAAGGGACCTGTTCACGCCAGGCTATGGGACAGCTTGCCAATCATTTGTCCAAATACATTTGAGTCCCTGAAAATGGGGGGACCATGTATAAAATGGCTGTTCCTAAATGGCTCATAGGAATTAATTTTGTTAAACCTTTTGAATTAATGCTGAAAGCCTACACTTCAATCATGTAATTATTTCTTCATTTCAGATCCATTGAGTGGTAGTATATAGAGCCAAAATTATGAAAATTGTGTCACTGTCCAAATACTTATGGACCTAACTGTATATATGCTTCTCAGCCACACCTCTCATTCAATGAAGGGCAGCCTACTTTACCCTAACTGCGTTTTTTTTTAGTGGTCATAGTATTATCATCATGAAGAGGACTGACCATGTTTTTTGAGCACAGCCCTTTGTAACTAGTCTCATTACCTAAGCTACTTATGCTTTAAACAGGGGGGCCTTCCTAATGACACACCTGAAACTTTAACTGAGATGTGGCAAAAGCTCTTTTGGAAGGGGAGTCTCTTTAGATATACTGGGTGTTTTCAGTTAAACCTTTGGCCATCTGACTCAACTAACCACAATATTAATTGCCAGATCAACACATCATTCAATTACAGAAATCTTTTGGCCTTACACTGGATATCAGAGCCACAAGGTCCATTACTAACCTATTGTCAAAGGTTCACTAGTACCTGGCACATATTTCACTGTTTTATTTGAGCATGGTATCTACTACAGCCAAGTCATGGTGGTAGAGAAATCCAAATAGCAATGCACCACTCATATGTACAGTTAGGTCCATAAATATTTGCACAGAGCCATCTTTTTTCTAATTTTGGTTCTGTACATTACTACAATGAATTTTAAATGAAACAACTCAGATGCAGCTGAAGTGCAGACTTTCAGCTTTAATTCAGTGGGGTAAACAAAACGATTGCATAAAAATGTGAGGCAACTAAAGCGTTTTTTGAACACAATCCCTTCATTTCAGGGGCTCAAAAGTAATTGGACAATTGACTCAAAGGCTATTTCATGGGCAGGTGTGGGCAAGTCCGTTGCTATGTCATTATCAATTAAGCAGATAAAAGGCCTGGAGTTGATTTGAGGTGTGGTGCTTGCATGTGGAAGATTTTGCTGTGAACAGACAACATGCGGTCAAAGGAGCTCTCCTTGCAGGTGAAAGAAGCCATCCTTAAGCTGCAAAAACAGAAAAAACCCATCTGAGAAATTACTACAATATTATGAGTGGCAAAATCTACAGTTTGGTACATCCTGAGAAAGAAAGCAAGCACTGGTGAACTCAGCAACGCAAAAAGACCTGGACGTCCACGGAAGACAACAGTGGCGGATAATTGCAGAATCATTTCCATGGTGAAGAGAAATCCCTTCACAACAGCCAACCAAGTGAACAACACTCTCCAGGGGGTAGGCGTATCGATATCCAAGTTTACCATAAAGAGAAGACTGCATGAAAGTAAATACAGAGGGTGCACTGCAAGGTGCAAGCCACTCATAAGCCTCAAGAATAGAAAGGCTAGATTGGATTTTGCTAAAGAACATCTAAAACAGCTAGCACAGTTCTGGAAAAACATTATTTGGACAGGTGAAACCAAGATCAACCTCTACCAGAATGATGGCAAGAAAAAAGTATGGAGAAGGCATGGAACAGCTCATTATCCAAAGCATACCACATCATCTGTAAAACACGACGGAGGCAGTGTGATGGCTTGGGCGTGCATGGCTGCCAGTGGCACTGAGACACTAGTGTTTATTGATGATGTGACACAGGACAGAAGCAGCCGAATGAATTCTGAGGTGTTCAGAGACGTACTGTCTGCTCAAATCCAGCTAAATGCAGTCAAATTGATTGGGCGGCGTTTCATGATACAGATGGACAATGACCCAAAACATACAGCCAAAGCAACCCAGGAGTTTATTAAAACAAAGAAGTGGAAAATTCTTGAATGGCCAAGTCAGTCACCTGATCTTAACCCAATTGAGCATGCATTTCACTTGTTGAAGACTAAACTTCAGACAGAAAGGCCCACAAACAAACAGCAACTGAAAGCCGCTGCAGTAAAGGTCTGGCAGAGCATTAAAATGGAGGAAACCCAGCATCTGGTGATGTCCATGAGTTCAAGACTTCAGGCTGTCATTGCCAACAAAGGGTTTTCAACCAAGTATTAGAAATGAACATTTTATTTCCAGTTATTTCATTTGTCCAATTACTTTTGAGCCCCTGAAATGAAGGAATTGTGTTAAAAAAATGCTTTAGTTGCCTCACATTTTTATGCAATCGTTTTGTTCATCCCACTGAATTAAAGCTGAAAGTCTGCACTTCAACTGCATCGGAGTTGTTTCATTTAAAATTCATTGCGGTAATATACAGAACCAAAATTAGAAAAAAGTTGTCTCTGTCCAAATATTTATGGACCTAACTGTAGCTCTCAGATACAAATTAGGCAGAACTGTATTCTCTACTTTATGTCGACAAGCAAGAGTTCAGTCTTTAAGGGCTGTAACTTTCAGAACAACAAAAATATTCACAGTATTTACATAGAATATTTCCATACAAAAGTATATCTTAAAGTGCTTTATAAAAATAAAGGGAAAAATAGTATAAAAAATTAAAAACAGAATTAAAAGAATTCCTAATGGAGGTAAATGTAACTTAAATTAAAATTGAATTATTTTTTTGTAAATGTTCTTATTTTTAGTTAGAAAAGTGCCAATGAGCCTAAATAGACCCGTCACATACTACAATATCTACTGTAAATGAGAAGCTGTTTGATGATCTGAATGTACTCTTTTTCTGCTATGCCTGATTGTATTGCATCTATAATATTAAATATTTTTCTTCCAAATCCTTTATATTTTTTCAGTCCACTACTAAATTAATTCTGTAAATTCCCAGCAACCTCTTTCAAAAATGAACACTCTATATATCCCCTTGGGGATTAATAAAGTAAGTATCTATCTATCTATCTATCTATCTATCTATCTATCTATCTATCTATCTATCTATCTATCTATCTATCTATCTATCTATCTATCTATCTATCTATCTATCTATCTATCTATCTATCTATCTATCTATCTATCTATCGATCTAAGCTGTAGAAATGTTTGTGGAAAATATTTAAGACACTGCTGTCTTTAACATCATTTCAAGTGAAAACTGCAGCTCAGTGTAAGGAATCTTTTTTTGTAGAATATTTTTGTTATTTATATAGTGCATTTGAAATCTATGTGGTTAATGTTGAATGCTACAGTGACCCTTAGATTTAATAGCTTAAACAACTTTATGAACTGACCTGTAGTGCCTTTGTAAGTCTCTTAGCAATTAGTAAGCCGTTCTTCTGTTCACCACTAGTTTTGTCGCAATATCTCATAAATCATGTTGTATTGATCAAAGTTAATCTCCAAGCAGCCTAGTGCTAATTTATAGAAGAAAGGCAATTATAAAGTTTCATTACAATGTGTTCAAGTGTGCAGTCTTTGAAGATGTATGCATTCGTGAATAAATTAAAATGATCTTATATAATGTTAGTTTGTGTGTCTTAGCTGCTCAGATCAATTTATAGTTACTGGAAGCAGGAGACTAAACACACAAGACAGTGTAGGATGCAGATAACAAAGATACTGTATACGTGCACACACACACACGCACACACACGCACACACACACACACACTCAGCAAGTTTACAAACACCATGTGGTTTAGGGAGGTTAGGTAGAGTATTAAATGTTAAAAATGTTCTGTTTCACTTGGTTTGCCTAAGACAGCCATCGCAAACTTTACACTTAAGCCAGTGACTCTTCAGGCAAAAATGAAGTTGAGATGAAATTGAGAGAGAGATTTCTGCTACAATACAGTAGTAGTCAAAATAGAGTTTACATCTTCATCATTAATATTTATTGTAAAGACATTTCACGTGTAGCATCCTCAAAACTACTGATTTGCAATTCATTAATAATAACATGGAACTAAGTAACTCCTTTTTGCATCACTACAATTTTATCTTGCATTTTGTATCTGGTTTTGGGTCAAATTCTCAACCTGTCTTTTGTGATTTATTATTATACGCTGGATCTATGAACTGGACTGTAATCTTTTACAGTGAAATAAAGGTACAACTGAGGTAACATATGTCTTTTATTTTCCACAGTAGCTATATTCTTTAAATCCACCTGAGTGAGTAGACTGCACTAAATGAAATAAGATTCTCCTTGTTTATATGCACATAAACAAGTGATGAGGCTGGAACCTACTGTCAAACAATACATTCCATCCTATTACAGTGACATATAAACGTTTAGATATCCTGATTTCATAATCAAGACCTGGCTGACAAGCTTATCAGGTTTTGTTTTAAAAGGTTGTCTGATTCAAGGGTGTAGACCAATGGAATTGTTTTCTTTTGGTTTAATTCAAACTAGTAATGAGGCTATACCATGGTTTCTACCACTTACATTTTTTAAGAGGAATATGACATACTGAATTTTATTTCATGAATGTTACAACCAATCTCATCTTATGTTTATGGTTTTTGGATTACCTCATAGCCATACAATTCTGGAAATATAAAGTAAAATATAACTTAGTTATGATCAAGTTGATAAGGCATGTGAACCTCACCACTGTTGATTAATGTTACTCATCTGGGGGACTCGAAGCACTGTCACTTAATATGCCTCTTCTCCAGAATTAGAAATAATAATGTAGTTGCGCATTATTTAGAATGAAGATTACAGATACAGCATGGGGAACACTGTTACTTTGACTATAAATATTTTATAATTGTATAAATATATGGATTCTTAAAGTACATAACATTTTACTCGCCACTAAACTGTGGATAAAATTGCAGTGTTAAAAAACAAATCTCATAAAGTGAATAATATTTTACTTGCCACTAAACAGTGGATAAAATTGCAGTGTTAAAAAAAAATGAATCGTCACATCTTTCCAAATCAATTATAAATAACAAATTTTACAGAGGCGGCACGGTAGCGCATGTGGTAACGCTGCTGCCTTGCAGTTAGGATTCCCGGGTCCTCCCTGTGTGGAGTTTGCATGTTCTCCCCGTGTCTGCGTGGGTTTCCTCCGGTGCTCCGGTTTCCTCCCACAGTCCAAAGACATGCAGGTTAGGTGCATTGGCGATTCTAAATTGTCCCTAGTGTGTGCTCGGTGTGTGGGTGTGTGTGCCCTGCGGTGGGCTGGCGCCCTGCCTGGGGTTTGTTTCCTGCCTTGCGCCCTTGTGTTGGTTGGGATTGGCTCCAGCAGACCCCTGTCACCCTATAGTTAGGATATAGCGGGTTGGATAATGGATGGATGAAATTTTACTGAATGCATAAGCTGTGGTGCAACCAGTTGCCTTTACGACTTGTATATTTGACTAAATGGAGTCCACTTGTGGGTAATTATGTTTTTTATAGGACTTAAAAATAAACACACTTGTTTCTCTAAGGTTCTACACTCAGTCTTAACAAAAAGATCATTATAAAGAAAAGTGACTCTTTAAAGGAAATTAAGCTAAGATTGTTGGATAGCAACAATTGGAGCATAACAAAATGTCTAGGACAATAAAATGGATTAGTAGACAACAGTATGAAATATCTGCATTATAAAATTATCCTGTTGGAGTTGCAAAAAAAGAAGCAATAATAATATAATAAATAAGACAACATTTTGCGTTCCATTTAATTAAATTAATTGTTTGTGAAGTTAGCAATGCATACATTTTAAAGTAAAAAATATTAAAAGTTGATTAATACCAACTTATCTCAAAAAAAATCAATGCCACAGTTTTGCAAAACCTGTTGAGCTGAATCAGCCTAACCATTCTAAATAATTTGATTGTCAGTTAAATCGATTAAGTCATACCAACTTCAAATTTCAAGTTGTATTTATGTGTATGTGTGTGCGCAAATTTTACAGTTTTAAAAGTTACTTTTTGCAGATTGCTATAGAAAATTAAGAAAATACAATAATCATTTAATTTGAGAAGTACATTTTTAAAAGCAATATTGCATATTACAATATAGTATAAATATATAATTTAAAATAAATGATTTTATTCCTAATTTAGCAGGTCTAAAATGTGATCAGATTTTAAGGAAAAAGAAACACTTCAGTGGTTGCCAAAAATAGTTTTCTTGATAAAGTCATTTGTCAGTATATTGTTAGCAAGTAACTCATCAATACAGTATTTCTAAAACAAAACTCTGGTCAGTGTCCATTTTTAAACAGTATTTTGCCATAATATCCACTGTCGCTGTCAAGGTGGCAGGCAGTTGTATTAATTCTTGTTATTCTATTTATTAAAATTGTAGTAGTTGACATCAGTTCAACTGCAGAGGTTCAATGATTATTAAATGATCTGCTACCATGGCAAAAAAAACATGGTTTTCATGAATAATTGGAGTAATTTTGTTTTAAGTCTAGCATTTAGCCAAGACTATACATTGAAGTCTAACATATTATTCTATCAAAATGTTAATTCAACAAGTATTGTGCACTTCATTAGTTAATGATGTGCTTTTCAAGAGACAAAGCACAGATAACTTTGTAATAACAAAATTGGTGATTATATCATACAAGTATATGATATATATTACACTTCTACATTGCTGTGGTGAATGAAATAATCCATAGAACAACTTCTTAGGTACTGAATACATTTAGGTATCACGGGAAAATAAACCTGACATCATTATTTTTCCTTTAGTTTGGCCCAATTATTGTAGGAGACTCTCACATCAAGTAAAAGAAGCAACCTTGATTTTTTTGATCACCACGCTCTGTGTAATAATTGGCACAAGTGTAAAACCACCCATCTCCCTGAGAATACTATCCTCACCATGAAGTACAGTAGAGGCAGCACCATACTATGGGGATATTTCTGTATGGGAAGGCCTGAAAGAGTCTGTCTGCAAGACTCAGCAGATGATTCACACCTAGTAGTAATTTGAGCTATTAAATTTATACCACCAACACTACAGAAATGTTTCTAAAAACATGTCTATATTCAGGAATGATCCAGTCAGTAACTGCATCTCAAAAATTGAGAATATACAGATGAACTTTGCGATTCCTGGGTCCAGATATGCAAAGCTTATTCTTTCTTCTATACTATAAAATCTGTGGCCCCAAACTTCTTGACTCAATATTAGATATTTTCTATTTATCTTTATATATAATACGATACCGTGGCTGTTCGTTTGTCTGTCCAGGATTTTAAATCACCTGTAGCTCGTAAACTGTTTGACCTATTGACCTGAAATACATATACTATGTGATGTCTACTATCTGCTTTTGGGGTGATGATTGACCTCCAAGGTTATTTCTCTTTTTATTTTTATTTTATTTTATTGTAGAATCAACTCTCGGCAGCGGCCAGCAGCCGTGTGGCGCATGCGTACGGGCACTGTTCTCATCCCTACCACCTTCGCCGTCACTTCCCCTACCTCTTTATATCTTAAATCATTCTTGAGGCAGATTGAAGACTTAAGTGCCAGCTTAAGTGAAAAATTAAGGAAAATGTACTAAGTAATTGCAACACAAACACTGACTTAATCAGTTTTAATGCAAAAAGATGCAGACGAAAGAAGAGGAGAAGCGGGCCGCTAGGGTGGAGAAAAGAAGAGCTGCTCAGGAAGCAGCAAGTGCATCAACCTCTGAGCAAACGAATGCTAAACGTACAGAGAAAGAGGATGAAAACTAGGAATGCTCAAGTCAAGTTTATTCACTGCACATTTAGTGCAGTGTGCCGTTACTGGTTTACCATTTATGCAAAATCTTCAACTTCTATTATTTACTTGAACTAGAATCAGTTATGCTGTCAGTAGTCATTGTTGAACAACTATCACTTTTACAACATGTCAAATCTTTTTTTTTTTTGCTCCCGTCCATATTCAACTCTCCTGCTGTCACAAATAATATCCACTTTCAGTCGCTACCTGCAGTTTACTTGATATGTGTGAACTCTGTGATGAAGGTGTGTGTGAGACTAGTGGTGGAATAATGTAAAGGGGTTAAAGTGGACTGTATTGGCCAGTCTAGTGGTCTGAGAATTTCTTTAAAAAACAAAGAACAAATGTTTTTTCATGTATTTTGGTTAATTTTGGGGCTCCTGGAGCTCATGCAGCCTATCAGCCTGTGCAGAAACCTGGTCATGCAAAGAGGATACTTTGTGTCCCTTGGACAACACATATTGATGTGCTAGGGTACTATAGCTAGTATTTAACACTCTTGTACTATCAAAAATATTAGGTTGCAAGTAACACCTGGTGAAGTCACATATTTTACTGTATCTGTTAAGTGACCTAACTAAAATTTGATGGGCCCTAGTGCAAAAAAATAAATTAGGCCCTCTTCACATGAAATTAAATTAAATCCTATTATAAATGGCTACAGTCAGTGAGACACATCAAGCACTTGATCCGCAAAACGTCAACAGTCATAATTAAGCTTTATGGAGTTGTGGGAATAAGCATGGTAATAATAAAGCCTGGCGAAACAAGCTATATCACTGGGGACCCCCAGTCCCATGGACCCCAGAATAACGTCACCATTATACACAGTTACTTTCTCTCTCCTTCCTTCTAGCAAACAGTACAGGACTATTAGCATACAAGGCTGGCTTGTGTATCTGAAAGTAAACACTTAGAAATTCTACCATTGCCCTGTATCAAACTGTAATTTGGTTATGCTTTTAAATTCAATTTAGAGGTATATGCACATTTTGCAAAACTGAAACCCTAAATACACCAGTATTAAACCCCACTTAAGGTTGTATATGAACAGAATGACAACATAAAATGTTGTGCTAAGCAATGTGCTATTTGCTATGTCCTACATGTATATTCTTTAATAATGTACAGTTACTTAAACTAGAGGGACCTGCAGCCTTGAGAATGCATACTTGTAAAAGAACACTCATCAGTTTCACAAAGGAACAAAAGGTACATCACAGTGAAGCATAAAACGACTTATTAAAGTAAGCTTTTTTTTTACTTGATACATACAATTCTGACATTGGATACATCAGTGGTGCCCTACCACCATGTCTGCGACATGAATGAAATTGTCAGCAGTAATACCAAATGGGAAAACTGACCAGAGGTTAAACAGATTGTCAAACAGGAGCCATATAATTTTCTACACTTTGCTGTAAATCAATATAACTTTTAAAACTAAGCATATAAATTTAGAATCTCACTTTATATGATGGATAAGACAGATGCAACAGTTTAAAAAGTCCTCGCTTGCACAAGTTAGAGATTACCATCATAGCTTAAACTAATGATGAAAGAGGAGATTCAGTAAGCCACACAGCCCAATACTGACATGAAACATTACATTATTTTCACTTAGGCCCCAGTACAAAAAAAATATTTAAAGGCTAAAACACAAGCATTATGCATTACCATATGCCAAGCTGAATTGAAAGGATCAGTATTGTTGTTGCTGCTGTGAATCAGATTCCCACATGACTAGTGTTTCTAAAGGAGGCTGTATATATTAGCAACAAACAGTGCAAGGTGTGTAAAAAGTGACAAAAGAGAACATTTTACTGCTCTTTGGAAAAGGTCCAAGAGGTTTAAATATAAAAAGCTGTACATGTGCCTAAATAAAAAATGTGCACTAAAATAACAAGCAACAGGGATTACAAATATCTGACCTGTTGCCATTAAAACTGGTTGTTGACATGGACAATGTACCAGAAACAACCAACTTATAACCTGCAGCTTATACCATAATTAACTTACCTGTTTTCATTTTGACATTAAAGTGTCTTTTTCCACTGATCAGTATCAAAAAAAGCCAATTTAAATCCACTGTGATTCAATGTTGTATAGCAGTAAAATGTGAAAACATCCAAAGGGATGAATACTTTTTATAAGCTGTTCTGAAAGAACTGATCTTCTTACTGGTGCCTCCCACACCAATACCATCAATATTAGTAAAATTTAGGGGTGTGTGTGTATGAGGAAGCCAAGTGAGGCTGTCTTCATTCCAGTGGTAGAAGTGTTTGATGAGTTATAGGGAATAGCCAGGTTCCAATGTCACACATTTCCTGTGATTACAAGTATTGTTAAATGAGGAGCAGTGTGACATTCAGTAGCACATAATGGACTATCCCAGTGTCCCAAGTCCTCTGCACTTCAGACTTATTAAAACAATTTACTAACAAGCCAGTCCATGCCAAAACTACCTTGACAGTTTAATTATGTTCCAAAAATAGCTGCCTACCATGATAGCAACTTTCTACCATTAACATTTTCACATTTCATGACAACTGTGCCACAAGGATGCATTAAGACTAAGGAGTATCACTGGGAATGACCAGAAAGATTCAGACTTATTAATCATAGTTCAGTTGTTGAAAAGACAGGGTCAGATAACAGTAGTGATGTGCAACATGTCAGATTATGGAATACATTAGAAGACACAAATTAATTCAAATGGATTTGAACATATGGGGGTAATTGCACCTAGCTCTCTCTACAAAATCTCTTTTGTGGTGGAAACACACACTTGGCTTCTGAATGGGTTGTGCAGAATGTTCATGGAGCATTGGCCATTAGGCTGTGCTTGTCGTTAGTTGCAAAAACAGACAGACATGCTGAAATATACTATACACAATGGTCAGATGTTGCGAAATTCAACAATGAAAAATAATGACAGTAATAATTTCAAACGTACATAAAATGTATTAAGTCACTCTCTAATGATATCAAATAACAGCAGAAAATAAAGACAATTATGAAAGTAAGAAAATTAACTAAAATCCATCCATCCATCCATTTTCCAACCCGCTGAATCCGAACACAGGGTCACGGGGGTCTGCTGGAGCCAATCCCAGCCAACACAGGGCACAAGGCAGGAACCAATCCCGGGCAGGGTGCCAACCCACCGCAGAAATTAACTAAAATGAATCTGAATATTTTAAATGAGATTCTTACTAAAAACAACAAAGATAACCATAGTAATAGCTGAATAAAACACATTGCAGTCTGATAACTCTCGGTAGGTACTGGTGTTAGACAAAGTAGTATTTGTACATAAACAGAGTAAATTTAAAGTGAAAACATGGTCTACAGTCTTATGATTTACAGAGACAGAGGAAATCAAAGGCACATTGATGTTCAGACAGAGGGAGACAAATTCTCTTCTCATGCCAAGTACTGCAATAATGAGCAGAATACAAAGCTAAGTATGTTTGAGGTTAAATTGAAAGGTATCCACAATAATCTGAAGATTAAGAATCAGATCAGTAAGTTAAGCTGTGAGTAGCAATAAGACAATGCAACTGATGAAGAAATATTACGAGACAATCTAATAGCAGTCTATTCCTTCAGATTATCATTTTTTGAATACATCATGAACTCTTGTCAAGACTACAACAAATTTCATGTAAGTGGCCTTCTCATGGTCCAAAAATATTTTTCTGAAGGTACATTTATACATCTCTTTTGCAATACACCTTAAAAACAAAGAAGAGTGCAAACATCTTTTACTTCACCTGTTGAGCATCTTCCTGGCTGATGTCTTGTAGATAGGGAGTGCAAACAAGCTCACCTAGGACTTGATTGATCACTAGTGATTGCTCTTTTATGTCCTGAAGTTGTGAGAGATAGCTGGCATACTGAAGCTTCTCTATTATTCCAGACCCGGCACCAAATCCCACCTACATACTCACAAAAAACAAGAAACACTTTTAGTGAGCAAATGGATAACACAAATCAAAATTAAAGGAAAAAAAATTAACTAGGTGGCTTGTAAAAAAACATGCAGACGTGAACCTATTTCAGTTACATTTGTGAAATTAACAGTACACTTTCAATTAGCGTGATAAAATCAAAATGATTGAAGCAGAATTTGAAATAAGTGAGAAAAGACAAAAAAAACCCTTATAATTAAAATAAATTCAATGCATTGTATCTAGATATCATTTGTTTAATTGCCTTTGTCACCATGTGTTCATTTTTATACATACAAGTGACTTCATGCTGGGTTTATCTAACACATATTTATTTTGACACATATTTTTAGGAAGTAACTGGGCACTGCAAAAATTCTGAAGGGCTGGAAAATGGCAAATATCATCCCATTACATAAAAAGGGTGACAGTTTGGTGATGAACAATACCTTTTTCAGCATGATGGAGCACCGTGCCATAAGGCAAAAGTGATAACTAAGTGACTCGGGGAACAAAACATTGAAATTTTGAGTCCATGGCCAGGAAACTCCCCAGACCTTAATCCCATTGAGAACTTGTGGTCAATCCTCAAGAAGCAGGTAGACAAACAAAAACCCACTAATTCTGACAAACTCCAAGCACTGATTATGCAAGAATGGGCCGCCATCAGTCAGGATTTGGCCCAGAAGTTGATTGACAGCATGCCAGGGTGAATCACAGAGGTCTTGATAAAGAAGGGCCAACACTGCAAATATTGACTCTTTGCATACACTTAATGTAATTGTCAATAAAAGCCTTTGAATCTTATGAAATGCTTGTAATTTATACTTCAGTACACCATAGAAACATCTGACAAAAAGATCTAAAAACACTGAAGCAGCAAACGTTTTGAAAACCAATATTTGTGTCATTCTCAAAACCTTTGGCCATGACTGTACATTTGATTGGTACATAAACCTTCTGATCGAGTCCTTCAGCTTCCAAACCAGTAGACCCCACCACATCATAAAAAGAGAAATTTTGCTTATTGTATCATATAATGTCCATGGAAATCAGCTAAAAACATTTCTTTAGCAAAACACTTTACTGCAGTCTAATTTAATTACCAACATATATTTGCAAAAATGAATATTTTGATATGTGACATAGAATTATCTATCTATGACATAGTACATTTGAATAACTGTACATAAATTCTCACCAAAACAAAACCCGAAATTGCTCAATTTAGGAATATCTGCTGATAAAAATGAAACTTGTATTTGGAACGAGGAAATGCAAATGCTGCTACAACATTGACAGAATTATGAATTAAAACTAAAAATGGCTTGCTGTTGAGCTGATGGGTTTTGATCACATCAGAGAACTATTACTGGTTGGAAGACTGTGAAGACTTTCATTTAACTGCTCATTGGAGCGTCACAATTAATATTGCCACCAACAATCTCCTGAGGAATTTCAGAAGCAGGCTGGTCTTTTACAACATCAAGACAAATAAAAACAAAAAGAAAAATAGCTCGACAGTAAAACACTACTAAATAATTTTTCTAAGCACATGTTTGTTTCTCCTCAGTTGTTGTGGTTTGCCAGGTCTTCAAGTACTGTCAATTTTCAGTCTAAAAAATAATTTTTCAATTATTCTCGGTACATTGCAACATATTTTTATTTCTCCTCGAGCTCACTTGTGTAGTTTTTATAGCATATAGTCTCAGTGAAGTTTTATTAGACACAATGGCACATATCAAGTAGTCCTGAATTGACAATTATCATCCTCATAAGGAATTATGGTGCACAATGCCCCAGTAAAAGGATAGCTTATATCCTAGTAGGGATCAAGTGTGTTCTGTTTTAACATAAAATCCCAGAACAGCATGTGTACCATAAAAAAAATAAAGTCACATTTTGGCTACAGTCCAAGCCTATAATTTATTTCCAGAAAGCTCTTTTTATCCAAAGCAGAAGCAGTCTGTCATACCTTACTTAAATTCTGCTTTCACTGGTGCAGAGTCCTGCCTTGGACTAAATATCTTTGAACACACTGGCATCTTTTCTGATTTTGAATCATCATGAGAACTGCACTACAGATTTGCAAAGTTGTAAATTGTAACATCCTAGATTACCTTTCATTTTTGCTTGCCATGTTTCAGTCTATCAGACACTTGAACTATTTGGAAACTGATCTTCTCATTATCTTAAAAGCTTATTTTACAACACTCCTTTAATTTTGCAACTCATATGGTTTGTAATTTATTCCTGTCCTCAATTTGCATATTGCAGCAGAATCCCCTCCTTTTATTTCTCACTTACCTTTCCAATCAGCTGTTTCTGTATTTATATTATTACAGTATATAGCTTTCTCTTAAGTAAATTGATTACCATACTGCTATTGTTGTGAACATGTGCTAATCTAGTTCTGTAAACTATAATTTAATGTTTGCTTTTTAGAATATCTCCACTATTAATTTTATCTTTGGTTGAACTGCATCCTTATATGCCTGGTAAAGCAGCTAGTGGGGGGATTTTTTTGTAATGTTTATCTGTTATCTTCCCTTATGCAGAAGCCAAAAGCCAAGACAGCAGAAACAAAAGCACTGTTTTAATATTTAATATTTTCTATACTGCATTTATTGAACATTACTAACCTGAGACAATTTCTTTTTTTGTGTGTTAGAATAAAGAATATGAATCTGTTTAGCTGGGATTTTCTTTTTGCCACTGACAAATGCTAAATGATTCCTTTTATCAAAGTTGAAAATAAAATTCTATACAGCTACCTAAATTACTTGCACATGCAAAAAGAAACAGGAAATGAAAACTGAATAGCTTCTAATCAGTTGAATGAAGTCTATCCAAAGTTGTTAATGTAAGCTAATTACAAATAAAATTACACATGAATGCTACTGTAAAAAACATTCAAAGCAGAATGCAATGGAACAATCAAAGAAAATTAATGCTAAGGTTATTGAACTTCACCTATCAAGGAAAGAGTACTGAAACTACCCTAAATCTCACTAAACCAATATAAAGAAAATAGCCTCCTCCAAAAACTGCAATGATAGTGTAAGATCTACACAGATCAGGAAGGCTATCATGATGGCTGGTAATTACGGTAGATTTCTAAAATTCAGATTAGATAGATGAGGCTTTATTTCTAGTGAATAAATTAATTTTTAAATTGGCGTGTAAGTGACAAAGCTAATTTGTTAAGGCTATAGAGGTGGATCTAAATAAGAAGACTACAAAGTAGGAAGGGGGTGTGATGTAGGACAGACTGGCATTATCCATTTTGCCAGGCTGGAACACAAGTCAAGCCACCACCAGGTACTCTTCTTCTTCCCTGTTAGAGGTCGCCACAGCAGATCATCTTGTTCCATATCTTCCTGTCCTTTCTTAATGTTAGCTAAAAGAAACTCAAAGTCTCCATGATGGGTCCCCATTTCAGAATTCAGCCTCGTGCCTTATCTGGTAAGGTGATTGATCCTAGACAAAGTAACGAACCATCTGGACACCCAAGATAAAATATGGAGTCATAACTTTGAAGGACTGAACTTTTTCACCAATTGTCAGCCAAAAGGATAGGCTTATACAGTATGTACCAAACAAACCAATAGCAAGACCTCTATTCTTTACTTTAAAAACCCTTGTAAATCCAGATCTGCTATCTGCCTTAACAAGTTCAGTACACTCAACCTGGCTGTAACTTTGGCTGTCCAAAGGGCAACTGTGGTTGACTAAAAGGGTGGAAGGCTTGTCTGTATTGGAATTGGACAAGGGTGCCATTAATTAAAAGCTCCTAAGACAAAGAAAAAAAGTGTGTTGAAGATTCTTCCATGTCTGTGGAGAAAGCCTACCAGGAAAGTAATAAAACATTACTTACATAAGACCATAAGTACACCTACTTTGATTCTGAGAATGATTAATTGTAACTTAATAGATAAAAGGTAAAAGTCAGCTAATGTATTTTGATATTGATGTTTTTGTAACTGACAGGTTATAAGGTTTGTGAAGGTTAAGTTCAAGCTGTATAATACGTTTCTTCTAAAATCCAGAAAGAAAGTGCAGAACAGCCACTCGCACCCACACACATGCAGAAACTGCTGGGGGAAGGTTAACTAGTGCAGAGTAACAGTGTGTAAATGATCTCCATGGTGAAAGGAATAGAAGCTTCATAACTTGCTAAAGAACTTATCCATATTAACCACATGAATACAAAGATCAGAATTCATAAGTTATGTGCCTTTTTCTATAACACTGAAAAATAACATAGAAATGAGATAGAATTCATAAGTTATGTGTATATTTCTATTGGAGAGAAAAAGTTGACTTAGCTTTCATAATTTTATGTTGTTTGTTATTTTCTTTTGTCTATATATCTACTGCATATACACACTCACATATATCCATCTTCTATTATCATTTGTTATAAATAAATTGTATTAATTTGTTTATTTTAACTATTGTGTTTGAGTTATTTGTGAAAGTAAGTCTATCACCACACTTGGATCATAACAGAGAAACTGAAAGTGTTTAAAGTAGACTTACACTGATTTATGAACCTTGTTCATAAATTGTACAGATATTTCTGTCATCTTGGCTGAAAAGTGAACCAGAGATCCCTCACTCAACCTACATATATTTGGTGTCTTCTTAGTAGTTTTAATTAGGGCTCAGTAAGTTAACGTGTTATTATCACTTTAACACATTCATTAATTAATGCTGACAATTATTTTGAGTAGCGAAGAGAAAACAGCTTCTAAAATGGCATGTGGAGATACACCAAAGTGAATAGTCAAAGCAAAATAATCCGTGGATGACTTTTATCATATTATCGCTGAATCGGACTTTGATTTGTCGGACTTTGATTTTGATGCAAGTGATCTGGAGATGTAGATCGAAAATGACAGTGAGGTACCGGCATCAGCTGATTGGTCCCCAGCTGATCGTGGTGCTGAACACGTTCGTGTAGCTTATGCACCTATAGAAATGTTTGCCTGGGAGGACAGACACTTACGATGACAGAAAGTACAAACCATAATGTGTCTCACTGCAACTGCCACCCCCACTCACCTGTCTCACAAAGACAACCAGGCAGCCAACCCACCGTGCATTTCTGCTGGCCATCAAATCACGCACCCCTTGACCACCCAATACCCCCCCCCCTCCCCCCCCCACAGGGCAGCCACTGCTGCCGCAAACTGCAAACAGGCACTGACAGCAGGCACAACACGCAGCAACAGACTTTTTATGTTGATTTATGTGTGAAACCATTGCTTTGTGCGCTTTTCAGAAAACTGAGTTTTTTGGGAAAAATATTAGCCCTCAAAGTGTTGCTACTGAATATAGATTGTTGATGCTGTTCCCTGATAAAAGAAAATGTTTCTGCTGGTATCTGTTCAGATAAAAAAGAAAACAGATTTAGAAATGTTAACTTGCTGTTGCTTGGAAGGTGCCTGTTATAGCGTTGTGATTGTGGCTCTGAGGGTAACTTGTTTTTCTATAACAAATTAGATAAAACATTAATGACCTGGCAGCGGCAAATAGCTTTGGTTTTATATTTGATTTGATTACATTAATGTTCAAGTTGAGATTTACACGAAATGCTTAACTGCTGCTTTGTAAAGGGAATACTGCTGTTAAAAAGCACCTTATTTGTTTAAAGTGTTTGCATACCAAATACACGCAATGCACCACTTTTGAGTCCATTATTGAATTTTGCACATAACAATGTGAATGTTGTGATAATCATGCGATTAATCGCGATTAAAAATTTGAATTGCTGCCCAGCACTAGTTTTAGTTGATGACCAGCATTGCTGAAGGCGAGACATAACTTATTAAAACAGTGCTTAATACCTCTTTCCTACAGTGACACTGATCTAATCAAGGAAAGTGGTTTAAATAAACTGGTGAAGTACTGTAATATGACAGATGAAGGACAGAGCCAGACTGCTAAAACAATGCACCTTACTTAAGGGTGGAGATCTCCAAAAGAGTCAAGCTGCGTATTACACAGTTACTATAAACAGCAAATCAATAGGGGTTGTTTGGAATGCTATTATATTATTACTAGCTGGTGATGGGTGTAATAGAATAAGATGCAGAGGACAGAAAGATATGGAAAAAGATGATCCGCTGTGGCAACCCCTAACAGGAGCAGCCGAAAGAAGAAGAATGTTATGGTTTGCTGGTTAATTCAGGGTTTGTTGACTGTTTCTTTTTATTTTTTTAGTATTCTATTTCGTATTTTGTCATTTTTTCTTTAAATTCAGAGACAAGGGAATGGTGATGTTTGCGGGGCTTCCTAATTATGTAAGTGTGCAGCTATTATGGCAGTGACCTATAACCTTACTTAAAGCATAGGAGGTCATTATTAAATGATTATTAAACGAAGCTTTATGTCTGGGTCCTCTTCTTTTTAGGATCATCAAAGAATTTATTGCTAGTAAAGTGTTTACTTTTGAGACGTCTTTCTTTATCCTGGTAGGGTTTGAATGAAGCCGATCTTGGAGTTCCTGTTTTATTTCGAGTTGTTTGAGTTTGCTCTTACCCTATATTTGGTTGTTCCTTATTTTTGTAACTTGAGTAATTTCTTTTTAGCCTCTGTTGGTTGTGTATTGCTTCAGAAAATGTAGTTAAACTTAAGTTTCAAATGTTTTTCAGCCTTTAAGCAGTAAAAAGCCATAACAGCTTCATGCACCGAGCTGGTGCCTTAATTAAAGATGCCACAATAATGAGTTTTGTAATTTTATATAGCTGTCATTCATTGAATTTTGAAGACAAAGCATCTGCCTTAATTTGTTAGTCAAATTAAAATAAGATTATAAAATTACATTTAGTAAAACAAATCAAAGCTCACTTGACCACTCTGGTATTTATATATTTACTGACTGCAGACAAATGTCCACAAAAATCTACAAATTGATGTGTGTACTTTCTGACATTCCTTTAAGGTTAACAATCTGTTCCACAACATGATTTTTTTTTTCATTTCGACACATTCTAGATGAAAACATAATAGGAACACAATGTTTTATATGGACCTGGATGAATGGTTGGATTATAAATTAACAGGGTACAGCCCCTACGTCTGCATCAGAAGAATCAAAAGTAGAGTCAACTAGGGATTCAGAAACGAAATGCAGGATACCTTTATGGGCATGTGTTGAAAATGAGTAGCAGTGAGGTGATAAAACAGCTACCTAACTGGCCTGCACAGATATTGGTAGTGCCATTATTACAGCCAGGTGTTTCACTAACCATCCTTGTAGTCAAAACCACCATCTGCCTTATTCTTCTTCCATCTTGGTTTTTACAATGAACCTTTCAAAGGACCCTTTAGGTGTCTGTCCTGAGTTTCTATAGTAAACCGGGAGATATAAGGAAAAGGCAAAACAAAAGAAAATAAAAATAAACAAAGCCACTGAAACCCACACTATAGGCAAAAATCAAGGTCAATAAACAGGCAATAAATTGAAAACCAGACAAGAAAAGTAATCACATGTGAAGTCAAAATATAAAGTAAGGTTTTATCCATAGTTCAGATAAGTCTCAGTACAAAAGGCTGACTTATTATCCCGCCTGCTGATTAGTTCAAGATCAAGGCCATGGAGACCACACCCCTAGAAACTCGGGACATGACCCTGACAACTGTACACAAAATGGCTTCCAAAACAAGAAAAGGCTATACAATTTCAAATATCAACCTAAACCATGACATAACCCCTTGCCAAAGACAAGTCTTCTGGATGTGTCCATCCAGTTTCCAGGGAAATGATTATGAAACCAAGCTAGAGGGCAAGAGGCATGAAGGACATTAAACTTGACCGAGGAAAAATCCTCCAGACCATACCCCTTCCAATGCACTAGATATTCCACTGTTGAATCTCATTTTCTAGAATCCACAATATATTGTACATCATACTCCTCAGTAACATCTATAGAAATAGCTGATGGTGGTGAATCAGAGTGTAATATGGACTGTCATATACTGGTCTTAATCTAGAAATATGAGCAGTGGCTATTAAAATACGCTGGCAGACATAAACTATAAGATTCTGGACCCACCCAGTGTATAATCACATATGGGCCAATAAACTTAGGGGCTAATTTTCAAGACAATACTTTAACCTGAATATCTCTGGTTGCAAGCCACACTCTTTGTCCTACTTTCAAAATCTGTGACTTTTTGCACTTCTTGTCTTGTTAGCCTTGCTTTCCTTAGATTCCTGCGAACAACATCCCATTTGGTATGAAGGGTATCAAAATAAACCTTAACACATGGAACGGTACATGGAGAGGACAGTGATTCAAACAACCAGAGACTGTATCCATACTGGCATTCAAACCAAGACATCTTTAAAGATGACCGAAGCAGGGCATTTCTTGAAAATTCTTCTATGGGCAACATATCAGCCCAACCTTGTTTAGGATTTACTGTACAACATAAATATTTTTTCTAGGTCTTGGTTTATTCTTTCGGTTTGCCCATTGGTTTCCGGATGATATCCAGATATTAAATGTATCCTGCACCTAAATCTTTCACAAAATGCTTTCCAAAACATTGAAATAAACCGTGGACCCCTGTCTGACACAACAGAAGATCAGAATCCACAAAGGCACAGAACGCGTTGTAAAAAGACATCTGCCAGTAATTTGGATGATGGTAGCCCCTTTAGAGGAACAAAGTGAGCGCTTTTAGAAAATCTAACTAATATAACCAGAATAGTGGTATAGCCCTTAGAGGGAGGCAGATCTGTGACAAACTCAAGGGAAATGTGGTCCCAGGGACATGATGGCACAGGAAGAGCCTGCACCAAATCCAGTGGAAGTCCAGTGGTTTTCTTAGATTGACAACAAAGTTTCTAAAGCAGTTACATATTCTTTTACAGGGTCATGTATACAAGAAAAGGCACATTTCTATTTTTTCTGTCTAGGTGATACATTAATTTGCAAAACTGACAAATCTCTGGACTTGCTTAACACTGTCAAGTGATTTCTAATTCAGGATGGCGTTTGATCTTAGTATTATCCATAGCTTAACCGGTCCATGAAATTTCATACAAATTCTCTTTCTGGTGAAACTCACAAATCTTTATTTTAATGAATAGGATATTTTCGTGAATTTTCACGAAGGCAATGCTTCACACTCGCAGTTAAATCCTTAGAAAAAAATCAAAATATCGTCTATGCATACTAATACACACTTCCCAAATAAATTTATAAAAATATTATTAACAAAGGACTGGAAAACGGCCAAAGCGTTAACTAATCCATATTCCATTATTCTGTATTCGTAATGTCTAGTCGAAGCATTAGAGACAGTTTTCCATTTGTCCCCCTCTCAAATTCGAATAAGATTATATACACTTCTTAAATCCAATTTCGAAAAAACTGTGGAGCCAGTAACTTGATTCAGAATTGAGGATATAAGTGGTAAAGGTTAATTTCTTTTGAGGGTAATTCTATTTAGCTCTCTACAATTGATGCAAGGTCAAAGACCCTCGTCTTTTTCTCAACAAAAAAAAAAACAGCCCCTATCGGACTACTGGATGGGCTAATAAAACCATTTTGCAAGTTTTCTATGATATATTATTTCATAGCCTCCTGTTCAGGTCATGGCAAGGCATAAACTTTCCCTTTAGGCAATGAAGGCCCTGCCATTAAGTCAATAGTGCAATCACAGTCCTGGTGTGGCGTTAACACTAGGGCTTGTTGCTTCTTAAGCACATTAGCATATTCAGAATATTCAGAGGGCAGGACTGATATTGTATTACAAATGAATACCTTAGGTACTGTTCTTAAACAATTCTTAACATAGTACGAGCTCCATTGTATGATATCTTTGGACTCCCAGTTAAGAACAGGATTGTGCTTGTGTAACCAGGGGTATCGTAGGATTATTTGAGGCAAAGGAACTGAAAAACAAAATAGGACAATGTTTCTTTGTGAAAAATTCCAATCTTGTCTGAGAGCAAGGATGTAACATAATTTAAACACCCACAGCCAATGGGCTGACCATCCACTGAAAGGACTTGAGGTTTACACTGAAGATGTACAGGAGTAATATGTGCTGTAAATACTCAAATCATGGAGGAGCTAATAAAATTTCCAACTGTCCCTGAATCAATCAGAGCATCTATGACAGTATTATTAACCACACAAGGAATTACAAAAAGTCTTTTGTACTGGGTTTGACTACATGTTCCCACCCTACCAACCCCAGCATAGAGTTTTTCCTTTAATCAGGGCTGAAACTCACTAATGCCCATTGCTGTTTTGGCCAATTCTATATGCTCTGGAGCTGTCTTGGACTCACTTAGCCTAAAGGTTTGCCCTTTGTCCCATTTTCGTTTTAAATTTCTTAATGATAGATGTGTGCACACGTTTTGGGCTACCTGTTTTTAATATTATGGCTGGCTAACTCATCCATTATTTCAGAGCCTAATCCTCATCTAAACACCAGAATTAATGCCATGTCATTCCAATAAGCCTCTGTAGCTGTCTCAAACTCAACTATATATTTATTTTTGGGTTTTGAACCCTGACTACAAGCTAATAATGGATAGGTATATCGAACATTTTCTGCAATTCCTGAATAAACAAAGATGATGAAAAGCAGCACTGGATGTTAATGTTGTACATTACGGAAACCCACAGAGTTTTTTTTTTTTAATGTGGAAATATTATAAACAATATGTGTGTCTGATCATCTGGATACGTTCTACATTGGACTTCAAAAACCATTCAACAGCTACTTAGGAAATTCTGACACTCAAGAGGGTCTCCCGAAAAATGAATTGGATGCGGAATATGCTGGCTGCAACTTGGAGTAGGAGCCAGATTTGCCCAGGTATTAACCGTGAGCGTTAACTGATTCACTGTCCCTGCCAGGTGTTCCACAGAAGCCCGAACTCCTCCTACTTGTTCCTTTAGAATTTTTATTTCCTCCTGCATATCATTCATGTCTCTGAAAATATGGCGCATCTTGAGATCACTCTTTTGGATACAATCTTTTCTACTGACTCTGTAAACAAAACGGATAACCTAGTTTCTAGAGTAAACAGGAAGATATGAGACAAAAGCAAAAGAAAAAAAAGAAAAAGAAACAAAGTGACCGAAACCCAGATAAGAGGCAAAAATCAAGGTCGATAAGCAAGCAACAAGTTGAAAACCAGGCAAGACAAGAAATCACATGAAAGTCAGAATATAAAGTAAGGTTTTATCCCATTTGGTGATTAGTTTAAGGTAACAGACTAAGCCCCCTAGAAACGCAGGACGTAATCCTGACAAAAGTATATAAAATGGCTTCCAAAACAAGAAAAGGCTTTAAAATCTCAAATATCAACCTAAATCATGACAGTGTCACATTTGCATCCTCCCTCTTCTGCTTCTGTAGTAATTTCTCCATAACTCTGCTTGTGTTCACCAATTTTCGACTGGCTAACTTTTTATCCCAGCTGATTCAATTACACTGGATGTTACTTTGCAGTAGATACCATAGTAAGTGCAGGATGGAAATCCCTCTAGTTCTGAATAATTCATCTGCTCCCCCCACTAATTTTTGATTCCAGTGTGAGTAAATATTTAAGTTTTGTATGTCACTTTATTAAAATACTCAAAACATGTACTGTGTATATTTATATTTTTGTGTGTACATAAAAGGGGACTATGGATCGCAGGGGCCAATTAAAAGTTACCTCTAATGCCAATAGCATCTATGCTCAAAGTCAATCTTTGCTGTGGAAATGCATGAAATGCTTTTTGAAAATCTAAGTAAACCATTTTGCATTCTTTCCTTTTGTGTCCTTTGATTTGATGCATGTGTAAATCATATTAAGTGTTTAATATAAGTCTATCAGAAAATTTTCAATAAACAACAGATATCAAGTGTTCAATGAAAAAAGAAAAGCTGTGTGTGAGAACAATTGTGAGAAGATTTACAAACAGAGGCTTCATAGAATAGCAGCAAAAAAAGTGTTGGAAAATCCATGGGTATGTGTAAGAATGGAAAAAGAAAATGCAAACAAAGATCATAGGGCCTCATATGACAAAAACTGACCATTTATCAATTAACACTACCCTCTCTTCTGAGCACATTCCTCTCATGAAGCGTAAAACATAGAATTGACTCTGTTTCTCACAGCCTAAAAACTTGTGAGTACAGAATTATACAGCAAAATTCTGGTTTATAACCTGTTATAGACATTGAAGAGTTGTCTTTCAGTAGGGCAAAGGTCCTAAATATACAGCTGAGGCCAGACAGTGTTGCCCAATTAAAGCAAGTTTACCAACAGTCCTCAGCCATTTAGATGTAGCCTTAACTATTCTGCAAAGAGGAATGGGCCAAAATTCTACTACAAGGGTATAAAGCAAGTAGATTTATATAGTAAAATGTTTGTTGGCTGTGCTGACCATGAGATACTGAGTCATGGGAAGGATAGGGAGTTATAAGATTAGGATAGAGATGCTTAATGAATTAATTGCTTTCTGTTTTGTAATTAATTTTCAAGGATCTATAGAATTTGGATTTACTTGGATCGTTATGGAAAACTCCATAATATTGATGTTAATAAAAATTCAATTAACTATATTTTCTAAGATGAGAAAGTGAAAATGTCCAAGGGAGGTGAATACCTCTTCTAAGCATTGTACACTGTGTAACCAAAGTTCATCTTCTGATTCTGACAGTATTTTTTTTGTTGTTTAAACCTGGGTACCTGCTCTTTCCTTCTTTTTAAAATTCACCTAGCATCATCTCAGTGACCCTATTGATACCTTTAATGTTTGGTACAAATAAGCAACTTCACATCCTTACCTTGTGTTTTTTGTAACCACCTGCACTCACTTTTTATATTTTCTGCCACCTGAGATGTGATGCAAAGCTGAGCTCTGCTGAGATATTGATTCATACTTTCACCACTGCATGTGTTGATTACTACTGTTCTCTTTGTTGGCTTCCTGGATGCTTCACTGAACAGGCCAGAGCTAATACAAAATACTAGTGGCAGAATTCTTGCAAGCACAACAGTATCTCTCCATTTCTCAAATCGCTGCATTAGTTATTGGGTAAACCACAGCACTGTTGAACATATCCTTTATGTTTTGAAAAATATTAAGCAAAAAAACATTTCAATATTTTACAGAACCGCTGCTCCTGCATTATACATAAGTACAGTATAAGCTGCTGGTTGCTTCATCCTAGTATTCCTGGGAGGTGACTGGAGATGAGGGTTGGAGATGACATTTGGGGAGGGAGAGATTTTAGTTAAATCCAAAATAATTAGGCTTTTTTTATTACCCTAACTTATAAGGCACACAATTCCGGACAGGTGTTAAGCTAATGGAGAGAAGACCCCAAGCTTACTGCCACAAGAAAACCAGACTCCACTACAAGACACAGTTCCTCTTCACATACTGTGAGTGTTAGTTCCAGTAGACATGAATGCTAGAGTATGAATGCTAGAATCTAGAGTAGTTTGAATGGAGTGATGCTGTAGGGAAACTTAGTTATGCACTCATGGAGGCCTAGTAAAGAGAAGGTGACCCTGCATTTAGGGCTACAGGGACTTAGACGGTCATGTGCAGGTGTGTTACTAGGCAGAGTGTGTGCTTAATATGATCCATCCTCTATAAAATACCCAGAATCACAGATGACGCAAAGGTGAACGTGAAATGCAGTAAGATAGAACTAGTTTGACATTGAAGATGAAAAACTACTTTTTAATTATTGAGGAATCATATTTAGTACACAAGAATGGCTTACCTATTAGCTAAAGTGCTCTTTTACTAAAGAAAACTTTCTAATCATTTGAGAAGATTCAGATACTCACAGTTAACTTGGTGCACTTAATGAAATCTAGTACAGGAAGAATCTTCTTTCTCAAAGTTTCCATTGCGTTTTCTGCTTCCTTCAATGTTATTGGACTAAATGGGGATCCTTTACCTAAAAAAATACAAAATCACTTGTTATAATCTTGTAATTTAATTGACTTCAAGGGCAGACCAAGAAACATTGGGTTTGGGAGTGGGGATACCATAACACTTCTGGATGAGAATTACAAATGGTGCAACAGGAACAAATTCACAGAATGACATGGGACCAGTGAACAGGTCCCCTCCTCTAGAGATGTGGCTGGGAACAAGGTCTAGCTTGGTATTTACTTGAATGAGTTGCCGAGGGAGAAAATGTGGGTATCTACCTGCCACATGGGCCATTGGCAGATAGGGTCTACATGGAAGACAGCTTTGTAGTTGGTTCCCTCCTCACTGGTTCACAAGTGGAAACAGAAAGTAAGGTATATTTAGCTGTATATGATTAGCCTAAGATGGCATTGTAAAACTACTTGCTGTTGCTATTTTAGTTTTATCAGATGATGAAGAGTGAGTTGCAGGATGAAGAAAAACTGAATCTATGGACATTTTTGAAATGGTTATAATTGATAATTTTAGTTTATTAAAATACATTGTGAGGGTGACTTGTTAGGCAATAAAGGAGCAGATGTCTGTCTTTGCCGAACCACAACTAATCAGCAATCACCAGTGGTGGAGCCTATAATGAGTGACATTTATTTTGAGATCCTCACAGGACAGCTATAGTTGTGTTGCCAGTGCTTTTAAATGGACCACCCCAATCTGATGTAGTGGTCTGCGGGTGTTGATTTGTGTTTATGTTGCCTCGAAATGTGCCTCGATCATACATGACTGTAAGAAAAGAATTACATTCATAGTACAGTTCAGCCACCTGAATCATTATTCAAAAAGGCAGTAAGATAGCACAAGCCTTAAACTAATAATTACATAAAGCAAAATGTTTCATGATATATTACCATATACCTGCAAAAGTTGGACATTTCCTGGTTAAGAGCTTTTCTAGGAAGCACCCATCTTCATACTTTTTAAATCCAATTATAATGGCATATTGCTGTGAGAAAGCCTTTTCCCACTTTGTGGTCTGTGGCAAAAAATGACCAACGTCAGGATCTATATGATTATAAAAACAAAGTCCATCAATCAATTTTAACCTAATATGGCACTGATAGATTGAAACAGTCTCTCAGAGAGGTTTATGGAAAAATGTGCAATATTAAAAATAAAATGCAATTGAGCAGTTAATAAGAAGTACTTTAGTGAGTAGAGAGCAGCAGAGAAGTAAAGGGATTGTGTGTGGCAACAGGCAATGCAAACCGAAAAAAACATAGCAACGAAGGTTACGGATAAAGATTCAGTTTTATAGGATGGAAGATAAGTTGAGAGCCATCAGTTTTGTAGAAGAGTGAACATAACAGAATTCTAGAAAATAACTTTCATATTCATTTTGATGTTGTGGTATACTGTAATATTATTTTCAAGAAAACAGAAAAGCATATGTGTCCTGAGTAAGAGGCGTATTAAGTATGATAATTTAGGGTGCAAGTGCATGTTTTTAAATCTGAAAGGCATAAGTGGGTTCCTGACGGTGAGAAGGGCAAAAAATTATTGTTTTTTTTTACTGCAGATTTAAAGTTTGATGCTATTTAGAGTATGATTATGAAGTGCATTATTCACAAGCATAATCATATTCTACCATGCTGTTGATTTGAGAAAGTACGTCAAACCAGCATCACATTTGTTATACTTATGGTGGCTTGCTTATGCACTTCTGTGGTTCATTAGATTATCTGAATTTTGAGACAAAAGGTTTTTCAAGCACACAAAAAGTTAAAATAATATATCCATTCACCCATTTTTATCCAATTCCCTCTTAACTAATTTAGGCTTGCTGGTAGCTATTGTTTACCATGACAAAATCGTGGTGTAAAGAAAGATTGTACTGAAAATGGGCAGCATTACTGGATCAAATCAGAGTAGTCAAAGCATGTCGGTACACTATAGCAGCAAACTGCAGAACTCAAAAAATAATATGCAAACTCCAAACTAAGTGCATCCTGGACCATATTTGGATTTGCCCATGCTGTTCATGGTACAATGCAATCTGTTTTGTTTTTGTAATATTTTATAAAGGATGTTAAATTAGGCGGCACAGTGGCGCAGTGGGTAGCGCTGCTGCCTCGCAGTTGGGAGATCTGGGGACCTGGGTTCGCTTCCCGGGTCCGCCCTGCGTGGAGTTTGCATGTTCTCCCCGTGTCTGCGTGGGTTTCCTCCGGGCGCTCCGGTTTCCTCCCACAGTCCAAAGACATGCAGGTTAGGTGGATTGGCGATTCTAAATTGGCCCTAGTGTGTGCTTGGTGTGTGGGTGTGTTTGTGTGTGTCCTGCGGTGGGTTGGCGCCCTGCCCAGGATTGGTTCCCTGCCTTGTGCCCTGTGTTGGCTGGGATTGGCTCCAGCAGACCCCCGTGACCCTGTGTTCGGATTCAGCGGGTTGGAAAATGGATGGATGGATGTTAAATTATTTTTATATTAGTAATTCCTTATCAACAATTAGATACAAATTGTGATGTATGCTAAATGGGATTTGGGAAGCAAGACTTTATTGAACTGTTTCTTTTCCTACTTTGAACTTAGTCACGTAGAGATGTAATTTAGGAGTCTTGATACCTTCCTGCAGATAAAAAAGATTTGCTAATATAAGAAAACTATCTTGATACCTTCTGCAGATAAAAAAGATTTGCTAATATAAGAAAACTATCAATAGCTGTTCTGAGCTCTCACTCTCAGTGGAATGTCCTCTCCGTGTTTTACAGTTGGCTCAACGTAATAGAAAGATAGCATGGGTTATATCTACATATATTCAGATACCATCCCTGAGTTAAACTAACAAAAATACACTTCTCCCCAACTGCTAAAACAGAATTATTTTCAAGTGTTAGAATTTTTGCTAGACATTTGCATGCTATTTTGCTGTATTTAATGATAGAATTCAATTAGACTGAAACATCAAGCTTCCTTTGTGAGGTTGCTTCAGGGGTTAAGAAAAAGAAATATTCAATTTGTAGAAGACAATGGATTTTCTATAAAGATTAATAAAAAAAAGAAAAAAAAAACTGGTTAAGTCATGCGTGAACAGTATTTGTGACCCCTGCTGACTTTGGACATATGCAGCCAATACATGTAGAAAAGCTGAAATTGGAAGCATGTCAGTGCTCTATTGCACAGTTCTTCTAGGAAGCATGAGAACTCAGTAATTTATGACTAGTCATTCTAAATTGTCTTTCATCTCACTGAGAAAAAAACACTTAACTGTTTCAAGACTTGTCACAGCAGAACTGGCACAAAAGCCTTACAGTAGATATTTTTATAGATTGTGAGAGAATGAGAGTTTAACAGAGTACAAATGGTGCAGCTGGAAGTATGTACTTTAAAACAGGGCCTACTCTGGTTCCTGGAAAGAGTCTTCAGCGTGCATAAACTGCCAACAGAAGATGGTGTGCTTTGTGTCTCTAAAGAGTATCTTGGAATAAGGGAGCTTTTAGAGCTGAACACAAGGCTGAGATGGTTGGCATCCTAGGGTCCCCATTTGAAAAAGGTACACCCTGTATGTTTTTATTTAATAATCATTTATTTTTGTGCTCTTTTTCTCTGGGCACACAGAGGTACCCCATCACAATGTGCAAAGTATTTTACTAATATTTGTAACACCAAAGACTTTGCCCTTTTTCCCTCAAATTTGATTGAGTTTATTTAAACATGTAGTGCTTTAACTACCTCAACATTTTGTTATTAGTTTTTGCAGGAACAGCTTGGAATACACATTAGAATTAGAATGATGTGAACTGTGTACAATACATGCACTGTGTGCCTCATGTGTATTAGATTGGTCAGTGTTCAGCAGTACCATATTGAGAGCAGCAGGTGAGGCAAAAATGGCCATGATGAATGATAAGTGTCGAACTGCCAGAGCAATAATCTGATTATCAACAGGCAGTGGAATATGCCTTAGGAGAGACTATGCCCATGCCAGCTGCTTATTCAACAACTTATTGATGGCTGCATTACTTCTAAATGGCCAAGAAACTGGCTGCTGGAGCAGAGAGTATTTAATAGAGAATCTCTTAAATTGCAGCCACTGTCAAATTACAACTTAACAAGGCAAAAGTGTTAAAGGTACAAACTCCCAATGTATCATTTAAATTTACGGGCATACACTGAGCGGTAGGTCTATAAAATAGTAGCTCTTTTTATTGTACTTTGGATGTTTCAAATCCAAACTACTTTAAGGTAAAAGAAGAAACACATTTTCCCAAAACGTATTAAGTAAAATCCTACTGAGTTTGCAGATATTACAAGTAGTATTTCAAAAGGTTTTATTTTGATTTTATTCCCATGTTAAAACCTTATACAACAAATGAATTATTTAAAAAATCCAAAACAGTAGGTTCATACATTGCTTTTCTACAATAATACAGTATTATACATCATGAGAGAATTTTAAATTGACAAAACAAAATGAAACTTCAAAATATTTCAACCCAAGTAAAATTATTTTCTATAATAAATGAGTGAATATCTAAAACATGAGCACGGTCTTTGGCAACATTATTTCAGCTTTGACAAAGCTGCACAGTGGTTAGCCCTACTGTCTCACAGCTTCATAGTTGCAGGGTTATAACACCCACCAGCCCACTGTGCAGAATTCACATGTACCCCACACATTCCAAAGACGTGCATGTTTTGTTGCTAGTGTATCTGTGAGTGTGCCTTGCGACAGACATTTGCCTCATCCAGCACTGAATCCTGATCTTGACACTGCCAGGATGTCCCTGGAACCTTCTATGGACAGGTTTATCAGATGAATAAAAGTTTCATTTTAAATTAAAATGCAAATAGTGCTAATTTTCTAGAAACTAAATGCTTGACTACATAATGGCTTTTAGAATTCTGGGCTTTGCTGACTGCATCATCCCCTGGATTTACTTGCTCAGAGATAAAAGATCTCTGAATGAAAACATTAACTATCTACAACAATAATTAAAAATAGGAAGGAAGACATTGTCACAGAACTGTACTATAGAAAAAAAGGCAAAAACGTTTGATTAAAGAAATTTCTTAATTAAAGATGCTGCCTTAGAAAATGCCATGGTGTTATACAGCGTGTGTAGAATCATCTAATGTAGGGCGGGCGGGAGAGCAGAACGTTAAATGTTTTGACGTGTTAATTGGCTAAATTATAGATGATTTCTATCACATGAAGAGATTAACCACTCGCCACTCAGATCAGGTTGTTTAATTTAAGTTCAATTCCTTTTAAATACTTTTTACAGTAAAATACTGGATAAAGTGTACTTGAATTGAACAAAGAAACATATCCATTCACAAACTTTAAATTCAATATGCATTGAGTTATGTTTTATGGCTTCTAATGGTGATTATGTAAGTAAATGTTAATTTGTAAGAACAGCAATCATTTCAGTCCTGAAAAATACTAGAAAATGTAATCAGGATCAAGATAGTGAAAGTTGCGCAACAGTTATCTATCCACCTTTTTTATTCACATTTTTTGGTTAAAGCGATGTAGAGACCACCTACCATTCCTGACAATATAAGGTGCTAGACAACAGCCAGCCATGGAGAAAGTATTAGTCTATTATGCAAAACATTTCTACACTTGCTCATAACTAGAAAATATAAAGCTGGACAATATAAAGCAGCCAACCAATCTGTCCTGTAAATATCAGTCATGAGTAAGCTGGAGCACTCAGGGAAAACCCATAGGCAGAAGGTACAAAATCCACACAAACTGTGATTAGATATAGAAATCAAACCAGAGTCTCTGCGGATGTGTGGCCTAAACTGTTCATCAGCTTTATAACTTTGTAATAAATAGCTACTACATATATTGTTCCATCAGGAAGAAAGGTATAAAACTTAAAGAAGGATCGAGGAGGTTGAGCTTACACCTACAGTTTCATAAGGGAATCTAACATTTTTGTCCATTCAGCTGCCATTTGGTACATTTGAAGTGCAAAGAGTTGTGTCTAGAGTTTTCTCTTTGTGTTGCTCTGACTGATTATTTCAGATTTTAAGGGCAGAGTGAAGGAAACATCTAGATCATGAAAGGTGGTGTAGGAATTTACCACATGAGGAAAAGGCTACGGAGGCATGCTCATATTACACATCACCTATCAACAGTACAAAGAGACTTAACCAGAGTTGGTATGCAACTTACTTACAAAAGATGTTATGTTTCTGGTGTCTGTTATTTTGTTATATCTCTATGGTATGTTGTATTACAGCCTTACTTGAATGTTGTTATTAGGTGCTAGCAGAGATCACCTTTTTACTGCTATAGGAACACACATCAACTCAATGCCAACAGAGTTTAAAACTTGGGTTTACAGAATTGTTTCACTGAACAAGTACATTAACCTGCTAAAATGACATTCAATTTGTGGTTCTAAATATGAAGATTTCCTTTTTATTAACACAAAATCCTATTTTACAGTAAATTCAGTACTTACCTTCAAACAGAAAAATATGTTTCATATAAGCATACCTGTAAACATGTAGGAGGTATAAAAAGGATGTTGCTGTGAAAAAATCTCCTTGACTCTTTCAATCCTGTCCTTTGAGAGTTTTACAGTACATGGTGTGTACATGACAGAAAATGTTTCTGTTCTACTAATGGCTTCTTCCAGCATAGCCTTGCAATTAAAAAGAGCAGAGAATAATTCATCAAAAGATGGTTTTATTGTAAGACCCCAAATCCAATTATTCTTTTATGAAATCGGCTCAAAGATATTATTTCAGATCTTTAGTGCAATATTTCTGGCATGTCTTCTTGAAAAACACAAGCCACCATCAGTAATATATCATAAAAATAGAAATGACCCTGCAATTGCACAATGATGTACACACGGGAGACATACAATGAGATGACCGGATATTTTTTTTTAATTAATTGATTTGTTTTAACTTATAAGCAAACATTTACTAGCTGTAAGTATTCAATAACCCATTTTGGATAAAATATTTTGTGTTCAACACCCTGAATTTTAAGCCCCAGGGTTCTCAAGAATATTCAAGAGAAAAAATTAAAATATGAATTTTTTCTCATATCATTTCAATTATTACTTGCTGCAGGTAATATGTAGCAAAGCCACTATGTCTAGTCTGCTATAAAATGTCATTGTGTTGTACCCTGGCTTTGCAATGTTAGCAAGAAAACTTATTCAGTGTGTTCTTCATTGTTCAATGATCTTCCTATATCCAGATTTTTTTTTCTTTTTGTATACACCAAACAATATACAGTACATACAGCTTGCAAGAGTGTTAAATTCTTATTTCTAAATAAGAGCATTCATTTCTTATTTCTAAACACACAGCACCAAAGACCCAAAATAATAGGTTGCCAAGCATTGGGGTAGACGGTAGGATATTAGGGACTGTCAAAATTCGACTTGTTACTATTTTAGAAGAATTAAATGGATAGGACTGGCAAGTTTTGTTGGGTAATTGCCTGTTCTCGTCCAGATTGTTCTAATGATCATTTCTAAAAAGTACACACACACAAGTATAAAAATGTATAAATTGTACACATCTCTAAATTTGAAATTTACAGCATTTAGGAAATAAACTTTTATGAAAATAAATACTGTGGATAAATTCCTGTGATATGATAAAACAGATACATTTCTGCACAAAATACACCCTTTAAATTTGTTTGAAATTCAGGATTAGCTAAACAACAATTACAAATAACGAGATTCATTGCAGCCATGAAACAGCCACTGTCCTAAATTGGCTGCAGTTGGAACCATTGTGATCCATGCCTGAGCGATAGGGCATTAAGCCCATTAGGAATCCCTGTAGGAGACAGTGGTAAGTCTTATTTTCCATGAGAGATAATAAACCATTAGTGAAACAGGAAAACACAATATATCAAGACTCAAAAGTAAGTAAGGTGAAATGCAGCTTCACTGCTCAATTCTAATAAGGTCTTTTTAGCTGATGTAAAAGTAATCTACTGATCACTCCTAGTTATTTGGAGTTCCATTTAAAATAACCACCATGGATGGACCTTTTTTGACTCTAACTTTCGGAGGTTCATAAATTGCATAATTTAGGAATGGCCAAATATGAAAGGAACTGCAGGACTAAGTTGAGAAATGAGGGTGCTGAAAAAAAGACCATCTTGCTATTTAATTGGTGTAGGTGGTGGGGACAAAAATTTCCTGGAATGGTTCAACAAACCAAAACCCTGCTAGCCAGTTAGTCCAAGTTTCAGATGATTTGCTTATCTCTTCTTATAGTTACTATGATGTATATTGTTTATTTCCATAATTCAAATTACTCTATATATTAGGAAAATGAAAAAATAAATGCAAAGCTATATTCATACTTTGTATTGAATTCTGCATAAGAGTTAATACTATCTATTCTAGTACTTAGGGTATGTATGGTGGTCACAAAAAAATGGTACCCTATATTAAAATGTGTGGTGTATTACAGCAGCATGAAAAGTGTTGGACCACTTCTTATTTGTTTTCGTTAGGTCTGCGCAATGAGAATTATCTTCTTTTGTACCCCGACTTTGCATTAGCATAATTAAGACTTACTTGTTCAGAATTTTCTGTTTGATGTTTGATGACCTCCCTACATGAAAAAGGTTAATAAAATGTCATACTATGTGAATATTCTGCCCTTGCAGAATAAAATCGACACCTCTGACTATGACAAATATACATCATGTATACTCATACTACCTAAGAGATTGATTCTAACATGACCTTTTACTCATTTTAGACATAAATATGTCAAAGAGCAACCTAACGTGATATATTACTATTTATGCAGGGAAGAATACTGGATGCATTGAATATCATTAGTGATGGACAGTCTAAACCAGATATGTCCTTTAGTTTACTACTTAATATTACTGAGAAAATAATTGCTAAGGAAAAACCACAACAGTCCAAATGAGGACAATGATGACCTCTAACCGTGTGTCTGAGCAGATCTATATACGTTTACCCCATCTTTACTGTGTAATAATGTTGAAATAAGTCAAAGAATATCTACATCTTTTAAAGATTTTATAGAACATTTTTTATTGGCAAATCAAAAACTAATTAAGTTATCAAAAGTTCCCACATAGTGCACAAAACTACTACAGTATATCAGATAGATACATACTGTATTTGAAGCAGCAATCAAATCTGATGATCGCTCCATAATACTGTTGGTCATCTACTAAGTGTAACAGCAAAAACGAAAATAAACAAATAAATTTAGATTCTATTCAGATGGTATGCCAGAAATTAGAAATCATATATTATCACCTTTGTAAGTGAAGGAGCCATTTAGTTTATGATTAATTTGTAGTTAAAGAGTTTCTTTTGTCATAAGTGATAAATACAGTTCACTGACATGGTAATTTGCCTGATTAATGATTGTAAATTGACAAGGCAACAGTTAATTATTACCAGCCTAAATATGTGAAGGCAGCACAGTGGCATTATGGTTAGAGCTGCTGCCTCACGGATCTAGTGTCCTGGGTTTGCATTCCCACACTTCGCCTATGCCTTCATGGAGTACTCCACTCGTCCCTGTGTGGTGTGTGTGTTTATTCTATGAGTATTCTGGTTTCCTCTCACATTCACAAAGAGATGCTTGCCAAATTGAGTAGGGAATATAAAATAACATTCTGTGGGAGTGTGCATGAATAAGCCTTGCAATGGACTTGGTGCCTGTCCAACTCTGCACTGGTGCTGCCAGGATAGGCTGCAGCCCTTCATGACCCTGACATGGTTTAATTTGGTTTGACAATGGTATGTAATTTTGCGACATGTGTTGTCTTTAACATGGAAAAGGATAAACCATTTAGAAGTGGAGGAACAATAAATTACACATAACAAATGGATAGCCCATTAAAATTGTATGAACTCTATTCATAATCTTATTAATCTTATTAAAATCAACACATATCTGGACTCTTTTTTTGAGAGTTTGTTTCATCCTCTGAGCCAAACTGAGCTGGTAGCACATGAGAAGCCAGTTGAAACATGCTATATTCAGGAAATGTCTAGTAGGGATGTCAGACTGCCTGGGATCTAGCCTAACTTAAGAATGTCTCGAGAATTGAATTTAAATTTTTGCAATATTAAACAACAATCATTAAAACATATATGAAAATATTTCAGGAATATTCTTTAGGAGAAAAGCAATCTGAAAAAAATCAACACAACAGCAGTTAAAAAAAAAAAAAAAGAAAAGAAAAGGGTTGACTGCTATGACACTTGTGATAATGTAAAATTTCAGCCAGTTCATTATAAATAGTTTACTGCTATGCAGTGCTCCCACTGATTGATATGCCAGGAGCAACCTCAGTCGGCAGTCTGTTAAGCAATAATCCTTCATTTGAGTTCTGATTGTGAGACAAGCCCCTCCTCGCTCGTGCATCATCAATTCTCACCTGCCAATACACTTTGATGAGCTTGCTTATATGCTGTTCGCTGCCTCCGGTCAGCCAGTACATGTAGTCAGCAATCATGGCACTCCTAATGACAGAGACAGAAAATGCAGACAGTGTAAGGCAGCCCTCCATCAAAATGCAATATCTTTCCGCAAGGATACACTGAAGGGAACACACTAATTCAACACAGAAAAACTTTACTCTCATTATAGCTTTTTGGCAAACCCCCCTCCACACATAGCGACTGAAAGATAAGGTGCTGAGAAATATGAAAGCCGAACTTAACCATTATCTTGAAAAATGTATACATTATTGTGAAAAAATCCTGAAATTATGTTCTTTTCAGGGTCTTTTCCTTTCCTTCTTGTACAATAAATGATTCGGCACAGTGTCCCAGAACAAGATGATTCTCAATCCCCACAATCTGCTCCATGTAACCAAACACATTTTTTAGTGTTTAAAGAAACATTAGGTTGTCATAAGAAATTATTGTTTTTGTCATTGTCTTGTTAAACAGTACATGGGAGAAAAGGCATCAGGAAACATTTGTCATAGTGGCAGCCATAGGAAAACAGGGACAGAATATTTATTATTATAATATAATAGTTTGAAAAAAATGGAATGATATTACATTTTTTAAATGATACTCAGTGTTGGCAAATATACACAATACCCTTAGGCAGCATACTGAAAAGGTCTTTGAGCAAGGATTTGAAACATAATACAGAAAAAAAAAATGCGATGCCTTGTGTAAGCATCTCATCGCATTTTTATGAAGCTGGTAGCCTGTTGATTTTAAAATGCAACTCCCATTCCTCCCAGCCTTACCTGATAAATGAAGCCGTTTCTTCAACTCTACAGAGCTGGCTCATACAAATTAGAGAACTAAGTCTGTATACACAGCTAATACGTTTCTAAGTGCATCAATCGCTAGCAAGGAGATTTATTTTTTGTTATCCTGTATTCAGGGTAATGAACATACACCTTAATCTCTCCTGAGCTATATGAAGAGGTGGGAAAGAGCTACTTTCAGGACAAGGAGGATGATTGCACCTTTTAGTAAAAGTGCTTCTTTTGAGGTACGCATATCAGAGGTTTAGAAAGCAAATTGGCAGTTTCTAAGAAAACTGCAAAAGGAAAAGTGGAATTTTCAATTCCCTGCAGCAAATGATAAGCTCTAGGTATAGTCAAGCTTCTCCTAATGTACCCCAAATAAATCCATATTCATTGTTCTCCTTTAATGTTACACCAATCCATGCAAAGCATTCCTATGATGTTCTCACATAGACAGTGCTGTTCACATAGCTGTTTACAAATTTATATTTAAAAGAAATTCCAGCACTGCAACTTTTGTGTAAACCTGGCCTTACTTCATTCTATTTTACAAACGTTGCGATTCAGTGAAATGAAATTAACACTGTAAAATGGTGATTAAATGTTGCAGTTGCCAAAAGTAGAAGCTATGCCAGGAAAATTAATGACAAAGCCAGATCTCTCAAAATATACAGTAATTATTGTGAATGACAGGAAGAGACTCTTTTGTCTTGTGCAATAGCCAACCTTTCCTTCTTCCATCACTTACCTATACAATATGTCAGTATACCTCTCTTAGAATATATTTAGATACTACAGAGCTTCTCTGTATCTACATGCTAATTGTTGCAGACATTATACAGCTCTTTACTGAGCATATAAATTAAGAACTCTACTGCCAATGGAGAATGCCATCAAGACAAATAATCAGATAATATGACAAGAAAAATTCAAGAATGTCAAATTAGACTTAACAGCAAAACCAGGGGGTACTGCATCATTTTTGTCCGAAACTCTAATATACACACAGCGTGTCCCCTGACATTGACACCAGCTTGCACAGAAGAATGCTTCCGACGTTAGGATGCCAATAATTGGGCTCAGGATAGATACGAAATCAATGAAATATAGGAATGTAAACTGTAGAAAGGTTTGAATGATTTGCATCAGGAGATGAAAGATAAGAAAGAACTCTTAACTAAATGCCTTGTGGTAAAGCTGAAAAAACACTTGGAAGAAATGGAACATAATGTAGAGAATACAACAAGCAAACCTGAGTTCCACTTGAGGATTTGAGCATTTTCCCAATCCACATTGAACAAATGGTGACAGCTGCCAATAGAAGAATAACTGACAAGTTTGTAGTGTGTGAAATGAGATTAAAAAAACAAAACTATCAGAATGATGGGACTAATATAAACTCTAGAATCTGGTAATCTAGTATAAATTGCAGAATTTATTTCTAAAATCTTAGGTGATGGCGCAGGATTGATAAATGTTTATAGCTTTCTTCAATGAGGACTAAAATTAAGTTCAGGAATAAAGAGAAATGAACTGAGTTAAGGACTACATAAAATGCATTCATTTCGGAAAATTGCTTTGCTGCTGTTTTATTTTGTTTCTGTATGTGTGTAACATCTGGCATTTTGTGACAGTTGTCTGTACAATGCATTTCAAATACGACTTTCAACTGCTGATATGATGGTTTTACAGGTATTTCTTTAAAAAACCCGCAGAGCCCCCTCAAACCCAACCAAAGTAGTCCACTCCTGACTTGTTTTAAAGTGCCACGTCTGAGTGTGAAGTAACACAAGCATATCCTGCTAGCCTCTATTTTTTTATGTATTTCAAAAGCACCAATTCTGAATATATAGTAATATGGGCGCTATATTCTATCTACAGTATGATGTTAGAACTGTAGATATGAGGTCTTTTAGGAGAACACTCCACAGTCAACTCCAGGAAAAAAAGTCTGCGTGATGAAACAAGCAGGATATCAGATTTATGAACTTTTGATAATTGGCTAGTGTATTGCTTCAAGAGTCAAGAAGTAAGATACTGTATATAAAGTCTGAAGATGAGCTAACTAGAATTGCCTTAATTTACTGCCAAGATTTCAAGTAACAGTAAGATACAGTAAGTGTCACCTGGAATCCACCTGGAATTCAATACATATTGAATGTGTTGCTGATCTTTGTCTGCTTTATAACTACAGTAATGGTATGGATTGCCACATTCTATTTGATTTTTTTGGCAACTAGGGGGCGTTGCCTGCCTGTGCTATGTACCAGCAACTTCACGTCTCTGCTGCTCGCGTATGTGGATTTCACTTTCACCAAACAACAAAACTTTTAATTCTCGCAGATAGGCCTCTTCATTAGGAAGAAACACTACTTTTCCCTGATGGCAACACGAATTAGATGATCTACAAGTCTCCGACTTAAAGTTTAAAGCCAAACAATATCTACAGATTTCTGTCATATCACCTATGTCCATATATTCGATCTCTTTTTGCTTTTACCTTTTCGTCAATATTGCATTGAATTTTGATTCCGTGTTTGGAATTACATCATGACAATGCAACGTATAACTGCCCGTGAGTGAATATTGTTTCTTTCTCTCTACACGAACCTGTGTCTGACAATAGTATTCACACAAATGAGAAATGATTGAACCGTGTGCGTGATTGTAAATGTTTTAGATGTGGGCAGGACTTTTCCAAATCTCTTTGCATAAGGTCTTGTCTCGCGGGTCTTGAAATTTTCTCTTGCGGGATTTCACTTTCACCAAACAACAAATCTTTTAATTCTCGCAGATACGCCTCTTCATTGGGAAGAAACACTACTTTTCTGATGTAGTCTCTGACTTAAAGTTTAAATCCGAACAATATTTTCGATCTCATTTTGCTGTTCCGTTATTTCACCAAGTAATAATTTGTGTTTGCGCTAATGCAATCTTTACTATCATTTTTTTTGAGACTTTCGAATTTTTGTACTTCCATTATCTCTAACCTGCTCTGCATGTGTATCGCGCCAACGTTTTTGAATTCTTTACGATGTTTTACTTTGTTATCTACTCTTTGTCTTTTATTTCCGGCCCCAGGCTCTTGGCACAAAGTCTCGTCTTGCGGGAGGTGACAGGTTCTCTCTGAGAAAGTCACGTCTCGTCTCTCTTCCCAAGATTTTTTTTATTATAATAGAGAGATATGTATAAAATGATATTTAGTAATTAAAACTTATTTAGCCTGTTTTCCTGTTTAATACAGAAACTATAGTGACAGCCATACCTGGGTGAAGTCTGATAATAGTTCCACGGTGCAAGTGCATTGAAACTATAAAATATATTCCTAAAGGACAGTAAGTGTACAAACAGATAAACTGTAGTAGTAACAGAAGTATATAACTGTGCATCTACAGGAAAAGAATTAGTGGATTTCACATAAAGGATTCATTTATGTCTGAAGGTGTGTCCCCAAAAGCATTTCCCATGATAAAACACCTTCCCAGAAAATCACACTCACAATGCCTTACAGTTTGATTAGACAAACTCAAAAGATAAAAAAATGCTACTTCACATCCAAAACAAGAACAATATTATATTTGAAGACAGCCAAATCCAGATATTTTTTTTATTTCTCTACTACAATCATGGGAAAAAAGGTTTGTATTTTACAATATCAGCCATCATGTGCAAAAGAAGGTATCAGATCAATCTTTTGTTCAGAATTGAGGTTCAGAGTAATTGTCCCACTCCCATATCTTCATTTCTCCAAAGAGTTATTGAGTTATTTTCTATAATTACAAATACGACTTTGGCTTCTAACATTTGTTGTTTTCAAACAGTAGCTAAATAACAAATTACTTCATAAATTACGAATTATTATGCATCTTTATGGCTGCTAATTTTTTTATTTAGTTTTTAATATTGTTAAGGTGATTGTTAACCTTACCCCACTATTACTGCTGCACAATTATGAAGATTTATAATTGTTGATATCGCATGTTAACTTTAAGCTCACCCCCAGTCAGGGGTGGGTATTATATGTGTTTGAAATTAATTTCATAACCAGAAGATTCAAAACACAACAAAATAATGCTAAATATTCAGGGTGCATCCACAATCTCGGATGAGGTAATAATGTTACACAAAATGAGTTCTGTGACATGCCCCTATAAAATGACTCTCCCATCATGGCAATGGGACCAGAAAATGCTGGCACATAAGATGATGCTGATAAGATGAACAAAATGGTGTTGCAGGAAAATATCATTAATAAAGTGTTGAAACACAACATACATGAAACCAAAGGATTCCTTGGTAACCAAAACACCACACACAATGTTGAAAGAAAATTGGGAGACTAAGAAACAAGCAGAAAAAAATTAAATTCTGAGTCCAATCATGACCAAAAGACCTTGATAAAGCCCCATGGCACTCTGAAATTCAAGCTGCAATAAACCCATTGCAAAACAGGAAAACTGCAGGCCCAGAGAGATATTTAGAATTGTAAAGTTTCCATCTCACTTATCATTATCATTAGCAATGTTTAATGAAGCTACATAAATTAAAATTCTACAAAAATAATTTAACCAAACACCAATTACTGTCTACATTACATAAGCCAATTTCACTTCTGAGTAATGATATTAAGATCCTGGTGAAAATTTCAGACAGAAAAAATGCTTGCCTCTCTAGTATCACAAGATCAAAACAGATTTATTAAAGACAAATTCTTAGTATTCAGTCTTTGCCATTATAAAATATTCTCCTACAGAAATTCAATTCCTAGAAGTCTTACTATTTGGGATACAGAAAAACCCTTGATATAATTGAATGGGAATACCTATTTTCAGTATTGCCTGAATTTGTGCCTTGCCCCTACATATGTGCATGGAATAAACTGCATTATACTAGTTCAGAAGCCTGCATAAATAATATTAGATTATTTCAAATTAGAAAGTGGAAACAAACAAGGGGTGCATTATAACCAGCTCTCTTTGAGACTGTTATAGAACTCCTTCTTTGCTGTGCATCTCTAACAGCAGTCAGAAACAAAACAGATCATATGGGAAGGGCTTGAACAGAAAACATAATAATTTTGCTGATGTGATTATGCTTTATACCTCAGCCCCATTCTCATCTTTACCATTACTAATACATTTTCAAGGAGAATTTCATAAGATCTCCAAATTCAAATGACAAAACATTTTTTGACATGAATTCTCTTGCATGGCAGACCAACGTTCGTAGTATAAATATCTGTAAATAATTATTACAGAAACTGTAAAGATACATTTAAACACAATTTCAGCATTATGATGGAAAACAAACAGACAAGATATTTATTAGATGGTACTGCTTTCATTTCGTTGGGTCAATCAATATTGTCAAACTGAACATCCCTCCAAGCTCCTAAATGTCTTTTAAAGCATTCTCATTAGACATGTATAAATGAAAGACCTGCGTGTGTGTGTGTGCATGTGTGTATATATGGAGCAGTCCACTCTGCTCACACTCAACCACAGCCACTAGATAGCGCATACATGCACTTTTTAATTTTTTTGGCACTTGCATGTACCTCAGTTCTCTCTATGAAAAACGTGTGTGTTCATGCACAGTCACAATTGGTGTGAATTCTACAGTAGATGTATAATCTTATAGAAGTGTGACTAGCACTTGTTGAGATGCCACATGCATGCACCTCACTTCTCATTCAACCCAAGCAGACAAACTCCGCTTTGTGGTACATGCACGTTGTATGTTCACACAGCGAGCTACCATACGTTTGCCTGGGACAGGTTCCAGCATTTTTCAGTCAATTTGTGCCACAGCAGCACTCGACTACACATCCATCTCAGGTAAGATAATGACTTGTCCCGGCCCACTTAACTGATACCTCTGAAAGTTCACCAATATTGTAAAACTGCTAGGGAGTCAAGACCACACACAGCTAGTATATATATATATATAGCAAATCCTTCTTTAGGAAGGTAGACTGAACTGTAACATAATTTGGAATTTAAAAATAGCCAAGCATAATAAAGATGATTCTACAGAGATCTAAAACTGAAGACAGTATGGCAATACTTACCATTTTGTTTTACTATTGAGGTACAAATATTTGGGCTGTAAAATATTAAATATTTAGGTCCACTTAAGTACACCCTTGTGTGGTTAGCCACAGAGAGAAAATCTTGCTCATACTCTTCTTTGTATGATTTGTTCTGTGCTCCAGTCAATACTAATCAATGTCAATTCACCAGCAATTAAGTGGTTCACCATTTACTGAAAGATACAGAACCAATGTAGGATACATTTTAAAGAAGAAAACCTCTCATCTGTTGCTCCTGTACATTATACTCACCTATGTTAACCTTCTTTAACCTATTCAGTATTTAACCTATGGAAGTCATTAGAGATTGCAAAATCTCTATATTGATTTTTTATTTGCATATTTTGAAGTATTATGCTCCAAATTTAACCTTCCAATAACACACTTTTTTCTTCTACATACAAATTACAAACTTCCTCAAAGGCAACCTACTTAGCTTCCCTCACCTTTCACCTACATCTAATCCTTGTAGTGATACTGGTTAGGTAAACAGCATCTCCAAAGTATATAAAAAATTTCAAGGAACATACCCCTTGGTGAATGATGGGAAAAGGATTTATCAATTAAAATTTCAGCCATTTGCTAAATACTTTTTGGTTCAGTATGTACAGATTACACCATCATTTGGCTAAAAGTGTCCATCATTCACAAAATTTTCATCAAAATTTGACTAAAATGTATGCAGGGCAAGAGCCAATCTCTGAGCACTGGCATCTTTGCATTGAGGGGCAGATGGGTAAATGGTCCCTCAAACCCCCAGCAAATGGTGATACTGTGCATTAAGTAACTGGCAAGCTCACATCAGTAAATAACTTATTATTAAAATAATTATAACAAACTCAACATCATCACAATCAGTTTTGTCCAGTATTCCATGATAAGCTAAATGCATTTCTTATCCAAAGAACAGAACTTTTTGGAGTTTGTTTCTATTGGAGCAGGCCCTTAGACCTTGCAGAATACTAAGCATACCTTGTGTGTGTACACGTGCAGCCTGAACCTTTTAGGTCCACCTTGTGGCTTGAATGCTAGAGCACATTTATGTGATACATTGATTCATTTTTTGCAAGGCAATTTAAGTTTGTATGATTGCTATTTTGGAGTAGTCACCATACAATTTATCACTTTGGCCTTTGAAGATAATTGGAGATTTATGAATATTCATTTGAGTTTTGATGTTGAGTATTTGATATTAATGTTGAAATTCATGTTTTAATACTCTTATTTGGTGGTTGTGCCTTTTGATAAGATAATATAATATGATCTTCAATTTACATGATTTTTTTTTGTCTATGGCTTTTTCTGATCTACATTTTATAATCACTGGTGTTTGGTAGCCTAACACATCGGCTATCTGATCTGGTTTTCCACAGCTCCTTCCATGCAGCTCCAATGATTTGTTTTTTGCCATGGCCACTGTCTGAACATTTATACCACTGGCTCTGTCTTGCACTGCTGCACTCATGTTCCACAACTCTGTGAGGAGATTCAAATCAGGATCCATACTGTACCCAGGACAATGGGTTCAAGCAAAGGAGCAGATCTTGTAAGTACCGCTCTTCAAGTGTTTGATTCGCTCTCTCTCTGTCTCACTCACTCACACACCCTTTGCACGGCTTCTCAGAATGTCTTTGCTGTTTCTGACTGTGTCTCTCTCCCTGGTCCATGTAGCCTCATCATAATTTTCATTATAAAAGTGGCATTTAATGTGAGTGTTTTCATCAAGTGCCTACTGTACATTGCTAGGTCAGTTGTTTTGAGAATTACTTACACTTGGGCCATTTTGGGCAAACATTATATTCTTAAGATAGCTTAAGAGCACTCCTAATGCCTTAACAGCAACACTTGGAGTAATGCCAAATATGATAAATGTTTGCTACGGAAAATCGGTTGTAGTATACTATGCCACACAAAGACTTATTTTACGTAACTGGAAGAATCTCAAGCCACCTCCCTGGGAAAAGGTTGCTTTATACTGTGTCAAATTAGAAAAAATATAATTCTTATTACAAGGAGCAGTTTACAGTTTTTTCAGAATTTGGCAAAAAACCTATTAATTTAATCCTCAAGTTAGCATGCAGAACCTGTGTTGGCCCTGTAAATTTCATTTGTTGTTTTTCCCTGTATAAAGAACCAATTTAGAAGAAGCTTATTTGTTGTATATCTCTCTTAGTCAGGAGGGGATTATGTTCTGAATTTCATGGACTGGCTTCAGGACATTTTATTATACTTTCAGTGTGGGTTACGTTTTGTTATTATGTTCTGTTTCTTAAAAAAACAAGACACCAACTTTGTTTTGCTTCTTCTCTATTTCTAAATGAATAATCCAGGTGTAGCTAAACTTGGCACCGTTTCTCGTATCATTAATAGTATGGTTCTAAAACAAATGGAAACCGGTCATTCAGCCCATTGAACCTTACTTCAGTTTACTAATTATTTTCAAAAATTATGAAGCCAAAATACAACACTCTCTGAAATCCTACTTCATATAAACTCCTGGGTAACTGGTTGCATGCATTTTCAAAATGCATGTACTGTATTTTTAAAATTTTGTATAAATAAATATTTAATTGTCGTTATCATTTTAAAGACCTCATTAAATAGAACATTTTCACCATGAGTACACACATTTGTCAGCAAATTATTTGGCAAGTCTTTTCATATCATCACACTGTAAGTATGCACATGTGTCTGGTTTATTATTATGCTACTTTCATTAAATTTTATCTCCACTAAGAAGTTTAAGTATATAACAACACAACTTGCTATTTTACTAGAGCGGTGTTTCCCAACCTTTTTTTTCTGTGGTGGCACATGTTTTACTAAAACATTTTAACTAAATATATCCCAAGGCACGCCACTATTCTACTAACCACAAAAAAACATTATATCTTATACACGCCCTCACGTGTCTGAAAGGGCAGGAGAAGCTGGTAAAAAAGCAGCTCTGAGATCAGCGTTCACAGACACGGCACTTAGTGAGCACTTTGGGTGCATCCTCAGATGCTTTTTCCCTTTGCCTGCCCCTCCCTCCCTCACAGGCAATTCGTATGCATGCCCACTGTCCACCGGCCCTCTGTGACTTGCTGGTGACCACCCACCTAGACTGTAGCAGGTAGGACACATGTCCAAATTGCTCTAAGTGCTGTGTCTGCAACATAGCGATCATGAAGCTGCCTTTAGATCATCTTCTCCAGGTAGTCCTGTCCTCCACAGGCAGATCTCGATCACCGGAGAAGCTTGTTCCTCTCTAGTTTAGACCCATGTGTGCTACACTATTATGTCCATGGCACACTTGGGAAGTTCTCATGGTGCACCACCATGCTGTGGTACACTGCTTGAAAAGCACTGTACTACAGCATAAGGTAGGCTATTAAAATTATACAAACTGCGTTGTTTAGTCGATGCTTTTTCTGACAATTTAATTGGCAATTAAATTTTTTTAAGTTAGTCAACAGACCAAATGTATGATTTTTTTTTCCTCATGGATGTAGTGAGGAGTCAAGTAAAATGACACCTTTTATTGGCTAACTAAAAACGATTACAATATGCAAGCTTTCGAAGCAACAAGAAAGCATTGTTTACAGTTTATCTTATTACACCATTCTTAGACTTGTGAAAATTTTCTGCTTGTATACTTAGTTCTGTTTTCATAAACATTTTAAATAGTTTTTTCATATACTGCTGTGTACCTGTTGATGACATTTAAAGCTGGTAGCAGCAATGTTAGAATGGTATCAAAAATTGATTGGTATTTACCAGTTTGAATGCACAATGTTGGAATTTTTCATTCACACCTCATTTCTTATTTACAAAATGAATCTCAAGGAAAACAGAATGCTAAATAATAAAAAGTGACAATTGCAGACTAAATATTACTTAAAACTAATTTAATCATAAAGATTTCTACAACTTTATTCCTTTTAGAAGCCTGAAAAATAGTTTAGATCCATTATTAATAAAAGTGCATTTTAAAGTGAAATGTAAATGCTCATACTTAGCTCCCTGTTTAGACATTGCTTTTTGGCTTTTATTTTTGCCCATTTTCTTTTTTTTTTTTAATTGGATATAGACACAAGCCATTTTGAAAGTGAACATGATTTTAAATATGTTTATTTAAATTTACTGTAGCAAAGTCAAAAAACAGCAGTCTGTATACAGTAACACTTCAGTACATCTCTGGTTTGAAATGAGAGTTTGGCTTGTACAATTTGATTTTTTGCGGCTGCATTTTATTCTTGTGGAATTCTTTCAGAGAAAATGCTAATTGCGATATGAATGGAAGGCCCAGCTAGTTGGAAATAATTCTATTTTTTTCTGCACCATAAATATCACTCCTCACACCTTCCTCAAAAACTAAACTTAAAAGTAATTTCTGGAACAACTTCAAGTTTTCTTAATAATGAAAAATCCAAACAGCAGAATTCATTTTAGTGTGGATAAAAGATTTGATAGAGCATTAATTTCGGCATATCCATTTTTAATAATAATAATACATTTTATTTATTTGTAGGCGCCTTTCTAAACACTCAAGGACACTGAACAATAGACAAAACACAGATTATAAACAATAAGTAAAATAGAAAAGTTAAAATCAGACAGAGCAATTGTAATCAAAGAGAAAAAGCAGTCTTAAACAAATGAGTTTTAAGTTTAGATTTGAAAAGTGAAAATGATTCAGTATTTCTAAGCTTTGGTGGTATTCATAAATTTAATGGTAAATTCATGATCAAAAACACTGCAGATAAGTAAGGAGACCTGGGTTTGCTTCCCATGTCTTCCCTGCGTCTCTTCGTGTCTGCGTGGGTTTCCTCCGGGTGCTCTGGTTTCCTCCCATAGTCCAAAGACATGCAGGTTAAGTGCATTGGCGATCCTAAATTGTCCCTAGTGTGTACTTGGTGTATGGATGTGTGTGTGTGTGTGTGTGCCCTGCGGTTGGCTGGCGCCCCGCCTGGGGTTTGTTCCTGCCTTGCGCCCTGTGCTGGCTGGGATTGGCTCCAGCAGACCCCGTGATCCTGTGTTAGGATATAGCGGGTTGGAGAATGACTGACTGACTGATACTACAGACGATGTGTTTTCATATAAAATGCCACAACTGAAATTTATTATGTACACTTTGTTTTTTGGTTACAGCTGCATAGACTCCAAGTTGCTTGCAGTTTTCTATGTGTTTGTTTTAGTGCTTTTGCTTAAATTCGGAGTCCAATCAAAATGGACTTAATATTAGTTGCCAAGTTGGATTTTACAGCTTATATTAAGCAATTATTAAGCAATGTATAGTATTTCTTCGCAGCATGTTGCATGTTTTACTTGTTATCTTTGTGACCTCATTACCCAGTCCATCCGTATCTGTGACTATCGATATTCTGGGTTTATGGTGGTCATGCCAGTTGCGGGCAACTTGAGGATCACCCACACAGTCCTCAATAGTGCTGGAATAGTTCCAGTCTCACATAATTTAAGATTGTGTTAAGAGAGATTGAAAATAAATGGGTGGATATTTTCTAAATCCATGGTTTTGATTTGCTCTTGTCCATCAGTATAGATTATTTCAGCAAACTAAAACAAATTAACCTTATCAGACAGATGCATAATCGACCATCATAGTATTATTAAAATAAATGTGTTATTATATACTCATTTATAAAGAAAAAAAAATATGTGAACAGTTTTCAGTAAAAAAAGGATCAAAACTAGACACAAAGTTTCTATTTTTATATCAAAATTTAATAACTGTAACTCAGTATTAGATATACACTAGTAGAAATACCCACATGTAAAAAAAGTGCTGCATTTCTGTTAAGAATTGGGAATAAAAAAACAGAAAATGTTATCATTAAGAACGTGTATTAGTGTTGGCACAAGAAGGTGACCTTGCCCTTCTTCCTGGAAGAATAACACTTGACAGGGATGGTAAAAGAAATAGATGGCAATTGGGTCTGTTGCTGTCATTCACTTATACCCTTTCTTGCTGTTTTGTATTGCTTTGTCTTCTCATAATTATAAAATTTTAATCACAACAAACACACTTCAAAAATTTTTCATAAACTATATATATTTTTTAATTTATTTCAGCTTGTCCATTCGACAGACATAAAATATAAATAATGTTTATTTTCCATTCTGGAGCAAACAACACACTTGTGAGTGAGAAAAGCATTGATTCATTCAGGTATTCTCCTTATATTTACAGTTTGGTCCGGTGCTTGATTATGTCCATTACAAAGCTGAATTTCACTGCAAATTGCAGACTTTTAAACTTAAATGAAGTGTCAGTTGATATAATACATATCCAAGGAAAGAAATACATTGTCCTGGCTGTTCTAGTCTCCTCAGATCATGAGAATTTTTAATTAATCGAATTTTACATTTTGGGGACATTTAATATGTAAATTTTTTGATGAATGGAAATGTTATAGAAGTACTGAAACATATAAACAGTCAAACACTGTTAGGCAGAGAGCAGTGTCTTCATCAATTGTCTTAGCATCAATAAATTTGCAGTTTTTGAAACCCTGAAAATTTAGTGTACTTCACTTTGTCAGTGATAGAGGAGACTGACATTATGATAAATTCATATGAGGTATTTTCATTAAATAAGATGTCATAGCATGAAGTAAAGCAATATGAGATGAAAAAAATGTTTTATTTCATAATAATTTATTAAAAAATATTTTCATGTTCAGATTCAGAACTTCATGAAATACGCAACCAAAATCAAATCTTTCCATACTTCAAAATCTCAACTTGTCATGTCATATAAGCAGCTTTGAATGTCATTAAGCTGTCACTCTATTAATTCATCATAAACATACTTAAATCCAACTAAAAGCACATACTATGTAAATAAATATATATCTCAGTCAATATTTATTTTAGCAACCAAAATATACAGTATGAACCAATTTTGTACTATGTAATTTCAAAACTTTTTAGAAAAGAATGTTTTAGTGAATATATGGTACTTGCAAATGTCACTAATCTGTTTCAGGTACTCTTGGAAAAACCTAAGAATGAAATGGAAAATTGTGATAATAAAGATAATCAAGCATTAAAAACATTTTCAAGTGTTTAAATAAAATGAGGTAACTTTCCCCATTTTGTTTTCTAAATCACTACTCTTGTTCATTATACTTTCCCGCACAGAAAAATCCTTCTGCACTGATTTAGCAGTACAGACACTATTGTTGGGGATCTCATTTCAACTGCAACTCTACCACCAGCCTGTTTAGAGTGGATGGATTGCCACAGTTTTTGCAGGTCATTGCACTGCCTGCACTATGCATCCTGATACATAGTAGATACTGTACGTCCTGGTAACTGCTTTAGGGCTTCGTTTTTCCCTTTTTTAAATACTATATACATTTTTGCATTATTTTAGCTCTGCACTATTCGTGCTCATGAGCTCAAGAAAGCATCATCCCTCTCATGCCTTCATGCATGTATTCTTTTTCTATTTCGGAAATGAAAAACATTATTCAAATTCAATATCTGCAATGCAGTATCTGATTAGAAAAGTGAGTATCAGGCTACCACTTAAATTACTACGCTTCAATGATTGTCTATAATTTCACAACATAATACAATTATGGCTGAAAAATTATGTATGCATGAGTCAATATTTGAATGAAATGAATTTGCAAGCCTTAATGTGCATCATACAAGGAATGGTAACCAAAAAGAGGCAATTTTTCACTTAACAGAACAGAACCAAACATAATTTTAATGCCATTTAAAATCCTGTCACGACACTGGTGCAACACACATTCACAGTGCTATAAAAAGAACTTATCAATAATGTAAATTGATCACTTAATCCCTTTTCTCAGAGCCTCCAGTAAAGGAGTAATAAAAGTCAATAACTCTATTACATGAAAGCTCCATATTGAGTGACAAAATGGTAAGGAGGTGATGTCTGAGAGTCTCTGAAAATGGTTAAGAATGTCAAAAACATTTCCCATTCAGCTATTGCTGCTGATGTTTCTACCATTCCCTTAAAAAAATAAATCACTTTTATGTCAGACGTGGTACTCAATATGACAAAGTTAAATTCAATGTGCAATAAGGGAGTTCAGTCAATTTTAAATTCTTGTTATTTCTGTTATTCGTGCCACATGGGGGTGCAGAACAGTAAGATATACTGTATGTTGAATGAAGTTCTGGAGAAACTTGAGGCTTGAGAACCAGTTCTAAACAAGGTAGCTTGTATCAAGATAATAACTGAAGACCAGCAGTGGGTTCAGATTGCGATTGTGAACTTAAAAATTTCACTAGGAGGGATAGGTGTAGATGTTTCTTAGAATGTAACACTTATTAACCACAATAAAAAAAAATGGACAATAGAGACTTAGAGGATATTTCTAGGGGACAGAATCTGATTAGAACAGAAATACAGTAACTTACCTAGTTATGGGTTGTGTTCTTTACCAAATACAGTAATGTTTTGTGTTGTAAAACACTTTGCAGAGTGTTTACTATATGGTAGATATTGGGATAGATTTTGCTGGGAGTTTTCTATTGCTTGTTTACTTTTTTTTCCACTTTTTAATGCGCTGTTAACAGAATGTTTAGTTGGCTCTCTTAAGCATTCAGGTCCAGAATTGGAAATTTTTATCTTAATGTTACCTATCTAGTCCAAGATGTTGTGCACAGACCTGTATAATTCCCATGAAAGCAAATATAGTTCTTGTCCTTATTGTGGCAATATTTTCAATAATATAAAAATATATATTAAGTATCTAAATAGTAACAACTTGACAATGGGTTTCCACAAAGCACCCTAAGGTGGTGTTTACAAGGTAAGCGATAAAGTACCCTATGACACGAGTTGCATTAGTCCCCTGTAAAGTTTGCGAACATATACTTGTTATAGATATTACTGTATGTTGGGATGGGTGGAGTATGAGAAAATAGTGATTTGACAGCGGAACACTGGGATGTGTCCATTTAAGGCAACATGAGACTGTTCTGTCAGTAATTAATTTTGAATGATATTAGCCCATAAATTCAGAGAGTGTTAAGCTATATAAAGTAAGAAGGACATGGTAAAATTACGTTCCTCAGTCAACAGTAATAAGTAGGACATCTATCCAACAGAGGCAGCCAGAGTTGAATGCTTTATTGTTTCACAGCAGAGGGATAAAGCTACATTTGCCTATTTTAATTTGTCAATAATGTCAACACAGTAATGAAAGTTTTTTTTTTGCATGCCACCTCACATATATATTTAGGTAAGTAATCATATAAGACAATAATAAAGGTTATTGACCTTCATATAATAAAAAAGTACAAGGCATATCAAGAGGTGGTGTTTAAAACATCATCAGGAAAAGCTACCTTTTCATATGGTCTGGCAGAAGACAGAATAGTAAAGTGTATCGCAGTAAATGTAGCACTTGATTGTGTTGATTGCCTTCCTCATGCAGTTTACTTTGAAAATGTTCTGAATTTGTCAAGGTTCTGTTTCTGGACTGTCTTCATCACCAGCTGTGATGTCTTATTATTATAATTTGTGCAACAATTAATTTTAATGCTTGATTCAAGAATATATATTAGCTATGACTAAATCTGTATAGCAGATTCAGATTGTCTAGTTCAATCAGTTGAAGGGACTTTAAGTTAGCTTGAGTAGAACAAAGGTTTAAATTAAATTTATCAGCTTCTTGAATCAAAGTATACAGCAAAGCTCACTTTTACTTCAAATACAGTGAATAAACAGGGGACATTTTTTAAAAATCCAGATCTGTGAGAACCATTTGCATAGTTGTTACTTTCACAGCTTCTGTTCAGTTAGGAAGAAATCACAATTACCAATTCGTGGCAGATGGCATGAAAAGAAATTAGAGGTGGGAGTGGAGAAAGGGAAACCATACCTGGGTGATATGAAGTTCTTGTAACTGTAAACAAGACTCATCATCACCTCCCAAACTGAGGTAACGCTCAGAAGGGGATTTACCAGTCTACTGGGAACCTTTTTCAAACTGCTACTCTCACTTCGAGCTAAGGAAAAGACATTTTAATTGGTGCTAAACTACAGTTATCAATGCAATATTGACACTGGTAATCCAGAAATATAATAAATGCTGCAATGCAAATGTGCATTTATTGCAGTTTCCTTTAGATGAATTGGCCATCCATCTTTCTTGAATTACAAGTGTCTGTCAATAGTGTGCAGCTGTGAAAAAGCCACTCAGTAATTAATCTTCAGGGCTTTCCAAGAACTACTGCGTTTACAGAATTTTCCGGCACAGATTTTGTCCAGCGTTTCTCTATTTATTAACAAGTAAAAGTTCTAATTGTGAATTAAGTGTGGAGAGTTTTCGGAAAAAGCAGTACTGGCATATCTTAGCCCCGTGGAATAATTCATAACCGTGTCTGCATCTGTGTCTGGTTTGCATCTTTTCCCCATGTCACAGTTGACTGGGTTTCCTCCCACATCCCATAAATGTATACATTAGGTTTATTAGGGAGATTTATTGTGACATTTATTGTCTACATGAGAACACCCTGCAATGGACTGCTGTCCCATTCAGCATTGCTCTCTGCCTTGTACAGTACACAGTGCTGCTGGGATTATTTATATATATGTCCAGTATGCAAATCCACCATGTTGAATCCATCTTTACAAAATTTGGCAGAGATTCCCTACTGCAGAGTATGCTTCATTTTAAAATGCAGCCGGTGCCCCAGCCTGTGCAGTGCTGAGTAACGCTGAATGTTTCTCCAGTATGCAAGTCCCCACTATCGAACCCATCTCCTCCAATTTTTTCACAGATTCTTCATTTGTAAAGGGGAATAACATAGGCTATGTTTTGCTCTGGGCAGCGCCAGTTGGAGCCCCTACCCCAGGTCGCATTGCCTACTCCTACTAGTGCAAACATAAATACCAAGTACATATACTGTAGATGAAGGAATCACAATAACTACATCAGTGTACTTCTTCTTAAGATAAAGGTAACTACAGGTAAATTCCATTCTAAATGTTTTTCAACATAGAATTAACTTTCACCACTTTTACATGTCTAAAAAAAAGAAAAATATATCATTGTCTATATAAAGAATCCTCCTTCTTGGTGCTATCTTGCTCTGAAGCAAATATATGCTGGATCAACAAATATATAAATGAGAAAACAAATAAAAAGGGTTAAAACAAGAAGAAACACTTTAACATAACGCAAGGAACACCATGCAGTGCCCACCAAGCAAAATGAAGCTACACTGATGGCAGATTCCCTTGACTTTCTTCTTCCGCTAAGTTCACAATATACAGTACCTTACCTTCCACTTATTCTCTAAACAGTGCTAGAATGCAATGTAATGCAGTGATTATGCTGCTCCTAATGCACACAGTTTGTTATAAGAAAAACTCTGGGGCATTAACTGTACAAACTAGGACTACCAGACCCTAATGCCAGTACAGTCAGATTAATAATTAAGTCTACCATTATTTCCGAAAAAGTGCTCCTCTTTGGTTGCTCCCCCCCCAGTGTAATGTGCAATGTGTGGCCAGGTCCTTATATGCATAGTTTGTTTATTGCATTATTTTAAATGTTGTTATTTTTTCAGGTTAATATTTAAAGTAGTGGGTAAGAAATAAAAAAAAATAGATTAAAGGATGCTTTAAATTGACGCTCCTGTAACTAAATTAAGCAAACTGCAACGTTGGTGTAACATAAATCCCTAATTTTGTCAGACCCTATTTATCTACATTGCATATTTCATATGAAGCACAATGCAAATTAAAAGAAATGGTATTACAACTGCACTTACATATTTTAGTATCATTGTTATGCTGATGATTAAAGTCATAGTCCCTTTCTTTCCTTCTGTCAGGACAGAAGAAAGCAAACGTTATGCACATGCTAAAGTAGCCCTGTGTGTGTACACTTGTATAGGAAGCCATTTGCAGACTAGTTAAAGATGCACACTATGTGTTTGACCAATTCAATATTAAAGCAGTTTGGCCTATTTCTACAAAAGTTTTGGAGGACTACAAATGTGATGAGCAAAATTCAGTACTCATGATTCAGTATAGGCTGATGCACGAAAATTGTGGTCATGCTAATGTTTTTGTCTACTTCAACATTAATTCCATCAACTGTCAGCAATACATTATATGTCATACATGTGTATTTATTTAGTGCCAAAAAATTCATTCAAAGACAAGTAACTCAACACTGTTTGTGAAGGAACATGATGTATTTATGTTTTTGCAATTACCAGTCCCTCAACTAGAGGCTAAATTTGCTTTTATCAGGATGCAGTGGCTTGTTTTGTTGCTTGTAAACTCAATGTTTAAACTGAAATTAACCAAGAGTAATAACCATATATACTCGCGTATAAGTTGGGTCTTGAAACCCAAAAAATTGATCATAAAATCAGATTCCGATTTATAAGCCTGTTCAAAAATACGACACTTACATTTTTTTTTTTACATCTTATTGCTTTCTCTAATCTCGCACCAGTTTCTCAGACACATCGAATTTTGTTGTAGCAGCGCAGTTACCTATTTCTTTCGATACTTCAACGTCTTTTAATTTAAAACCAGCTTCATATTTTCTTCTCATTAAACGCTCCATCGTAGATAAGGGATGCTCTCACAATAAAGGTGTATGAGGGTGTGAGATACAAAAAACACAAAACAATGCAAACGTCGCTTTAGAATAGTTTGGGTATTACCATGTGGTCACGTAGCCACAATACATAGAAATAAAAAAGGCAGTTTGATACGTGGTTACTCTCTCAGTTGGACGTTAGCATATCATAATCTCTGGGACCAATAGTGTGAGTTTTCTGCATTTGACTTATATGACTGACACTATAATATACTGGAACTTATACAGTAAAATCAAGCTTCACCTTATATGTGAGAGAACTTAAACGCGTGTATATATGGTAATGCAACAAAGGGTGTTGTTCATGCAACTGTGTTTAATTACTAGCATTCATAATTTCTTTTTTTTTCCCAACTTGCAGTATTTGCAGTGAAATTGCTTAGCTGAGCCTAATAACAATTGGCTTCTTTGTAAGGCTCATAGTATGCTGCAGGCTCATTTTATGAATGTCCTTATTTTATATCATTCAGACCAGTAGAGTAACAAGAGTGTCACAAAAGGCAGAATACAATTGTGTAAACTAAAACTCTTATATAGATTTTAGGATTATCAATTGTCTCTTAAGAAATTCAGAAAAATCCGTGTGTATTCAAATTAACTCAAATTAATTACGTTCAATGTAACATTAATGCTGCTTTTCCACTAGTAACCGAAAACTAGGCAGAGTCAGGATGAGCCAGGTTTATTCTTGGTTTCAATTGTGTTAATTGTAGAGGTTTTTGAAACAAACCAAGAATTTGTGTGTGAACTCTGTGTTGGGTTGTTAATACCTCAACAATGGCATGGTGACACGAGGATCAATGGTAGTTTCAACATCTGTTTTGTTGTGCTAATGACAAGTCTGTGCTCAAAGCTTTACTTCTTTGTGCATCACTACTTAAACATTCACTTTCTTTGTTTGATTGGTTTTGTTTTACTTTTGGTTATGTAGTTGTAAAATTAAGTAACAAAGGTATTTGTTAACAGACTTATTGACCTTGTACAATGTGACTTACTAACTTTGATCTATAACAAAGAAGTGCATTCAGAGAAGTTTTAAAGAAGCCGTCTAAAACAGGAAATCTTCTTCTTCTTTCGGCTGCTCCCATTAGGGGTTGCCACAGCGGATCATCTTCTTTCGTATCTTTCTGTCCTCTGCATCTTGCTCTGTTACACCCATCACCTACATGTCCTCTCTCACCACATCCATAAAACTTCGCTTAGGCCTTCCTCTTTTCCTCTTCCCTGGTAGCTCTATCCTTAGCATCCTTCTCCCAATATACCCAGTATCTCTCCTCTGCACATGTCCAAACCAACGTAATCTCGCTTCTCTGACTTTGTCTCCCAACCGTCTGACTTGAGCTGACCCTCAAATGTACTCATTTCTAATCCTGTTCATCCTCATCACACCCAGTGCAAATCTTAGCATCTTTAACTCTGCTACCTCCAGCTCTGTCTCCTGCTTTCTGGTCAGTGCCACCGTCTCCAACCCATATAACATAGCTGGTCTCACACCTGTCCTGTAGACCTTCCCTTTCACTCTTACTGATACCCGTCTGTCACAAATGACTCCTGACACTCTTCTCCACCCATTCCACCCTGCCTGCACTCTCTTTTTCACCTCTCTTCCACAATCCCCATTACTCTGTACAATTGATCCCAAGTTTTTAAACTCATCCACCTTTGCCAACTCTACTCCCCTCATCCTCACCATTCCACTGATCTCCCTCTCATTTACACACATGTATTCTGTCTTGTTCCTACTGACCTTCATTCCTCTCCTCTCTAAAGCATATCTCCACCTCTCCAGGGTCTCCTCAACCTGCTCCCTACTATCGCTACAGATCACAATGTCATCAGCAAACATCATAGTCCACGGGGACTCTTGTCTAATCTCGTCTGTCAACCTGTCCATCACCATTGCAAATAAGAAAGGGCTCAGAGCTGATCCCTGATGTAATCCCACCTCCACGTTGAATGCATCCGTCACTCCTACCGCAGATCTTACCACTGTCACACTTCCCTCGTATATATCCTGTACAACTCTTACATACTTCTCTGCCACTCCCGACTTCCTCATACAATACCACAGCTCCTCTCGGGGCACCCTGTCATATGATTTCTCCTGGTCCACAAAGACGCAATGCAACTCCTTCTGGCCTTCTCTAAACTTCTCCATCAACATCCTCAGAGCAAACATTGCATCTGTGGTGCTCTTTCTTGGCATGAAACCATACTGCTGCTCACTAATCATCACCTCACTTCTTAACCTAGCTTCCACTACTCTTTCCCATAACTTCATGCTGTGGCTCATCAGTTTTATTCCACTGTAGTTACTGCAGTCCTGCACATCCCCCTTATTCTTAAATATCGGCACCAGTACACTTCTTCTCCACTCCTCAGGCATCCTCTCACTTTCCAAGATTCCATTAAACAGTCTGGTTAAAAACTCCACTGCCATCTCTCCTAAACACCTCCATGCTTCCATAGGTATGTCATCTGGACCATCAGCCTTTCCATTTTTCATCCTCTTTATAGCTGTCCTTACTTCCTCCTTGCTAATCCATTGCACTTCCTGATTCACTATCTCCACATCATCCAACTTCTTCTCTCTCTCATTCTCTTCATTCATCAGCCTCTCAAAGTACTCCTTCCATCTGCTCAACACACTCTCCTCGCTTGTGAGTACGTTTCCATCTTTATCCTTTATTACCCTAACCTGCTGCACATCTTTCCCAACTCGGTCCCTCTGTCTAGCCAATCGGTACAGGTCCTTTTCTCCCTTCTTAGTGTCCAGCCTCTCATACAACTCATCATACGACTTTTCCTTAGCTTTCGCCACCTCTCTCTTCACCTTGCGCCTTATCTCCTTGTACTCTTGTCTACTTTCTGCATCTCTCTGACTATCCCACTTCCTCTTCTTCTGTATACTCTCCTGTATTTCCTCATTCCACCACCAGGTTTCCTTTTCCTCCTTCCTCTTTCCAGATATCATGCCAAGCACCCTTCTTGCTGTCACCCTTACTACATCTGCTGTAGTTTCCCAGACGTCTGGTAACTCTTCACTGCCACCTAGTGCCTGTCTCACGTCCTCCCTAACTTCAATCTTGCAGTCTTCCTTTTTCAACTTCCACCATTTTTAATCCTTGGCTCTGCCCTCAATCTCTTCCTCTTCTTGATCTCCAACGTCATCCTACAGACCACCATCCTATGCTGCTTAACTACACTTTCCCCTGCCACCACTTTGCAGTCTTCAATCTCCTTCAGATCAACTCTTCTGCATAGGATGTAATCTACCTGTGTGCATCTTCCTCCACTCTTGTACATTACCCTATGTTCCTCCCTCTTCTTAAAATACATATTCACCACAGCCATGTCCATCCTTTTGGCAAAATCCACTATCCTCTGACCTTCTTCATTCCTCTCCTTGACACCATACCTACCCATCACCTCCTCGTCTCCACTGTTCCCTTCACCAACATGCCCATTGAAATCCGCTTCAATCACCACTTTCTGTCCCTTGGGTACACTGTTCATCACTTCATCCAACTCGCTCCAAAAATCTTCTTTCTCACCCATTGCACACCCAACTTGCGGTGCATATGCACTAACAAAATTCATCATCACACCTCCAATTTCCAGCTTCATCATTACTCTGTTAATAAAGTACATTAATTACATTAATAAAGTATCTATCTATCTACTCTGCCTGACACTCTTTTCACCTCCAAAACACTCTTGACATACTGTTCCTTCAGAATAACTCCTACCCCATTTCTCCTCCCATCCACACCATGATAGAACAATTTGAATCCACCTCCAATCCACCTGGCCTTCCATTTAGTCTCTTACACGTACAATATATCAACCTTCCTTCTCTCCATCATATCTGCTAACTCTCTCCCCTTACTAGTCATACTGCCAACATTCAAAGTTCCTACCCTCAGTTCCACTTCCCTCCTCTCCTCCTGCCTCCGGACACGTCTCCCCCCTCTTCTTCTCCTTCTTCTTCGGCCAACAGTAGCTCAATTTCCGCCAGCACCCTGTTGGCTAACAGTAGGGGTGGTGGTCGTTGTTAATCCAGGGCTCGACCGATCCGGTATGGAAATTTGTATTGTTGTCTCTATATTGATTTGGCAAAGTTTTACACCGGATGCCCTTCCTGACGTAACCCTCCCCATTTATCCAGGCTTGGGACCGAAGAAACACACTGGTTTGTGCATCCCCTGTGGCTGGGTTCATCTAAAATAATGTAAGCATTATTTATGTAATTTATTATTTATTTATGTAAACAGCAAAAAAGCTTTTTGTCATCTCTAACTAGTTTGTAAATACTCGAATATGTATGATATACATCTAATATGATTATTGTATAAAAATTGTCTCCTTTCAACTCACAAAGAAAACCAGCTCCTGCTGTGTCCTTCCAAAGACAAGCTGAGCAACCATAAGCTAGTCATAAGACAAGTCATGCTCACACTACTTTGTTCACCTTTGAAAAAATTGCAAATTATTAAGATCTCACAGTTTATTTTTGTGGAAAAAGCAAGTGATAATCAGACAGGATCAGTTTAGAACCATATGGTGGCCAGTTGATTCTGACACTTCAACAAATGTTTGGATTTTATCTCAAGAATCAGACTTGAAGTTATGGGAAGCACAACAAGCACTCTGGTAAAGATCAGGGTCTCAGAGTAAAGGACTGCATGCAAGCATTAAGTTCAGGAAGAAAAGCAGTGTTGATGAATGAATCATTCTAGTTATGTACTAACTGGTGCTTTACACTATGTGTTATACTACTAGGAGGTTGTGTACATTTACAGAGACTTTACTGAAATAGGGGAGATGCACTCTGTGCTTAGCTACCCGATCTGTGCAGAAGTAAAAGCTAAACAAGCTGGTAGTACCACCATTCACTTATTACTGAAATCTACAGAAAGAACATGACAGGTCAAATTGTTTCCAACCCTATTAACTCTGCTTTGCTATGGCCTTACATATTTCAGACATATTTCACAGTCCCACTCCTACAGTAAATAAAAGATCTCAAAATCTGTAACTATGCTGTCAAGTTTTTGTTTTTCCTTCTAAACGATTCTGACTTACTCACTGTATGTATTCATTTTTGAAGGATAATTATTCACCTTTGCCATTTTCAAGGATTTCCTACATTTTAGAAACAGTCCTTTGAACTTCACCTGAAAGAACTGTCTGCATTTACCAATTGTTTAAAATGATCACCTGCCTTGGTTTGATCTTTCTTTTCATTGCTTGAGTTAGTGGTGAATTAAAAGGATTGCTTTGGCTGTCAGAAAACCCAGCTCAATTTTTTGTTCTTTTCTTAAAAATCCTAATTTATTTTTACAATGCAGATTCAAAGCTTTGGCCATTTACAAACACAGCTGTTTCCTTAATGAGCTATAATGCAGATTGCCACCAATTGACAGTTATAGAAGATCGGAAACACTAAAAGGTTGAGAAATCCGCTATTGAATAAATAAAGAATCAGTTCAATTTAGAATGCAAATGACAGAGAAAATGAATCCTTGTTTCCAGCTTAATGAAGACACATTCAGTGATAAAAAAACAAGTGTTTTAACCCTCAATGGTGCACGACTGTAAAAGTCATCTGTTTGTCATAAAAAAAACAGAAAGAAAGAAAGATCAGGGTGGAGAAATTCTAAATGAATATGGCAGTCTGCTGGGCTACTAGCTTTGCAAACCTGGCAGTCAAGATACACTTTCTGGTAGCCCAGCTTTATATGCAGCATGGAAGGTTACCTGCAAGTTTTTACAGCAGTGCTTATTTGTAAAGTTTTGTTGTGTATGAGTACATAGCACTCTTCTACCACAATAAAAATACCATCAGCATCTAGGAAGGGAAGATTTTAGCAAATAGATGATCTTTAAAGGATAACTAGGGTACTCCACCCCCTGCTCGCTTAGCTCGCCCAGCACCGGGTTTGGTTTACTGGATATACAATTTAAAGAGATTGTTATTTTCATGGGAATTGTTACATTGGCATTATTTTCACTTTTACTTTAAAACTTTTGTAAAAACAATACTTGTCCTTTATTTCCAGCTCCGGGTGTGGAGATGCCGTCGGATTATCTGCTGTCTTTCTACTGCTGCTGCATGTCTCACTTTGCGGCGATCATTTCAAAGCCTGTACAGCAGCTGTCCTTTTGGACTTCACATCTCTGCTGCTCGCATTGTGAAAGGGGGGGTTAGGGTCTGAACGCACACTAAGGAGAAGCGGTCGGGTCATTTGCTGGCTTCCTGTTGCTGCTGCTGCTGCTGGCAAGCTGCATGTTCTGCTTGTTGCTTGTCATTGTTTTTTTAATAATAGAGAGATGTCAGATTGATGTGTGGTCTTTTACAATTAAATTCTCAAATTTTGTTTTCAGACCTAGTTTTCTGTTAAAAAGCATCATTAGTTTGATCTTCAGGGCTATTCTGAGGTGCAATATGTCCTTCATAGTGTCATACACCTTTAGATGACCACAGACAGTGGATCTATATACTGTATATAGCTACATTAAAATGTGTCACACTTGGACCATTAAGAGAGTCCTCACATTTGTAAAGGTAATTTTAGGCCTGAAAAAGCATGCTCACACGCAGCAGGAACCCAGTGCACATACTGGTTAATGGTGGTGACATTCTTATTTTTTATGAGATTCCTTCCTGTGACTGCATCAGACAAGATCTGTTTGTAATGGAGCATATAGCCTTCTAATTTTGAAAGGTTAATATCCATTTCCGCAAGGCTAAATAATTCAGAATTTGTGCCAGCATCCTTGTTGGAACTTTCAAGCCATCACATGAGATCAACAAGTTGCTGAATATTTTAGGTAATTTTCTCAGTGGTAACAACTGTCAATTCAAGAGTTACCTGATGTATCAGTGTTCATTTTTGTTTCAAAGTTGTACATTTCATTAAATGACTCAGCACTTGTTAGATATTACAGGCTGACTAGTACAATAAACAATCTAATATTACTGTGCTTTCTCACAATTTCAATACTGATTTTAGTTTTGCCTGAAAACAAAGGACTGCACTTATATGTGGTTTCTGAATACATTCTCTGACTTGGTTGTGATGTTGTTTCTTCCCTGTAGTCATCGCTACTTTATGAAATATCCTCTGTATTTAATCTGCTAAAAAAGGTCTTCAAGTATTTGAAAAGTTAATTTCTATTTATTTTTGTCACAACGCTACTTGTAATTATGATTACTTTCACTTGTGTGGTGAGTGTGGCAATGCACTGTGTTTGTCAGCGAATGCTCCCAACCTTCTCCTCCTCCTCACTTTTAACTGGTATTTAAGCAGCAATGGAACAGTGCTCCGTGTCCTCTCCTCTTTATTTTTTTAAATCCAAAACAAACTATGGTCAATTATTACCTTATTTATACTGTAGTAAATGATGACCGGATATAATTAACTTTTGGCATTCTTGCCTTCATTGTCCCAGGTGCTTTACAGCTAACTCTATTGTTTTTTCTTGCTTTATAGACTTGATGCATAATTTCACTATATTGCTCTCTAGTGTGTTTGTGTGTGTGCTGATCCATTAAGCAAAAGCATCTGGACTACCAATTTGTTCACCCCTGAAGACCATCAGACACACGTGCTGTTTAAGCTAAATTTGACACATCTAATTAAGGATCAATATGGAGGCGGCTAACTAAGAAAACGCTACACATGTTAGGTGTAAAAATGCTGATATTTGTTTATAAAGATAATCTGATGTAAGGCATTACTTTAATTTTATTGATTTCTTATGTAAATTTAACTTGAAATTCTTATTTTTTAAAAAATCTATTCTGTTTCAAAGAACATCTTTAATATTTGATACCAAATATTTATATAATTTGTGTTTTGCATTGATATTAGTATTACTAGTGTGGCATGGTAGTGCAGGGGGACTGGTGCCATCATAGCTTTGGTTCAAATCTCTCCCATGTCAGAGTGTGCAGTTGTCATATACAGTAATCTTTTTTTTTAACAATTTTTATGGAAAACCATAAAGTTTGGAAAGCTTGTTTGTTGACTTTAAATTTGTTTAGTATTGGTGTGTGGGTGAGTGCTCTGTGATGGGCTGGTGCCCTGTCCAAAGTTGATTCCTATCTTGTTCCTGTTGTTGCTCTGGACCTCTGGAAAGTGGATGGATGGTTCTTTTTTTCCCCAAAAACCCTGTTTGTTATACTTGCTTTTATAGTTCATTAAGTAAATTAGATAGCTAACTGAATGAATGCTGGTTGTCAAAGGAGGCTTATAGTCAACAGGAGATGGACCAGGACTGGTCCATATTTCAGGTAAGCTGTGTGGGACTGCATTGGCTTGAGTAGAGTCTAGCTTTGAGGTTTGTGGGCAAGCAGTCATTAAAGAACAGTGTATCCCAGAAATGTACAGACCACTCTAGAATTATCGTGTTGGTACTAAGGTAACTGGAAGATTTTAACTTGCTGGAAGGAGCCTGGGAGTTTTTCCCAAAATCTTAATTTGGCAGTAATGAGGTTCTGTAAATTATACATGTGATTCTTCTGCAGGAGGTCAGGTAAAATGTGTACTACCAAGCATACCTAGCCATTTAAATGTGCATTGGGGCCCAGTGATTCAAGGAGAGATGGAGGTGTCAGTGGAGGTTCTGGAAGGGGGAATCCACAGGACTTTCAAGGTGTGTTTCTAACTCTGGAAGTAGTTCCAGGAATTTCTCCAGAATTGCTTATAAAGTAGCCTCAGCCACATTAGTCAGACAAGCTTAGATTTGGTGATGTGAGTTGGGCAAGTATTCATTCTGGCAGATTGGTAGTGTGGCTAGGTAGAGTTTAAAACATAAGGATATGTGTGTCTGGTGCTTGAGCCAAAGTATTTTTTCACAGTTTTGTTTAGAATTCCATGTATATATGGCATTTAGATGTTAGCATAAAATTACTTATATTTTCCACAATTATTGAGACAATATTCAAATGCTGATCTTATTATCCTATCTAGATAATAAAAAAGAGGGCATTGGCCTTCAGAATACTTGTCTATAATCTAAATTAACCGGGGTTAAAGTTTATCACTCTGTCCTTTAGATACATATTTCAAATCTGATTGGCCAATTTAATGACAATACCCTAATAACATAAACATGTCTTAGTTAAGCAATTAAACAAACTAAATTAATCTTTTGTGGCCCTGTTAACATTTTACACATGAAATTGCACCACACACTCTTAAATATTTAATGCTCAGTTGCACCTTTAGATTGCTGACTATATTTCCATAAAATATATTTTCATGGTTTGTTATTTTTTAAATACTTGATGTTTGTCTTCATTTTTTAATTACAGCATCATAACCCAGAGCTAATGGTTACATTAGATTAGCTGTTATAATTGGATTTCTCGAGTTCTGGAAGCAGCAATATTTCCCAGTCTTTTTTCCTTATTGAAGAAATACTAATAATGTTCTAAAAGATGGTTATGTAGGGTTAGTGCTTATGACTGTTACATCCAAGAACCTGGGTTTAACTCCTGGCTGGTCACTTTCATAAGTGGAGTTCACATTTTGTTTTCTCACCTCCCTGAAGAAAACAAAAAGCCACTGACATCTCAAAAACATGCAAGTTACAAGAAGTTAAGACAGATTTCTAAATTAGCCTTATACGATTAAGTATGGATTTGTTTTTGATCTGTGATGGGCAGCTGTTATTTCCATTGTTAACTCCTGGTTCATACCCAATGCTGTTGAGCTATGCCCTGACTCACCATGATCCTAAAATAGGAAAAACAGGCTACAGAAGGAAGATTGGATGGATAGTTTTATCTTGCCTTGGACTAGCTCATTTGATACCTATCAGCCTTAAAAGTAAATGTATGTCTTAATCTGTAATCTGTACATATAGCATTTATTTGAAATCCGTAACTAACTTAAAATTCTATCTATAATAAAATAAACAGTAAATTAATAACCCTTACAACTTATATCTGCATACATAAACACACGCAATAATGGCTAAACATACAACCAGCACAGTATAATGTCCTAAAAGCATACAGTGCCTACAGAAAATATTCAGACCCCATCACTTTTTTTACACAATTTCTTATGTTGCATTTTTCCCTCACCAAGAAACACTCAATATCCCAGAATGACAAAAAAAATGCAAGATTAAAAAAAAATTGAAATACTAATCTGAAATATCACACTGATATCTGCATTCAGACCCTTTGCTATGACACGTGAAATCGGTGACTGGCCACCCTCCTCCTGGGCAGTGTACAATATCATAACACAAGCTACATTTCACTACTGTATCAATGTAAAATGAGGGGTTCCGGCATTGTGTCATCATTTATTGAACCTGAAGTTTCCTAGTAAGTTCTGTTTTCTAATAAAATTGAATGACACTGCATTTAAAATATTGGAGTACACAGTAAGCAGTTATTGTAGGCAAACCTATGAGCACAACACACAGAAATAATTCCCTGTCTATGAGTTCTCAGGAATAAACATGTTTTTAATGCTAAGAAAAAAAGTTTTTGCCTTTTTATATTTGTTATTAATGTCCATTCATGAAAGATCAAAAACTGGTAAGTGAAGTTGTGACACAACTGACCTAAATTTACCAGTAAAAAGTTGGAAACTACTTTTTGATGATAAACCCAGAGGTTCTATTAGCAATGCGTTTCAAATAATGCCTTAAAAGATATCTGGCTCTTGCTGCACTGATTCCATTACATTACAATTCCTCCAAGTCATATTTTTCTTGCAATTAATATGCTGTGAACCATTAAAAAAAGAACTGGATTAGTCATTTGTTACAATTGTCATGTTCTAAGACGTACAGTGTGAAAAATGAATTTAGCTCAAAGTCTGACTTCCTAAAAAAAAAAAAGAAAAAGGTTTGCATTATGGATATGTACAATCATACATTGGTTAAATAAAAATGGTTTCATAATCTATTACTGTAAATAAAATTGTTAACGGTTCCATTTTTATCAGTGTGTTATGGGTATAGCCCAAAAATTGGATAAACTTAGCATTACCCAGGTAAAGCTCGCAATATCCAAAAGACCTGGACAAAGCTGGAATAAAATAGGAGTTTCTAATTTTACCCAGGTAATCTTAGGTTTAGCTTCACCCAGAGGGTTGTGGGTAGGTCACACTTTACCCAGATAAAGCCGATTTTAACAAAATGTTATTTCCAATTCCAGCTTTACCCAGGTCTTTTAGATAACCTAGGAGACATAAGGAAAATCACGCATTAGCACTCTCATTATTTTAAAAAAGGCAGATGGTAATTTCAGTGGGTTTGTGACATTTTGATAAATTGAGCTTAAGAATTTTTGCTGTCTGTCTTCAACAATTGTTTCAAAAATCAGAATCTTGCATAATTTTTCTTGTAAAGTGCTGTTGCTCTTAATAATTTGTCAGGCTGCAATAACCTATAATTGAAGTTAAATGAAAATACAATGGCAAGATAACTCTCTTTTTTATGACTGAGACCTTTTTTATACAATCAGAGGCCCACTTGCTATGATGCATCAAGCATTGTTAAATATTCTTTGTCAAAAAAGTGATTACAATTTAGAACAAGTTGCATTTGGTGATTCAACTACTTAGGAAAATATACAGAGGAATACATTTCTTGTCTCTATTAGAATTAGAAAACTGAAATTGAAAGACACCTACACTGCAAATGCTAAGCACAGATAAAATGTCACTAATTTATCCTAGCTCCACAGTAAGGCATGTTCCATTGAAATGAGATTCACAAAATATTTAGGGGATCCACAACTACAGTATAACCTTTAAGGAAGAGTTACAATTAAAATTTGCAATAGAATAATATTCTAGTACTGTACTAAACAATTTTCATGGAGTGCTAATTAGAGCATCAAGAGGAATGTTTTATTTTCTGTTGGTTCTTTCTATATATTGGCCATATTGAAATTATGCAGAGACATCTTCATTTTTGGCTTCTATTGACATCCTAAATACAGAGCAATGAATATCTGTGTTTGGATAGCTTAAAAACAAGTTAGAACATAAAAACAATTTTGATGAGGAAAGACCATTCAGTAGCTTGTAAATCTCTATTTACCTAACTCACTCTTTAGCTTGCTTTATTTGTGTAGTTATTTCTACATATGCAACAGTATATGGTTTTAATGTTTTTTGTCCAACATAATTCCTCATCTCATGTTATCTTCAGTTTAATAGTAGAAATGAAATATGAAGCTTTTCTATACGTAACATTGATTTGCCAATCATAATTGTTTCACTTCCATCCTGAAAACTTTTTTAGAAATTATTAAAAAGATCTTTATGAGGATGAACCTCAAATTAAATCAGAAATTTCTACTGGGGCAAGAGAAAGAGGGGGCAGGGAATCCAACTTCTCACTGCTATCTCTCTTACTATGGTTTCTGAAAATTAAAGACCTCCTGTCTTACTCATTGGATTTTCCAGTTTTCAACTCCAAACACTACAGTCGCTGATGAGAAACAGTATCAACTAATTTTCATAGTGTATAACATACGCGAGGATGTTATTTGGAATGTGGCTACAAGTACAGTATAGGACTCCAGTACAGATAAATCTTGGTATAAAATGATCATTGAAATAGCAATGTGGCTTTATTATGTTTATAAAATTGTAAAGTTGTTTTTCCTTCTGCTGTCTTTTACAACTGAATCAAGTGGACTGAAATACAAATAAATATGCGGTGGACTTGTTCGATGAAAATAGCAAGCAGTCTGAGCAAGTTAGATTTTATTGTTAAAGATGTACTGTAAAATGTATAACAAATCCTGAAAATGTAATACAAAAAATTATATATTTGAAGTATTTGAACTTCTGTCTAAAAAAGCAAGCTAATCTCTACTCATCTCTATGTACGCCAGAGGAGACAATTGTTCCACTTTTACAGTTGAATTAAGTCATACATGGGAAATGGCTGTAGGAGTGATTTGCTCCCATCACGACAAGACACAGGCACAGGGCCAAGCAACATAATCAGTTCTACAAATACTCATTGCACACAGTAGCTACATCTTCTTACACCTCATCACCATTTTTGCTCTGTACAGGGTGCAGCACTGTATACTGCAACTGAAGTTTGGGAACTTCAATAAATGAATGAGTGTTGTGAGGGAAAAGGGGCATGTGGTGGCATCCCTGCTGGGGTTTATGGTTCCTTACCTGGCATGAAGGCCAAAATAGTGTGTGATCAAGTGGAGAGTCAGGCTGTTCCCAGCCTTAATCAGGAAGTTGGCAGGAGATGCAAATGTATAAGTGAGTAGACTGGCTTCCCTGCCAGGATGGTTCAAGGTTCCTGACCTGGCCAGGAAGCCAGTATAATGCACAGAAGACAACCTGCCTGGACTATGGGTTCCACGACACACTAGATGGCAGCATCCCTCAACTATAGTATTTGTATGGACACCCACAGGACATGCTGTGAACTGTAGTCCCATGGGGCATCCCTGTTGGGTTCCGTGGGTGCTGCCAGGGGTTGCTGCAGGGATTAGTGATCCCTACTTTGAGGGGCTTCCATTTGAACAAGAAGTGCCAGCTATGGGCAATGTCCTGGCACCAGAAATACTCCTGTGTCTTATATAAAAGGAGCCACTCTGCTTCACCCACACAAATCGGAATCGGGTGGTAGAGGACCAACCTTGTCGGTGAGGAGCTGAGGAAAAGAGAGAAAAATTGACTTGATAAGAAGCTTGTTTTGAAGGTATCTTTTAAAATGATAGCATTTATTTGAACAGGGTCTTGTCACAGGTTCTTGACAGGTTTTTGTCTGGGGTGCTACAGACAAAACTACTACTGCCTACACAAGTCACAATGTCTTGGAAAAACAATGTATTATAAACCTGGATTACTTTATTCATTTTTTTTGGTCAAGGATGTGATTTTAGAAGTTGCTTTATATGATGTCATAAAATGGCATTTAAGCTGACATTAGACTTTGCCCAAGATTGTGGACAAACAAAACAAAAACTTTTGGTGGACTGTGTTTAACGATTTCCCTAACTTTTTTAGGTTTGTAAGATTTTGACTTTTGGTTACATATGGGGTTTGGTTACACAAATTGGTTCTTTTTCTGGTTTTGACCAAGACTTTTCTTCTGCTTTATAATTTCATCTCTTTATCTCTTTTGGCCATATAGCCTGCTAATTTCCAACTTATGGTGGAACACAACCCTAATGTTGTTACATCACCAACAGAGATCCAATGATCTGAGATTGCCCAAACTCCCCCACACTTGCTTTCTTCAAAGCATTGTTTTTCATGTTTAGGGGCATATGAGTATAACTTGTTGTCTTTCTCACTTGAAGGTTAGGTTGGCCCCTTGAGTGCTTTCACACTTAAGAAAAATTGGCCCAGGGCTGATCTAAACTCCAAGTAAGAAAGATTAAATGCTACAGAACCTTTCAATAATTCCAGAGGTCTCACATCATTTCCTCAGATATTTTGTTTGATCCATTAGGTGATTTCTTTTTTCTGGAATGCATGCAACATAGCCACTTCAGAATGCAGAATTTCCCAGGTTTACAGTAATATTTTAGCAGTTTATTGAAAACCTATGTGACAATTGGGACTGTAGCACATGGCATGAACAACAGAGTCTAGATGAAGCCTTTAAATCTATTGGCCATGAATCACAGTTAAATGCTGGGAAGTCCTCCAAAAAACTGTTATAGACCAAAAGGCTAGCAAACCACCTTTGAATTCACTGACAAGGCTTTGTAATGGTCAACCAATGTTTCAGAAGACTAATATCCTAGGTTTCAACAATTCATTTAGCAAGATGCACTTAGTAGGCTCAAGATTAATCTCAAGGTCGTCTGCTGTATCCAACCTTTCCACTCAAATGAATACTTCAGAATGGCAATAAATGACGGTATTGAACTGTTGAGACAATTTATCACTGAAACAGAAAAGACACACTAGTATTACAAATTGGCCTGAGAGAATACTTCCTAAGTGCTGTCTGTAATCATATATCTGTATACTCTCCAACATCACTGGCTACATCAGGCTTCGACCTGGCACAGCATTGTATAAGCAGAGATGCAGGTCTCTCATGATTAAGAGTGAATAACACACCAAGACCCAAGATGACAGCTGCTATTATAATTCAAGTGTATTATGTTGTAAATAAATAGTCCAATACATTTTAGATTTAACATAACATCTGGGAACTATAATGAAGACTAATAAATGGTGAAAAGACAAGCCCATAAACAAGGGAACAGGCAGTTTACTATACATAAAGGAATTATTATGAAAATCTAGGCCTGTGCTTCCTTTCATTTCAGCAAACTCTGAGAGACAGAGAATACAACTAAGGAAAGACTGGGAAGCACAAAACGATGAGACAGTGTCTTTTCTCAGGAGATCTGTGTTACTTTCACCCAGCATTTACTGTCAACCTAGGTTAGTTAATGAGGATCTGTCTAATATAGTAAGCACATTGAAAAGGTCAAAGGTCTGTTTTGTAGGTCAAAGAACATGCCATGTGGAGAAAAACAAAGAAAGCCTTTTGATGAAGCACATTCACCTCTGAGAATATGAAAAGAATCCCCTACAGACTGTGAGAATAGCATATTTACAATGTATAGATAGACTGTTGTTTTTAGATTGGTGGTGTGTCAACATTATTTTATGACTGGGATGCCTGTCATTTGGTGCAAGGTAACTTTTAAGAGTTCTAAAGCTGAAGGTGGAAATGCACAACCTAACTTTAGGTTTGATTTCTTTCTGATCTGCAAACTTCCATACAATGAAATACTGGAAATTAGCAGATGTCCACAGAACTACACCTGCATAGTTAGCCACAGAAAGAAAATCTTACTCAAAATCTTGGGCTTTGTGCTTTGTTCTAGTTAACACTAATTATCATCAAATTACCAACAACCCAGTAGTTCACCATTTGCTTTAAGATAAAAAACCAATGTAGAGTATATTTTAAGGTGGAGAAGTACATTACATTGAACTTCAAAGAAACAATTGATTGAGACTATATTGAAAAGTAGCCTAGAGTGTATTCTTTAAAATAAATGTTTCAGCATTTAATAACAAACATAACATGTAGATATACTGTATATGTTTAGACCACATTTGTATGGTTCTGTACCTTCTATTGTATACTAGGTACAAAGAAGAACACATACTATATAAACTGTAAAGTAGCTAATAAGAAACATTTATTACATTTGTTGAAATCAAAATTAGTCTGAAACCCATCTATTCAAAGATCCCACCATTTGCTGTACTTGCCCTGTCTCAGGACCTACTAGCCGAGGGTGAGCAGCAGATGTCCTACTGTTCTGGATCTCTTTCAGAAACAAGGTACAAACAAACGTATACCCGAGCAATTGAACCTGTCAATTAACTTGACTGAAAATCGATGGACCCTGGAAAGAAGCCAATTGCGCCCCACCCCCCAAAAAAGATATCATGAAGCAAAATAGTATCCACTACTTTTATATGTGTCTGCTCATCACTTTTTAGAATTATCAGTTGTACAGGGCCAAATTAAATAATTAAAAATTATTTTAAATAAAAGCAGTATTTTACAAAATAAATAAGACTTGGAAGACAGTGAGAGCTAATCTCTTTGTAGTTTTTGATGTATGCCCCTTTATTCTGAAATTAAATTGATGTGGTAGAGAAAAGATGATTAAAATGTTTTAAAAAGTTTGAAGCTTGTGTTACTTTGATAAAAGAAATGTCACTTTAGACTGTATGTTAGAATTTTAGAACTTGTCAGGCTCTTAGGGGGAGATAACAGTTGGAGATACGAGACCCATTTTTAAGATGAGGAATAATAATAAACAGAATACTGGTGGTGATGTCTCCCTGTCTCATTGAGGAAACACTCCTAAAACATTAAAACTGCTTACTACTTTAATTATTTTATGTTATTTTTCCTCTTCCTAAATTAATTAATCAGTGCTTACCATATGTAAGGTGAGACTCCAACAAACCTGTGGTCCCTTTTGCCTCAAGCACTTCTCAGTCATTCAGTTTACTGGTCTTTGTGTCCCTTTACAAAGAGACTTGTGGCACTTCTACCAAAGTGTTGTGTATCCCTTTGTCTATGATTTTTATGAAATTATATTATTCCCATATTTATTACTACACCACCACCTTGGAATTTCTGTTGAAGCTTTGACATTTAACCTAAGTGGGTTAGCAAGGGTTAAATGAATACTTTTTTGATAATTTTTTGTGCAGGGAAGACTTGTGAAACTGAAAGACTAACAGAAACAGATACATGCACATCTGTTAAACTGAACAAGTCCATTTTATTTTTTGTGACTCATGTTATCAACAATAAAAATTACAAAGCCTTCACGCTGGAGATGTTAAAAAATAACATTGCATAATAAAAATGTAATATATAATCAAATACATTTTCATTATAGTCACTAAAATGGCTCTACACACCTACAAATTACCAAATATTTGCCTTAACACACCATCACTAATGCAATAAAGGCTTCCCCTACCGTGCAGCTTCAGAGAAGCGATCAAGCTGTTTAAACACAACTGCTTGGCGAAGATGATTCTGGAAATTGACTGGATTTAGATGTATGCTCCTGAAACAAATATAAAGAGCACTCATTATTATTTGAAATAGAGCAGTGCTGCATATCTTTTTTTTCTTTAAATATACCTGACAAAATCAGCTACCCATAAACATTATTCATTCTTTTTTCAATCCAACAATCTATAACGGAAACATCTTCTGTTCAGGGACCGAGGAGCAGGACCAAATCTCAGCAGCATTGGCTGTAAGGCAGAAAACAACTCTGTTCATTGCTGGGGTGCACTTAAATGCACATCCAGATTTCCCTATTTGAGGCTAATATAGGTGTGTTATTCATCCTTTCACAAACATCTTTGAGATGTGAGAGGAAAACTGGATAACAGAGACAGTGACCCAGCCAACATTCTAGGTGTGTACACTTGCACTTGCGCAAACACACACACATATACAAGCTCAATAATACAGGGTCAGTTTTGATTCACACAATTAATTAAATTGCCATACCTCTGGACTGCATGAAAAAAAAAAAAACTGGGATACCTGGAGAATACCAAGTGTATACATTTGAAAAATGCAAAAGCCCAGACCAGGTCCTGACACTGTGCAGAATATTTTACCCCAACTATAATTAAAACAATAGAAAAATTAAATATTTTAAGGCTTTATGTCGAGTAAAAGTTGTAACTTTCCTATCAAATGCCATAACCAGATAATCCCACTGCTTAAGGCATAATACAAGGGATGTTTAAAAAGTTTTAAGTCTATTTATTAAGAATTTCAAATATATAGTCACCTTTGTTTGCGATGCAATTTTCCCAGCATCGTACCAACTTTTTAATGACCAATTACTACTCCTCCCACCTTCACCGTTTCCAACAAAAATACGAAAGTGAGGAAACTTTTTGAACATCCCACGTATTAAGTGCCCATCAGTTTCTAAATTGTTTTCAAGGTCATCCTTCTTCTTTTCAAAACAACAGTGCAACAGCTGCCATCACCTCTCTTTTTCCAAACACCTCACATCAACCATCTTGAGCAATTCATGTCTTTCCTGTGAGTTTGTTATATTCATTCTTATTTGGCTATACTATGAATTTACTGCTTTCTGTTTGTTTTTTTTAGGGTATTGTGGTGGCATATTAGTTCAAAATGCCACCTCACTAGTCTAAGGACTTGAGTTCATATCTAACACATCCAAGCCCAAATGTGAACACTCTCACATGTGTTATTCTACAGTATAAGTACTCTGTTTTTTTCCAATATTATGAATACATGTATTATGTAAATTCACCCTTGTGGGAGAGCGTGTGCCTTCTTATGGTTTAGTTGGCAGTCTGGGATGCATGAAGGTCACTACTTTTCTTGTGAAAAATAATTACTATTGCTATTTGCAAATCAGGGCATTATTAATTAGACATTGTCTAGATCCTGCCTTGAGTCAGATACAGCAGATATAGACTCCCGATCCCGACAATTAAAGCAGGCTCAGTAAATGGAGAGATGTTTATGTTCTCTATTTATAAGAGAGTTAATTAGTTTACAAAATTTATTTGTAAAAATATTTGCATTTAAAATTAGTTTACAAAGTTATTTTAAAGTGAACTGCATAAAACAGAGTTATAATGCTATACTGCAGATTGAGTGTGTTTGCCAAAAACATTTACAAAGTTATTTTAAAGCGAACTGCATAAAACAGAGCAATAATGCTATACTGCAGATTGAGTGTGTTTGCCAAAAACATAACTTTAATCAAAGTAGTTTTTATTGTCAAGTCCTAGATACTTTGTACTGAGAAACTAAACAGCTGGATTGATTTACTGATGATACCCTGTAGGCAGGAAATACAGTTTTTCTCAAGTCAGTCTTACCCTGCAGTCTTTCTTACAGTCATTTTTAATGAGGCTGCTGTGAATTACACCGGGAGCATGAAGTGTCCAGAGTATGCAGCCTGTGTCTCTCATTTAAAAACACAAGGCACTGTGAAATACATACTTTCTAAAGGGAAAGTAGGAATGGATGTTAATTTATTCTTGGAGCTGCAGGATTGTAGCAGCCTGACCAGCACTGTGCTTTTAAAGGCTATAAAAGAAGTACAGATTGTTATAAGGCCCTTTGTCCACTTTTCAATGAAATTGGTATAATGTGTGCACTGACTTCAAAGACAAACATTCTTGCATCACTAAGGATGTTGACACACAGCATGTTTCTCTATCAAGATGAATGCATTTCTACTTGCTTTACATTATGACAAGCCAAAAATAATTTTGTCTGCACAATTACAAGTTTAATTGACCTTGTAATTCTAACGTGACATGTTAGTGAGTCAGAAAACCATTAGGCCAGAAGGAAAGAAAACAAAAAAAAAAGAAAAAAAAAAGCAAAACAAAGAACATTTCCTATACTTGGAGTATACAGCAAATCTGAAGATGATGGGAGGAGGTCAAAGGGGAGGTCCACCTAATTTTGGTATATTATGTTATATTGGTACATTAACAAAATGCTTAAACTCTATTGACAGTTGCTATTTCTAAATGCATTATTAGTCAGTCCTTATTTCCTCAAAGAATTTGATGATCATTCCTTGGACTTGTAAGGTGTTAGCAGCTCATTAAAATTATAAAACAAGGAATGAAAGGGAAAATATAACTGAAAACAAAATGAGTAAACAAAACACTACAGCAGAAAGTTACAGCTAGTATATTGGTACATCTTACAAACAAAGGCAAAAATATTAGCCAGAAGTCATAATCAGAATTAATATGCAAAGATTAGTTTCTCTGAATAGAATAAAGTTTTAAAAATTCACAAAGAATTCAACCAGTATATCTGCCCTTTTGGAGACAGGGACTAGTGCACACACTGCCTCCTGTTTGTTGTCAAATGGTACCAACAACATACCTTTTGCCAGTAAATAACAAGCTAAACAGCAGATGCTTGATCAGAAAAAACATAGAAAATATGGTGTCCAATAATGATGAAAATAGTAATAAAGATATGTTTTAATCACAATGTCAAAATGTATAGAAATATAAAAAATTTGATAAACATCTCCAAAATTCTATACGCCATACACTCATTGTAAATCAGGAAAGCAGCAGGCCCTGATGACTATACAAATACAGAAAATAAAATTTTACCATAAACATTATGCGAGACATCTATTATTAAATGTCAATTAAAAAAAAAACCACATAGGCCAATCTCAATTCAGAACAATGCGTTACGAAGTGCTTCCCTCTGTAATACTGCAAGATAAAAGCGGATTTATTCAAGACAGATACTTAGTAATTTAATTGTTGCCACTTGTTTAAGGTAATATATTCTTCTACAGAAGTCTTAATAAGTATCTTTAGATGCAGATAAAGCTTTTGATAGAAACGAATGGGATGATCTACTCTACGTTTTGCACAATTTTGGGTTTCAACCTAGAATATCCACAGGGATTACCTGGGTATATTTGTGAAAAATGTTAAGAAAAAAAATATGAATGTGTTTTTTAAAATGCTGACCATCATCCACACTAACTCTGATATTCAATTTCTAGGTCTAGGATTAGATTCCATAATTGCTGTAACTCATTGCTGGGTTGGAGCCATGAATGTAACTTCATTGTATTGACTGGTTTAGCTTAGTTTTACAAATAGATGTTTAAGTAGATGGCTTATATAATTGATTCCATGGACCACAGAAAGCATCTATTGTGGAAACAGCACTAGTGGTGGTATTCAATAATGTCATATGATGACTCAGCATTGATTTAAAATTGTCTCATAAACTGTCTAATAAAATGGACTTGAATAAATGTCTACCATAACTCCATCCTCAGTTGTTTTCTTTCAACCATACTCTGAACAGCAACTCGGAATGCAATAAAACCATTGCAGGTGTATGATAGCATTGGCTTTTAAAAAATGTTAAGGTTTTGCTTTGATAAAAAAATCGTGTCACTGTCATGTGTACAATGATGTGACAAGTGCTGGCTGTAGCAGCCATGAAGCCATCTTATTGTCTGGTCTTTGATTTATGTTGTTTATCGCTTATAAAATGTGATGCAAAGAAGTAATTTGAGTTTTTATTCCTTTTCCTTCTCCCTGCGGGGCACAGATGTTTTGGTAAACATGATGCATCTCAGAATCACTCATATTTGACCAGAGTTTTTATAGTAACTTGCAACAGACAGTAAGAAAAACAAATGAAAATGATTGGGAGATATGTTGGTCAATTAATGAGCAAAAGATTAAAACCAGAATCAGAAAGTACTTTCACCAAATTCACCAAAAATTTGAGGCCAAATAATATAATCATAGATATGATAAAATACAAAAAAAAGTAACAGATAGTAACAAAAACTGTGTTTTAGAAAATTGAACTTGAGTAACAAAAACTGTGTTTTAGAAAATTGAACTTGGCTAAGCACAACCCATGATGAGGCAAAATAACGTACACTTTTATACAAAAGCTGTAACCCTGTGAGACAATAAAATTATTATCCAAATTAATTGAGAGGAAAATACTGTATCTGTATTCTTAGATGAGATCCTGTTTTAGCTAGTACAAAATCTTGTGCATATTGATAACAGTGTCCTCCTATCAACCCCAGTAATCTCCTTGGTTATCTCCCACCATTACAACCCCTCTCCCTTATACTCCATATAGCCTATATTTTAAATTAAACCAAGGGTAAGGCACATACAAAATTTAATGAAAAATCAATTCAGTCATTTTTGTGTGATTTACAAACAGATTACAATCTTATACAGAAGATAAAAACATGTAATCTGACAAGGATTTCATTTATAAGTAGTGAATACTATTGAACCCCTAGCTATCCATCTCTAGGACCAGTGATAAAAGTGATTATAAGGGAAGTAGCTGATCAGAAGTTATCTCCTAATGCTGCTGAGATGGTATTTTATATCTCAGACCCATTCTTGTCTTTTCCATTAGTACTAAATTTGTAAGAAATGTAATTAATCAAAGCATGCAGATAGTTCAAACTCCTTGGAATAATTATTAAAACAAAACATAAAAACCTCCTTAAACACAATGTTGGTAATGTTAAACCAGATGTTAATAGATGATCTTCCTTTGATCACACTTTAGCTTGCAAAATCAATATTGTCAAACTAGATTTCCTCCCAAAACCCTGCATCTTTTTCAGCACATCTCCATATACTGCATATTAAAAAAATTCTTCTTTATGGATCTAGAATTTAAAATGGCCATTGTGAATCCCAGGGCATGTATAGCCGCCCCAACCAGACACAGACAGGCAGGACACAGATTCACCACACAACACACACGTTTATTCTTCTCCAGAATATATAAATAGAGTCAAGAATGATAGCACAGTCCTTCTGCCTCCAGTCGTCCACACAGGCTTTGTCCTTCTTCCTCCCGACTCTGGCCATTGAATACTGGTGGCTGGCCCCACTTCACAGGACACCTGGATTCCAACTCCAGGTGTCCAACAACCTTCTTCCGGCAGTACTTCTTGGTGTGGAGGAAGTGCTGCCATACAGGGCCCAGCAAACGACCAACCAGGTGCCCCCGTGACCATGCTGCAAGCCAAGGTGGCTACCCTCTATCGGTCCGGGGAAGATAATTAAAAAGCTCTATCCCCAGGTCATTCTATTGTCAGGGCTTCTCGGCTGGGTGAGGGCCCCAGTAAATCTTACTCAAAATCTTGTGCTTTGCTCTTTGTTCTAGTTAACACTAATTATCATGAAATTAAAAACAACCCAGTAGTTCACCATTTGCTTTAAGATATAAAACCAATGTAGAGCATATTTTAAGGTGGAGAAGCCCTTATCTATGTCCTCATACATGATAATCAGCTTTCTGTAACCATTGCAGAATTCAGTCTACTACAGAGACTGTGACATTTAGAGACCTCTATTTTGATAATACAGTTGCTTCTTTTAAACTATTATGTTCCAAATGTAATGTTCCAGCGACACAATTTTTTTATCTACATACAAATTAGAAACTTCTTCAAAATCAACCATCCAATTTCTCTTATTGTTCATCTATATACTATATATATATACAGTATACAGTATTATCCATGAAATTACACTGCCTCATTTAGATGCAGCATTTTCAGAGAATGCATGGAGATCAATGTGCAGGTTCATTTAATTTTGGAAGGTTGCTGCTCACTGCTTTTCTTGTGAAAAATAATTGTGGTTGTTATTTGTAAAATGCAGCATTATTAATTAGACCTCTACTCATAGATTCTGGCTAAATTTAAATAATTTATATACCTATAAGCTTAAAGCAAGGTGTTTAGCTTTTGTGCCTCACAATTTCAAGTTTCTGGGTTTGAATCCTGCATCCAGTCACCGTAGGAGTGAAATTTGTATGTTCTTCCTATGCCTACATGGGTTTTCCACTCACATGCCAAAGATGTGTATGTTAGACTAACTGATCATTTAAAACTTCCCTGGGGTAAAAGAGTGTGGCTGTATGTATGAATGCCAAGCAATGGACTGACACCTCCCACAGTATTGATTTCAGCATTGTGCTGTGAGAGCTCCCTGAACTAAATTATCTAAGTTCAACATGGATGGATGCATTTTTTGTCTGTTTTAACAGACTATAATTATTCCTGCAAAAAAATATAATAAATAAACAAACAAAACCCAACCTAACAGAGAAAGTAAATATTGAAAGAAAGAAATACAGATAATATAATAATAATTAATTATTATTATTATTATTTAACAGCTTAAAAGCTATTTAAAATTGGATGCTACTTATATCAATTTTTACAAGTGCCAAACATGTATGTACATGACCTTTTTGCTGGTAGTACCAATAATGTGCCTTCTTAAAATATAATTCTAAAATTAGTATTTAAAAAGGTAACTCATAAGAACTCTAAATCTTATTTGATTTTTCTTTTTTACTAAGAAAATGAATGAATCACCAGAGACTTTATTTCAGAGTCTGAATAAAAAAAATTCTTAATAATCATGCATCTTCTGGGGCAAAGCAACTCTTCTGAATATTTTTGTAGTTAATAACACAATATTCTTTACAGAATTTAAAGCTTATAATAAATATGCATGGTTGAACTGAATTCTTTCAAAAGGCATCCTTTAGTATTTTTATCTGAAGGTTGAATTGCACTTGTAAAAGTTTAGCAATTTAGGACACACCAAATTTTAATGACAGAATTTGTTTTCTAAATTTCAAAATAAAATAATCTCTTCTTTAAGGCTATCTATGAATGACTTACGTATATCTCAGAATTTAATATTTCAATGCACTATATGCCTAAATAAAATAAAGAGACTAAGGCCCCATTCACATTTACACTTCTCATGGGATATACAGCACTTTATCCACTCATGATTTGACCAAAAGTCCACTTGGACACAAATGATATCAAGAAAGGAATGTAGGTAAGGATGTTGAGTCAACAATGATCTAATGATCTAATTGACAGATAATGGACTTTATGGGTCAGGATTTGTTACAAATTAGTGTCCACTTTTACTTTTGTGTTTTTAATTTCACATAACATTTGGCTGTAACTTCAGGGGCATTATAATCATAAATATTTTTCCATGATGGCTTATTATGTAGGATGTTTGGAAAAGACACAACACCCTCATACTGCACATATACAGGTATCTTATTTTACTAATATAGCACATCTTAAAAAGATAAAAGAGCAAATAAAACAATTCCAATTTAACTGCATAAAATACCAAACAGACCTTAACAGCATGATTTTACAGTATAGCACACTATAGATTTTTGACTATCGTGGTCCAGATATTGAGAAAGGCACCATAACTGATTATCCAGTACCTTTCATACCATCCTTTTATAAATATTTGACTTTCAGAGAGGAAAAAGAAAGTTTTTAGTTTTTTCTTCTTTTAACCAGGGTCCTGAAATATAATGTGCAACAATACTTTACAGTATATTATATGTATTAAGAACTCTAAGTACAAAAACTAATATACAGTATATTATATGTATTAAGAACTCTAAGTACAAAAACTAATATAATAATGCCCTTTTGCTTTCTAGGTATTATCTGCTTTTAGGCTTAATAGCAAAATCTTTATTTTGGATTCTATGCTTTGCAGTGACTTCTTTTCTCATAGTTATAACTTTCTCTCTAGAGACAGAATCAGAAGTCCAGAGAGGTGATTTTGTCCAAATAAATTTCTAAATTTGGACTTAACCAAATTGCTCTTGGAAAAACCGATCAACAGTTGCTGTTGGTACAGACAGTGTGGCATTAATTTTAACAATTAAGAGAGTGCTGGGAGCACTAAATTAGCATCAGACCTATCATTGTTTGGGCACTTTTCTTTGGGCAGACAAACACAGATTTAAATGCTCAAATGGTACTGCCAAAATAAGATATGCTCTTTTTCTCACGGAACCATACAAGCAGGCACATGCACACATGGAGATGCATTCTCACAGAGGCCAACGTTAGTAAGCGGAAAATGCTATTGTTATTAACAGGATTCATTCCAAGTTCATTTAAAATTGCTACAGATGATGCTATACTGTCATCAAATGCAACAATTAGATCTGCCTCACTATAAAATTAATTTATATAAATACCTACCAACAATAAACAGTAAAAGTTACAAATTGCTTTTTCTCGCTCAATCACAGTGTCCTCAATTGTTCTCTTTCTACCATCTTCTGAACAAAACAGACTCGGCATACATTATAGAAAAAAAATCTTCTTTAGTTTTCGTCGTGGTTTGGCTGTTGTGCCTTTTTCCCTATTTCCTCAGTATCTGTCTTCTCATCATGCATCCAAACGATATATTGCAAAAAGCACACTGCTAAATCTTTGCATTGCAAGCTCACAATGTTTGATTTGTAGATACAATGGCACTAGCTTTTTAAAAAATATGAGGCTTTGCTTTGATAAAAATATAGTGTCAGTGTCTGCTTTGAGGTTTATTATCTTGTGCACACAGTACTATGACATTGACTAAAAAGTACTTGTCCAGCACCTAAATCTCACTTCAAAGGTTATGTAAAATACTGTATAACATCACAAAATATTGCAAAAGCACTGATAACCTGCATCATCTTGGGGTTGAGTCACCAATAAATGACCTGGCATTCTATCTTGCAACTGATCAGCTTCAGAGCCAGCTGCAGAGGAGCTTATAAAACCTGCCAAAGTCATGTAAGAATTGCATATTGCGTGACAACAGTGTGTATTGTTCTTAAGGAAACCAAGCTATGTAAAGCATGGGAAACCGTGGGCAGTCAGTGCCAACAAGCATCGCAGTAGTGCAGTGCTACAATATAATAAGGAGTAATGAACAAAAAAGCCAAGTTTCCCTTCGCATGCATTTTGGTGAGACTTACACTTCAATTGTTTCAGTTTATACAGGAGTTTATAATGACTTTGTAGGGAGTGGAAAGAGAGAAACATTGTTATTGAAGTGTTTAACAATGCCATACAACCACTTTTGAATCTGTCAATTTCCCAGAAAAGGTTCCAGATAAAAATAAACGGTAAAACAGTGTTTTATGGAAATGCAATATGGCTAAAGACAACCCATGATGAAACAAAAAGTCATACTGTTAGATAAAAGCTTTAATCCAGCAAATCAATAAAACTATTATACAAAGAATTTGAGAAAAAAATTGCTTGTGGTCTTCCGATTCAAAAATTGTTTACGGCATGCTAATCAGGAAGTGGAGTCCCAATGTTGGCACTGCTATAGGCTTGCAGATGAGATGAAAATATAGGAAGGGAAAATGTTCTTATATATATTAAACAAAATTCTTAATGGTTCAATGTCATGAATTTAACTGGCTGCTTAATGTCATAGTTTTTTGATTCTCTTTGCAAAGCAAAACAATTACATTTTGCTCAGACTCATCACTAATATTAGACTAAAAGAAGCCTTTTCCTGGGCCTAGGTGACGTCAAAGTTCCACTGTCTATGCCCTGTGCTCATCCCTGGTGTGGAGTATATTGTAGGTATCCTTTATACATTTAAAATCACCTATTTACACTTCTCAATTGCCTTCCCAAAAAGAAGTTTCACTATGATACTAACCTTTCAGAATGTTGCTGCTTGGCTTTGCTATGGTACAGTATATATCAAACAATGCAATCCTGAACTGTAACACCTCAGCTACTGACACCACTTGACTACTTGACAACTGCTGAGTTTAATTCAAGATCTCGCCAGTCAGGTACAAACTTTGAATTCAAACCCACTTAATCAGTACCCATATAGTCTTCTCATCCTACACAAATTGGCCATTTTACCATATGTGAGCCACCCCAAAACTATGTTTTCTAATGTATTATGAAAGACAGACTACTTTATACAGTATAAGAATGAATCAATGAGTCTTTTTAAGTTGGTCAGTGGTCATTATCTCCTGTTATTAAAAACTGTAAGTAGTAATTGATTTATTTTATACTGTAATGTTGAAAATAAAATGGATGGTTTTAGGGTGTATTGTTATATTTTCTGAAATTCATCCTTTGATACATTGACTTTAAAATTGGCTCTTTTTGTGAAGAAGAGGTCCAACAAATTATTCTTTTTATTATGATTAACCTGTCAATAAATCCACTTTATTTTTATCTTTCATTATCAAATGGGTTCAATCACATTGTCATTCTGTCTGTCTTTTGGTTTCCTTAACCAATAATTCATTCCGTATATGTTGACATTTAATTTCAGTATCTGACAGTGTCTGTAAAAAGCAATACTGTGTTTATCTCTTATCATTTTCCCCTTAGGGTTTCTTGAAGAAGAAAACAGTACTACGATAATGTTGAAAAACACAAAGAGAAAGTTGAAACAATTATGAAATATATTAATGCTCTTATATTTTTGTGATTTGTAAGTGTGCTTCAGGGAAACAATGAATAAACTAACAGAATGGTCCCTTGATACTATATGTTACATGCCAAGGCTGGCCCAAGTTGAAATTTAAGCAAAAGCAATTTAAGTAGTATCATATAACAAGAACGACGCTGGAGAATGGATTATGATTTTTTAATAGGAATAGGTCACTGCTTTGATCTTCAGCTTGTAATTCTTTTTGGGAAGTGTGTAGACATTGCTATTAATGTAAAAAGATGTAGTTTTTCAAATTGAAATACAGCATATGTGGTTCAATGGGAGGTGAAATTCTTATCTAGTTCTTATACTGTCACTGTTTTTATCCTAGGACTCTAATAAAGCCACATGTTTTTGCTGCGGTGTTATCTTGAATGCTCAGGCAAAAATACATGCTGTCATGCCTAGTAGACTCTCAAGCTCCATTGGCTATCAGGACAGGCAAAGTGTACAAAATAGTAGTATACAGAATATGCTTAAACATAAAGAGCTGCAAGACATAAGGAGCTACATCTCCTTAAATAGTGTAATCCATTGGGAACTTGCATTAGCTGTGGGGAGCTTCAACAAACAATTTGAGTTTTGTTGATGTGACTAATCTGGCAAAAGGAGAAAGCGGTTCAGCCAGCTTATTTGAATAACACTTTCTTTCAAGTCAGGATGCAGGTGCTCTTCTACAGGACACTAAAATCTTACTAAAGTGTACGTTAGAGCCAGTCTGGCAAGTGAAATATACCTTAAAAGCAGGACTGTTCATTTGTTAAAGAACTGTGTCTGGAAGATTGATTTCATTGCTTTTAGCTGAACCCTTCAGTGTAGCCTTGGTACCTTAGAAGTGTGGTGTAATAGGTTGCCCACAGTAAGGGGGTATTGGTAGTGGAGTCAAGGACTCATTAACAGTGAGCATGGCTGCCTGTTATTTGAAAGAGTAAGGAGATGAGAGGAAGATAAGTAAACTTGAATACTCCCCAACCTGTTAAAGAAAATAGTGCATCTGTTTGTTATTTTGTTTCTTCAGAAGGAGCTTTCAAGTCTTGTTTACTGTCTTCAATGTAATTTACTGTCTCTCTTTCCATTCCCCGTATATTTATAGCCATTTTTTATTCAAGGAAAAGATGTTTTTATGACTTTGTTAGAGCCGCTGTTCACTCTGGTACAAGATGACCACAGCAACTACTGGTATGTGAGGCAAGTTAACTCATAAAATGAATAAACCCCATATGCATTTTTTTACTTATAACAGTTACAATCTGTGCTAAATAAAATCTTATTTTGAGACATTTCTACATTTATTTGCACAGTACTCAGAAACAAAAGAAGAAAGGCAGAGATAAATGGAGAATGAAACAATGCCAGGAAGTAGCACCTGGTCAATAGATTGAATGTTAAATGAAAGGAAACAGAAACTATTTTAATCATTAATGAATTACATTTTTGATAACTGTGTTCATTTGCTCTTCTCCTAATAATGTGAATTTCCCATTGGGATTAATAAAGTATCTATCTATCTATCTATCTATCTATCTATCTATCTATCTATCTATCTATCTATCTATCTATCTATCTATCTATCTATCTATCTATCTATCTATCTATCTATCTATCTATCTATCTAATAAAAGAGACAGGAAAATAGAGAAGACAAAACAATCAGACCATGTAAATGATTATTTAAAAAAAAGTATTCAATAATCTTAAATGCAATATAAACAAGAAACATTATTGGCCAGATTCAGTATAAAACATTTAAATCAGTGTTAATGTACTGAACAAGTAGGAGGCTTTCAAGAGTAGTGTGTAATGTTTCAGAGTCACAGGTAATTTGTTGAATTATTCAGTTGTAATTGACTAGACTGGTTCGGGCGCCACAAATGTAAATTATGTGACAGTGTCTAGAAAATAAATGCACTATATTTTAAATTGTTTTATTTCACAAAGTGATTTTAAAAATGTTGCTTGACTTTAAAATGACTTCCAAAGAAAACAGCCTAGCATAGTATAGGGATTAATAAAGTATCTATCTATCTATCTATTGTGTGCTGCACAAGCCGCTACTTGATGTATAATTAAGATGGCTGTCATAGTTTTGTAATACAGTACCTATATAGGATATTATCATTGAAAACAGTAAATTTACTAATAACAAATAAACTCTTCTAGATTTGCATTTTTGTTGAAAATCTTTTATTTATAGCTTTTTATTTTTATTATTTATTTTATAATATGCAATATCGATAAATATAGTGATGCTTTGCCTAGAAGGGGGCTGGGTGGTCTCGAGGCCTCAGAACCCCTGCAGATTTTTTTTTTCTCCAGTCTTCTGTAGGTTTTTTTTTTTTTGTCTTTTTATGTCTTCCTGGCCATTGGAACTTACTTTTATTCTTTGCAACTTAGTATTGCCTAATCTTATTTTTAGATTTTTCTTTTTTCTTTCTTCATCTTGTAAAGCACTTTGATTTACATAATTTGTATGAAGGCGTGCTATATAAATAAATGTTGTTGTTGTTGTATAGAAGTGTAGGGCTAGAAAGGGTGTACTGCAAACCAAAAACTGGTGGCTGGTTAAAAAAGTAATATATTTGACCATTTTTTCAAGGAAAATATTTTGTGAAAATCTTTGATAAGGCAGTAGACAGAAGTGCCTATCTGTTCTGAAGAAAGAGCCAGTAGCAGTGTATTTTTATTGATATGGCATGAAACCTATATGCATGTGATAAGTAACTGATAGAAGGGAAACTGAAAATGATAGTTGTACACTGTGATATATGACACTACATTTAATAATAAAGAATTAAATGTTTTTTTCAGGACAAATGAACAAAAAATGATTAAACAATAGAGAGATTGATATAATCAATTATAAATACAAAACTATTTTTTCACATATTGACATTCAGACCCTTGCCTACATGCTTTGAATTTAATGATGTATTAAAATATTGTGAGAGCACTTATGCTACGCTTTATCCAAATGGAAAACCAGTTTTTTCCTAAACTCATTTTGCCCCGCTGGCTTGCCTGGCATGCTGTGTTGCTTCTTTAAGGGCATATTCAGGTTTACTCACTAGTATGGTGTCATTCAGTCTAACTGAAAGTAACAAGTGGTACAGATGGATCTGACAAGCTATTTAAATCACTAAACCAAACTAAACTTAATTTTTTGTAAGGGCATAATATGGTAAATGAATATGTATAGAATAGTGGTGGCTTGTTTTAGGCACAAACAAAATTACTGAAATATTGAATTCATTGGGTTGACATGGTTGCTCTGTGGCTAGTTTTACTCCCTCGGAGTCCTGGGTGCAATTCACTGTATGTGCACAGTTTGCTCTGCCTAAACTCGTTTTCTAGGTGTGTACCTAATGCTGCTAGCATTAGCTTCAGCAACAGCAATGCTGAATTTGATTGAGGTGATTCAATTATGGATGGATGGATGGATGGATGGATGGATGGATGGATATATTTTACTTACTGAATGGTTGGATTAATAATGAAATTTGGTGAAAGACCACAACCATCCTACATTAACAGACAATGACAGAGGCTCTCAAACACCTTTCTGAGTGTTTTAAATATGACAACATATGAAGAAATGTTAAAATCTGTAAGAGATTTGTGAAAGAATAATTGGAACGTTTCTGTTTCATGTTTTAAGATCTGCATATTGAAGATTTTCTAGAGCACACAATTCCATCTAAGATGCTATCTATTAATCCTTGTGTTTGAATTTGTGCCTTTTCAGCACAATTGCTGCCAATTTCAATTATGCAGGATGGTGGTATAATGTGTTGCTCTTACCTTGTAAGACACATCTTGGGGTAAGCAGTGTTATTTTTTTGCCTGTGCTGCTATTTCCATTTACAGTTGTGATTTTCAGAAGGGATCTGCCAGTTTAGTGCTATTAAAAGAAGGTAGGCCTATCTTACTTTATGGTGGCTCGACTGCATAGCAATTAGCAGCACCACTGCTTCACAGATGGAAAGACCAAGGTTTGAATCTCACTCTGGTCAGTGTCTATATGGAGTTTGCACATTCTAGATTGATTTTTCTACAGTTTCCCTATCCATCCCCAAAGGCAGGAAAAAAGGTTAATTGCTCATGTTAGTGACAAATAGTTTTTTATGTTATAAATATCTCTTAAGTGACTCAGTGACACTAACATCTTCTTAGCAATCCTCAGGTGCCTTTTATAAAATCTAGTTCAAACCATGCAGGCATGAAACTGTTGAAATTATTGTATAGGCTGCATTATCTAAGGTTTTCCATTATGACAGAGGGCTTACCTCTTTCAGTAGGGCTAACCAAAATAAACAACCTTTATTTACATAGCACCTGTCATTAGTGAACACCATTCCAAATCAGTATAGGTACATAGCACAACTATTTATACAATTGTACAATTGGAACAGAGTTAGGTTAACTGACCTACTCATGGTCACACAGAGGGTCAAAAATGGAAATTTAATCTGCAACTGTTCTTTAGCCACTATAGCACACTGCCTATTGGGCTGTGAAATCTCTAAAAACCTCCTTTACCTTCAGCTCAGGACGTTAAGGTTGTAATTGTTGGGTGCAAAAGTGCATCTGGTATGGCCATTGTCCCCAGAGCACTTATTAGATCTAGGCTAGGTCTTATCGTTCCACAGGACGACCAACAGCCACTGTAGATCGACATTTAACACATTGTACATAACCCAATCCTATCAGTATTGTTGCATAGGATATGTTATAGTGCTTAGTTACAGCACACAATGAATACTTGTTAACCCTCTGTCTCTTTTTTATTCCAGATACAATGGATGAAAAAGGAATACTAGGAACGTTCTGACTATCATCATCCCAGGAGAACCGTATTATTGCCTCTGTTGTGTGGATCATGTAGACACTCTAACGAGATTGATCAAACACTATAAGATCAAACATCATCAGGGAAGGAATTTTAGGTGTGTCCTTAATATTGTCAAATATCACGTTCAGTTGCCTTGTTAAAAAGCATGGAATTCCTTGAGAATTGGCCATAACATTTTAATTTCAACCGATTCTAGTGACGAGATAAACAGGGAGTATTCATCATCTTCAATGTTGGAATCAGTAACACCATAGTCTATGTTTTCGGTGTAAGCAGTGTCGCTTTCGAGGTGACGGTGCCTCGTATGCTGGCCCAGGCCTCTGCTGTTGGTGAATTTATCACCACATATTTGGCACGTGAAAAGTTTGACCTTGTGTGGTTTTCTGTTTATTTTACACTTGGCCTGATGACAGACAATGGCATGATGTTGGCAAGTAGTTTTAGTGCAGTTCTTGCATTTAAAGGTAATTTTCTTGTGATGATGTTTGATCTTATAGTGTTTGATCAATCTTGTTAGGGTGTCTACATGATCCCCATAACAGAGGCAATAATACGGTACTCCTGGGATGATGATAGTCAGAACGTTCCCAGTATTCCTTCCTCTTTCATCCATTGTATCTGGAATAAGAAAGAGACAGAGGGTTAACAAGTATTCACTGTGTGCTGTAACTAAGCACTATAACATATCCTATGCAACAATACTTATAGGATTGGGTTATGTACGATGTGTTAAATGTCGACCTACTGTAGGTCGTCCGGTGGAAAGGTAAGACCTAGCCTAGATCTAATAAGTGCTCTGAGGACAATATCCATACCAGATGTACTTTATCTCTGTAAAGCAAATTCCTAGATGTGTGGTTTATAGGTTGTTTAGAGGGTCCCTGTAATAAACAGCACTAGTTCTTGTATTTGTGGGCAGGGCTACAGGAGGGTGGCTATATAGGGCTCAGTTCTCAATTTCTCATGGAACTAAATGTAAGCTGAATGAGCCACCTCTTTTGTTTACTTACAGTCTTTGTGATTATGAGTGATGAAAGGTTTGTAAACCCAGCCACAGGGGATGCACAAACCAGTGTGTTTCTTTGTGCCAGCCCCAAGCCCGGATAAATGGGGAGGGTTACGTCAGGAAGGGCATTCGGTGTAAAATTTTGCCAAATCAATATGCGGACAACAATACAAATTTCTATACTGGATCGGTCGAGCCCCGGCTTAACAACGACCGCCACCAGTACTGTTAACCAACAGGGTGCTGGCAGAAATTGGGCTACAGTTGGCCGAAGAAGAAGAAGGAGAAGATGAGGTTTAGAACTATGCATTATTCATTTTTATAACCATTTTGTACCTCTTTGTTCATTTTTGATCTGTTATTTTAATTGTTGCTTTCTGTTATTATTGTTTTGTTATTTTCATTTATCATGGGCAGTGCCATTGTGTGCTTTTTATAACTGGTGATGACTCCTGTTGCCACTCATTACTTGCGAGATCAAACTGTACTTAAGATCATATTTTACCTGTCCTCATGGTAAGTGTGGTATAAATTTAAATATGAAAACTAATATGTATGTGCATTAGCTAGAAATAAACCTTTTTTAGGGAGTCTTTTTTTGTGTGTGCCTGTTTTTTTGTAATATTCTTAATTAGCACATATGGTTGGGTTTTGACTAGAGATGGAGTCACTTCTCTATTCATAAGGCATATGCTGACTAACTTTGTGGTGACTTCTGTCACCTGTTCAGTCTGTCCCTAAGGTTTCAGAAAGTGCTATCCTGCATTTTTGTTGTTTCAAAGAAGGCAGGCCTAATCACTTCACCATCACATAATGACTACAGACCAGTGGCACTAATGTCTGATAACTGAAGACCTTTGAGAGACTAGTCCTGGACTATATGAATCTTCTTGTGGTAGACTACCTGGACCTACTGCAGTTTGCCTATTGGACATTATTCTCACAATATCATCCAGTGATCCTTAATTAGGGGTAAACTGAGATATATAAGGATAAGCCTGTGGGGTCCTGGATAATGGACGGGCAGACCACAGTTTGTGAGACTCAAGGACTGTGTTTCTGGTATGGATGTGAGCAATAATGGAGCACCACAACGAACACTCCTGTTGCCTTTTCTCTTCACTCTGTACACCTTAGACTATAAATATAATACCAGTTCATCTCACTTTATATTAGATTAGATTAGATTCCACTAATGGGGTGTATTGCTAAAGGGGATGGAATAGAGTACAGGAGTCAGGTGGAGAAGTTTGTTTCTTGGTGCAAGGAGAATGGTCTGCAACTTAACATCGGCAAAACCAAGAAACTGTTTATTTTCTTTTGCCACACCTAAGAGCCTCTATGTCTGGTCACTATTCAAGGAGTGGATGTACAGGTGGTCCACTTCTACAAGAACATGGGAGTCCATATCAATGACAGGTTGGACTGGTCTCTGAACACAGAGTAACACTGTAAGTAAGGGCAGAGCTGGGTCTATGGAAGGGCTATTCAATTACAAATTTAGTTGGGCCAGATTTTTAAACCAAGAAATTTAGCTGGGCCAGACATTTCAGACACTGTTAAGCAGCAGATAATGACCAATTTTAAACCAACACAAATGAATATATTGAAAAACAAGTAATGTTTATTCATTGTTTCCCTTTTAAATTTGGTCACATTTGACAGAGACACATCACAAACTGCATTAAAAAACAATAAAAGAGCTATAATTGTATAGAATCTGAAGTAGTAGCAATAGTTTTTTATACTTTTGAAATAAAAATAAACATTTTGGTCATATCTGACCTAGGTACATCTCAAAGTGCAGTGCATAAAAACAAAAAAGTGCATAGTATTAGCAATAACATTTGTTTCCCTTTTGAAATAAAATAAAAATTTTGGTCACATATGCCGCAGGCACATCACAAAGTGCGTTTACCAGAATAAAAATGAAATATCAATGATATCAGTGCACAAACCCATAACAAGTGATAAAAGTAACTAACACACATCAATACAACATCTACACTAAGGGAACATAGGTTCATTTTAAATCACTGCATGTGTAATTATCTTTGACTTTTTTGTAAACAAAAGGGTGGTGGTACGCTTATGTTGTGTTTGGATCAATTTTGAGGTACTGTGAGGGTATATAGAGGCCAGGAGTCCTAGCACTACATGTTTTGTTTATTTGGTGAAAAACATAACATTTAAAATTTGAAACAGACAAAACTTCAAGCATAATAATAATAATTCTTCGCATTTATATAGTGCTTTACTCACTACTCAAAGCACTTTGCAAACTCCAGACAGGGAGGAACCCAGGATGCAACCCCATTAACTACTTACTGCAAGGCAGCGGCACTGCCATTGCGCCACCTGTGTAGATGTATCGTACTGTAAAACTTTGCACTTGATAGTTTCAAATAACAAACACACAGTTTCCGAAATCATAGAATATCAACCACTGGTTAATAACAAGCTCTACATTCTAGAAAAAAGTTTTTATGTAGTCCAGTAAGGCAATCAGTGCTTAATTTGATTGAGGTTTAAAGGAAATTCCAAACTTTTTGCAAGTTTTCATCAAATGCAGTTTTACTTATTCATTCTTTGCTTTGAGTGTCAATGGCTGATCATTGTCCTCATAAGAGCCATGAATCTGCAGGATCAAAGTGTGTGAGTGGAGGGCCAATCAATCATATGACGAGAAGTGCGGAGACAGTGCTCGTCAGTAAGGAGGCACTCATTGTAGTAACAATTAGATTCATTTGCAAAACCCACGTTCACACTAACTTGATGAAACTGGAATACAACTAAGACTCAGTGGACAATAGATTATAGAATTATTTAATATGTAGTCGATGCACAACCAGGTGTTCTATCTATCTATCTATCTATCTATCTATCTATCTATCTATCTATCTATCTATCTATCTATCTATCTATCTATCTATCTATCTATCTATCTATCTATCTATCTATCTATCTATCTATCTATCTATCTATCTATCTATCTATCTATCTATGAGCAAACCACTCTGTATCGGCTTTCCCCAAAGTTTGGCGAAATGAAGAAATCTGAGGTGGAAGGATAAACTGAACTAGTTTAAAGAGAATTATAAAGGACAGAAACATCTGTCATCTATGCTAAACCAATTATTGTGGTCAAAAAAGTAACCTCAGGTAGTAGTGCTAATCACAGTGTCTCCCTGAGAAGAAATTACTGTATAGTCTAATTCCATGATACTCTGAGTTCTTTATCACTCTCTGCATCTGCTGAGCTTCTGTCACTATGACTAACTAACACCCACAGGGTCTGTGATGCAAGAGATCTAAGGCTGTCCATGTCACTACCCAATATGTGCTACATAGCAAGGAGCATAATAAAGTTTTATCCAGCAGTGAAGACACAATGTATAATGAATTTATGCAGAATGATGTAGTTTCATAATATTCTAATTATGATCAGGTAATGAACCTCTCAAATGAATATACTACAAGTTTCCTTTTTTATTTTTAAAAAATGCAGGTGAGGGACAAACCCGGCTTGAGTAGTTATCAAGTATTGACATAACTCTTGTGTTTATATGTTATAAACTATGTGTAGGGCACCACTATAAAGTGCAAGGTGGAGTACAGTCACAGCACACATGGGTCAAAGTGCATGTTGTGGTGCAAATTAGCCAGGAAGCGTAGATCAGCCAGTGGCATCACCATCCAGCAGCCTGACCTCAGAATGCATCATGGTGTACTGAGAAAAAAACATTTGCCGAAGCCATCAACACAGTGAACGTATAGGGAAAAATTCAGTGAACCCAGCAAATTCACTGTGAAAAACATTTTGGCAAAATTCACCAATCAATACTAGTTTTGAAAATCTGTTTTGTTTTGACCTTATTTTTTTGACCCCTTGTTATTTTGACATCTGTTTTCATGTCCTGGTCCAGGGCTGCTTGTTAGTGTCTGAGTTGAATGAATACAAGAATCATGCATCACTTGGTAGTATATTGGGCTTGTGGTAATGTATCTGTTGGCATAGTCCAGACTTCTTCTAGCAGAGACACTAGGATATCTTTGTTAGGGATGACTCCTTTATAGTTATTATTTGGAAGGTAGTAAACATCTGAAAAGAGACTTTTGTATGATGCTATACTATTGCCTATGGCTAATTTGATACTTAGTTTCCCTCATTGTGAGTTCTGTGATCTCTGTGTAACTGTCATTCAACAGTTGCACATTGTCACCTAAACTTTCTTGTTGCAGTTATGAAAGCTGCTCTTTCCTTCAAATGTTATTTTCCTTCAAATGTTATATTGAAGCAATCAGGAAGGTAACAACTAATTTTATTTAAAATATCACTAACACAGTAATTCCTACTGGAGTGGATCTATCAAAATGTTTTTTAATTGCAAACTATATTTTCACCTTAAAACATCACCTTTTAAGAGCCTCTTGCACTAGCCAAGCAGGGCTAATTAGCCTTAAGAAGAGATGCAGATACCCTGAATATAGCAAAGGATAACTTAGCACAGATATCCAAAGATTAATGGTTCATTGACATCTTATGAGAGAGAGAAGGAAGTACAAACTAGAAAATTTGATGTTCTAACTGTTTAACTATCAGAAAATGTATATGATTTGAGGTTCATCCCATTGCTAATAAAATTTAGGCAGCATAATAATGCAGTATTCAGCAATGTTGGTTAGACAGCTGACCTAGTCACCTTGTCTATTAATGTTGCTCATACCTTATATATCTGCTACAGGTTTTTAGTGTGTACTTTGATTTTCTTACAAATGAAAAGATATGCATTATCCATTGGTTAATCTAAGTACCTCATAAATAATTAAGTTTGAATGTATGCATGAGTGATGGACTTGTGTCACTTTCACGGTTGATTCATGCCTTTAATCAAACACTACTATGATCATATTATGCGTGCAAAAGAAAACTTTAAGGCCTATCCATTTATGTTGCAGTCAATTGGCATTAGTTACAATTAGCATATTTTCCTGGAGACCTTAATTATTTCTATATATACTACTATTTAAATAGTCTTTTTTGGATGGTCAATTTAAAGTACATAAGAGACCAATAATGATCTCCATTTTAAGAAGTACAAAACAAAAAAAATTGTAAAGCTGCAAGCAAACTGAGAAAATCTGTGCATAATTATACTCTCACTTCTCCATCAGTTCGGCAAGCTGTACAGATTTGATTTGTATGGCAAAATGTACTATTTTATGTGTAATATTTATCCAATTTCTTAAACTGTGTAATCTAGTATAAGGAGATCAGGAAACAGAGTGGACCCCTACAGCATAGGGGGCAAGAGGGGAGTCATTCCGAAAATGGATGGGTGGATAAAAAAGAGCAGTAACATCTTCAGTTATGTTCAGTTAAATTATGATCATATTAAGAGTATTCTACAAATACAACTGAAAAAAAAACACCTGCATATCAAAAGAGAGTCATTTAGAAAAATAATTTTCCCCTGAATAATCTCTTTATTGTTGTATCTCCACACTATTATTGATTACTAATTTTAATAAATTTTAAAAAATTGTGGACTTATTAATTTGAAAAAAAATATTAGGTCTAGATTTCCTGACCTGTGGGAGTGATCAAGTGCCAAATCAGGCCTTTTCATTTGCAGGTAGGAGGCAACAAGTTTTGATTCAATGAAGCTGGAAACCTTTGAAACATCTTCATAATCTGCATCAAAAGGTGTTTTCATCACAACTCCTCTTGTACAAAGCTGCATACAAAGAAAAATTTCATATTTTAGAAATGGGAAATCAGATAAGCATTTCTGTAGAATTCTAAAAAGCTACATGCAATCACGTTCTAAGATTTTTCTAAGGGAATATTCTTGTATATTCACATCAGTCAACTTAAAATAATTATTGTTTCAAATATTGGATTTTTGCCAGTGATTAATTGCAAACTGTCTACTAAACAATGTAACTTTAAATAATAACTGTACACCTCTGGCTAATACTCTTCCTCATTTACAATAATTATGCACCCATCCCTATTGATCCTTACAGCATCATCCCATTACTATAATACAATACTCTTTTAATTAGACAATGATTAATGGTACTATGGTTCAGTGGCATCAACATATTCAATACTTACATGAAAAAATACGCCATGCCAATTCACCTGAACCAATTTACCACGAGGCAGCAACAAAGTTTGCATATCGACTCTGAATGTTTGAGGGAGCAAGAGAAAGGATAATAATTATAATTCCAGAAAGCTGAATAATTGGGAAAGCTTTTAATGTGATGTTAACCAAAGAGTTTTTAAACAACTTTCAAGTGGTGCTTCAAACTTCCAGATGCTAAAACTAAGAAAATGGATATTGACCAATCCATGTAAATTGTTTGTTCTTTTGTATAGGTGCATGCGTTAAATAATGACAGTGAATTGTATGTTGGCTTCCTATAATAAAAATCCAGGGGATATTGTATGTGTGGTGTTCTCATTATTGACTTGCCATTTACTTTCAGTGCATTTCTGATAAAGAACTGAAATGGCTAGTAGTTGCTTGATTTTATTTCTTTTTCTGGCTGTTTTTTTTTGTGATGGCTTGATTGCACCATAATTGGAAATTTAAGATTTGATTAAATTGCATATACCGTATAGATTTTTGTTTATTTTCTCATTCTTACATTGGACTCATCTATTATTTACTTCATTCTAGTTTAATATACACTTGATGAGTGGATACATCTGCAGTTGCTTAAAATCAATAACATGTTTATTTCCACTTGTTAAGCTATAAAAGCATATCGGAATTGAACACTTTTTGAAAAACGGCATGAAAAAGGTGCATAAAAACAGTTGGAATTTTATACACATTTGTATAAAATATAAATTAATGTAAGTTGGAAAATAATTGTATTTCAGCAAAGTATATATACATCTTGCATTATAATGTGAGAGGGTTAAATCAGCTCATTACGTTTTTCATCCATTTTTATAGATTCTTTTTTATCTTTTACCTTTTGTTTTCCATTTTTCAGCTTTTATTCTTCCTTCATCAGTTTAACTCCTGAAAGATTCATACTTAAATGAATCTGTTCTTAACAATGTCAAACCCAATTCAAGGTGATCATGGCCCCAACCCTTATCTGGAAGCACTGTGTGCAAGATGGCGAACTACTCTTGACAGTATAGTAGTCGAATCACACACAAGGATACTCAAAAGAGATCAATGTGGAATCTCCAATTAATGTTACACAATCATTTTTAAGGATGTGGTGGAAAAGTCTTGAGTATACGCCACAGAGAGCTTGAGCAAATTCTAAATAGACAATGATCAGGCATAACATTTAAACCCCCGATGCAGTGTTCAGCAATGCATTCTTCATTATGTTTCTGCAAGACATTTAGTTCAGTATCCATACTAGTAAAAATGCTGATAATCTACAATGAGGCACTACAACGGCATTGCGTCTTATATACACATACATGGCATGTTTATTTGGTGTTTGATGCTATAGGACTCCAGAATAAATGTGAAAAGCCAAAAAATGTTAACCAGGCTTCGATTTCATACTCCATCTCTCTAGCAGATTTTCCATAATAGATATCAAGTTTGCAATATTTGAAGTAAATGGTCATTTTCCTCTGAAAGTCTAGATACACAACACTGGACCTAAGGTGAGTACCTCCTTTTTACTAGCGAATACTTATTTTGTCACAAGCACTACCGTTATCATTTGAATCCAAATATTACATGGAAGATCTCTCAAAGATTCACAATTAAAATCAAAGTTCCTGTCAAACAATAGTCCATTAAATCTTGCTTCACTTGAAAAATCACATTCCATATTTTACTATGAAATACCACATGACCTAAAGCATTCCTGTATACCGATTCTGAAAATTTTAATATTACATCCGGGTTAAAAATGTCCAAAAAAACCCCAAAACAATTGGGTCACACACATACACAATCTGGATAGAAACTTTTATTCTTGTACACCACAGCTGGTAATGACACCTATCAATATTTATTATTGAGATATTAAGAATTCTAACAAAGTGGATATCTAACCAACATTCAATTAGTTCATTTACTTGTAACACTGAACCTAAAATCTGATTTTGGCACACAACGCTAGAGAAGCTAATGTTACAGTGTTAAAGAAGGTTAAACACCTTTCCATAATTCTTCCAGTATAGGTTTACCCATAGCAAGCTTTACTTCTGTGGTGCTGTAACCCTTTTAGTACTGTCATTTTGATTCCTGGTGTGGTACCTGATAAATGTTGTTCTGATATTACTTTATTTATTCTGTTTTTGGTCCACAATTTTGGTTCAGTGACCAGCACTCAGAAAACAGTTTTTGAGTCTCTTACAGGGTGTGGATACTTGTGTTAGTGGGCAACTGCTGTGATTCACTTTCTCTTTCTGAAAACGAATATTTTTCAAAGGGTTTCTTCATAGATCACATGGAAAGAAATTATAATACTGGATTAATTTAAACATAACCCCACCAGTTGGATTGATTCCCACACATAGGACAGTGCACCCAAAATGTCAGACTTTTCTGAAATGTTTGAGGAATTGTTAGGATTAAGTGTTACAAGTCTTGCAATTAAGTTTTCAGGTTCAAGATTTTTCCGGTTTGTATCTGGAACCTACTAATTTTTAAAAATGTTTTAAAAAATCTAATAAGAAGAACCTTTTACATTATGTTTGTTACTGTATATTCTCAATATATACTGATGACTAAATTAACACTGGAAAACTGAAATTGTTATAAAACACTCAGACATAACTGCCAAGCATTAAACCAGTGACTTTGTCATGCTCTAGATGGAAGAAATACTGTGGTGCTGCAGCTTTGCAAGTATCACTATTGCTGGGAACTAAATTGATAATTGCAAAATCATATCCATGTTACTCTTTTACATTGAGATAATTTAAAACATGTTAATATCTCCAAAGGAATGCTGAAGTACTTCAATAAAAATAGATAAGGACAGAAATGTATGATGGGAAGCTTGAAAAGAAATATATTTGAAATATCAAATAACTGAATGAAATACCCCCATATGGATACAAAATATTTTCAATGGGTTTCTTTATATTTAGAACTGGGTTGCAATCTGATTGGTGCTACTGCCTCGCAGCTTGGGAGTCCAAGGTTTAAATTCTGACATGTCACTGTCTATGTGAAGTTTTCATATTCTGTCCATGTCCAAATGGGGATTTCTCTGAGATGTCCAGTTTTACTCCCAAATCTCAAAAAAACATATGATGAGTCTACATTGGGACTTTGTGGATGTGTGCATGAGCCTACTTGAATGTGCCATGTGATGAACAGAAATCCTATCCGGGTTTAGTTTCTGCCTTTGCCCAGAACATAGAATTTGATTAAGTGGGCTTGAAAAATGTATAGATGGGTTTGAAAAATGGATTGATTGATATTTAGAACGCAGAAGTACTACTTGCTAGCCAGACGTTTTACCAAGTTTTAGAGAAAAAAAATAGCTATTAAAAGAAAGTGTTTCTAATTTTAAAAATATTTTACTCTTTCTTCCTTAATTTTTCATCTTCTTTAATTATTTGCTTGAGATGTCACTGCATGCTGCCATTTGGAACAATAGATAGCCTACTAGCATGCACACAACAGCATCATGGGGTTTTGTAATTTGGTCATGGAGGCTGCCTTTAAAAGTGAGAGCAAAGTGTTCACAAAGCATTTCCTCTTGGTTTATTATAAGAGAAACTAGTTTAAGCAAGATATTTCCTGACCAATTTCTTCTGGGGATTTTTTGGTTTTGACATTGTTTTGTCCTATTGATTTAAAAAACCCATCTAGTTTTGACTGTTCTTTGGTAATTCAACTATAGTCCTTTCCATATCTACCCTGGTCCTGTGTACACTCTAACTTTGTCCTTAAGAACGTTCTCTGCCATTCATGATATCCAAACAGCCACAATAGACAGCTTATGTAAATAAGGAGACAGAAGAGCCCTAGATATGCCAATGTGTCTGTCAGTGGTCAGTAGATGCATTACTAATTTTGAGGGATCCAACAGTCTGTATTTTATAATTTCTTTTGTGGTAGTTTGTTTCCCAAAAAATATGAGGAAGCATCTGGAGAGCAAGAGTGTGATAAACATATCTCTAAAAAACAGATTATGTTGAGGAACTTGGCAGACAGAGACAAGCTATTCTCACTGAGCAGCAGAATGTTCTTGTGATTTGGCAGAGTGATTGCTGTGGGAAGACTCAGCTAGGTGTGTACTGCATATTCCATGAGCGTGAATATTTCAGATTGTACACATCATATGATAAAACTTTTTCACATCTCTGACATTTTTGCTCTAAAAGCATGCAGTCCAGATAATGTGAAGTAGCACTTAACACTTGATAAATGCACGGCCATCTTTACTCAGCAGACTTGCTCTTTAAAGCAAACAGGTAAAGTATAATGAGTAATGAATGCTACAGTGAGGCAAATGGCAATGATAAAATTACCACAAAGTAATATAGAAGGATATGTTCACAAAAGTCAATGTTATGCTTGGTTACTTCAAAACTTGGCATTCATGGCAAAATAGGAATAAATCTAACATGCCACAAGTAGTGTGAAAAATAAGCCATACGTCAAGTATACAGAATAAAATGTTTTGTGTTCCAAAGGTAAAAAAATAGAGGATCTTCTCTATCAAAAATTAGTGGTCCTGAAATGGAGTGTGTCAAGCAATCTGCAATGTGGTGTTCATCACAGTGGTGTTTAAATCACTTCGTTATGGACTTGCTTATGTCTTTATTTACAGTTTTATGCCAATCAGACTTCCTCTCTGACCACCATACTCCTGTGTTACTGCCACAGAGAATAGCTTTAAAACAATCACCACAGAGTGCTAAGTCCAATTTTTTTGTGGACAATAACGTAGTTTACTTCTACTCCACTCCCTTCCTGCTGTGCTTCTATTCCTGTGTAGAGCTTTAAAATGCAAATAAAGCAAACTGCGATTTTGATGTTAGTATTTTTACATCACTATATGTACTAAAATTTGTCATGTTGAATTTATGATAAAAGGTTATTTTTACATCTCTATATGTACTAAAACTTGTCAATTGTAATGTTGAATTTATGATAAAAGGTTTTCTAAATATGGTCTGCCAGGTGTTTGACTATTGTTAAGTGGTCCTTATTCTCAAACACCTTAAGATCCACTAATCTAAATGCAAAATACACTTGAATATTGTGCAGATCCACCACAGCACATCATCTTGCCAATGCTATATCCACTGTCTAAAATGATGGAGCATTATTTTTATTATAGTGCAACTAAGAAACTGACAGACCAAGCAAGGAGTCTGAGCAGTGTTCAGGAACTTTGCCAGGCTCCATAAAATGCAATGAAGTCACAAGGGACTGCAAACTGAACCAGTGCTGGCTGGTGGTCTTTCAAACGGGGGAAACACATTTTAGGCCTACATCATAAAATAAGTCAGTTATTGCATCATGTTATTTAAATGTAAATTCTGCCCTCCTTTCTTTTTGTAGAAAATGGTCTGTGACCCTGTCATACCAACTGGGAGTCTTTTCCAGACAGTTGACCTGTTTCCTCTCAATGGCCAGCAAAGCAAGGTTAAATGGTTTTGGCCCATTCTGTTGCAGCTCTACGACTTGACTCATTTTAAGCAGGAGAAGGTCCTCTCTATACCTACTAATGTAGCTCCAATTGTTGTCATTAAAGACAATAGGTTATATATAGTTGAGGCATTTCACTATCTAACTCCATGTCTAACTCCAAGAAATCACAGAGCTTACCCCAGACTGGCTAGTCAAAAATGACCTAGATTGAAATAAAACAAATGAACCTTACTAAACTGTAACAAGAAGCAAACTCAATGTTTTTATTTACAGTAGGATGTGTACAAATGAAAATAATGGGCTATATTACTAGCAAATAACAGAACAGGAGCAGCAGCTTCACTTGCCAAAAAATCCACATGGGACTGAACTTGAAATGCTCCAATGCAAAACGTGGTCAATAAAAACAAGGTCCAGCAACCTTGACAGTTCCTCCAATCATCATGCAGCAGCCTAGTGTTCTGACCAGCCCACTGCCTCTATTTACTCACAGAGATGCTGAGCTTCCCTGTAAATGACATTTTGAACCATTTGTCCAATAAACGTCTAGCTATGCTGCACTGAAAAAAACATATTCTGAAGTACCACTGAAGTCCAGTGAAGCTGCACTTCATTAGGTTTTAATGGATCGTGCTGCCATGGGAATGTATGAGAAAAAAAGTCATGTTAGATGACCTGAAAGAAATTATTGCTGATCCTGAATGAAGTAACCATGAAGTTGAACACTTTCTAGCATGCTCTTGGTGATAGCAATATCAAAACAATAGTATATATTTGACACATTTTTTTGAGACATTCTAGAGGAGGCACAGCTTTCCTTGTCTTGGAGAAGTCGCCTCTGAACTGAAATAATTTTGAGTGGATTATAATGGTGCAATTGTCTTTTAAGTATCCTTGATACATAAGCAAATGACTACAACTTATGCTGGACTGATTATTGTGGACAATAATGTGACCGAAGCTGTGAAGCAGCAGTGCTAATCACAACGCCACCTTGTCTCAAATAACAAATGATGCAGACAGAACGATAACCAAAGGCCAAAATATAAGAAATGTCCACAAACTAGCAATAACGTACAAAAAAAAAAAAAAAATGCTCATTTTCTGGGCACTGATTGTCTCCTATGCAGTAATCCTTCAAAGTTTGTTTACAGTTGTTATTGTAATGGGTAATTGCACATGCATTCGGTCAGGTGAAAGATAGAGTGCAATAGAGTGCCAAAGCCAACCAAGGGCTGTAGAACCTAGGGATGATGTTGATGGTGAACAAACAGTCAAAACATGACATGTGGTATTTACAATACTAAAAGAAGACATTTTTAGGATGGTAAATATAATCAACACCAGTAATGGCGCACTACACGATAATGTGCAGTGAATATACTTGACTTGAGCATTCATAGTTTTCACTCTTTCTCTGTACGTTTAGCCTTTGTTTGCTCAGAGGTTGATGCGCTTGCTGCTTCCTGAGCAGTTCTTCTTTTCTCCACCCTAGCAGCACACTTCTTCTCTTCTTCCGTCTGCATCTTTTCACGTTAAAACTGATTAATCAGTGTTTGTGTTGCAATTACTTAATATGTATTCTTTCAGTTTTTCACTTAAGCTGGCACTTAAGTCTTCAATCTGCCTCAAGAATGATGTAAGATATGAAGGGGTAGGGGAAGTGACACCAAAGGTGGGAGGGATGAGAATGCCGCATGTACGCATGCACTGCATGGCCGCTCTGTTGGCCCACTGCCGAGAGTTGATTCTATGATAAACTAAAAATAAAAAGAGGAATAACCTTGAAGGTCAATCATCAGTAGATGTCACATAGTATATGTGTACCAAATTTCAGGTCAATAATTCAAATGGTTTGCGAGCTACAGGTGATTTAAAATCCTGGACAGACAAAAAAACAACCACGGTAATGTATTATTTAAGAAGATTTTCCCAGAGGTCTCCAATTTTCTTTCAATATCCTTAAGATGGTGACAGGTTAAATAACCTTGAGTGAACAAATATGAATATACAGTATGTGTAATGGAGGATGTCCAGGGTTGTTTTCCACTTTTCACCCAGTCCTCGTAGGAGCCTCCCATACTGCTGAGCTTGATTGACAGGTAAAAAGACAGATTGATGCAGTTATTTTTGTAAAGATATGCAAAGATACAATCTATGACACAAGCAGCCAAGCCTGGCTTTCAAATACAATACCATTAGATTATTGTAATGGTCATTTCCTTTAAATGTTACCTGTAGTGCTGCTTTGAATCCATTTGCTGCAGCTGAATAATTCTTTTGCGTGTAATTGAAGTTGGCATCTTTTAAAGTTACTTCAAGTTGTTGATCAATTTGAGGCAGAATGTTAAGATTAGGGCTATATGAAGAGCCTGCTGGACCACTGATGTGAAAGATTAACTGTGAAACTGAAGAGGCTCTGGATTTTGTGAGTTCAAGTATGATATCTTGATCAGTGCCATATACTAAAATTGATTCCACATCCTCCACATATTTTACAGAAATTCGTGGTGGAGTCTGCAGATAGTCAGATTTCCTGCTTTCTTTTGCAGGAGGCGCTTCACCTTCACAGTCCAGCAACCTGTCAGCAGCTTTTCTTTTGGGTCTAGCACTTCCGATCTGTCTTCTCCTTCTTCTAGTGCCTGCAGTATGATCCTCCTTATGGATTCGGTCGTGAACTATGGAAAACTTTCCTTGACCAGGGGTTGATATATTTTTCATTGTGCTACACCTCATGGATTTTCGTGTGCCTCTTGACCTGTTGAGATGGAAATTATCTCCATTTTGCCTTGTATCCATGACTCCAATCTAAGTTAAATAAACAAAAAAAAACCAGAATTTAGCACGGTGTGACAGAGAAAAAAGTCTGTGACACATTGATACACAATACAATGAAAGAACTGAAATTACTGATTAATAGAAATACTGCATCATTCATAAAATCCCTTTGCTGCTTAAGTCAATTTACAATTGTTCTTACGATGCATAGTATTTTAAAGTAGTATGTATCCTTCATTGAATGTTATTGGATTCCTGTATTTTACATTATCCCTAATGGACCAATAGACTAAAAACAAAACTCTCCATTTAATCCACATATTATGATGTTTGGACTTCTAAGAAGATAAGCTGGCAATACATGTAATTCAGTCCCCTCATAGAAAAAACATGCTCTATACAATATGGAAATTTAGGATAAATAAATTAGTGATGCCAATTGATTTTAAGAAATCTTATTTCTTGGAGTAAACCTCTGTGTATACATGTGAAAAGCACATGCAAAATTCGCACAGAATGCATCTTAGTGCAGACTGCTGCACTAAGAGGGCCAAGTGACTACATAAGAGCGTTGAGTGGCCATAATGAGGGCTAAATTAGAACTCCTTTCTTGTAAGGAGCAGTCATTATTTTTCAAGATTATATACAACAAAAGCAGTAACTAATGAATAAAAACAAAAGTAAATTGTGTAGGGAAAATAAACAAATGAAAAGTACAGTTATGAATACACAGTATAAGACAACAATTGGACTTTAACAAAGAATTTTTTCAATGTGCACTTACAATCTACATATTTTTCTTATCCGGTTATTTTGAAGACTGTACTCAAAGAACAGAACGTAACTTTTGCCTCTTCAGCCTCAATTCTTCTTTATAATTTCTGAATGTATTTTAAATTAAAATCCAATCAGTTTCTTCATACCTGTTATCAATATACAAGAATGAATTACATATTAGTATTTACTATATGCAGCTTTAAAACAATCAGGGAAAAATATTGTTTTAATTCTCCAGACACATATTATTCTTAAAGATTTTCATTTATTTGGATTAAATGCAAAATTCATTAACATGTATTCCAATCTTTAATATCAATTTGTAGCCCTCAAACATATCCAACTGCTGTCAGCTCATTTGTTTCACTTTAACACACCAGAGATGTAGTGCCCAGAGCAGTTTAGAGCTTTTTTTGTTTCATTTTGAAACTATGCACAGATTACAAATGATTTACTTATCTCAAAGCACTTCAAGAAAAGCAATGCTTCCTTCCTTTTAGAGTTTCGACATGCATTATTTTAACTGAAAAAGGACAGGTTTTATGAGGACTAAGCTTGAAAGTAAAGAGTGTAAGTGCCTTTCAAATGAGACCACCGTAAAAGAAAGGAGTGATTTGTAAGACTGACTCCTAAACTGGTATAATGGCAGTGTGGCCTAGTGGCTAAGGCAATGAAGGTTCCTGACTGATTTGCTCACTTTGACTGGAGCTAATCATATAATGGTCATGTCAAATTGCACAAGTTTTCCATGGATTTTTAGTTGCAGACTTCAGTAACATAATCTTAGAAAGTTAGTGACCTCAGCCATGTAGCCTGACATACCTAGTGACTTAGTCAATCCAGGTTTGAATTTGTCTCAAGTTCTAGGGATAAGCTATTTGTGCATGAGAGCTGATTATGAATGAGTACCCACTTGGAATTACAATATATATAAATGCACCAATAATAATAAGCAATAAATAAGCAATGCTGGGTGTTTTGGACCTTGTATACAGAAGAGAATCTCATCTGTTTGATGTCTTGTGGTTTATGTACCATGACAGAATGGTAAAAAGAAGAAAAGGTCCAAACTGCAAATCCTTCTTAGATCACCAGCTCTTTCAGGAAGAACCTTTTCGGCTGTCAGAAAAAAGGGTGAGCTTGCAGTTCTTCAGAAACATGAAACTGAAGTGGAAAGTCGTCATGCAGTTGCATAATTTGACATGCCCAGTTATTACTAGTGAAGCAAACTGAGATGTGACAAGATCGCAATTATGGTCATCAGGGCTGACATACCCTCTAGACCAGGGGTTTTCAAACTTGGACCTGGGGCCCCACTGTGGCATCAGGTTTTTGTTCCAGCCAGATTCATAATTAGTGACAACAGCTGATAACACTGATCTCATTTAATTAGGTGGTATTTTTTTTCTCTTCTCTTCTCTTATTTTACATTCAGAAAAGCACAGCACCATGATTTTTTACATTTATAAGACATTCTGAAATATTTCTGCTTTTGCTATAGATTTAAATGCTTAACTCTCTTTTGCTGATTTTATTATATTTTGCCGTTTCTTTGTGCAGTTTACACCCTTCATTGTATCTTAATAATTACAAATAAAAAACGAGAAGAGCAGATACCCAGGCAAACAACACTGAATAATGAAAGGCTACAACTACTTTGGCATCAGACCCACTAATTAGAAAATAATGGATTAATTAAACAATTGGAACACCTGGAAAAGCAGAATGAAAATCAACATGAAAATATTGTTAAAAAGAAAAAATACACATTCCCACATTACTGCTTAGTGCATTTCAATATGTACTGTATATTTATATTATATTTATTATTATTATTTTTTATAATAATTATTGATTAATAATAATTATTATTATTATTTATTAATTATTATTATTATATTATATATATATATATATACATATATATATATATATTCCAAAACTTAGTTTTCTATTTTCTATATTGTTCCGAAAACACAGTATCTGGTAAATAACTTAATTAGCCCAGGAGTCCAATTGAAAACAGAAGTTGGTTGGAACAAAAATCCGCAGCCACAGTGGGTCCCCAGGACCAAGTCTGAAAACCATGGCTCTGGATAATGAAGAATAGCCCTTATAGAAACTGTGTTAAGTAAGCCTAGGTTTGGTTTACAGTATATATTCAAAATGGCAAACTGTGCCAAAGAATGAGTTATCATCACTGGTGAATTAAGCTAAAATACATAAATACACAAATGATAGTAGCAGCAATTTAGCAGCAATATTTCTGATGTCGAATACAACAAACTTGTATGAAGCTTATTTTGCTGCAGAAAATGCACAGACAATTATTGTCTTTATTTTTACAAATAGGATAAACTAACTTCCTAAAGAACACATTTTCTTACATGCCATCCATATTAGCTTGCATTACATATTGTGAATCTAGTAGCTACCCACCAAATTTGCCTAATGTATAAACACACATCACATCATAATATGTTAAAAAAAAAATAGACCACCTGGCTCCAAAACCCTGTCTTTGCAAATTTTGAACTGTACATTTTGTCATTACAATTCAAGTGTGAAGAAGACCACAATTCAGGAAAAACCTGCATGAGTCCAATTCCATTGTAGTATTAATACAAGCTGTGACACTCTGCCTGCTGTTTCACAGATAATGCAAAGAGCTGTGTGACATAGGGATTAACAGCACCTGAGTGTGAACTTGAACATATGTTGGATGACCTCCCATCACCAAGTCATTGTGTAATCATCATAAAGAAGTTTAATCTATCAGAGATCAGAATGAAAAATAAAATCAAACACTGTAAAATCATGTGTTACTTGTAGGTAATGAGTCTGGAGCCAGTTTCACAAGAAGGGGCCAGAGTTGACTCGAAAGCTTGCATATTGTAATCTTTTTTTAGTTAGCCAATAAAAGGTGTAATTTTACTTGACTTCTCACTACACTAATTCCAGATATAGTGAAAGTACCTACAATTTCTCATATTGATTGACATGGGCAAATTAGTGATTGTACAATACATGTGGATACACAAATTAAACACGCAAATTTTGCATAAAGTTTGGAATTTTGTTGCAGTATTTTGTGTAGTTTCCTTTTCATTTTATTAAATATTGACAATCAAAAATGTTTTTCCTAACTTAACGATTTATTTATTTATTTATTTATGATGTGTTGTAAATACATTCTTCAAAAATATCGTCTTTGAAGCTTCTGTCTTTATCTGTTTACTCAAGATAGTCAATCTATCTGCAGAAAATGTTGAGAAATTTTAGAAAAATGGAACAATTCCACCTGGTTTGGAGTGTTAAATAAATTTAAAAGTTGAAGCGAATGTAAAAATAAAAATGAAATTAAATAGTTTGGGCTCAAACACTACTGTATCTGAAATACAATGTAACATGAATCTGTGATGGCCACTTTCTTTACAGTTTTTACTGTAGGTGTGATGCGTATAACGTGATAGCCATGTCTGTATTTTTGCCGATCTGTCTGCATTAAACAGCTCAGTCCCCATGGACTGATTTTGTTGAAATTTGCCACATTTCTTTTTCAAAGAAATTTGTTGTGACAGTTCAGTTTCCACTGAAAAAACACTGATCATATCGTGTTGTACAAAGTTTTGAAATTTCAAAATCTCCCATTGAAAAGCATTGGAAAATCTGCAAAGTTGTCAATCTTAAAACAGAGAAACATTCTGTGTGACTTCATGTATTAATTAGTTTACTGATTCATTTTTACATTGAGAGTGGTTCCACTAACTTACATATTTTGTATATTTTCCTGTCTTACTCATCTATCAACCACTCCGATCCCAAATACAACGAAAAGTGCACACATGCAAGCAGCTCATAAAGCAGTACCTTCTCCCACAGCTTTATATAAGTATTTATTATTTACAAATTATAAAAGTAATTACAAAAAAACAGGGGATGCACAAACCAGTGTGTTTCTTCGTGCCAGTCCCAAGCTCGGATAAATGGGTAGGGTTAAGTCAGGAAGGGCATCCGGAGTAAAATTTTGCCAAATCAATATGCGGACAACAATACAAATTTCCATACCAGATCGGTTGAGCCCCGGGTTAACAACGACCGCCACCAGTACTTTTAGCCAACAGGGTGCTGGCGGAAATTGGGCTACTGTTGGCCGAAGAAGAAGAAGGAGAAGAAGAAGAAGGGGGAGACGTGTCCGGAGGCAGGAGGAGAGGAGGAAAGTAAAGAGAGTGGAACTTAGGGTAGGAACTTTGAATGTTGGCAGTATGACTGGTAAGGGGAGAGAGTTACCAGATATGATGGAGAGAAGGAAGGTTGATATATTGTGCATGCAAGAGACTAAATGGAAGGGGAGTAAGGCCAGGTGGATTGGAGGTGGATTCAAATTGTTCTATCATGGTGTGGAAGGGAGGAGAAATGGGGTAGGAGTTATTCTGAAGGAACAGTATGTCAAGAGTGTTTTAGAGGAGAAAAGAGTGTCAGGCAGAGTAACGATTATGAAGCTGGAAATTGGAGGTGTGATGATGAATGTTGTTAGTGCATATGCACCGCAAGTTGGGTGTGCAATGGGTGAGAAAGATGATTTTTGGTGTGAGTTGGATGAAGTGATGAACAGTGTACCCAAGGGACAGAAAGTGGTGATTGGAGTGGATTTCAATGGGCATGTTGGTGGAGACGAGGAGGTGATGGGTAGGTATGGTGTCAAGGAGAGAAATGAAGAAGGTCAGAGGATAGTGGATTTTGCCAAAAGGATGGACATGGCTGTGGTGAATATGTATTTTAAGAAGAGCGAGGAAGATACACACAGGTAGATTACATCCTATACAGAAGAGGTGATCTGAAGGAGATTGAAGACTGCAAAGTGGTGGCAGGGGAAAGTTTAGTTAAGCAGCATAGGATGGTGGTCTGTAGGATAACGTTGGAGATCAAGATGAGGCAGAGAGTGAGGGCAGAGCCAAGGATCAAATGGTGGAAGTTGAAAAAGGAAGACTGCAAGGTTTAGTTTAGGCAGGAGGTGAGACAGGCATTGGGTGGCAGTGAAGAGTTACCAGACAGCTGGGAAACTACAGCAGATGTAGTAAGGTTGACAGCAAGAAGGGTGCTTGGTGTGACATCTGGAAAGAGGAAGGAGGAAAAGGAAACCTGGTGTTGGAATGAGGAAATATAGGAGAGTAAGTGGGATAGTCAGAGAGAGGCAGAAAGTAGACAAAAGTACAAGGAGATAAGGCACAAGGTGAAGAGAGAGGTGGTGAAGGCTAAAGAAAAAGCGTATGATGAGTTGTATGAGAGGTTGGACACTACGGAGGGAAAAAAGGACCTGTACCAATTGGCTAGACAGAGGGACTGAGCTGGGAAAGATGTGCAGCAGGTTAGGGTGATAAAGGATAAAGATGGAAACATACTCACAAGCGAGGAGATTGTGTTGAGCAGATGGAAAGAGTACTTAGAGAGGCTGAGGAATGCAGAAAACGAGAGAGAAGAGGTTGGATGATGTGGAGATAGTGAATCAGGAAGTGCAATGGATTAGCAAGGAGGAAGTAAGGACAGCTATGAAGGGGATGAAAAATGGAAAGGCCGTTGGTCCAGATGACATACCTGTGGAAGCATGGAGGTGTTTAGGAGAGATGGCAGTGGAGTTTTTAACCAGATAGTTTACTGGAATCTTGGAAAGTGAGAGGATGCCTAAGGATTGGAGAAGAAGTGCACTGGTGTCGATATACTCTTTAATAAAATCCCTGTGTGAGTCCATGTGTCCGTGTGTGTGTGTGTCTTCTGCTGAAGTGCGCATGCGCGGGGCACTCTTTAATAAAGGACATCATTGCTGGGGAGAGTGCTGATTGGGTACTCGCGGCCGCGCAGATAAGATCCGTTGCTGGGGAGACGCCACACATACAATAATCAGCTGCACGCCAGCACAGATTAAAATACTTGCTGGCGAACTGCACAGTACTTGCTGGAGAGACGCCACAGCCACGATTATCAGTTGCACGCCACACATTACATCAGTTCCTGGGGAGACTCTGCTGATTGCCCACTGTTGTGACAGAGAATTAAACGCATATTACGGACAAGGCGGAAGTATAGGGAAGGGCGAAATGAGTGGCAGAGTCTCCGGCCTCTAGCAGATGCTTCAAAGGCTGCCTGACACGTCACACAAGACAGAGAGGGCGGGACCTATAAAATATTGCGCGGCCGATCCAATCGGATTTCGGTAAATGAGGTAACACCTAAAACATAAGGCACGAAAAATCCAATCGGGTACTTAGACACGGAGACCAGCTTCCCCAAAGAGGTGGGATTAGTGTTTGTTGTTCTGCAAGTGTTCACTCTGAGGATGTCAGATTTGCGATTAAGAAACTTGGCCTGGTAAAGTGTAAAGTGTCAGTCGTTGAAGGGGTTTTCCTAAATATACTAATTTTCATGATATTACAATAGGATGACTTTTAAAAGTAGATTTATTTTCGCGCACATAAAATCTGTTGCTGGGGAGACGCAACACATACAATAATCAGCTGCACACCAGCACAGATTAAAATACTTGCTGGGGAACTGCACAGTACTTGCTGAAGAGACGCCACAGCAAGCTAAAATAAAGAGAGGCAGGATAGGAGATCTTCAAACAGACACAACACATCAATCAACAGCCACAGAGGAGAGGATAAATGTAATATTAATTATACTTACTGTATTGTCATATATGTTTCTATTCTATTTTTATTATTATTTTACTTTAGGCTTCTTTCAAAAATATTTTTGACAAAAAAAATTAAGACAAGAAACAGAATGAGGTCAAGGTCCCTTGCCATTTAATATAGACTGTTCCTACTAATGTTTATGCACTACTGTTCTAGTGCCTGTTATTGTAATGGGTTTAATGTCTAGTTTAAGAATAAGGGGGATGTGCAGGGCTGCAGTAACTACAGGGGAATAAAATTGATTAGCCACAGCATGAAGTTATGGGAAAGAGCAGTGGAAGCTAGGTTAAGAAGTGAGGTGATGATTAGTGAGCAGCAGTATGGTTTCATGCCAAGAAAGAGCACCACAGATGCGATGTTTGCGCTGAGGGTGTTGATGGAGAAGTTTAGAGAAGGCCAGAAGGAGTTGCATTGCGTCTTTGTGGACCTGGAGAAAGCATATGACAGGGTGCCTCGAGAGGAGCTGTGGTATTGTATGAGGAAGTCAGGAGTGGCAGAGAAGTAAGTAACAGTTGTACAGGATATGTACGAGGGAAGTGTGACAGTGGTGAGGTCTGCGGTAGGAGTGACGGATGCATTCAAGGTGGAGGTGGCATTACATCAGGGATCGGCTCTGAACCCTTTCTTATTTGCAATGGTGATGAACAGGTTGACAGACGAGATTAGACAAGAGTCCCCGTGGACTATGATGTTTGCTGATGACATTATGATCTGTAGCAATAGTAGGGAGCAGGTTGAGGAGACCCTGGAGAGGTGGAGATATGCTCTAGAGAGGAGAGGAATGAAGGTCAGTAGGAACAAGACAGAATACATGTGTGTAAATTAGAGGGAGGTCAGTGGAATGGCGAGGATGATGGGAGTAGAGTTGGCAAAGGTGGATGAGTTTAAATACTTGGGATCAACTGTACAGAGTAATGGGGATTGTGGAAGAGAGGTGAAAAAGAGGGTATCCTTCAATAAGGACGTGCACAAAAAGGCGAGCTTCAAAAGGGCGACCTCAATTAGGCGCAGCGAATAAAGGCAAACGCAACAAAATTATTACAGAAAATTTATTAGATAAAGGCAATGATTGAACATATAAAAAGGCTAAAGCAAGAATATTAAAACATCCAACTAATTAATGCTTGAACTTCTAACGAACTATTTCTGGAACAAATTTGTGAAGAAAATTTATTAGATAAAGGCAATGATTGAACGTATAAAAAGGCGAAAACAAGAATATTAAAACATCCAACTAAATTATCTACTAACGCCTTTATTCGCCGCGCTCAATTGAGGTCACCCTTTTGAAGCTCACCTTTTTCTGCTCGCCCTTATTGAATAGAGCCGAAAAAGAGAGTGCAGGCAGGGTGGAATGGGTGGAGAAGAGTGTCAGGAGTAATTTGTGACAGATGGGTATCAGCAAGAGTGAAAGGGAAGGTCTACAGGACGGCAGAGGGTAAGCTCAAGTTGGACGGTTGGGAGACAAAGTCAGAGAGGCGAGATTACATTGGTTTGGACATGTGCAGAGGAGAGATGCTGGGTATATTGGGAGAAGGATGCTAAGGATAGAGCTGCCAGGGAAGAGGAAAAGACGAAGGCCTAAGTGAAGGTTTATGGATATGGTGAGAGAGGACATGCAGGTGATGGGTGTAACAGAGCAAGATGCAGAGGACAGAAAGATATGGAAGAAGATGATCCGCTGTGGCAAACCCTAACGGGAGCAGCTGAAAGAAGAAGAAGAAGGTTAACCTGCAGCTAAACAGTTTTTGAAGTAATAAATTACAGAGCAAATGTGCAGTTCCGGGGTGGCACGGTGGCGCAATGGTAGCTCCCCGGTCCTCCCTGCATGGAATTTGCATGTTCTTCCCGTGTCTGTGTGGGTTTCTTCCGGGTACTCCGGTTTCCTCCCACAGTCCAAAGATATGCAGGTTAGGTGTATTGGCAATTCTAAATTGTCCCTAGTGTGTGCTTGGTGTGTGGGCGTGTGTGTATGTGTGTGTGTGCCCTGTGGTGGGCTGGCGCCCTGTCTGGGGTTTGCTTCCTGCCTTGTGCCCCGTGTTGCTGGGATTGGCTCCAGCAGACCCCCGTGACCCTGTAGTTAGGATATAATGGGTTGGATAATGGATGGATGGATGGATGTGCAGTTCCCCTAAGTAACATAATCATAGGCCCACTCATGCAACAAGAACCGCGCTGTGGTATAGTTTCTATGGTGCATGGAAAAGTTGATTGTGCCACAAATAGCAAAGACACGGCAGGATTGTGCTACACCGAAAGAGTTATTTAGTGGTATAACTTGTAGCAGACTGAGTGTGCGTTACAGTTTATCCACACCTGAAGAGCTGCTTTTGCCTCTATGTATCTTTAGACTAGAATTAAAACTTTTAAGATTAGTGTTCCCTTTGGTATTCCCGTTATACAATCAATCAGTTCCCTTCTAAATTCTTAGTTATTTATATAATTTTAATGAATTACTGGGCTTTAACTAATATTAATAGCCTGATTTAGAATGCATTTCAGGTGCTTTTCTCCTTTCATATAATAATGATAACAGTGATTTTATGTAAGAGCTTGCCATTTTGTATTATTATTTGTATTTTAATATTCCTTTGGTGATTACTAGTGTAAAAAAATTGAGCTAGCACAAGCCTATTTACACTACATGATATTGTAAAGTACTCTTAAAAGGTACAGTATATATTTAATGTAGTCTACTAAAATATGTAAATACATTCTGTTATCACTGTTACTTTTGAATATGACTCATTGTTACAAATATTTAATAAACAAAAATGTGATCACTGACTCTTGGAAGAAGTAACTAAAATAAATGTGAAATGCTCCAACTTACATTTGTTCTGTGTCTGTGTGGGTCTTTCTCTGAGCACTCTGCTTTTCCTTTTGACTGACAGTTTTAAAGTGGCTCAGTGAAGATCTGCAGATGAGTGGGCCCTGCAAAGGCCTAGCAACCAATAAATAAAGTGATCACTGGCAAGTACCTTGTGTCCATTGTGGCCAGGATATGCACTCATGAACTTGAACTGGGGTTGAAAATATTATGTATGTTATGTTACAGGTGGCGATTCTAAATTGTCCCTAGTCTGTGCTTGGTGTGTGGGTGTGTGTGCGTGCCTTGTGGTGGGCTGGCACCCTGCCCGGGATTTGTTTCCTGCCTTGCGCCCTGTGTTGGCTGGGATTGGCTCCAGCAGACCCCTGTGACCCTGTAGTTAGGATATAGTGGGTTGGATAATGGATGGATGGATGTTACAGGTACATTGAGAATATTGCATATATTAAGTTACAATAATACTAATCTCTGAAGATTAATAAATATATACACAAAAATGTATAGATTTCTCTTTTGTTATGAGAAAAAAATCTACCTTTAATTGATTTTTTAAAATATTGAAATCATTGTTTGCCTACTTTATAAACATTTTGGGATGCCAGGGGTGGCACTAAACTAATTTACAAAAACAGTAATATTATTGCAAAATGAGCAATCAGTATCACGAAACGTAGTGAGGAATTTGGAATTTTAGGAAATCTTCTACAATCCTATGGATCGGTTTTCAAGGAAAGCACATAATCCTCTTTGGTCATTGAGATTTCTAAATCATACGATGTATGAGTTTTTTAAGCAAAAAAAAAATTGACTGCTTCTAAAAATCAAGCATTATAAATAAAACAGCATTATAGTGTATCTGTGGTATAACGGAAGATCTAATGAAACATAACAAGATCGGATTTTGCCTTGTAGCATTTTTTTACACTCTTTAACATAAATGAGCATGTCATTATTTATATTTGACGCATTTCATTATTTATATTTGACTATCAAAAATGCCTTTTAATTAGTTATATATTCTTAAAAGTGCATGAATGATCTAAGATGGAGGAACTGTAACCCCATTATAACCCCATATGTACAAACAGTAAATCTTAGGGAATATTTTCAGGTATTTTAAAATAATGTGTTCTGGCTCCGTAATCATTGCAGGACTATCAGAGACACTGAGACAAGGCATCAGCTTTAGCACTTTTCTCTACTGGCCAGTAGGATACAATGAAATTAAATCAGCTATAGTTTTCAAATATGTAAGATTTTTATTATCAGTATAAATCAATAAGTCTAATTATGTTCAGTTTAACCAATGTCTCAGTCCTTCTCATGCTAATTTACTGGCTTAATTTTCATTGTCACCAATACTGTGATTTGTTCAGCTGAATTTAGTTTCTTAGAAAATAGGGACATGAATGATTTAACACTATGTTAAGGAACTGTCAAATTCTAAAGCTTAGAACCACCCATCAATGTATATAAATATTAAAACATTTCTTTCGAAGTATTAAACGCTAATTTAGCATTATTCTGCTACATCCCTGTAAATGTGGTAGTGTCATGCTGCTGCAAACTATAGGTGTCAGGATTTAAAATAATGGAAATATTTTGCATGAAGATGAGGCATGTTTGGGGACAGGCAGAAAGTCAGTAGAGGAGCAGCACGCAAAATCCAATCATCAAAGCTAAATATGCAAATAATTAATTCACAGTCAAAAAGTCAAAACACTAACTGGTATTCTTTACCCCTCACTAAATTAAGGACTTAGAAAGTTTGCAAAAATAATTTTTGAGTGAAAACAGAGAATCTACCGTGATTGCATGTTAAACTGTGACATCATACTGTATGTGGTTACCAATAATCACATGACCACAACAGTAGAAAATATCACTGTACCCATTATAACATAATGACAGCATCAAAACAACACTAAAATGTAACAACTCTGGGGGAAAAAACTTTAATAACAAAATGAATTCACTAGAATTAACCAAAAGGCATTCATATGGATTATAACAGGTAGTCATTGCATTATTCATTATGGCAATTTTGTTTAATACTCTGTAATCAATACACAGTGTTAATGAACTGTGCTTCTTGTCTACATAAAAGAACCCTGTTTCAATAAAGCTATCTGATGGTCTAATATGCCCATTTGTCAAAGTTCCCTTGATATAATTTTCAATTGTTTAATTTCCTAGACCTAATAATGTATATAATCTTCTCTTGGGTAACATGTACCAGGTTAAAGGTGAATAGCGCAATCAAAGTGCCAGTGAAGTGGCAGTTCTATTGATTTTTGTTTGTTGAAAACATCAGCAAAATGAAAATACTCTTCTGAAATGGTAGTGACAGTATAGCAATGCAAGTCATGAGAAGGCTTTTTGATTCTGGCAATGCATTCTAAAAAAAAAGGCTTTTATTTCTTGACCCTAACTCATCAGTTTCCCATCAATCATAGGATAGTGCTGCATAATGCATAGATAACCCAAACTGAACTGGCTTTGGAAGACCTTGCTTGTTTCTCTAAATGGCCAGAACTCCCATGATAAAAAATAATCCACCACTTAAGCATTTCCTACTGTCATCAAGGCTCAATAATGCCGCCGGAATTTTAAATTTGGATTCTAACACTGGGGATTTGTTTCTTATCTTTGTAATTATTTCTCTTCTTACTTTCTCAAAATTATCTTAGTGCTTATTTTGAAACCAAGGCTTATCATGTCTGCTAACTCATCGGCAATGTTGTGACTGGACATCTAATTTTTAGCTCCTCAACAAGCTGTTATGAAATGTAAAGACAAGTGCTTAAGATGTCTTTATAATAAATGATAAGACATATTCCAAAATTTCTTTGTTTCAAGATCGCTTACACTTGGGTCATTGTTCCTGCAAAAAGCTATCACCCACTCTTAATGGTTTCCCTACAAGCAAAAAAAAAAAAAAAGCTTGAACACAATCATATTTCGTTTTGAATCAAATTAAACTGGCTTTTGATCGAAAAGTAATTTTCAATGATTCATTAAGAAATCCTGAGCACATACTTGAATCCTACACACTGGCTTAAGATAGTCCAAAAAATGGTATGTATAATTCTTTAAACAAAACAAGTCCAGCAGCTGCTCCTCCATTAACCACCTCAGGCTCCACTACCAGTAGCTATAAAACGCTGCTAAACTCAAAGACACGTGCTTCTAAGATGCTTTTTTAGCTTGCATTGTAGCAATTTTTAAGGTTCGTCTGTGAATTTTTCCATCACTCATTTTAAAAGGATTTGCTTGTAGAATTATTTGTAGAGCAAATATACAAAGCATCTTTGTTATATTTGACTCAATGACACAATCCAAAGAGTAGTCATTTAAGGCAGAACAGCAACCAGACCTGTCCTGCCATGACTAAAGATGAAGAGCAGGCTACAAGTGCTTAAAGGACTGGGATAATAACATGGTTGAAAAACAGAAAAAGATCAAAATTGGGCAGTTAATAAGCACTAGCAATGCAACCAAATTGAGAAACTGAAAACAAGGTCAAAATCAAGCCATAGAATCTGTTACAGAAACGTATCAAGTTTTTTTTTTAAGCAGAATCCACACATCTTTGCAAAGAATACAATACCAACATTTGAACCATTGCATGTGTGCTATGCTTTCACACAGTTTCCACAGACAATATTACTACAAAAAAGGTGACAACATAGAAAAAAACAGAATTCGGTCCCACACAACACAATCCTTTAAGTTCAACAAAACTAACTTTATTGTAAACAAATTCTAAATAGGAGATATACATGTAGATAAACTCAGAGGTTCCAAAACCCCAATAATACTTTAAGAAGCCAAGGACAAAAATTTACTTCAGGTGAAACACTTCTTTACATTCCAACACATCATAACAAAACCTAAAGGACTGACGAATATGTGAGTGCAAGAAGATGCTGAAGATTAGAAAATGACTAACCCTAAAGGTTATTACCTTGCTCTTGTTGTCTGCTCCTATTGTTGACAAGTCTTGTCTTTATTTCAGACAAATTGCAGATATTAAACTGATTGTGGCTAGGCCTTAAATAGCCTAGTTTCTGCAATGTCACAACCCACAACCCACAGGTAGGGAGACTGACCTTGGGTAAAAATATTGCAGCAATAGCATTCCAAATGGCACCAGTAATCACTGGTGAAAGCCTATTCAAATAACAGAAATAAACAGAAATAAAAATAAATGATGAAAAATCACTTAAACCCCGAGAACATCCTGTTCAAGGCTGTTTTATGCTCAATGCCACTAGCATTCAGCTTGTCATAGCCTTGCAATTGAATAAGGGAAATGTTCTGTAAATACATATTTACATAGCATTTTTAGCTTTGGTTGGTTACTCGAATCAAGAGACTTTTAGGGAGGCAAGGGGATATGGAGATGTCAGTGTTTTAGCTACCATTCTCCTCTATGGAGAGTTATTAATCTATCAGATACCATTCTCCTCTATGGATAAATAATTGCAATAACTCTGATCTTTGAACACTTCTGGGAATGTATTCAAGTACATACACACTACAGCAAACAACTGTGTTTACTGTCATATTTTTACATCGGCACTTGCTTACATTAAATACTTTTTCTGGCAAACTTAATCTTCATTTTATGTATAGTGGATTTAGAAAGTATTCAGACCCTTTTACTTTCTGCACAATTTATTGTACTGTACATTTAATTTTATATAGAAAAAGTTTCCATTTTGCCTATCAGTCTATACTCATGAGTTTTGAAAATTTTTACCTAAGTATTTGCTTTGGCATTCCAAATTGTGGTAATTTGCATCATTTTGATTTATTATCCTTGAGATGTGTCTAGACGTGATGGAGTCCACTAAATTTATTGGAGAGCCCTGTATATAAGGTCACACAATTCACATTGTATGTCAGGAAAAGAACCTATCCACAATGTCCGACAAACTCTTTGTATACCTCCACGATTAAAAATGTGGTGAGGCATAGATCAGGGCAAGTGTGTAAAATCATTCCTAAATTATTCCTAAAATTTTCCAAAGAGTACAGTGGTCACAAATATTGCATAATGGAAGAAGTTTAGAACCACCAAAGCTCTTCCTAGAGTTGGCTGTGAGGCCAAACCACATAGCTGGGCAAGAAGGGCCTTGGTCAGGGATGTGCCCAACAACCTAATGGTCAGTCTAACAGAGATTCAATGAGGCATTTATGGTACAGTGGTTAGATGAAAGCCACTTTTAAGTAAAAGGCATATGACAGTTTAAAGGACTCTGAGAGCATGAGGAAAAAGATAACTGTGGTTTAATGAGACAAAAATTGAACTCTTTGGGTAGAATTCGAAGCTCAGTGTCTGGCAAAGGCCAGGTGCTGTTCATCACCTTCCTAATTCCATCCCTATGGTGAAGAATGGTAGTGGCAGCATCGTGTCTTCATGGTGCTTGTCAGCCGCAGAAACGGAGACTGATCAGAATTGAAGCAAGTATAATTGCAGCCAAATACAGAGATGTCCTTGAAGAAAACCTGCTCCAGAGAGCACATGACCTCATAATAGGCAATGGTTCACCTGTCAGCAAGACAATGACCCAAACCATAAAGTTAAGACAATGTTGGAGTGACTTTAGTACATGTCTCTAAATGTCCCCGAGTGGCCCAGCCAAAGCCCATATTTAAATCCCATATGTGGAGAGACCTGAAGATGGCAGTTTACAGATGCCTCTCATCCAATACAATGGACCTTGAGACAATCTACCAGGAAGAATAGAATAAACTGCCCAAACCCAGGTGCACAAAGATTGTAGAGATTTACCCAAGAAGACTCAATGCTGAAATTGCTGCCAGAGGGGCTGCTACCAAGTACTGAATTAAAGATCTGAATGTGTATATGAACTGGATATTCCAGTTTTTGATTTTCAATAAATTTGCATATCTTTCTGAAAACATAATTTCATTTTGCCATTATGGGTAATTTAGAGTGGATTGAAGGGCAAAAATGGTAAATGTATCCACTTAAAATTAAAACTACAAACAAATTATGCAGAAAGTGAAGAGGGCTGAATACTTTCTGAATCCACTGTACTGTAAGAAAGAAAGGGTAACCTTTAAAACAAGAACTTTTCAAGTGGCAGTAACTGCTGTGGCCATCAAACAACATGAAGAAACCAGCATTCATGACAACTAAAAAGTGTCAGGCAGGCCAAAGGTGATCTCAGAATCAGGTGATGATGATTTCAGTCAACATGTCACCACTTGGACTATGAGTACAGTGTTACTGTAGAGGCAAGAGAATAACAAGCTGACTCCCAAGCTTGCATGTACAAAGCACCTAGCAACTGAGAGCAAATTGAAAATGAGATTTTAGCAATGACATATGATTGTGAATGCTTTTCAGACTTCCCTGCAGGTGTGCCTTTCAAGTAATGACACAACATTTCATTTCTATGGATTAACCTGCTAACAAGAATTTGAATGAGTCATAACATTTGCATACATTATTTCATCTTTCCAACAAAAAAAGTACTTTCCAATGATGCAGTGAATGACAGCAAGCATTCAGAGGAGATCAATCATAGGCAGTATACCTAGATGTTTCTCAATAGATCTTCTGATTGAGGACCAATGTGGTGGTTCCCATGTCATATCAAAAAGCCACCCAAAAAATATATATATGTCCAACATAACAAATTATAGAGCAAAATCTACATGATGAATACTGCAAAATGCCTCAAGAAAACAAAGCAGTTAATATAGCAAGCAGGTATTAATATACAACTCTAGAAATTGAAAATTGTGATGTGCATGTGAGTGCTTCAAAGGGACACTGCTAACAAATGAGCTCCAGACTGACCATGGGGCCAAGCAGAACAATATATTAAAAATCAGGAGATATCATGCGTGCTTTGAACCTCATTCAGATTAATGGTGAGGCAGAATGTGCAAAGAGGACAATTAATAGACACCATTAAAAAGCTCAAGTTGTCTAACTTAGTATTTTAGGCTTACCAGGCAGTGAATTTGTCAGTTTGGTCATGGGGAGAAGGATATTAATGACTATTCCAGTGATCCCATTCAAGTTGTGTGGATGTTGTCTCCTTGAAAGAGAAACACAAATAGAAAATTAACAAAAGACAAGGAACACACACTTAAAAGGCACACAGGTAATCCTCTGAGGTAATTGAAGGACTTTGTGATTAGAATTCCATCATTTTCAAATGACTAAGAGATATAAAAAAGATACTATAGTGTTTGGGCATTCCTCTTATTGCTTGAATAGACTGTACTATAAACTCAGAAAAAGGAATGTAATGCTAGCTGATTACCTGGTGATAGCAGAAAACTGAACGGACAGCCATTAGCTAAATAAAGTAAACTGAGAGCGGCTATCATCAGTATAGGGCAATGTTTTAATATTTTCTTTTAATACAATTAATAATCTTAATAAATTAACTGTTGTGGACACCAGGGGGCATACAGCTCCGGAAACCCTGGACACAAGAGACGCACAGCCCACTAGTTCAGCACAGCACACATTTAATTCAGTGGGGAAGCACTTTTCACTCGCTCCCCACAGCACAGTACAGTACAAAGCACCACGCAGAATAAATACACAGTCCCTTCTGCTCTTCAATTTTCTTTTCCACCACCACTCCTCCCTCAGGCTTCATCCATTTCTTTTCTACTTTGGTTCTCTGAATGGAGTGAGGCGGCTTCTTTAATAGAGAACCCAGAAATGCCCCAGGTGTCCCATGATCTCCTTCCGGGCATACTTCCAGGTGTGATGGCAGTCCTGCTGAGGAAGGCTCAGCCGTTCCCCTTGCACCCCTTAGTGGTGGCCACGGGCCCAACACCATGGCACTGTATTAAGCCAGGGGGGCTGTCCTCTGTCGTCCTGGGGGAAGTATTGCCCGTGCAAGCTCCTTCCCTTGCTCCTTCCCTTAAAAAGGAGTTCTGGCTGTCTGTCACACTCTATATTCATAAAATCTCTCACATTATGTAATTGACTTATTAATTCACATATCATAGGTGAGCCCCTATGGGTAAAAAGGGCAGAACCAACTTGTTATAAGCCAGTGCAGAGCATCCTCACTATCATAATAAGTAGTAGACCAGACAACAAGTCACTGTACTGTGTGATGAACACGGTGCCCTCAAAGGACGACTTAACTCAAAAGTACCCAGATGGGGAATTAACTGTTATCAAGCAGAAGCACGACTCACTGACTTATTGCTTTGCTCTCACAAATTAAAAAAAGTATGGTATTTTTTAACATCTCCAAACAAGTAAAGAACTAGACAGAGAAATTTGTCAATGTCTGGAAATGAAAAATTGGCATCACAAGTCAAATTTGCATCAAACATATTTTGAGTGTTAAATATATTGGTATTACTTGCTCAGCTTTATCATACACAGCAGAGAATACATAATGGCTGTCTTCCAAAGCATCTTGTCCAGACAGGTGTTCAAGACAAATTTTCATGCAATATGTTGTGGGGTAGTGCGATAGTTAAGAAAGACAGATATCATAAGTTGCTAGAACAAAAGGCCTAATGTTAAGAGGCAGGACTTAATTAACTCCAAATTGGCCCAGTGTGGGCAGAGCTGTCAGTGAGAGTGTGCCTTGCACTGCAAAAATGAGTTGGACAATAAATTTATTAATGGAATGTGCTGAACCCACTGCTAACAGTGTGGACAGTACATCTTTCTCTGTGTTATTACTTCAAATATGATACTGTGCCTTTAAAAAATGAAGTATTCACCCCTTGGATGCTTTCACATTGATTTAGGATGTTGAATTTGTGATCAACAGAAAATATCTCTTTAATATTAAAATGAAAATAGATTTCTGCAAAGAGGTCTAAATTAATTACAAAATATAAAACACAAAATAACTGCATAAGTACTCAGCCCCTTTAATATGACACACCTAAATTATCGCTGGTGTAGCCAATTGGTTTTATGATTCACATAATTAGTTAATTGTAGATCACCTGTCTGTAGTCAAAGGGTTTCAATGGATTTGCACCTGATTTGGAAGGTCCAACTTCTGGTGAGTCAGTATCCAAGTCACTGAATATTCCCAAGAGTCCAGTTAAATCAATTAGACATGGAAATAGTATGGCATAGCTGTAAATCTGCCTAGAGCAGGCCGTGGTCATCGAAGGAGACCAGTGAGGGAGGTCACCAAGAGACCTGTGATAACCTGTGATAACTCTGAAGTAGTTACAAGCTACAGTTGCTTAGATTGGAGAGACTGAAAGCAGCACATATTTTCTGGGTACAGGAGCTAATCTACCATTGAGGCGTTAGAGGCTCATGGCAGTAGGGGCCCCACTTGATGAAAAGATTAAATGCCCACGAGTTAAAATGATCAAGGGGGACCAAGCGAGAGCCAATGTACAAAGGAATGGCTTTAAACAATAACGTAAATGTCTTGCAGTGGACAAGTCAGAGTTGAGATCTCAATCCAATTGAGAATTTGTGGCTGTATTTGAAAAAGGTTGTTCATTCACAATCCCCATGCATCCTAAAATGGATTGGAGCAGTTATGCAAAGAAGAATGGGCAAACTATAGTGTCTAGACATACAAAGTTTATAGTAAGCTACTTGTGCACAAAGACTCGAGGCTAGAACTGCTGCCAAAGGTGCATCTGCTAAAAATTACTTTGAAGTGGGTGAGGGTGTATACTTACGTGATTATTTTGCACAAATCTGTTTTTAATTTTACATTAAAGAATCTTTTCATGCAATCAGTGTCAAGGAAGCCAAAATAATTTCACTGTGATCAGGTTGTATAAAATGTAAAAACATCTGTTATATTTCAGCCAGTATTCCTCGCTCCAGGGTTTCAAATTCTTGCTTTATGTCTTTGTTGTACATTTTTGATTTATTTGTATATCTTACAGTTGCCTTTGTTTATGATTTACATTGCTGTTTTTGTTTTATGTATCTGTCATTTGTGGGTGGTTCCCCAAGAGGTGGGGCCACCTGCATATAAAGGCATGGGAAATCCACATCGCCTTAAGGTTTAATCAATTAGTCAATTTAATAAATTTTTGTGCTTATTGTGAATTTGCTGAACTTTTGACCTCTGTGTAATGTATTTTGATATTCTTTGGATTTGTAAATTGGACTTTTTTGCTTTGGGCTCCATCTGCTCTATCATGTAATTCATTTTGCTTTTTGTGCTCCATGGTGCTTGCTTTTGTTCAGAGCATTCTTGTAAGAATAAATCTTTTATTTTATAAAGATTCTGGGCCTCATGTATAACGCTATGTATAGAATTCAGACTAAATGATGGTGTATGGAATTAAAGATGGCTTATGGACAAAACTGGAAATGTGCGTATGTACAAAAAAATCCAAATGCATAAAACTGTGTGTACACCAAGTCCTACACACTTCCACTTAATAAATTTCAATGAATGTGAAATTTAACGTATGTGTACAAGACTACAGCTCCACCCCAAAAAGGAAAAAAAGAAATAAACAAAAAGTAACGAAATGCCATCTAAATGCCCGATTTTTGACCGTCTTTGCTGCTAACTATTTCACACATACATGTTTTTAGAATTTATCCATGGAGAGATACTGAACATCAGCAATGTGTCCACATTTAACCCGTTGGTAACTAGTCTTACCTGTAGTCATGAGAATTTTTAACTAATTGGGATGCAGACCGCCCTGAAGCATCACTGAAAACAATAGATAAAAAATGGATCACATGAGGGCGGCACTGTGGCGCAGTGGGTAGCGCTGCCGCCTCGAAGTTGGGAGACCTGGGGACCTGGGTTTGCTTCCCGGGTCCTCCCTGCGTGGAGTTTGCATGTTCTCCCCGTGTTTGCGTGGGTTTCCTCCGGGCACTCCAGTTTCCTCCCACAGTCCAAAGACATGCAGGTTAGGTGGATTGGCGATTCTAAATTGGCCCTAGTGTGTGCTTGGTGTGTGGGTGTGTTTGTGTGTGTCCTGCGGTGGGTTGGCACCCTGCCCAGGATTGGTTCCTGCCTTGTGCTCTGTGTTGGCTGGGATTGGCTCCAGCGGACCCCTGTGACCCTGTGTTCGGATTCAGCGGGTTGGAAAATGGATGGATGGATCACATGATAACCACAGTCACGTGCACTTCACAGTCACAGGACGTGTCAGCACAAAGAAAAGGTAAACAAAATCAGAAACTAACCAAAAAATACAAAAGCTTCATTTTACACACTTCATTTATAAATATGACTTTAAAATTATCCTTCACTTCTATATATTTTTGAATTTTTACTCATGTTCATATTCTTTTTTGGAAATATATATTATCATTCATCATCTTTACTGTTTATCTTAATTTTTGCTTGAATACAGTTGAGCAAAGAATATTTAGTTTTGCATAAATCAGAAACATTTTGCCATGATAAAGCAATGTAAATGTGCTTCCATGTTTAATAGTGAATCATCTTCCTACTTTAGCTTAGGCAAGCCCAAAAATTCAAACATATATATGCTACTAGATAGATAGATAGATAGATAGATAGATAGATAGATAGATAGATAGATAGATAGATAGATAGATAGATAGATACTTTTTCTATCTATTAATCCCAAGGGGAAATTCACATACTCCAGCAGCCGCATACTGATACAAAAAAAAAAAACAATATTAAAGATTAATAAAAATGTAGGTAAAAACAGACAATAACTTTGTATAATGTTAACGTTTACCCCCCGTGTGGAACTGAAGAGTCGCATAGTGTGGGGGAGGAATGATCTCCTCAGTCTGTCAGTGGAGCAGGACAGTGACAGCAGTCTGTCACTGAAGCTGCTCCTTTGTCTGGAGCAGACACTGTTTAGTGGATGCAGTGGATTCTCCATAATTGATAGGAGCCTGCTCAGCGCCTGTCGCTCTGCCACGGATGTCAAACTGTCCAGCTCCGTGCCTACAATAGAGCCTGCCTTCCTCACCAGTTTATCCAGGCGTGAAGCGTCCTTCTTCTTTATGCTGCCTCCCCAGCACTCCACTGCGTAGAAGAGGGAATTTGCCACAATCGTCTGATAGAACATCTGCAGCATCTTATTGCAGATGTTGAAGGATGCCAGTCTTCTAAGGAAGTATAGTCGGCTCTGTCCTCTCTTGCACAGAGAATCAGTATTGGCAGTCCAGTCCACTAGTCAACAATTTGAGTACACCTGCTAGAAATCAGGTGTTCCATGATTAACAGTACTTTACACTATATAAAAAATAGTCTATAAAGTTAAATAAATGTACTTCATTGAAAATGTTTTCACCTTCAATTAAATAAACATGTGAATTTCAGTCTGGAGCCCAGGTTAATTAAAAGTTAGAAATCTATACAATCTGGTGTTCAAATGCTGTAATATAAATATAGGGAGCATGGGAGAAAATCCTGAATGAACAAGTCAAAACCTGCTCAGTTGAGTAAGAAAAGAAGACAGTCTATAAATACAGTGGATTCAGAAAGTATTCAGTCTCTTCACTTTCTTCACACTTTGTCCAAAGAATTCAAATTTTGTCTTATCAGACCAATTCAGAGTTCACATGGACTATCATATGTCTGGCCACTTCACCATATACGCGTGATTAATAGAGTGCTGCTGAGATGTTTGTCTTTCTAACAGTGTCTCCCATCTGAGCAGAGGACTTCTGAGGTTCTGTTAGTGTGACCATTGGGTTTTTGGTCTCCTCCAATACCAAGGTCCATTTGCGTTATTACTCAGTTTGGCTGGGCAGCAAAGTTTAAGAAGAGTCCTGGTGGTTTCAAACTTTTTCCATTTCACAATTATTGAGGCCACTGTGCAAACTGGGAACACTCAAAAGCTTAGAAATGGTTTTATAACCTTGCCCTGATCTATGCCTTACCACAAGTTTGGACTTCAGAACTTCATGGGTTGGGTTTTATTTTGACATGCAGTATAAATTGTTGAGCCTTATGTACACAGGTGCCTGCCTTTATAAATGATGTCCAATCAATTAAATTTCCCACAGGAGACTCCAGTCAAGTTCTAGACACATCTCAGGAGGATAGGTTAGTCTCAAGGCCTCAATTCCAAAGATGGAATTGGACAGAAGAGCCAAAGAGAAACATCTGACAAGTGGCCCAAGTCTCTAGGATCTGTGTGCAGAAGAACTGGGAGGACTTGTGAAATGATTTTCAGGTGAAACTTTTTAAAAGAATTTCTTGTGTTATGGTTACTGTGTGCTGGTTATTTTGAGGAATCACACATTTAGATACAATCTTCCATTTTCTTTAATATTACTTTAACTAATACAGTACTCTATTTCATGTTTTGTGTATTACTGCATGTTGTTATTTACAAGTATTTACAGAAATATTTACATAGTAAAATATCAATTATTATTAATTAGCCCCAGTTTTCATCAGGTGTATTCAGATTTTAGATTGGTGGTATAAATGATAGTCTTTTTACATAATTAACATATTGCTTCAGTAAGACTAACAGCTGAAAGGTGAAAAATGCCCATCCTGAAGCAATAAAATATGTTAATTTATTTTAGATAGTGAAAATTCTGCAGATAGAAATACTGTACTGTTTTGTCAGCCCTAAAATCAAGGGAACTTAAAATTTGTTTTTTTCCAAATATAACAGGAATTTACTTGACTGTTTTTAACTTGAGACTTTAGTTCTCACCATATCTCTCATTCAAACATATGTTTTCAAGTTGTGAAATATTAAGTTCATGATCATTTTTGGAAATGATTCTCTTCTTCTCAATTTATGATTTTTGAATAGTTTAATTTACCCTTTTCTTTGTCAACAAATTAATAGTTAGAACTCAAAGGTTAGTTGGCATTCAAATGTTAGTACACAATCAAGAGATTCTATCAATCACAAACTTTTTAGGATGAATAACATTATTCTGTGTGATGAAGACTACAGTTACCTGGGCTGTAAACATTTTGCAGATTTTCCAGAAAATCTGAAGTATGCATCATTAACATTTACAGTATTTTAAGAGCTTATATTTTATCATGGCCTACTGCTGATAGAGCTACTGTGGTAGTTAGTGCCTTATGGTGCCCTAGTTTTTCTACAAAATCTGTAGGCCTATGTCTAGTCATTATAAGAGTTAAAATTTGTTTTCACTTTTGTTCTCGATTTTTTTAGTGATCCCTCAGGAAATGTCCAGCTGACTAATGTTTTCAAAACTAAACTGAAATATGGAGGGTGTTATCTTTGGTGATCTGTGGTGTATCTTGTTCCAGGCCTCTTTGATGCGCACTTCATGAGAAAATAAGTATTCTTGTCAATTGTTAAGCTAGCCTGGACAACAAACTCTGCTTCTAAGTTATCTTCCAACAACTTGCTTCTGAGTACTTCAAATGAATCATCCACAGTAAATTCAGTTTTTCATTAAGGCAAAGCATCATGCAGACCCTACAGAGTGTGTGAAGTCTTAAGAGTATATTGGTATGCAAATAATGTAGGCTTAAAGTAGAACCACATTTGCAGAGAGGATAAAATAAAGTATGAAATAAAAAAAAGCCTTTCTCTTGGCGACAGGGATTTTATTTGCGTTATATGACAGAGTGGCAGTCTCACAAAAATGATTTAATGCTTATTCACTGAAGGACCTATTTATGGGCTTAACACTTAATGTACCTTTGACAAAACTTTTCTAGTTTGTCAGTTACATTTATGTCGCCAATAAAAGAAAAAGAAAATGCAGGAAAAACATATACAATCAAAGTGGCAGCAAGTTGTGTTTGGGTGTTTTTTCTACCAAAAAAGCATAAATAATGCTTGTTAAAATCATTTTGGAACATTATTAGTTTGTTTTTTGTCTAATCCCCTCCAAACATACAGTAACAGCACCCGAAGTGGAATTATTCATACAGTCAGTGACTGCACTGCTATGTCACTCCCAACTTCTCATTATGAATTCAGTTGCCATCTTAAACAATATTCAACAAAGGTTGCACACGTCACTCCAAACTTCTCATTTATGAATTCAGTTGCCATCTTAAACAATATTCAACAAAGGTTGCATACATTAGCAGAACTGCAGTGTTCTGGATTGTCAACATCCTTAATACTTCTGTTCATGTGTCTGTGTCTTCACAGGAATAAAAGGTATTGTAGCTCTCTTTTGAGGTGAATTCAATTTACTATAGACTTTCACCCATAGTATTCCTCTATTTTATGTCCATGGTTTCATTAATTTAAATTTATATATTACATTGTGCTACTGGGTTACTTAATTTATCATTAGTGTTTCATGTCCAGTTTATAGGCCAGTAACATCAAACTCTGCATGGAAGATACTATAAGATAACCATCAGAATTACCACACATGCACACATCTTGCTGTCTTTAGGACTGCAGTTGGTGAAATTCCAAATCAGAGCACAATAGACCTGACTTTTCTTACAGTCTTAAAATTAAAGTTGATGGTTGCCTAACCTTTAATGACAAGGTTATTTTAATATTTATTCTATCTACATATCAGCTTTCATTATCACTTGTTTGAAATTCTGCGATTTTTGTTTCAATCAGCTTCTTTCAAAATATAGTTCCTAGACACTGGACTTACAGCAAACACTAAAACTCCATAACCCATTATCTATGATTTATAATTATCTGTAAACACTGCTAGAAACTTATAATGGTAGAACTTGTAAAAAGAACAGACGCCTGCATTTCTTCCTTCCGCAGTGAGAAACCTAACAGTTTCCATCATTAGTCCTCCTAAAGCATTACGAAACAGCCTTTGGTTAGAACTTGTTCAGCTCTGCTTATGCTCTTCACTAGAACATTGATCAAGCATAACATTCAAATTATGTTTTGCTTTGAAAATGTGGTATTTATGTAGTTAAAGTAACTGGTTTAGCAGTTTTAACCAACCCTCCCTATAACTTTCTTTGTGAGTACTGGTTATAGTGCCCCTCTGCTCTTGTTGGTAATATGCTAGGGTGTCAGGGACTTTACAAATTCCTTCCAGAGTCTGTCAGTATTCTCCCCTGATTTATCCTTTATTGTATTTTTAAGTCAGCTTACTGTACTCAGTAAAATGATGTTTTATTATTATTTTTACAAGCCATGGGAACCATGAATTGATTTCCTGATGACAGCCCTTTTACACTCAGTATGCAAGAGATGTCAGGAATTTGCAGCAAGTGAATGTTCCATTTTCAGTACAGAGGACTTGTGAATGTCATTAAAAGACCTCAGCTACATTTTCTCTATTAGGTGAATCCAACAACACCCCATAAACGACACTACCAAAAGAATATTAAACAAATAACATACCATACGATGATTAATAATGATCCAGTATAAAAAACATGTCTTGCAATTGACTGACACTCCATCCAGGTTTGGTAGCCGCCTTGTGCTTGCCAGGATAGGTACCAACTCACTGTCATCCTGGATTACACAGTTTCATTATAATGATGGATGGATTGATTTTTCATTCTCTGTGATCTGTTATCATGAACTTAAAATACAAAATTAGGTTGAATTTGGAGCAAAGAGAAAAAATGTTCAATATACACTAAAGATTTACACTGCAGAGAGCTGATTATATTATATTATATTATATTATATTATATTATATTATATTATATTATATTATATTATATTATATTATATTATATTATATCTTTCACTTTGGCAAACGGGATTTCTGCTCCACCTATGGGCTTTTCTGTACGCTCAGCTTTCTTCTGCCACAGCATGCTTGCTTGAATAGACCTGAGTTTAATATTTCAATATATTAAATATATCCATTTCAACATCTTCAGTTTTTTCTTTTCAATCAAGCAAGGTTTGCTTCGGTAGCTCATTTGCCTGTTGCACTATTTTTCTATTTCTTTCACACATATGAGTTTGTATTTTTCCACTTTATACATTCTGGTCACAAAGAAGGTCCTAAGGCAGCAAAGTAGGCTCAAATGGTTATACATAATACCTCTGGTACTTGACAGTTTTTGTAAAGACTTTGTTTAAAATTAATGTTTGATTTTTACCAGATGAAAAATATTGCATTACAACCAGAAACTACACCTTTGACATAACTCCTCAGTATGGATTTTGCTATCTTACACCATGCAGTATTTTTCTTTGTCAGCAAGGTCTTTTTAAAGACATCTTCTGTGGTACATTAAAAGGTAAACATTGGCCTAAATGTACAAATTTAAATAAAAAAATAAAGTCAATTTAATAATTACACAGTATCCTCAACAAATTGAAGCTGGCGCAATGCAGCACATTTGCAATGGCTTATGGGTAGTTCGAACATGCACAACGCAGTGCTCTGCCATTAGTCTACTGGAAGCCAAGGTCAAATGAACATGGATGGTCTGCTATGTGATTGCACTATTTCTGAACAGCATGCTGTCGTGAGATTTCTTTGAGCAGAGGGATTGAAATCTGCTGAAATTCACTGAATGATGAAAGGATTAAAAATATGACAAATATTATGTCAATTTTTAACTCAGATGGACTAAACATTAGTTATACTGAATCAGCACATAACTTAGGTATTACCTTTTGACACTGACATGTCTTAAAACTATCCAAAACTTGTTTTTTTCAGCTTAAAAATATTAAATTAAGATGGTTTCTAAATATGAGAGATACAGAGAAAATAATTCATGCATGCACTTCTAATAAGAATGTCACCATACCAGACTTTTTTTATTCAATACCAATACCAGTGAAATTTCACGATACAGGTAGTCCCCAGGTTACATATGAGATAGGGACTGTAGGTTTGTACTTAAGTTGAATTTGTATGTAATTCGGAACAGGTACATTATTTTAATAAATACTATTGTTGACCGACTGTAACCAAGTGCTCTGCCAATGAATGATGGAGTTTTACCTCTCTCTGACCTTTTTATTATTTCTACTTTACTTTCAATGGTGATGGTTTTTCTCTTATTTACTATATCACCAGCACTTGCATCAGATTTGTGTTTCAGAGACATTCTTGAAGGGTGAAGACAAAAGGTTAAGATGAGCTCTTCTGCACAGCACTGTACATGTTATCACAGCAGGAAGGCACCCATCAACACATCTGATGTACTGACAAGAGACAACTTCCTGCTATGTGCGTAACAGTACAAGCAGGCCTGCTATTGAGAATGAATGGGAGCGGCGAGGGACGGTTCATCACCAGCCCACCTCACAGTCACCTCCACTACAGTATGCTGTCTGCAGCATCCGACCACCGAGAACGAACACGGTGCGGCCAAAGGCGGGTAGTGAATCGCCCAACCTCAATTCAACAGGCAGCCATCTGAGGTAAACTACAATGCTACCCCCGCCGCCCCGGTCAGCCACAACTGGGTTACCGCTTGCAGCATGACCAGCCGTGTGTGCTGGGCGGGCAGTAAAACGCCTCCCTCCGCTCCATCCAGTCTGCATCCAGTCAGGAGCAGTAGCTGCGGTGGCATAGTGGGCGGGCAGCGAACCATTGTCCTGCACACGAGCAATAGCTGTGGCCCTGGTGACTATGGACCACGGGTCACCGCTTGCCGCCGGAGGGACACTACACTGTGCGAGCAGCGAAATCGCCCCCCTCCAGCCACTGCTTACAGCATCCCCAGGCCGAAGATGACGGAGCGGCAGTTACTGAGGCGCATGCGTCGCAGCTGCATCCTCGTTCGTAAGTCGTAGGTAAGATGTCCGTAACCTGGGGCCTCATGTATAAACGGTGCGTACGCACAGAAATGTTGCGTACGAACCTTTCCACGCTCAAATCGCGATGTATAAAACCTAAACTTGGTGTAAAGCCACGCACATTTCCACGGTAACTCATTCCTTGGCGTACGCAATTTCTCCGCTCGGTTTTGCAGACTGGCGGCACCCAGCGTCAAAGCAGTGCTACTGTTCCTGTGTGGTTACTCTTTCTTAGATCCACATCCACGGCGGCGGCTTTACCAAATACACTGAAATTAACCGCATATCGTTCATAAATTTAATGCATCTGATTGTAATTAACCTGTAACAATATAATGGTCCACAGAATGGTCAAACTACTGTTCCTGTGTGCTCATCCTTTCTTTCTTAGCTCCACATTCCTGACGCGGCTTTATAAATACACTGAAATTAATTGTTAAATTAATAAATAAACTGAAATTGTTTATTAGTGTAATGCATCTGATTGTAATTAACCTGTAGCAATATAATGGGCCAGGGAATAGCCATAGTATTCCAAATACCATAACTGCTTTAGCGTTGTTACGTTCATTGCATCTTGTTCTTCTTTTTGCTGTTCCCGTTAAGGGTTGCCACTGCGGATCATCTTTAGCCATATTACTCTCACTGCACCACTCGGAGTATTTATATCACTGTATCTGAGTGTGAATCACAGCAGCAGATGATCGGAAAGAGAATTATCGGTATACAGTTTCAAGCACACACTACCTCAACCACGGCAAAAAGCGTCAAAGCCTTTCCTGTACAGACCTCGCGTTTCAGAAACAGTTTCATCCCAATAACTATAAACGCACTCAATCAGTCCATCAAGTGCTCCTTGTAGAACTGTTTGTACTTATAAGTACAATCACCTCACTGTAAACTTACACTACAGTTATAATATTGCACAACCTGCGCTACTTTATAAAGCGCGTATGATGACAATATCATTTTTAAGATGAAATGCAGCAAAATATGTTGCTTATAGTATACAGATAAAACTTTAACTTCATTTAAATAATCTGTATTATTAATAATTAAACATGTGAGGACATGGTGCCGCAGCGTATAGCTAGTTCAAGGATAGCTCCTGCCTTGCGCTGTATTCTTGCTGGTGCTGACGCGACACTGGAAGGATAGACGAATAGAATAATTAAACATGTACTACGAAGATATTTCAATGTTCCTTAAAAGTTTTGAAGAATCAGCGTTCTAAGCTTACAAATGGCTTAACGTCTATTACAGAGCTGATTGTGTGGCAATTGGAGAAAGAAAAGTATGGACAGGAATTGGAGGTTAGTACGTTTGAAAGAGACAGTACTTCAGTAATAAATTATTTCATCGAAGGTCGCACATGGCACCGCAAGCCTCTTGCGTGAGATATGAACAATCACTGCGCCACCGTGTTCCCATGTTTAATAACATGCTTTCATTCCTATCATCATGAAAATGATATCACGTATACATCTCAGTATTTTAATTATTCAGAGAGCTGTAATATCTCGAATGTAATGCATTCTGTGTCCTGTCGGAGAAAGAGAAAGAATGGAAGCATGTAGTGATTCACACACATAGAACACATAGAAGATCAAATACAGAAAAAAGACTTTAACATGCCACTTGAGAAACTAGTAAAATAAACGATTTTAAGATGAAGTTTATGATGTTCTACTTTAATGGCAAAATAAACTACGTGATTAAAGTGGAAATTTCGAGATTAAAGTTGACATTTCGTGCTTTTTTCCCACTGTGTGCCTATGTTTTTTGTCTGTACCCTAATACGCTTTCATATGACACTCAGACGGTGGGCTACGACTCGCCTTTTCACAGCGACTTTGATAAGTGATTTCTTTTTTATTTCGGGCACTGTGCGACTTTGTGAATTTGATCTTTCGAGTTTTTCCGACACTCTGTCACTCGATCAACTTTCTTTTGTTGATTATACCACTGTTTACACCAACAAATAGTACGTTTTTCCTTTGCCTCCACTTGGTATTCACTGAAATTCTTATATTTTCCCCTGTGCTTTTCACATTGTCTTTTCACAGAAGGCTATTTATATTGATTTGCATATTCAAAGAGGCGTAATTCTGGGAGGAGTTGGGGCGGGACAGAAGGCGCGTGCACGTGCGTTACTTTTCACGCTAATCGGGATTTATGTAGTGGAAGAACGTGAAATTTTGCGTGCGCACAGATTCCTGCATCTGGATGTTTCTGTGCGTACGCACAATCCCGCTTTTGTGCTTACGCCATGTTATAGTGTGAGTTCTACGCACGGCGTTATACATGAGGCCCCTGGGGACTACCTGTACTCAATACCTCTTCGATGCAGAAATTCCATTTAACTTTTCTTTTCTATTAAAGTTCTTTCATTATTCCAGTTAACAATATTGTGTCTTTTTCTGTAATAGAATATAAAATATATACCTTGTAAAGACAGCTTTAAAATACTAGTATACCCATCAAGTAGTTACCCAACTTTAATTTAAGTAAACTAGCATTGGCATTCATAAATATCAAAATATAATTCACAGCTTGAAATTTAATGACTGATAAATAGGAGGATTGCCCCAAAGTAACAAGACGTGGGGGGGGGGATTTTATAATCTTAGAGGAGATTTCCACATAGGGTTTATAAAGAATTATATTATCTGAGTTAGTAAATTCCAAGATAATTTGAGATATTTTCTTTTGAAAAACTCTTTAAAGTTGTTTTTCTTGCCAGAAAATGACTCTGTTTGGTTTGCAATTGTAAGATTTCTACTTGCATTAGTTGATTAAGCTTACTAAAGAGTAAGATTTGACGGATAATTCAAATTAATCGAAATTTCTAATGTCACAATATTGCTGTCTTAAACTACACACAAATCTATTTCTGAACTAACTTCATTATGGAATAAAAGTGGAAATAACATAAGCCTTTGTTGGTGCGTGATTTATTTTTTCAAACACAAACACAGACATGAAATCAAAGCAGTTCTAGACATAACTTCAACTGTTATTCTTTTTGACATGTGTTGATGCAGTGCTGTATTATCACCACTGTGAGCCATTTTTCTATGTAGTTTTTTACTCACGGTTTTCTCACATATTATTGTCTGCTTGGTACTGCCAATACTGTAAATAAAGCTATTACCACTACTTTTACAGAAATTTGGTATCAACTTGGTACTGAAGTATCGGTTCTTAACTACTGCAACGCATTACTCACTGTTGTTTAAACCATTTTAATGTATATGCAGCTTTCAGTTAATTGAAAATGCTATTACAAGGATCAATACAAGAACTAGGAAGTATGACCACCTAACTCCTGTTCTTAAGTCCTTATACTGGATTCCAGTTAAGCTTAGGGTTGATTTCAAAATACTGTTTCTTACATAACAAGCCTTAAATGGCCAGGCCCTGCTTTCTTATTTGATGTTATCATAACTTACAAATCAGAGCATGTATTAGGAGCTCAAAGATGACATCTCACTAAAAAAAAAGTAATAATAATAATTAAAAAAAATAACAGTGGGAGGTTGATCTTTTAGGGCGGCACGGTGGCGCAGTGGGTAGCGCTACTGCCTCGCAGTTGGGGGACCTGGGGACCTGGGTTCGCTTCCCGGGTCCTCCCTGCGTGGAGTTTGCATGTTCTCCCCGTGTCTGCGTGGGTTTCCTCTGGGCGCTCAGGTTTCCTCCCACAGTCCAAAGACATGCTGGTTAGGTGGATTGGCGATTCTAAATTGGCCCTAGTGTGTGCTTGGTGTGTGGGTGTGTTTGTGTGTGTCCTGTGGTGGGTTGGCACCCTGCCTGGGATTGGTTCCTGCCTTGTGCGCTGGGATTGGCTCCAGCAGACCCCCGTGACCCTGTGTTCGGATTCAGCGGGTTGGAAAATGGATGGATGGATGGGTTGATCTTTTAGCTACAGAGCCCCAAAGTTGTGAAACTATCTGCCACCTTATATTAGAGAAGCTCCTTTGGTTTCAGCGTTTAAATCAAGTCTGAAGTCTCACCTCTTAAGCATAGATGATACTGAATGGAACTGCAGATTGGTTGCTAGTTATTTGTATAAAATATAGAGAATACAATAATTAAGAACCATTACTAACTTTGTTCTTGGTGTCCTGTTGTGGTACTTGGTGCCAATCCTCTACTTCCAAGCTGTTTTCCTACCCACATGAGGACACCTAAGGTAACCCTGGAATTAAAGAAAATATTAGACTGTCTAGCACAGACTCCACTCTAGGACGGGATGACAGGCCATTTGGCCTACGTCTTTAGGACTGTGTCTGAGTCTGATTTTACCTTTGACTTTGTCTGTTATAACTGGCTGTGGACACCCTAGAGGTTTCTCTGTGGATGCTGCTGAGTGGAATTCTTGTTTTCTTCTCCTGTATTGTCAACTGGCCATAGCTCAACAATAACGTTATAGGACAGATAGAGTATTATGAAGTTCCACACCATTCCTAAAGCCAGTTTAATCCTGAGCAGGGTCACGAGGAAGCTGGAGACTAACCCAGAATGCAGAGGCACAAGGCTGGAACAACTGCTGGACATAGTACCACCCACTGTGACCAGGGTGACCGCATACACACACAATGACCGATTTAGTGTCGCCAGTCCACCTAACCTGCATGTCTTTGGAATGTGGGAGGAAACTGGACCACCCAAAAGAAACCCATGCAGACATAGAGAGAACACACAATCTCCATGCTTGGAGGACCTGGAACATGGACCTTGGTCATCTTACTGTGAGGCAGCATCGCAACCACTGCACCACCCTTGTTGTGAGATTCAATTTGTGTTAATCAATTTGGAACTGATTTGTTTTACAAATCTGTATCTTTAAATTGTTACAGTGTTCTGAGCCTGCACTCAGAGAAGAACACTGTAAAAAATTAACTGGATGGAACTGAATAAACATATAGAACTCATCTAGCCAATGCTTAAAATTTTTAGACTGCTCAACAGATGAATGAGCCAGGAGCAAACCTGACTGTCAGTCTATTACAAATTACAGTCATACACAGACAGATGTGTCACATACACTGGGGGAAGTTAAGAACCTGCAATCAGCATAGTAACACGTATTTGCATGCATATCTAAGAGGAAAAGAGGATGAAGAAACTACAGGAAGGCCATGTAAATTCTACACAGAAAGTACTGAATACAACAAAAGGAATAGGGTCAGCCACAATGAGGTGGCATATGCAAGCAAGTATACAAAAATGTAATAGGACTCGTTGAAAAGTTTAGCTATAGTTACATATTCAGATCAGCCCAGCTCAGTGTGCTTTTTTTTGTTTATTTTTTACTAAATAAAAAAAGGAATTTAACTGAGAAAGATTTCTTCCTTTATACTTTATGTACTGTGTGTTTTATTTTGACATTACATTACTTTCTTTTACTTCTGGTACCTTTAATTAGTAAACACTTAACTGCTGTTATGAAAAGAAATGTTATATAAACTTTCAAAAAACAAAGTAATCAATTTTGAAGACGCTCAATACAGTTTACTATCCACTTGATAGTATTAAGAAATAGTGGCTAAGATTTGCACTGTACAACATCTTACAGCTATCAACTTCAGATTACTTCACGGAAAAGCAAATGTTCTTGTTGTTGTGTCAGCTAATCAGATACAAATTATTCAGTGCCCCTCAGTACAAGAATAACTGAGTAAGTGTCATTTCAGCATGCACTGGTATATCATATGGACATGTTTATAAGGTTATACTGCAAGTGAAAGGAACTTTAATTAAAGGAAGTACAAAAATCAAAATTACAATGTATCTATAATGTTACAACACACTACACTATGAACAACAGTATAATTAAAAGAGTTTAAATAAATTAGGAACATAGTTAAACAGGAACTTTTTATAAATGCCTGTTATCTTATTGAAATAACCTTTGTTGCCTAATATGCCTATAGGAACATCATTTCACATTGTTCCATCTACAGTGGTGTGAAAAACTATTTGCCCCCTTCCTGATTTCTTATTCTTTTGCATGTTTGTCACACAAAATGTTTCTGATCATCAAACACATTTAACCATTAGTCAAATATAACACAAGTAAACACAAAATGCAGTTTGTAAATGGTGGTTTTTATTATTTAGGGAGAAAAAAAAATCCAAACCTACATAGCCCTGTGTGAAAAAGTAATTGCCCCCTGAACCTAATAACTGGTTGGGCCACCCTTAGCAGCAATAACTGCAATCAAGCATTTGCGATAACTTGCAATGAGTCTTTTACAGCGCTCTGGAGGAATTTTGGCCCACTCATCTTTGCAAAATTGTTGTAATTCAGCTTTATTTGAGGGTTTTCTAGCATGAACCGCCTTTTTAAGGTCATGCCATAGCATCTCAATTGGATTCAGGTCAGGACTTTGACTAGGCCACTCCAATGTCTTCATTTTGTTTTTCTTCAGCCATTCAGAGGTGGATTTGCTGGTGTTTTGGGTCATTGTCCTGTTGCAGCACCCAAGATCGCTTCAGCTTGAGTTGACGAACAGATGGCCGGACATTCTCCTTCAGGATTTTTTGGTAGACAGTAGAATTCATGGTTCCATCTATCACAGCAAGCCTTCCAGGTCCTGAAGCAGCAAAACAACCTCAGACCATCACACTACCACCACCATATTTTACTGTTGGTATGATGTTCTTTTTCTGAAATGCTGTGTTCCTTTTACGCCAGATGTAACGGGACATTTACCTTCCAAAAAGTTCAACTTTTGTCTCATCAGTCCACAAGGTATTTTCCCAAAAGTCTTGGCAATCATTGAGATGTTTCTTATCAAAATTGAGACGAGCCCTAATGTTCTTTTTGCTTAACAGTGGTTTGCGTCTTGGACATCTGCCATGCAGGCCGTTTTTGCCCAGTCTCTTTCTTATGGTGGAGTCGTGAACACTGACCTTAATTGAGGCAAGTGAGGCCTGCAGTTCTTTAGACGTTGTCCTGGGGTCTTTTGTGACCTCTCGGATGAGTCGTCTCTGCGCTCTTGGGGTAATTTTGGTCGGCCGGCCACTCCTGGGAAGGTTCACCACTGTTCCATGTTTTTGCCATTTGTGGATAATGGCTCTCACTGTGGTTCGCTGGAGTCCCAAAGCTTTAGAAATGGCTTTATAACCTTTACCAGACTGATAGATCTCAATTACTTCTGTTCTCATTTGTTCCTGAATTTCTTTGGATCTTGGCATGATGTCTAGCTTTTGAGGTGCTTTTGGTCTACTTCTCTGTGTCAGGCAGCTCCTATTTAAGTGATTTCTTGATTGAAACAGGTGTGGCAGTAATCAGGCCTGGGGGTGGCTACGGAAATTGAACTCAGGTGTGATACACCACAGTTAGGTTATTTTTTAACAAGGGGGCAATTACTTTTTCACACAGGGCCATGTAGGTTTGGATTTTTTTTCTCCCTAAATAATAAAAACCATCATTTAAAAACTGCATTTTGTGTTTACTTGTGTTATATTTGACTAATGGTTGAATGTGTTTGATGATCAGAAACATTTTGTGTGACAAACATGCAAAAGAATAAGAAATCAGGAAGGGGGCAAATAGTTTTTCACACCACTGTATATTCTGAAGGGATTTATTTTCCAGTGTGGGAGTGACAAAATCTATCTTAGCAGAAAAGACAGAATTTTGGTTGAGGAAAACTCATGCAGACTCTCATACTCTCCCCCAATCTATTTAAAATTTTAGTACTTTTAATATACAGTGCATACGGAAAGTATTCACAGCGCATCACTTTTTCCACATTTTGTTATGTTACAGCCTTATTCCAAAATGGATTAAATTCATTTTTTTCCTCAGAATTCTACACACAACACCCCATAATGACACCGTGAAAAAAGTTTACTTGATGTTTTTGCAAATTTATTAAAAATAAAAAAACTGAGAAATCACATGTACATAAGTATTCACAGCCTTTGCTCAATACTTTGTCGATGCACCTTTGGCAGCAATTACAGCCTCAAGTCTTTTTGAATATGATGCCACAAGCTTGGCACACCTATCCTCGACCAGTTCCTCTTTGCAGCACCTCTCAAGCTCCAGCAGGGTGGATGGGAAGCGTCGGTGCACAGCCATTTTAAGATCTCTCCAGAGATGTTCAATCGGATTCAAGTCTGGGCTCTGGCTGGGCCACTCAAGGACATTCACAGAGTTGTCCTGAAGCCACTCCTTTGATATCTTGGCTGTGTGCTTAGGGTCGTTGTCCTGCTGAAAGATGAACCGTCGCCCCAGTCTGAGGTCAAGAGCGCTCTGGAGCAAGTTTTCATCCAGGATGTCTCTGTACATTGCTGCTGTCATCTTTCCCTTTATCCTGACTAGTCTCCCAGATCCTGCCGTTGAAAAACATCCCCACAGAATGATGCTGCCACCACCATGCTTCACTGTAGGGATGGTATTGGCCTGGTGATGATCGGTGCCTGGTTTCCTCCAAACGTGACACCTGGCATTCACACCAAAGAGTTCAATCTTTGTCTCATCAGACCAGAGAATTTTCTTTTTAATGGTCTGAGAGTCCTTCAGGTGCCTTTTGGCAAACTCCAGGTGGGCTGCCATGTGCCTTTTACTAAGGAGTGGCTTCCATCTGGTCACTCTACCATACAGGCCTGATTGGTGGATTGCTGCAGAGATGGTTGTCCTTCTGGAAGGTTCTCCTCTCTCCACAGAGGACCTCTGGAACTCTGACAGAGTGACCATCGGGTTCTTGGTCACCTCCCTGACTAAGGCCCTTCTCCCCCGATCGCTCAGTTTAGATGGCCGGCCAGCTCTAGGAAGAGTCCTGGTGGTTTCGAACTTCTTCCACTTACAGATGATGGAGGCCACTGTGCTTATTGGGACCTTCAAAGCAGCAGAAATTTTTCTGTAACCTTCCCCAGATTTGTGCCTCCAGACAATCCTGTCTCAGAGGTCTACAGACAATTCCTTTGACTTCATGCTTGGTTTGTGCTCTGACATGAACTGTCAACTGTGGGACCTTATATAGACAGGTGTGTGCCTTTCCAAATCATGTCCAATCAACTGAATTTACCACAGGTGGACTCCAATTAAGCTGCAGAAACATCTCAAGGATGATCAGAGGAAACAGGATGCACCTAAGCTCAATTTTGAGCTTCATGGCAAAGGCTGTGAATACTTATGTACATGTGCTTTCTCAATTTTTTTATTTTTAATAAATTTACAAAAATCTCAAGTAAACTTTTTTCACATTATCATTATGGGGTGTTGTGTGTAGAATTCTGAGGAAAAAATGAATTTAATCCATTTTGGAATAAGGCTGTAACATAAAATGTGGAAAAAGTGATGCGCTGTGAATACTTTCCGGATGCACTGTATGCAGGATCCATTCAATGATTTTCTAAATCCACTTATTCATTAGAGTCACAGAAACAAAGCTCCTATCTCAGTAGCACTGAAAACAAATTCTAAGATTTATTAATGAAAATAACATAAAATGTTAAACCACTATTAACAATATTTACTAATTAAAGCAATACATGGAAATGTATACAAATTAACACTGCAAACGTATTTATTATGTAGCTACCTTGCTGAAATTATTAGTATTTACTGTACTAAATGATCATTATGGATATATGTGTGTTTGTGGTGTGTCTCCATATAATTATATATATATATACTAGTGGGCTCCGCCTCCTGCTCGCTTCGCTCACCAACCCTCGGTTGGGAACTACGCGATAGCCATTTCGTGGCACTGCCGCTCACGTATGGGGAAGCGGATGTACAATTTAAACAGATTGTTATTTTCATTGTTACACATGCATAATAGACCTAACTATTTTACATTACAGTGAGTAATTAACCATGATAAAAAATAGTAAAATGTAATAAATCAGAAGAAAATTAGGTTTCATGTTGAGTTAGAGGTATTCATTGCATTATATGTTTTTATTCTGTTTGGCTTTGAAATTAACATGCAAATACTTTGTAAACTTACACTTTTACTGTAAAACTTCAGTAAAAACAGTATTTGCAATTAACTTTTCGTCAGTATCGCATTGAATTTTGATTCCGTGTTTGGAGTTGCATTCTGGCAATGCAACATACAACTGCCTGTGAGTGAATAAGTTTCTTTCTCTCTAATAAATAAATCGAATTTTTCGAATGTTTGTCCTTGTGATTTGTTAATTGTCATAGCAAAAGCGATTCTAATGGGAAACTGTAAATGTTTTAATACGACTGGCATATCAAGATCTCCTTTCGTGTCTAATGTTTTTTACGTGTCAGAATTGTTCGACCAATTTTGAATACAACTAATCTTGTCCTATTGCATAGTCCCATCACTCATACATAAATTACACAATAACATTATGATACACGCTTCTTTCAACAGTAATTTGGCCGGACGGTGTTAACGGTTGTAGATATTCTAGGGGATATTGTAAGTTGATGTTTTCATCTTATGCACCATCATTACCAGCTGTTTCAGTATAGTCTAGTGATACGCATTTAACCAATTTGCCGTGTAATAGGTCATCAATTTTCACGTTAATTCGTTTGACTTCATCGTTTCTTGGTGCTAGGATTGCCCATGTACTCATTTCTTCTGTTGATATCACTTCGGGATGAAATTCTTCAATAAGATTTGGGCATACAGTATCTCACAAAAGTGAGTACACCCCTCACATTTTTGTAAATATTTGATTATATCTTTTCATGGGACAACACTGAAGATATGACACTTTGATACAATGTAAAGTAGTCAGTGTACAGCTTGTATAACAGTGTAAATTTGCTGTCCCCTCAAAATAACTCAACACATGGCCATTAATGTCTAAAACGCTGGCAACAAAAGTGAGTACACCCCTAAGTGAAAAATGTCCAAATTGTGCCCAATTAGCCATTTTCCCTCCCCAGTGTCATGTGACTCATTAGTGTTACAAGGTCTCAGGTGTGAATGTGGAGCAGGTGTGTTAAATCTGGTGTTCTTGCTCTCACACTCTCTCATACTGGTCACTGGAAGTTCATCATGGCACCTCATGGCAAAGAACTCTCTGAGGATCTGATAATAAGAATTGTTGCTCTACATAAAGATGGCCTAGGCTATAAGAAGATTGCCAACACCCTGAAACTGAGCTGCAGCATGGTGGCCAAGACCATACAGCGGTTTAACAGGACAGGTTCCACTCAGAACAGGCCTCGCCATGGTCAACCAAAGAAGCTGAGTGCACGTGCTCTGCGTCATATCCAGAGGTTGACATTTGAAAATAGACGTATGAGTGCTGCTGGCATTGCTGCAGAGGTTGAAGGGGTGGGGGGTCAGCCTGTCAGTACTCAGACCATATGCTGCACACTGCATCAAATTGGTCTGCATGGCTGTCGTCCCAGAAGGAAGCCTCTTCTAAAGATGATACACAAGAAAGCCCGCAAACAGTTTGCTAAAGACAAGCAGACTAAGGACATGGATTACTGGAATCCATGTCCTTAGTCTCTTAGTATCTTAGTCTTAGTATCTTAGTATCTTAATCTGATGAGACCAAGATTAACTCATTTGGTTCAGACGGTGTCAAGCGTGTGTGGTGGCAACCAGGTGAGGAGTACAAAGACAAGTGTGTCTTGCCTACAGTCAAGCATGGTGGTGGGAGTGTCATGGTTTGGGGCTGCATGAGTGCTGCCAGCACTGGGGAGCTATAGTTAACATGTACTGTGACATACTGAAACAGAGCATGATCCCCTCCCTTCGGAAACTGGGCCGCAGGGCAGTATTCCAACATGATAACGACCCCAAACACACCTCCAAGACGAACACTGCCTTGCTAAAGAAACTGAGAGTAAAGGTGCGGGACTGGCCAAGCATGTCTCCAGACCTAAACCCTATTGAGCATCTGTGGGGCATCCTCAAACGGAAGGTGGAGGAGTGCAAGGTCTCTAACATCCACCAGCTCCGTGATGTCGTCAATGAGGAGTGGAAGAGGATTTCCACTGGCGACCTGTGAAGCTCTAGTGAACTCCATGCCCAAGAGAGTTAAGGCAGTGCTGGAAAATAACGGTGGCCACACAAAATATTGACACTTTGGGCACATTTTGGAAATTTTTCACTTAGAGATGTACTCACTTTTGTTGCCAGTGGTTTAGACATTAATGGCTGTGTGCTGAGTTATTTTGAGGAGATATCAAATTTATGTATTTGTTATACAAGCTGTACACTGACTACTTTACATTGTATCAAAGTGTCATATCTTCAGTGTTGTCCCATAAAAAGATACAGTATAATAAAATATTTACAAAAATGTGAAGGGTGTACTCACTTTTGTGAGATACTGTAATAAGTCTTCTTTTATTTTTTGGAAGGAGTGGAGAAGAGACAGTGCACAGAGCATTATCTCTGGTAGACCGACTATGGGTGTTGGTAGTTTTGTGGCTTAGCCCTGTTGGATTCTAGGGGGTGCCACCAGGGGGTGCTACAAGGATTGCAAAACCCTACTTCGTTGTGCATCAAGCCTCACCAGAAAGTACTTTGGGACCATGCTAACAGGCCACCGGAAGTACTCCCAGGTGCAACATAAGAGGAGCCTGCTGCCTTCATTCGGACAGCCAGACTCGGGAGGTGAAAGACAAAGCTTACCAGGAGGAGCAGAGCAGGAGAGGCAGAGAAGTGATCAGGACAGACAGGCAGAGAGAAGAAAAAAAAAAAACAAAAACAAAGAACTGCTGCTTTAGACTTATGCTTGTTCTGTGGGAAACGCTTCATGGGGAAGGGTTTAACACAATAAATCCTGTTGTTTATTTTATAAACTTGTGTGAGCCTATGTGTCGGGTGTTTGGGGAGCTGGAGTGCCCCCTACAGAACACATTCCACTGAGTGTGTGTGTGTGTATATATATATATATATATATATATATATATATATATATATACACACACACACACGCATACATACAGTATATACAAACTTCCTCCATCCCAAAATAAAGCTTTTTAGTCTTACTCATTTATAGTTTACTGTTTCATAAATGATTGAGAAAATAATTTATTCTCGCAACGCCATCACTTCTTAATTTAATGTAGTACAATACAAGACCAAAGCAAACTTTGGAAAACATGCGTTTTCACTGCGGGTGGCAAATACAGCTATTGGAGTTGGTGTTAGTGTGTGTGTGGTGATATCTTGAAAAAGATATAAGGTATTCATGATATACTTCATATGTTTTGGTGAGTAAAGTTTTCCCCGAGTATTATCCATCTGAGGCACTTGCTGATTTTGGTCATGAGGTCCTGCAGAGTTTGAGTCTGGCATAATTTTGGCCTCAAGACCAAGTAACAGTTGTGATTCAGGGTCATTTAGCCTCTCAACGGTAGTCGGGTCCTCCTGAACAAATAAAAGCACAAGGGCTGGGCCAATGTTTACTTCAATGGGATGAATAGATGAAATGGATATCCTCATTTTTACCCTCCGATTTCGTTTCCTCTACTAAATACGTTTTTCTCGACCTCTCCATAATCCATGCATTTCTATTACGATTATTCTGTTAAGATTTAAAGTATCACTTTACGTGAATGCTATAGATTAAATGGTTGAAGAGATGTTTTTGATTGTTTCACTATGTGCACTTTCCAACAAAGTGAGTCATGCCTTTTTAAAAAGGCCTCAGGGAAAACAGCGTTATGTCGCACGTCATACCAGAAAGCAGTAAGGATTCCAACACGTGACCAATTTACGAGAATTGCCACTGCAAAATGATTAACATCTCTTGGACCTTTTGATATTCAAGTTGGACCTTTTGATATTCAAGTTGAATAATTGAATTGCCTCACCATAATGCATATTGCAAAATGTATTGTACCGTTATGCTACAGTATACACAAGATTAACAGTGACAAAAAATATTTTACCAAAAGAGCACAGTGTAAATTTTGATAAAGTTTTGCCGCTACTTCCCACAAAAAAATCAGTTTCAAGTTTAATGTCATATGTACATACTACAATAAGATTGTTACTTGTTGACAATAATATAATATCCTACAATATCTAAAAAAGAGACACAACATGCAAAACGGCATACAATTATAATTAACATCAATATATATTTGCACGTATTTATATAGATGGTACAGTTTTCATTTTTCACACAGTCCCATTGTAAATAACATGCAAGATAAACAACTTACATGTCTGACATGATATAATAGCAGCTTGCGCTTCATCGTTCATCTACGATGAATACAACTTTGTTCAATCCCTGCGTAGATAATCGTAGGTAATGCAAATTTACAGCCACTGAAATTGCTTACTTTTATTTTCTTCTTTAATATGGCAGGCGGCGGTCATCAAGTGTACCACAAACTAGGCAAGAACAAGTACGCTTATAATGCGTTACTCAAAAGTATTAGAGAGTCAGTATAAAAGGTGGTATATAAAGATTGCGTTCTTGTATGGTCTAAATCCTGGTGTGCAATACCCTTGGTCTCGTCTGCGAATCCTGAGGAGGTTAACCCTGAAAATCTCGTTATTGTGAAACTGAAGAGACAGTTAAAACTGGATTTTCTTTACATCATTTTCCATGAAAATGCATACAATCGTACGGGCGAAAGCAAACTTAAGATTCACTGATTTATTTTAACCGTTTGCTCAAAAGTGTAATTTTGAGTTTTAGTAGCAGCCGCAGGTTTGTCACCTGTACAGAATAGGAATTCTCGGTAATTTAATTCTGTTTTGTAACAATACGTAGGCGATTGTATTTTCTAATATACTTATTGGTGTTTGCAGTCAAGACATAAGTTACTTTTTACTTTAAAATCCGGTAACCGAGCTTGTAATGTGTATGAATTCCTTACCCGGTCCCTTTCTGCGTGGAGTTTTCAAGTTCTCCCTCCATACATCGCTTTTAAATTGACACAGTGCGGCACGAGTGAGGCTTTGGATAGCCTGCACCCAGTCCAGGTTTGGTTTCTGCCTTACACACAATGTAGCTGGAATATGTTATGATCCGATGTGACCCTTATTTCCTGCGTCGAATTTGTGCTTCGGATCCCAACGTCATGCTGAACAGGTGAATTGGAGTTACTAAATGGACCGTAATATATGTGTATGTTTTTTGCTATTCACTTTGTGAAGGATCGGTGGCCTGTCCAGGGATTGTTCCTGCCTTGTGTCCGATTCCCGCTGAGAGACTCTTGCGTCCTTATAACCCTGCGCTTGGATAAACGGTTAAAAACAGGAATGGATGGATGTCCATTTATATTAAACTGGACTGTGCCGATTTTAATCGAACATGAGTAATATTAGTCGTTTTATTTAAAGAACGAGAGATATGTTTGTTTTATTACTTATTTAACTTGACCCGAGTATTTTTTTTTTTTAATTCTTACTTTATCGTCACTGAATTGCGACTGTAAATCTGTTTATGCACTGCGAGTCTCTCGTCTGTTGAGAAGAATTCCTATTAACGAGCTGAACTGAGAATTAACCAATTATGAATTTCATGGGAACGTTCATTTATGGAGATCTGTGCCAGAGCAAACAAGTTCTGCGTCTCCTCTTCTTACTATTTTAGGCGCTGCCTGTCTCCGCTGTGTAAACCATGTCTTACAGTCGAAGACCGTATAAAGCATTGTAACGTTCTTTACAAGAGATTACCGAATGCGTCCATTATAAAGCGCCTGCCTTAGATGTTTTACACACCTTGATCGATCAATGGTGGCATAGCAGGCTCAGGAGGGACTGTTACCATCTGTAACTGCATCTCTCTGTTACATTAAGTGTAACATCCCTGTACGAGTTTGCTTCAGTCGATTTCTTAACGATGCGTCTTTGAGTGCATGGAATTTTTATCCCTTTCAGTATTGTCAAGCAAGCAATTCAGTATTCAGCCTTTTAAATCTCCACACCACATGCAAGTATAGTAATGGGGTGATCCGACCATAGAAACGCGCCATAGTAATCGTGTTAATGGTCCACTTACGTATACACTATAGTCAGGGCCGGATTTATATGAAAATAGGCCCTAGGCTATTCCACTTATGAGGCCCTTTTACCTTCCATTTTTAAGTTTGTAAATTACATGAGAGTTAATAAAATTTTGCTAACAATTTGAATGTAGGCCCCTCTTGATCTTGAGGCCCTAGGCTGAAGCCTAGTTAGCCTATAGGAAAATCCGGCCCTGACTATAGTGAGTGAAGCAACGGTGTGCCATTTTACCATAAAAACGTGAAGTGCAAAAATAAATCAGGCGACCAGTACAGTAAAGTAAACCGATGCTTGAATAACCAAACAGTTAAATTGCTCGGGGTAGCAACGCACTCATAGCTTTATAAGAAAACAAATGGCGCAAAACAGGTACAAAATAACAACCGAATACACTTTTATTAAGATTTCTGAAAATTTAGTCTCTTGTGAAATATTTCATTTATCATCATAAATAACATTTAAAAGTAGTGGAAAATGCAGACGATTGCACCATGACATTAAAACCTGAAATGCGAATCATTCACTTAGATAGCTTCTGTACCTTTAATTTAGAGTACAGTTGTTGCTCCAGCAGGTTTCTTTAGTCTTCTGTCAAATGCCCTGTCTTTCAAAACATTTAATAACTCGCAAAAAAAAAAAAAAAAAAAAAAAAGTTTTTAACTATTTTAGTGCCGAAAAAATATAGAAACATGGGTTTTCTTAAGTGTTTGCGTGCAACTATCGCGTATGTTTGACCATTATTTTGGATAATCTTTTATGAAACATTCGTACATATTAAATTAATTATGTACACGGGATTACACCGTAATAAAGAGGAGTCGTTTTCAGACTCGTAAAATTTGCTGACACAATTATTCCTCGCATCAGGGTCGGTCGCGATGCGTTTATGACATCAATCGAATGAGCTGCTCTGGTATTCGAAAATTCTATCGCTCTTAAGCAATATGTGAAAACTACAGCAGTGATTGGAGATACTGCCTCAAACGAGTTCATATCTCGGTCAGGAAATTTCCCAGGCATAGTTTGCACCTTTTGTTCATGTTTGCATGGCCCTTTTTCCACGTCTCGAACACTTAGGTTGACTTTAAATAGTCTTAATGTATAAGGAACTGTCCATTTGTGCTCGCGAGTGATCTGAAATGGGCTGACGCCCAGTTCTAGATTGATTCCTGCCTACTGTTATAGATTATGCCCACCGGCGTTCATAAATTAGAATTATTATGAAAATGTATGTGTGAAAATTCGTCGTCGCCCTGTAAATTTAAACAGAAAAATGTAAAACTTTCAAGCAATCTCACCAAGTTTATCTCTATAGAACCACAAGGTAGATGACTATTTGGAGCTTCAGAATTTCTAATACGAAGCAGTGCTTTCATTAAAAAAAATCGTGGATTTCGTGTTTGAACTTTTCTTTTCTCCACACCGATGTAAAAGTATATTTGATTTAGTGTAATGTGTGAGTTTTCTCCAGCTACCCTGGTTTCAGGCCCTTCCGCAAAACAAGGCACCTTACCCTGAGACTCTAAACTGGACCGGTGTCTTTGAGGGATACCTGTGATGGACTGGCGCCCAGTCTAGGATCTGTTCTTTTAGCCTAAATGCTGCTGGATAGATTCTGGCGCCTCGAGGCGTGAAATTATATTACCCGGGTACGGAAAAATGAACAGATATTGATTTTAAAAGCAGACAGACAGACACATATATAAACATACACTGCAAGATACAATCTTGTCACTTCCTCCGCGTGAAACTGAACCGAATAAGCGAGTTTCAGAATGACTGACTGAACTGTCAGTCATATCACTCATTCAGAAAGGTGCGTATTTTGTTTTTGTCCATTAACAGAGATCACCGAGGTGCCTTACAAAATACATATAAATGTAGTTGTAACCAACTAGGATTAGGAGGAATTAACGTTAACGGAGTGACTTTACACCATTAAGGACAGTCAGGTACAATTTAGGTTAATATATGATATGTTGTGTGGAATCAGAACAGAAGCACTAACTGTTCTAATCATAATTGCTGTAATATAATCTGAAGATACCTTCGTTTTTCACTGACAAATGTTATCGGTGAATCCTGCATCCTGAATTTCGAGATCTACCAGTCCAGCACTCACCTATCTCTATAATACGTTTTGTGTCCAAACCTCTCAGTTATGCAAAGCCAAAATGTAATTTTAATAAAGGCTGTCATTGTGGCTAGCGTCGCTAATGTACAAGTCTGAGATCGAAACGCTTCTCAGAATTGAATTCGATGGAGTTTGCAGGGTTTATCCGTGATTCTTCAAAGGTGTGTGTTTCACTAACTGACGAGTCTAAGGTGCGTTGGAGTGGGTATGCCCTATAATGAACAGTTTGTGCCTGTGCCCTTCTGTGCCACACCCACAAACAAAATTTATATACAGTATATATAATGACAAAGCGGCGCTGGTTGCTTAAGGATGTCATATACAAATTCTCACCTATTAGTTACCATAAAAGCTTTAAAAAGCTAATAAACGCTAAGTTAAAACATGTTTACAGGTGTATCATTGGGTTGGCAGGTGACCTTTTCGGCACTTATACTCCCGGGCACTTTCTGGACATAGGCGGTCTAGGCAAACGTAGAGGGTGCCCTCTAGTGGTCAGGGCGCATTATTGTAGTCCCATGTAGAGAGTCCTATCAATTTTGTTTTTGAATAACTTGTTGGGATCGGACCGAATCACAAAGAAATGTTTTACGTTGTGCGCCTCAGCAGCGCCTGCACTGTCTGCACTATTCACAGCGCAATGTTGCACCTGGGCGACGCGACATTTTTTTAAACAATACTGACCTACGAACACTCGGACTCAAAGCGAATGTTTGATTATATTGTCTTATGCTATTTTTGCGTACTAGCAATGTTCTGTCTTCACGTCTGACGACCAACACTGTCCAATTGTGACACGAACAACAACAATGATTATGATGATGCCAATAATAATAATCCTCAAACTATAGCATAGTCAGTCAAGCGAAATAAAATAAAACGATCAAAACGGCAGAAGAACTTTACCCAAACTATGATCGTCCATTTTCTCCCAAATGGACAGTGTTAAAACTTAGCAAGTACTGTATTGTCTTCTGTTGCTCGCCACCGTTTGTGAGTTTCGCTCTGGGCAAACTAAAGCAGTTGTGCGTTGTTTTTTTTTTGGATAGGTAGACTGCATTATTTGCATACCCGAGCATACTGCCCGATTCCTACATATTTTCTGAAATGGCAACCGTCAAGGGTCTTTTTTTCTGAGACGGTCTTGTAAACAGACGTCCTAGATACTTCGCTGTCCCCGGTAAAGCCTCTCCGGTCTGGCAGTGATGATACCTCTCAAAGCAAAGGTCGTGGCAGGGCGGCATTTGACAACTTCGCCTAGGGGCTGCAAAAATGCTTGAACTGACTCCACTCTTGTTACACCAGGTACATTCAGAAGTGGCGTCATAGTATACAGTTTATGCAAAGTCGTCACCTTCATATGCTTCACTATCACTAGAACTCGAATTTATAATTCCCTCACTGGTCATTGCTGGAGTAACTGTCACAATGTACAACAATGTACAACTTCACTAACGCGATTTACTCTCCGACAGTCCGTATTCAGCTCTCCCTGTTGTAAATGATGACTATGAGCCGCCCTTCGACACTCCCAGCGGCATGAAAACTGCGATTGGATGGTGTGCGGACGACTAGTTGCGCCCTCGGGGATAACGCTAAAGGGGTTAAAGGGGGCTCGATCCGCCAGTCTAGCAGCAGTATTATTTTTTAAACAAATAATAATTTTTTTTTTTAAAGAAATTGTCATTACTGTCGGGGCCCATGTAACTCGCGTGTCCCTAAGCTGCCGCCCACGTTAGCCGTGCATAAGTCCGACTTGGATAACAACGCAGAACACAATATGACAAGTTTTCTCCAGCGCACGTTGCAAAATCCATAAATGCATCAAGGGAGCCCAATAACGTGTATGATTAAAACAATATGGATTACACCAAACACAAGTGTAGGGTTTTATAAAGCATTTGCACCATGGGTCAGTATACCCACCCCGACTCACTTGTGACTTAGAGAAAATTACGTAGCCTAATTTGCTTATGTCCCGGGTGTTACTTCAAAACATCCTCACGTTGCTAAATCGCAAAAAATTGAAACGTCTTTCAAGTATGTAACTGTTGCCTTTTAAGAGTTGACTTAAAGTATTCAACATTTTAAAGGGTACTTTTTGTATCCTTTTCGTGAAACTCATTCAAGTCCATTTACGACCATTCCAGTTCTTAGAGATACATTTGCAAACATATTAATATTAATTTCCATAAAAAGTCAAGATATCTGTCTCCACAGCCAAGTCATGGTAACAGTCTACGGATTTAACGGATTACCTGCGTCATAATGTCCATCGTGATTTTTACATTTGCGTCTGAGCGTCAGCTCTTTTCCACATAGTTGTAAAATAGAACACATTGCATTCTTAGGAAGTCGTCATCTAAAAGCTGTTGCTGTTGATGGACAGATAGAACGTTGCAGTAACTTGTATTCCCAAGCGTCATGTGCAGTACTTGCTTGACAGATATTAGCCAATTCTCAACGGTATAAATTTTTTGAAAACTAAAAAATGAACAGATATGTGTGCATTACAGAACGTTAGCAATTAAACGTTATGGTGAAGGTGACTTGAGGTCGGTGTCGCATTGTTACCAGATCCTAACTTTTGGTTCGAATGACTGGGTGAGGCTCCACAATCACCCTCTTTGATTTTGATTTCCTTCACTTTTACCTGAGTCAATCGATACTGTAAATGGGTATTAAGGGTGATCAAACAAGGTCACAGTGGTTGCATTTTTTTTTATTTTTGCTTTAAATAATTTCTTATTTATAAGGCACTTCTTCCTCTAAAACATTTTAGTTATATGACTTTGTTAAAGTTCTAATGCTGTCATTCCAGACAAATCTCATGTTGTATATTTTTCTTTTTATCTAAATATTTAGAGGAACAGGCCAATTTGATATTTCTGAGATCATCACTCTTTGTCTTTGTACAGTGTCAGGTGCTGCCTTTCATCTATTGCTACCTGGGTTGGCTCCAAGCCAATAAACTAAGCAAATTTAATAAAAATTGATGGGTGGATAGATAATTATATCACTAGATAATCTATGATGAACACAAATAACTCAGCATTTTTCCAGTTGTTATTTGCTTTGGCAGTTAGTTAAGAGAGAATAAGGAATTAAAGAAGCAGAATACTGTCAATTAAGAGTTAAAAATCAAATCAATCATAAGATTTCTAAACCTTAAACAGTGAGTTCCATCCATCCATTATATCCAAACTACAGGGTCACGGGGGTCTGCTGGAGCCAATCCCAGCCAACATAGGGCACAAGGCAGGAAACAAACCCTGGGCAGGGTGCCAGCCCACCGCAGGGCACACACACCAAGCATGCACTAGGGACAATTTAGAAACGCCAATGCACCTAATCTGCATGTCTTTGGACTGTGGGAGGAAACCGGAGTACCCGGAGGAAACCAACGCAGACATGGGGAGAACATGCAAACTCCATGCAGGGAGGACCCGGGAAGCGAACCCAGGTCTCCTAACTGCGAGGCAGCAGCGCTATCCACTGAGCCACCATGCCGCCCTTAAACAGTGAGTTAACCAAATAATTAAAAAGTATATTCTGTCAGCAGCAGTAATTTGCTTCTTATGAAGAATTTAAAATGTACAATATCTGTATCCACTGTAGCCCTCCAGGAACTAAAGTGAAACACCATGGCTTATGGTTAAGCTAGCTTGTTAGTCAAAGATCTATTTATATATGAGAACATTTTTCCATGAAACATCATTTCCTATGTTTTCATTAGCTGAATAATGCAAAAAATATTGTACCAGCACAATGTTTATAAAACATATACATATCTGGAATGTGTTTATTCACAAATGCACAATACCTATGTTTCTTCACATGATCGCCATAATTTAGTGAAAGATATACCAGTGGTTTGAATTATTAATGAATGTTAATTACATCAATGAAAAAGCCAGAGATGGATTTATAGCAGAATTCAAGCATTAATCTTTTTTTTTGTCTTTTTCTGCTCTTGATTTTTCTTTATATGTTTTTATATTTTTATTTTTCCTTTGCTTTCATTGTCTATGATTTTAAGTAGATGGTTGTATCTGGTATGCTATTATAATATGTTTGATCTGTTGAATGCCACTGTAATGTTTTGGTTTTGGAATATATATATATATACCTGCTCAAAAAAATTAAATGAACACTTTGAAAACACATTAGATCTCAATGGGAAAAAATCATGCTGGATATCTATACTGATATGGACTGGGTAATGTGTTAGGAACAAAAGGATGCCACATTGTTTGATGGAAATGAAAATTATCAACCTACAGAGGGCAGAATTCAAAGACACCCCAAAAATCAAATTGAAAAAATGATGCAGCAGGCTAGTCCATTTTGCTGAAATTTCATTGCAGCAACTCCAAATTGTACTCAGTAGTTTGTACGGCCCCCATGTGCTTGTATGCATGCCTAACAATGTTGGGGCATGCTCCTAATGAAGCGACAGATGGTGTCCTGGAGGATCTCCTCCCAGATCTGGACCAGGGCATCACTGAGCTCCTGGGCAGTCTGAGGTGCAACCTGGTGGCGTCAGATGGACCGAAACATAATGTCCCAGAGGTGTTCTATTGGATTTAGGTAGCCAAGTGTGGGGGCCAGTCAATGGTATCAATTCCTTCATCCTCCAGGAACTGCCTGCATACTCTCACCACATGAGGCCAGGTATTGTCGTGCTCAAGGAGAAACCCAGGACCCACTGCACCAGCATAGGGTCTGACAATGGGTCCAAGGATTTCATCCAGATACCTAATGGCAGTCAAGGTGCTGTTGTCTAGCCTGTAGAGGTCTGTGCATCCCTCCATGGATATGCCTACCCATTACTGACCCACCACCAAACCAGTCATGCTGAATGATGTTACTGGCAGCATAACGTTCTCCACAGCTTCGCCAGACCCTTTCACATCTGTCACATGTGCTCAGGGTGAACCTGCTGTCATCTGTGAAAAGCACAGGGTACCAGTTGTGGACCTGCCAATTCTGGTTTTCTCTGGCAAATGCCAATCGAGATCCACAGTTCCGGGCAGTGAGCAAATGGCCCACTAGAGGACGTCGGGCCCTCAGGCCACCCTCATGAAGTCTGTTTCAGATTGTTTGGTCAGAGACATTCACACCAGTGGCCTGCTGGAGGTCATTTTGTAGGGCTCAGGTAGTACTCTTCCTGTTCCTCCTTGTCCAAAGAAGCACATACCGGTCCTGCTGATGGGTTAAGGGCCTTCTACGGCCCTGTCCATCTCTCCTAGAGTAACTGCCTGTCTCCTGGAATCTCCTCCATTCCCTTGAGACTGTGCTGGGAGACACAGCAAACCTTCTGGCAATGGCACATATTGATGTGCCATCCTGGAGAAAGTGGACTACCTGTGCAACCTCTGTAGGGTCCAGGTATTGCCTCATGCTACCAGCAGTGACACTGACCATAGCCAAATGCAAACCTAGTGAAAAAAACGGTCAGAAAAGATGAGGAGGGAAAAATGTCAGTGGCCTCCACCTGTTAAACCATTCCTGTGTTGGGGGTCATCGCATTGTTGCCCCTCTAGTGCACCTGTTGTTAATTTCATTAACACCAAAGCAGCTGAAACTGATTAACAACCCCCTCTGCTACCTAACTGACCAGATTAATACCCCAGAATTTTCATTGACTTGATGCTATACTCTAATTAAAAAGTGTTCCTTTAATATATATATATATATATATATATATATATATATATATATATATATATATATAATGTGTTAAATATAGTACCAGCACAATGTTTATAAAACATATGACATAGTGGTCCTTACACGTAAAGGGAATTCATGCAGTCTTCTCCCAGAATGCTACAAAGTTGGTCTAGAGTAATTATGGGTGGGATTTAAAGTAGTGGTGTCATTGAGGGTGGCTACAGGGGCTTCAGCCCCTGATCTCTGGTGTTCAGTTCCTGATCATCCTGAGATACTTTTCCACACTGACTGAAATGTATAATTTGTGTGACACCCCAAGGAGCTGCCCTTCCCCAGCTCTTCAATTGTATATGAAAGTATGGCATTCTGAGGGGGGCGAATACCTGAAACCCACAAATCTTAACAAAGTGCTTGGTTTAAAAGGCTACCTCTACCAGTAATCCACCATATCTGCAGTTTAGGGATAATATACACATTAAGGTATAGAAATCAAAAGTGGGAAGAAAGGGGTTTGAGACACTCCAAAAGATGGAAAAATAGCATTCTTCTTACTTTGTGTTCTACCAATTTTCTACACTGGATGTAAAGAGTAGTACCAGAGAAAACCCCATATAGATACTAGGAGAACATACAGATGGCCAGTGATCGGGCTGGGACTCAAATGTAATCTGGAAGTGTGAAATAATGGTGTTCACTGTAGTATTAATAAAGAATTTGAAGACTGTGACAAGTGACAATTACACTTCTTCACTTAGGTCACACTAACAGAATACTTCTTTAGTTTTAGTATGTTAAAATGAAGAAAACTGAAAATGTGAAGATCAATTTTAGTACTGAAATGTAATATTCTACTGTACTGTTTTTAACTGCATTAAAAGAATAACTACTAATTACAAAGTGCAGAGCAGATTTAATTTTTACTTGAAAGGAGATTAAGATACAAATATTTAAATAATACTTGGCATATTAGTTGTTTTTCAGCATAATGGTTAATATTCAAAGGCTTTCTTTGCATTTGACACATATGTGCTGATCAATGCTATAAGCTCTCATTTTACATGATCAAAAATACAGTTTTATTTCAAAAGGTTCTGAAGGTTTTTTTGTTCATTTCTTAAAAAAAAACATTCATATGTATGATCATACTTATCACTGAAGGGTATAGACTGAAGTGACTGTTATATTGAACTTGTTTTACTTTGTATTATTTAATTATATTTCATTCTTATTGTGGAACAATGCACTGCACATTCTATAATTAGTAAAAAGAACAAGTGGATTACAGGGAGAATGGTATTTTTTCAGATTTGCAATAGGTCATCTAATGCTTATGAATATAAAACTTGACATATAGTCTTAGCTACTACATTTGGAAATGTTGAAAATGAAAATTTAAATAACAGCAAACTATATACTGTGGTTTATTTCTTAATTTTCATCACATTTTCTAAAATAAATCATTTTTATTATTTATAATCATATTTTACATTGATATCACTCTTACAAATAATGCTTCTGTAATGGCACTATATAGTCCTTTACTGGGTTGTGTGCTTTTTCGCAGAACCATTGCTTTACAAGCACCATTTTATTCTGGGAAGAGTTCTTTGCATATGAAGTTGGTTCTTTGTGCTCTGAAAACTTCATAATATGTAGAAAAAAACCTGAATTTGTTAATGTAATGTAGGTTACATAGCAGGATACTAACAAATTAAGAAAACCTGTTATTGCATGCAGCTAGAATCCATTTCAAATCATGAGCCATTGGTATTTCACATACCTGTTATCATCTATTCATGATTATTTATGAACCCTATTACAGATCTATTTTGTTTTTTCTCCGGAACCTTCACAGTGGATGGGTCTTTTGGGAACCTAAAATAGTTCCTCTATGGCACTGCTCTGAAGAACCACTCTGGCACATTTATTTCTAAAAGTATATATCAGATTAAGGCTATATACATTGACAACAGTGATGCTGTAGTTATGCGCTAAATTTATTAAACTGTGTGAAGTGTGTGACTTTTTCCAACTGTAATCCAGCTAGTGTCTTTTAGTGACATTGTTTTATTTAAAATCTTCACAGGAGACAAATACAATCCCTCCAAAACTGGACTAAATAGCTTTTAAAATCTTGTAAGATTTCACACTAGTTGAAAAATATAGTTCATGAGCATTTTTTTTGGACTCTTGCCCTTACATTCACATCACTTGGATGAGTATATGGGTAGAGTTTTTTTGTTTTCTTTTCCTCTGTTACCAACTTTATCCCAATTGTTATGTTAAATTGAATTGTGGATGGCTAGGATTATAGTCATCCTTTATTACAGATTTCTGTTTTACTGATTACCTTAACATGTGTGGTTATGCCTGCAAATGTGCATTTTTTTAATTTACAGTTGTAAAATTATATACTGTATGTATTCTTGTGTAAGCACTGTCAATGAAGAGCTCTATACAAGAATAAATTGAATTTGATTGCATTTATTTTTACAGTATTAAATGTAATTCACAAAAGTATAATTTATTTACACAATCTTTATTAAAGTTTTTAAAAAGTTACTTATCAACAGAGAATGTTCATCTAACAGAATAACAGTCTATTCATTTAAGTACTGTGCTTGAGCTTCATACAAAGAAATTAAAAGTAGCTTAGTATACGGATTGCCATAGTATGGTGTCAAAGTTTAATTGGTGCATGACATGCTGAACATACACATATTTTGTGTTTTCATATTTAATTGAACAAAATACAATATCCACGATGAGATTTGCATTTGTTTATTCTTCTGGCCTTTTAAGTTTTTACGCCATCATTCCTTCTCAAGGACCTCTGAAAATAATCACTGGATACTGGTGAGCAGGACGCACGCACTGCTTTACGCATTTGCCGGAGTATCAAATTTATGAATACTGTAAGAGCAAATTGCAGGAACCATTAAATGAGTAGATAGTATGCCATTGGTTGATCAGATGAATGCAGGGAGAAAACGCTGTGAAAGGCTAAATGGAGATTCCTAGGAATAGCAGCTAGGGTGGTCAGTAAATGGTGGAAATGGCCTGTTTAAAATCGGGTACGATTGGAAACGAGCAACCTTCATTTTTCTCCAAACTGGAATAAGAAACACTGGAAATAGGATCGAGGAAAGGGATACAGTGTACTTTTCTTCCTGAAAGTTCCCATTGCTGTACCTACCAATTCACGTGGTAGGTAACACAGATGAATGGGCCCCCTTTTCCACCTAAATACGTATTTTTCAAGGCTCCTGTTCGCTGCCTTTCAAACTCCCTCATTTCAGTCCAGTAACCGAAGTGTTCATTATTTAAAAAAAAAACAATTTTCTTGATGGCGAAGGCCACATTTCACATGAAGCTTTTTTTTTTTTTTTTTAATTATATCCTATTTAAAAAAACGCACTTTTTGTTAGATTCAGTTTATCTTTTATATGTCGTTCCTTGCATTTTTGTTCGTTCATTTAACCGACATGTATGCATAAGTCAAGAAGCATATAATGCGAAGTAACTTTACACACTTAAGATGAATTTTAACCTGCTTTAATTTTTCGATGTCAGTCCTGCCACGTCCTTTTTACTAGATTAAAGGTATAACTTGGTTTTTCTCGCACAGTTCATTTTAATTTTGACATTCTTAAATGTACTTAAAGTAGTTCCCCATAAATGGCATGCATCCCACTCATTTTATCGTACTCTGTATTTTTTAGTCATCTATTAAAGTTCACTGCATTCGTTTTTCACAATATGTTGTGATTACTGTAGCAGTTTCTGACAATTTATTGTTTTTATTCAATAAATTCAGATAAACCCTACTTACTTGTTACAAGCAAAAGCTTTACAGGCTGCCTTTAGCTTCGCATTGTCCAATGGAAGGTGTTCGGATAGAAGCTGACCACTTGGGCATTCCACAAAATGAGGATGGAATGCGCATCGCAAAAGCTTGGTTGAATGGTTTGAGCTGTAGCATAACTAAATGCCAAATGAATTTTTTTAAAATGCATTAATTATGATGTAATATAAATATGTTCAGTCTGGTGGGTTTTCAATAAAACAAAGCAGTAGACTTTCTTTAACTGGACAAGGATACACATACTTACTGTCCTAGAATCTAACTTATCTAACTTAATCTTTTCTCCTCAGATTCAGGTATGCTAAATATTTCCTTTATGGGTGTTTTGCAGCTTTCAGCCTTTAAAACATTTTTCCTTTAGTGCATGTAATTAAATACATCAGTTGGGCCAAATTATTTGTTATGCACATTTTAATTCACGTGGGGATGAAAGTCTGACTGAGAATAAATAATTGAGTGTTAGTCATGCTATTCAAAATTACTCATTTTTCTTGTCGTGTAACCATGATATTGTGGTGTTTTTTAATGATAGGAGAGGTTTTAGATTCACATTTAGATTTTATATATATATATACTGTATATATACATACATGGGTGAGCAAAATAGGTTTATACAGTTGTGAGTATGTGAAACACAGAGTTTATGCTTGCATTATTATTTATTAATTATTGTATTATTTATTTGTATTTGTCTTCTTCTTATTAGTAGTATTATTGTTATTGGCAAGTAGACTACAAGAATAACCTGCATGTCCTTCCATGCAAATAACTGTAAACCTACTTTTTCCCCACTCCTGCATATATATATATATATATATATATATATATATATATATATATATATATATCGCAGTAGCCATAAATTTTGGATACACTTTTCCATTGTTTGATGTTATAAATACAAGCAGGCAATGGCTTACAACTTAAAAAAAGTGTATATTGTAATTCTTATTCATATTGTCTTTTTTGCTGTCTCAGAGTAATTTTAATCAAATTTAATCATAATTTTGTCAGTAAAAAGACTTGAATGACTCTAGAGCTATGAACAGCTTCAATAGTATAAAATGAAAATTAAGCCTTTGTACTCCCTTAACCATGAAAAATATTAATATTTATGGAGTTTTCTGTGTACTGACATACAGTATATCAGTGAACAATTGCTATGTCTGTGAACACTTGTATTATTTACATGTTGAAATGTTTCTGTCTTGCAAAATGCCATCTAAAAATTTCATTTCAAATGCACAGAATCGGTTAAAATTACCCCACAAAATTAGAGAACATGTATCAACTCAACTTTATTATGAAAAACTGAGACTGCCTGTGTATTCACTTCAGCATCAAACAATTCAGTTGTACGAACTGAAACTTAAAAACACCTATAAATAAAATAAAACTGTAGACACTGATGCACAACTGAGTGTATTCATTTTTTTAAATTCACTTTGTTTGTAAAATATGCACTTGAAAAAACTGTATAGGTTTCTTTCATTTTTCCTTCTTAAGCATATTATGATTAAAACATAGTCCAAATCATTTTTGAGCAATGAAGTTCTCTTGTAAAAGAAGACGCCTCATTTTGCCATTCCTTATTCTTTCTCAAAGGAGATGGGTCTTCTCTGGATAACAGAAAGGGTCAACTGTAACAGTGCTCTTGCATGCAGTTTTACGATAATATGATGCTGGCTTAATATATACATATACACACTGTATATGTATATACTATATACTGTTTGTATATACAGGGATGGGTAAAAATAGGTTTACAGTTGTTCATATGGAAAAAGACATGCAGGTTATGATTATTACAGTAGCTAATAACACTACTACTAATAAGAAAAAGAAGACAAATAAGGACATGTAACACAAAGCGGGTTGGACAATGACTGACTGACTAATTAATAAATAAATAATACAAGAATAAACTCTTTTTGCGTATTCACAACTGTAAACCTACTTTTGCCCACCCCTGTATACTGTATATAGTATACATTTTTCAGATCAACTCGTCTGATTTCCGATTTGACAACTTAAGTCATTTTTTTTTACTTCTCTTTCAATGCTGAGTCACAGCCAGTGTGCTGTATGACAACAGGGTAGCAGACCAAAGTAAATACATTTAGTATATATAATAGATAGATAGAAAAAGGAACAGGCTAGAAGTTCTTGTTTCTGGCAATGATTTGCAGTCCTTCTGTTGCTTATGTAAAACCTTGGAATCCTCATTTGTGACACAGTAATGCTGTCATTTTATAACTTTGACATTACTAATTAAACATTCATTTTGTAATATTTGTCTCATACAAACCATATACTGTACTATATTATATTATGATAGTTGTTTTTACTGTTTTATCTGCAGCTCCATACGAGTACTTGATGTCTTTAAAAGATTCTACTAGATTAAACATACACATATGCATTTCTCCAAATCTGCAGTATATGTGACATTTAAATCATGAAGCATCAAAATGTGCAAAAGTGCTGTTCCTCAATACAAGGCTTATTGTTGCAAATTCTCAATGCCTTTATGTTTCTGATTAAGTAAATATCCACTTTTATGCTAAAATAATGTAATTATGTGGTACATATTATCTATAATAATAAGTAATATAATCTCTTAAAATGCAAGTGCAAAGAATTGTACATATCTGTTAGGTGTATAAAGTTATTTTATTTTTTCATGCCCCATAATATATATAATAACAATAAAGATCCTGGCAAAATATTTTAAGAGTCACTAATTCCATTTTAAATGTATCTAAATATATTGTAAATAATTTTTTGTATGTTATAAAAATAATAAATTGGTAATTGCATAAACATAATGCCAATATCAAAGTCAAATAAAAACAATAGTAAACTCTTACCTCTCTTCCTTACAAAAAGACTTGGTTACATACAAGCCATTCAAAACTTTTTTTTTTTTTTTTGTGCTTAATGGGACTACTCCATTATTTTTGTGGAGCTTAACTCAGTCCAATGGTATTTAATAAATTGTCGTCAAACCATTGGACTCTGAGCTGAAGGGCATTAGTTTTGTTAGAATATATGTACCTAAACATGGCAAAAGAAATTACTTCATAATATACACTTTAGTAGTTTTTATGTGCTGCACAGACTATATAGCAGATATTTGTCTTGGAAGTCCCCCTCATATCTTAGACATGGTACAAGCATGTCTACATCCATTGTCTTTAAGTCTCTCCCCCCATGCTCCTATTATATGGTACGCTCAAACCCCCTGTTTCCAGTTCTCTTTCATGGTTCAGGCTGGCTCCTGAGCATTTTCTGTCTTAGTGTGCAATAACTGGAATTGGACAACCATTTTGCAGTATGTCATTGTTGCATCGTTCAGGGTTACCTCATACATGAAACAATGCCAGGTTTATGTAGCATATTGAAAGGTCTCCATCATATTTTAAGTGCTAAAAAATCAGTGCAGGCTCTTTTTAGCATCTATTAGTATCTAAAATGTTTTTTCCAGTATGTTTTTTTAAATTTAAGAAAACTTATTAAACTGAAGTATACTTTGCTGATTAGTATAATCAAGAAAATTAAGTAAATATTTATGGATTTTTTTAATGACATAAAGCCATGGAGCCGAAAGGATGCCATGAATGAGTAACATGGAACGATCAATACTGTATTTTATTTATTTTTACACCCAACCAGAAGTAGCGTGCATTTCATTCTGGACCGTGTATCAAATAAAAAAAGCTCACAATTTACAAGAGGAAATGATTGTTTACACCTCATAAGCAGTACTGTTTGACATGTAGGTTTGTGCGGTGTAAACAATAATCCAGCTAGTCAGTCTGCATTCTCATTATGGATTATATTTTGGGAAGGTTAATGTTCCCTATTTTTGTGGCCTAATCTGAAGTGATTATTCTTATAGGTGCTGCAGTATATACTGTAGCATAGCTTGGATATCAGATGCATACCTTTAGCAAAGTAAAAACAGATTTTTCATCTAAATTCAGGCAAATGTGTTTTGTTTGGTGTAGAAGGCATTCTATTGAAGAGATATTTTTTTCTCTGATTACAAAAAATTTGCACAACAAAAACACTTTACCTGGACAAGTCCAAATATTAGCCCAACTTTATTATTTTACCATGCAATTGACAATGCTGTTGTTTATTTTGTTTCACACAAGATACTCATTTTCTTTTCATGTTTCATTGGTATTTTTATCTTATAAATATATTTACAAACCATGAAAATATTGTTTGAAAAATGTATGGTATGCTCATTTCACTCTATACCATTTATTTTAACGTACAAAGCAAAGACATTCATGTTATCTCAGAAGTCTCTTCTTACTTAAAACATCTAAGTTATGTGGGGCTTGGGTTCACTTATTGCTTTTCTGTTCAAGACTAAGTACTTTTAAGAATCAAACATATCTTCTATTCCAGGTTTTCTTTTATTTGCACGGGTTTTAGTTCTGTTCTTTCTATCTGTGTTATAGTGACCAGCATTGTACACAGTATTCCAAATGTGCTCTCACTGTCTCGTTCTAGTAAATGCTATTTTTGCTGGTTTCTGTTTTTTTTAATTGCGAGTATTTCCTGGAGGGTAAGAAAACCATCCATCCATCCATCCATCCATCCATTTTCTTAACCCACATTTTCAGGACATGGTTGCAGAGCAGCTGGAGCCTGTCCCAGCAAGCAGTAACCACAAGGCAGGAACAATACCAGGACAGGGCTCCAGTCCATCACAAGGTGAACACACACACATACAATGTAACATAAACCATCAAATCCATTTCAGACTTTTCCTCTTGTATATATCGTATAGTAATATCCAAATTGAATTTTTAACTCGTTTAATTTTTTTTCTAATTTTTTAGAAAATTACCTGGTCATTGTTCTTCCTGTTTTTGATGTATTTGTTTGTCTTCTGATTTTGGTGTTGAATGCAGATCTTACCAGTTTGCTCACTATATATGAGGATGGGTATTACATAGTCATTAGAAAGAAAACCAGTGCTAGCACAAAAAACAAAGGACTCACTTGTGACTTTAACACATGCGGATTATTCTCCTCTTAGTCGTGCTCTTCCTCTGCTGCCCATTAACTTGCTTGCAGTGTAGCTCTTTCATTGTTGAGTATGTCTATTGCTTCTAGCTTCTGAATCAGGCCTTTGCAATAAATTTTGAACCATATTAAAGAATTATTTTAAAGTCTTATTAAACTATGCTCTTATGCTTTGCATTTGTCTTTAACTGAGGTTGGCTATTCAAAATATAATACAGGTCTGTTTGACAGGATCTTACACTTCTAAACAGATGCTGGTTAGGTTTTGTTGTTTATATTATACTGTATAATTAGTGTTCTAGTTTACTGGTGAATAAAGCATTACTATAGTTTTTTAGTTTTTTGATGACTGTAGCATTATTTTTACATGGACTAGAAATAACACTACATAATCTTAAATGGTTACAATTTTTTGCTTCATTCTTAATCTTTTCGATACTGCTTGATTCCAAAATAAACAAAATAATCCACACAGACATGGGAAACCCAATGCAAGTCACAAGGAAAGGTAACAATTACTGCTGCCCCGCCACACCAAACAAATAGAAGGTGTTTGAATCCATATATTTGAATCTGATAGGGTGGCTCACACTTATGTTAAAGCACTCCAACTTCCTATCTCCTAGGTCTCTGTCATGAAACCCATTAACCCAGACCCTTTATCGACTTTAATTCAGTGAATCTTTGCTCCGTCTCTACTCCTAAGTAAAAGAAAAGAATTGGCTAGAATTCCCCCTAGAGGCCCCTAATGTCCCTCCACCTTTGAATCACCAGTAGCTCATAGCTGGTCATGTCTCTACACTGCAAGTCATCTTAAAGGTACAGTACAGTCCCTTCCATTCCTATTATTGACTGTGTACTCAAGCAGCCTAGAGGCTTTTGGACTGCTGCCAGTCCTTTATGGCTCCTGCCTTTTCTTTAAGGAAGCAATCTGGCCACTTTTTTGTGGAAAGACAATAGTTTTTAACACTCGCAGCAAGGAGCCCTTGCCATACTTCCATGGTTTTGTCCTCATGCACCTGCTATACCCTCTAGCACCATGACTGTACCTTTATTCCTTACTTCATGCAGCTGGAATATCACACAACTACTTCTTGCTTTCACTGATACTCCTTATGTTGAGGAAACAATATTTTATCAGTGTATATTTGATTCTTTCTTTTTGGTTACATTTTCTTCTTATGAGATTTGTATGCTTTCTTCTTATTACTCTATCAATTGTTCTGCAGTTCAAATACTGATATATAACTTGTATACTGTACATCTTTAAAAAAAATTCAATCCCAAAATGTCAGTCCCATTTTTTCGTACAAGCAATATGTTTAATTGACCCATTTTTTCGTACAAGCAATATGTTTAATTGATAAAAGAAGTATTTTTAAAAAGAATATTCTGTGTCTGATAAAATTTTCCTGTTGCCAGCATGCCCTTATTCACACATTGTGATTATATTGTTGATGGCAGAATGTCAGATAAAATAGGTGGTTTAGTTTTTGTCTTGTTTTAATGTCAATATTTTATTATTGGAATTTCTTTTGCATTTAAAAAGCATTCCTACAAGCAGTACAGTCGGGGCCAAAGGTTTTGAGAATGACACAAATATTGGTTTTCAAAAAGTTTGCTGCTTCATTGTTTTAGATCTTTTTGTCAGATGTTTCTATGGTATACTGAACTTTAATTACAAACACTTCATAAGTTTCAAAGGCTTTTATTGACAGTTACATTAACTTTATGCAAAGAGTCAATGTTTGCAGTGTTGGCCCTTCTTTATCAAGACCTCTGCAATTCACCCTGGCATGCTGTCAATCAACTTCTGGGCCAAATCCTGACTGATGGCAGCCCATTCTTGCATAATCAATGCTTGGGGTTTGTCAGAATTTCTGGGTTTTTGTTTGTCCACCTGCCTCTTGAGGATTGACCACAAGTTCTCAATGTAATTAAGGTCTGAGGAGTTTCCTGGCCATGGACCCAAAAGTTTGATGTTTTGTTCCGTGAGCCACTTAGTTATCACTTTTACCTTATGGTACGGTGCTCCATCATCCTGTAAAAAGGCATTGTTCATCACCAAACTGTTCTTGGATGGTTGGGAGAAGTTGATCTCGGAGGATGTTTTGGTACAATTTTATTTTTTCCAAGACCAAATACATTATGATTGGTGTGCAAGAGTGGAGCAGCAACATGCTGTGGAGTTAGATGCCAGTCATACTTGGAACTTTGGTCTTCAATGTGTATTTTATTAGTTCTGCCATACAGATACAGCTTTATGTTCTTGACCTGGACCGATGGAATATTCTAAAAATATTGGGGCTCTTATGTACAAGATGTTCTGTACTGAAAATGTACAGCACATCAGAAAATATAGAATTCATCCCTGCTAGTAATTTTAGTGTACTTGGATGCATTAGATATAAACGTATAAACAACGCCAAGAGCAGTCTTCTTCCTTCAGTTTTTGAACATAATGTGGGTCCTAACAGAAAATAATTTGACACCTTGCAGTTTTTAATAGCAGTTAGTGACTTTGTTGTATTTTAAAGGAAATATGCAACCAGTATATTTACAATTATTCAGGTATGTAAAGAGATAACATCATTTTATTGTTCTGATGTTTAATGAGTGTAGTTGAAGTAAGGGAGGTGCAGTTGCGTAAAAGTTAATGCTGCTACATCATAGTTCTAGGGGTCTGGACTTATTTCCAGCTTGGTCACAGTTTGTATAAACTTTATCCGCATGCCTCTATGGGTTTTCTCTGGTTACTCTGGGTTTCTCCAGACCATTTTTATGCTTGCTATCATTAGTAAATTTGACCAACATGAGTATAATAAGTGTGGATTTTGACCTGAGTGTGTCCTGCAATAACTGCCTTACCTTGTTAAGTTGGTTTCTGACTTGCACCAGAGATGGACATAGTAAAATCAGAAAATGTATGGTTGGGGCAGGTTTAATGAAGTGACATTTAACAATGTTTAAATTATCCTGAAGAGGCTCCAGAATACAACACCCACTAAAGTTGTAGTGATTTTAAAAAGCTCCAGACTTTTTAAATACACTGCTGATTCATGTTTCTGCATGTTATCCTGACATTAATAAGAGTATAAAAACAATAAAAGTTATAAGTTTATAGAGTAAACTAGGCATCATTTGCAATACAAGAGGAATTCTTCTCGATCATTGGAGTCCTTTTTGCTATGACAAGCCCTTGTTAACCCGTGGATGGAGTGAAGCATGCTGTAGTTTGGTTAGCACAGTGTATGGAGGGCCCTCAGATAATGTATTTAATGTTTGGTTTGCATAAACTGTAGATTCTTAATTAGCTTTGTAAAGGAAAGGTTTATATTAAAAGTGAAAAATATTTCCATCAAGAAATTATGTTGGATCTACTATGGAATGGAGGGCAGCACCATGCCAGCTTACTTGAACATCTAGTGAGCTTTGGATGGGACTACCACTGTTTTCTTTCATTGGATAGAATCTGCTGCATTTTACTTGTAATATATAGAAACAGTGCCAACTTCATAGTCTGTCCAAACAGAAAAAAGTTACTTTATACCTTAAATACTATACTTAAACACTTTCATTTTATGCTGCATTTTTTTTAACTTATAGGAACAGTGCTATAGAACACCATCATTGTATGATTACATACAATTAACACTGCAGTAGTAACTATAAAATAATTTCTTCTGTGTAACTCAGCAAATCAGCAATGTCACCTGTATTAGATAGACACCTGGGAACATTCTGTGTTTTCTCACCATTTCGTTGTGCTTTGCCACTTGAAGGCTTTCACCCTTGCCAATAATATGTTCCACTGTCACTGTGCCCTGTATGCTTTTTTTAGGCACATACCTTAAAATCAGGGGTATTTAACCTTTTTAGGAATTTAGCCCTTTTTTGGTTTTAAATATTCTCACAAACCATCTTCAAAAAAGTGGTGCTCCAAAAATGATCACTCTTGTTAATAATATAGTAAGTAAGGTAAAAAGGATCCTCTTGTTCTACTGTCAATTTCATAATAAATTTGGCTTCCTATTTCTTACAGCGAGACTCTCACGGCCGCCAACTACCACCAGCCACCATCAAGAAATCCTGACTAAAATGCTTGTTTGAAGTTTGGTGTCATTTTTTATGCTCCATTTAAATTCACATATCATAGTACTAGCAGCAGAAAGCCAGTCAGTCTTAGTATACCTTAAATGATGGACCTGTTTTTGTTTCCCGACTTCTGAACCAAATTTTTGGCATTGATCTACATTCATTTTTAATTCGCAGCCTGCCTCCCTCTTCAAAACTAAAAGAACAGGATTTTGTCAGATTTCTGTGCATAAAGACTATATTGCCAAAAGTATTGGGATGCCTACCTTTACACACACATGAACTTTAAAGAAATCCTATTCTTAATACATAGGCTTTAATATGGAATTGGACCCTCCTTTGCAGCTCTAACAGCTTCTGGGAAGGCTTTCCACAAGGTGTAGGAGTGTGTTTATGGGAATTTTTGACCATTCTTCCAGAAGAGCATTTATGAAGTCAGGCGCTGATGTTGGACGAGAAGGCCTGGCTCGCAGTCTCTGCTCTAATTTTTTCTAAAGGTGTTCTGTCGGATTGAGGTCAGGGCTTTGTTCAGGCCAGTCAAGTTCCTCCAAACCAAACTCGCTCATCCATTTCTTTATAGACCTTGCTTTGTGCACTGGTGCACAGTTACGTTGTAACAGGAAGGGGCCATCCCCAAACTGTTCCCACAAAGTTGGGATTATGACATTGTCCAAAATGGCTTTGTATGCTGAAGCATTAAGAGTTCCTTTCACTGGAACTAAGGGGCCAAGCCCGACTCCTGAAAAACAACCCCACACCATAATCTCCCGTCTACCAAACTTTACACTTGGCACAGTGCAGTCAGGCAAGTATCATTCTCCTGGCAACTGCCAAATCCAGACTCGTCCATCGGATTGCCAGACAGAGAAGCATGATTTGTCACTCCAGAGAACACGTCTCCACTGCTCTAGAGTCCAGTGGCGATGTGCTTTACACCACTGCATTTGACGATTTGCATTGCACTTGGTGATGTAAAGCTTGGATGCTGCTCCTCAGCCATGGAAACCTACAGTATTCCATGAAGCTCTATACACACTGTTTTTGAGCTTTTGGAGGTCTGTAGCTATTGACTCGGCAGAAAGTTGGCAACTTCTGCACACTGTGCACCTCAGCATGTGCTGTCCCCACTCTGATTTTATGTGGCCTACCACTTCGTGGCTGAATTGATGTTGTTTCCAATTGCTCCCACTTTTTTATAACACCACTAACAGTTGACTGTGGAATGGACTTATTGCACAGGTGGCATCCTATCACATTACCACACTTGAATTCACTGAGCTCCTGAGAGCGACCCATTCTTTCACAAATGTTTGTAGAAGCAGTCTGCATGTCTAGGTGCTTGATTTTATACACTTGTGGCCATGGAAGTGATTGGAACATCTGAATTCAGTGATTCGGAGGGATGTCCCAATACTTTTGTCAATACAGTGTATTTGCATTTCTGCTACCTGTTTATTCCAGATCCCAGCTGCTACGCTACACAAAACAGAACTTTTCACAGATTACATTATCAATGGCATTTTTAGGTGGGGTAATGTGGACATGGGAGGCCACATGGGGCCACATGGACCTATAATAGACCTGCTTCTTTGCTGAAAACTTCAGACTGCACATTCAGACCTGAGCAAAAATATGGCAGAACATTGTGAGGTACAAGAGCCTGCCCAAGTAACCCAGAAACAGGCGTGCAATACCATGCACAAAGAGAAATGTATATACTACAGTTATCCCTTGTGATTAATGGGTCTTAGGCACATAAATACAATTAGAAAAAAATCCACAAATGCATTTTAGGTCCATGATTACTATGTATAATGTAACTTTACTGTGCTAAATAAGAGGCAAAATGTTCCAAGAAACATGAGACAGAATAATCACACTGCAAGCAAATCATGTGTGTGTTTACAAAATATACAGTAACTTATTATATTAAAGACTACTGGGCTTTGCCCCCTGCTCGCTTTGTTTGCCAACCCCCCGGCCTGCGCTACATGCCAGCCACTTTACATCTCTGCCGCTCGCATATGTGGATTTCACTTTCACCAAACAACAAATCTTTTATTTCTCGCGGATACATCTCTTCATTGGGAAGAAGCACTACTTTTTCCTGATGGCAACACTAATTAGATGATCTACAAGTCTCAGACTTAAAGTTTAAATCCGAACAATATTTCGATCTCTTTTCGCTGTTCCGTTATTTCACCGAGTAATAATTTCCGTTTGTTTGCGCTAATGCAATCTTTACCTCTTTTTTTTGAGTGTTTTGAATTTTAGTACTTTCATTATCTCTAAACTGCTCTGCATGTGTATCGCACCAATGTTTTTGAATTCTTTACGATGTTCTACTTTGTCATCTACTCTTTGTCTTTTATTTCCGGCCCCGGGCGTGATTAAATCTCTTGGCACAAAGTCTTGTCTCACGGGAAGTGAAAGAATCTCTCTGAAAAAGTCACGCCTTGTCCCAGGCTAAAAAGTCTTGTCTCGTCCCAGGATTTTTTTATTATAATAGAGATATGTTTGTAATATTTATAGTAGTAAATGACAAAAATGAATAGTATTAAAAAATACAAAAGAAATCCAACAAAACATTAAGCACAAGATGATAAATGATAAACATTCATGACGCAGTCCAGTTTCATAGATGTTGATGATGGTGGTGTAGTTATGAAATGAAAACCCCTAAGAAAAGCCCCCGAAAGTTATGTAAACGTTATGTACCATGAAGACAGTGTAACCAAAGACTTGTAGAAGTTGGGAGAGCTTCCCAGACAAAGATGGTTTCCAACACAAATGAAATTACATGAACCAGTGAGCACAGGACAAGAACATAAATCCAGAGAAAATGTAATCCGATGGGTGTAATTGTAATCCAATTGTGCAGTGAAGGATTGAAACAAAAAGACAGTCCCGATTACAATTCTGTTGGAATCTTATGATTCACTTTTAAAGCTAGCGCTCTCATCTTCTTTCACAAAGCAGCCGTTGCAGCAACCGCCAAAGCTGCCCAGTGACCCATTCTGGGACCCAATTGCTGGGATTTGCAGTCCATTTACGTAGCATTTTTCTTATAAAAATCATTAATGGACAGGCACAGCAATCTGATAGAATGAAGGTGGCCCCCCTTGAGGCCCGATAAGACAGGCAACATACAAGAGAGAGTTTTTTCGGGCTGGGTGTACTTCATTATAATATTTGTCAATTATTAACATTTATATTAGCTGTGGACTTCAAAAACAATTGAGGAAAAAATAACTTTTTATTGAGATTCATTTTACTAACCTAATACATCTGTTTGGGGACCAGACCGTATGCAATTAGTAATTTGTAAAGTCTGTACCTGCATATACAGTACCTGTGTCCTTATCACAGCACACTGCACCTGCATTTAGTGAAGAGCGCCATACAAAAATACATATAATTCAATTGAACTTATTTTAAGAGAATATGACCAATAGTTGCTGTAATTTTTAAAACCCCAAGCCAGGATTCTGTCCTAACACAGAGGACTGGAAATTGTCATCTGAATAGATCTGATTGTAGCCATGGGAAGTTAAAAGAGGATACTGGCAGTTTGATGATTTGCCAGAGAGAAGACTTTACAATACAGTACAGTCCTAAAACATTTTTAAGAAACTAATTTAAATATTTAATGTTTGTGGGCAAAATAACTGCATTGCAATATTCTCCCTGCATATTAAACTACAGCAGGGAATACTATAAAATGCAATATGTCCATATAATATATGGAGAGATTATGCATACTTCACCAAGATAATGCTTGGGCCAGAATTTGAAACTAGCCCTTTGGTCCTGTCAGGCAGCAGTGCTACCACTGTGCATCCTGTCAACAGATCCAGTAAACACAAGGCTTCTTTACAGGGCTAGCTAAATGCTATGATATCAGTTAATTAGAAATAATCTCAATTTTTAAAAATGTTTTGATAGCAAAGCATAGCAGTAAAATGTAAAGTCTTTTATAGAACTCTTGAAGAGAATATTTACTAAATTGCCATTGAATATAAAACTCTTGCATAAAATATTTACTAAATGCCATATAAAACAAAGTGTAAGCTCTAAGTTAATTGAGAATCTTAATTTCGAGCTCAGAAACTGAAAAGAAGATAATTAAACATTCAGTTCCAGAAGACAAATAGCCTTTCATTAATAGACTGGCTACAATTAAAACGACTGGCTACAATTAAAACTTTGTCTCTACTTTGCATAGACTGAGATGAGTAGCTAAGTAATTTATCAGGGTGCACCAATATGTTAGAGAAATGAACCCTCCAGAGCTTAATGTCCTTCTTAACACTAACAATAACATCAACCCTAACACCAGCCTGACCTCAGCACATCTCTGTGCATCTCCAGTAACTTATTCTGTTATCCCCAGCATTTTATGCTGTAATTGTTTAAGTGCACTAACATGCACAGTAATTAAAACAAAGTAACTGAAATACTCCATCAGCTTTCAAACTGAATTCTTAGTAAAGCACATGTAAAACATGCTTGAGAAGAGCCAAATGCAAACAATCTTTAAATATGGTTTAAGACTTAAAAAGAAAGATGCTCAATTATACCGACAGCAATTTGCCATTTTTATAAATCACAGAATGAACGTTGACACGGTCTCTCGGCAACAGCTTGACAACAGATGTAAAATACTCCCTCTGAGAGAAGGGAAATTGCCATTTGTCTCCAGCGCAGGTATTTAACATTCCAAGCCACTCAACATAAATTAATTTACTGTAAAATCTATTGTGGATTTTACACACACGTCTCCCATTTGTAGCAGAACTCTTCTCTGAATTCAGTAACTTCAGCATGTCTGCCAGGCCTGACCAAATAAATTTATTACAAGTTGACACAGTGTGTATACTCTTCGCTTAATTGTATTAATTCCCATAGCTGCTTTTGTTCATTATAATGCCGGTGAAAGTACAGCAGAATGTTAATTGTGTGGTAGCGCCTTTAATGTTAAAGCGTGTGGCCTTAAGCTTTGCTAATTTTCAGTGTGTAACACTGTTCATATTCATTATATTACTTATCTGCCTCTGTGGCACAATATAGATTCTGTGGTGCATTTTCTTGAGTCTACTTATGTATAGTTAACAATATTTGCTACATTTATTTTTATTATACTGGTACATTTCTGCAGATGAGAGTGGCATATCAGCATGATGATTAGCACTATTGGTCATCGGCTTCACATGCTTGACGTTTATTCCCATATGGGTCTTTGTGTGGGTGGAGTTTGCATTCCCTAAATGTGTTTTGCAGTGGTAACTCATCTTTAGTCTGTATTGTAAAAGTGTTCTTTCTAGGTGGAAACTCTAAAATAACACAATGAAAGTCAGTCTGGGAGTGATACCTGCAATGGAATAATTTGCCATCCTGCCTTCTATTTATATTAGACAGCAACTCTCCACTAAACTGTAGAGGATAGAAAAAACTCCTGTAGAAAATGAATACCTGGCCCGAATATTTGTGCATGGATCAAACTACTGTATACCAATCCAGAAGCTTCAGTTTGCATTAATAACATTTGCTCAGACTACTTTAAACTAGAACGTGGTACCAGACAAGGATGTCCCTTGTCGCCACTGTTGTTTGCAATCGCTATTGAACCACTGGCGGTTCACTGCCGAAATTCTTATCAGATAAAGGGGATTGTCAGAGAAGGACTGGAACAGAAAATTTCTCTATATGCAGATGATATGGTCTTATATATATTCAACCCAGAAAACACTGTCCCCGCTGTTTTAACAGCACTAACAGAATTTCAAAAGATATCTGGTCTTAGAATTAATCTGAATAAAAGTATACTCTTTCCAGTGAATTCACAAGCATATAATACAGTGATCCCTCGCTATATCGCGCTTCGCCTTTCGCGGCTTCACTCCATCGCGGATTTTATATGTAAGCATATTTAAATATATATCGCGGATTTTTGGTGGTTCGCGGATTTCCGCGGACAATGGGTCTTTTAATTTCTGGTACATGCTTCCTCAGTTGGTTTGCCCAGTTGATTTCATACAAGGGACGCTATTGGCAGATGGCTGAGAAGCTACCCAACTTACTTTTCTCTCTCTCTTGCGCTGACTATCTGTGATCCTGACGTAGGGGGTGTGAGCAGGGGGGCTGTTCGCACACCTAGACGATACGGACGCTTGTCTAAAAATGCTGAAAGATTATCTTCACGTTGCTATCTTTTGTGCAGCTGCTTCCTGAAACGACATGCTGCAAGGTGCTTCGCATACTTAAAAGCTCGAAGGGCACGTATTGATTTTTGATTGAAAAACAAACTCTGTCTCTCTCTCTCTTTGTCTGCTTCTGACGGAGGGGGTGTGAGCTGCCGCCTTCAACAGCTTTGTGTCGCGGTGCTTCACATACTTAAAAGCAAACAGCCCTATTGATTTGTTTGCTTTTCTCTATCTATGTGACATTCTGTGCTCCTGACAAGCACTCCTTTGAAGAGGAAGATATGTTTGCATTCTTTTAATTGTGAGATGGAACTGCCATCTCTGTCTTGTCATGGAGCACAGTTTAAACTTTTGAAAAAGAGACAAATGTTTGTTTGCAGTGTTTGAATAACGTTCCTGTCTCTCTACAACCTCCTGTGTTTCTGCGCAAATCTGTGACCCAAGCATGACAATATAAAAATAACCATATAAACATATGGTTTCTACTTCGCAGATTTTCATATTTCGCGGGTGGCTCTGGAACGCAACCCCCGCGATGGAGGAGGGATTACTGTATTAGATTAGACACCCTACCTTTTACCATAGCAGATCAGTTTAAATACCTAGGGGTAAATATCACAAGTAAACATAAAGCTCTTTATCAACAAAATTTTGGCGTCTGTATGGAAAAAATTAAGCAAGACTTACATAGATGGTCAACCCTTCATCTCACTGTAGCCGGAAGAATTAACATTGTTAAGATGAATATCCTTCCTAAACTTCTCTTTTTATTTCAAAACATTCCAATATATATCAATAAATCGTTTTTTAAACAGTTAGATTCAACAATAACCTCATTCATTTGGAACTCAAAACACCCACGTATCCGAAGAGCGACCCTACAAAGACCTCAGGCAGAAGGTGGCATGGCTTTACCTAATTTTCAGTTTTATTACTGGGCAGCAAACATACAAGCCATAAAAACCTGGACACAAATAAATGAACATACACAGGCTTGGTCCGCAATAGAAGTAAAATCCTGTAGTACTTCTTTATATTCCCTGCTCTGCTCTCCAATAAATGAAAGTTATCGCAAATATACTAGTAACCCAATTGTGCTTTACTCACTCAGAATATGGAACCAAATTAGAAAGCATTTTAAGATGGAAAATCTTTTATCAGTGGCACCTCTGCAAGAGAACCACCTCTTTCAACCTTCGCAAGTATATCCAGTTTTTAATACCTGGAAAAGTTTTGGGATTAAAATGCTCAGAGATCTTTATATAGACAACATATTTACATCTTTTGAACAATTACGTTCAAAATTCAACCTCCCAGCTACACATTTCTTTTACTATCTTCAAATTAGAAATTTTGTAAAACAGAAATTGCTCGATTTCCCCCACCTTGCACCCTCCACAATGCTGGAAAAAATACTGCTCAATTTCGAGGGAATAAACACTATTTCCGCAATATATAAAATCTTATTAGAGTCCCTACCTTTCAAAGATCCAAGAGGACATTGGGAAGAAGATCTCTTAATCAATATATCAGAAAAGGAGTGGAAGGTAGCAAAGCAGAGAATTCACTCGAGTTCTATATGCGCAAAGCATAGAATTATTCAACTAAAAATTATATATCGAGCCCATCTGTCTCGCTTAAAACTGTCCAAAATGTTTCCAGGGCAGGATCCAACCTGCGAACGCTGCAACCAAGCTCCTGCCTCACTGGGTCACATGTTCTGGGCCTGCACCAAACTAACATCATTTTGGACAAAAATTTTTAAGTGCCTCTCAGACAGCCTTGGTATCACAATCCCTCCTAACCCATTAACAGCTGTGTTCGGTGTTCTTCCAGATGGACTTGAATTGGAGAAGGACAAGCAAACGGTGATTGCATTCACTACACTTTTGGCACGCAGACTTATTTTGTTAAATTGGAAGAATCCTAATTCTCCTCTTATAAGTCAGTGGGAAACCGATGTTTTATATTATTTGAAATTGGAAAAAATCTAATTCTCAGTTAGAGGATCTGTACAAAATTTTTTCAAAACATGGCAGGATTTAATCAATATTATTTTAGAATAAGAGAAATAACTATTACTGCATTTAACTCCCTTCTCCATCTCTTATTTACATAGATATTTACTTCTCCCTTTCTTTTGTTTAATGTTGCCTTATTAAAAAGCCTAAAGCAATTTTCCTTTAGCTAAGCTCTCCTCCTCAGGGGTGGGGTTTAATTAGTCTTCAAATTTGTTGGGTTATAAATTGATCTGTTTGTATGGAATGATTACAATGAAAATTAATAAAATAAAAATATAAAAAAAAAAAAGAAAATGAATACCTGGATGAATGGATTTAGTGTTTGAGTTCACTATTTGTATCTGTGTGTATAAAGAATACAGACATATGGGTATAGTTAGCATGTGTAGCTGCAGGTTTAAGTTCCACTGATAGCTCACTACATAAGTACTTTTCGGTATTTTACTTTGTGACCTTTTTTTGATTTCACTCACATGCTACCGGACAAACCTGTCTCATAACAATACAAAGAGATGTCATACTGTTTCTAAATGTTTGGTAGAACAATAGACAATTTTACATCAGATAAAATATAAGAACATTATCTACTTCAGTATTTCTGAATTGTGTTCCTGGGAGATCAAACTGAGTTTTTTTGGGTTAAATGCTGTGTATTTGTGCTGAAGTTCCTTTTTGTTTTTTCACCAGTTTACATAGCTTACTTGATAGCACCACCAGAGCTTAGACCTCCTTTCTTTGGTAGTAATGACAGGGTTTGCAAGTCAGGTGATTGTCACTAAAAAAAATTTTATTGGTAATCGGTAAATGTGCTGATCATAAATAACAATTTGTTTATAATTTCCTTTTCTATGTTTTACAGTAACTTAGTTGTAGTGCTCCTTTGTGCACGGTTTTATGGTAGTTGAGCTAGCACATATTTTTTTTTTTTGCTGCAGTAAGGTAGACTTTACCAGAGAGAGAGTGAGCGAGAAACTTTGAATATTAGCCTCCTTTGCATTAACCTTGAGCATTACTGTTAAACCTGAATTAGAATTGAGGTGACAAGTAATGATACACTTTATAATGTTAGTCTGAATAACTCTCAGGACAGTATTCTACAGTCATCTAGTCAATGAAAAAACATAATGTTGCACAAAAAAAAAATCTGTGCTTTTTGACACTTTATGATAACTCTATGGTAATTCATCAATACTTATGAATAAGAGAGAGACACATTGGCAAACAAAAGGCAGTTTTACAACATACTGAAATTACTGTAAACCATTGCATTGAATCAAACAATAGTAATAGCAGTGTGAATTGGTCATCAGACATTGAAACGGAAAGTGAAACTAATGCAAGATATGGCATTGTGCGAATGAGCCACTGTAATGTGCCTGGTGAATTCAGTCACATGAAGCTTCAGTGTGGCGTGACAGTAGCTGCATAACAAAATGGGAAACTGATTGCAATCAAGTGCAAGGAAAAGCAAGATGTAAGCCCCCTAAGTATTGTTCGCAGTGCAGCAACTAACAGTGTTTGTGTCAGGAGAAATGTGGAAGTCAATAAGCCTTGCGCTGTGGTAGCCTACAAAAACACAAGAGGTGCACTAATCATGCAGGTTAAGAAGTTACATTCTGCCCTGTCATGTGCAAGCGAGGGAAAAAAACAGAATAAGTGCACAAAGAAATCTGATTCTCCTTTCCCAATTGCGACGTTAGTTTGTGCATTGGTGATTGTCTCAAAACATACTGTATCACATGAAGGATGTGTACTAAATCTGTGTCAATACAGCAGTAGACATTATACATGAATTTTCCATTTTATTTATGTTAATGTTTTGATATTGACATACTTTTGTTACATTTAATCAACATTTTTGGTTAATTTTTTTTGGAGTAAACGTAACGCTACGAAGGCTACAGAAGACAATTAGACAAATGGCAAAAAAAGCTCATTTAATGAATAAAATGAACACTGCTTGTCAGAGTTTGGATGGAGGTTGAGTTTTGTGTTAAGAACAACAGCTAGCAATTTCATTTAGAAAAAGAAGAAAAAAATTTGAAATTGAAACTGCAAAATATGTCTATTTTATTTGTAAACATGTTAAGCATGTATCTGCTTGATTAACATCTTATGAACATTTTCTAGAGTTAATGACTTTTTTGAAGATATGTACTGTGTTTAATATTCATGTGATATAGTATAAGTTTTGATTAGAGTTAAGTACTGCATAATTAAACTAATAATCAATCATATCTCAAGATTTTGTAATGTCCAGTTGGTACACTCTTTAAAAAAAAGCCCTTTATAAATATAGTAAATGTAGTAAATATAGTAAAATAGCAAAATACCCGTGCTTCGCAGAGGAGAAGTAGTGTGTTAAAGAAGTTATGAAAAGGAAGCATTTTAAAAATAAAGTAACATGATTGTCATTGTAATTGTCTTAGGCTTATTTTAGTATTGAGAGTGAATTTGATGATTGTAAAGAGTTTAATTTATAATTGTAAATGTTGTGTATGAGAAATGCACATTTTTAGGATGTAAGGATCCCTTTGTAAATGACGCTTGCAGTTCTGCCCTCGGGCTGTAAAATGACCAAGTTGTCTGCTGAGCTTACTCTTGAGCATGCAACGTACAGTTGGCCATGTAAGAAGCAATCTTGTGTCAAGTCAATGCCGACCTTTTTTAGAGTTTGGCCCTGTGACTTATTTTTTGTCATAGTGAAGCACACCCTTACTAGAAATTGGAGGCAGGATTGCAAGGAATAAATACAGTCTCCCCTGAGCCAGTTCCAGTGAAGACAGTCACCTCAATGAAGTTCTTGTGCAGAGATTTGATCTGAAGCCTGGTACCGTTACAAAGTTTTGGTGGTTGTAATTTTTGTAGTAACATAATTGGTGCGGCAATTTCAAAAGTAGAGTATGCGGAGGCAAGCCCGGAGGATTAAGAGTGTGAAGAAACTAAATGAAAAGGCAGGAGTCACCAGCAGGAAGATGTGAAGTAAGTTGAACAATAACAGACTTGAAGTGGTGGAGTAAAGAAGAAGGGAGCAGTGAGCACAACGAATAGCTGAGGAAAGTAAGGAAGCAAGTGATTAGGCACATGAGCGTGGGATGTCTTTAATGTATATAGGCAGGGAGCCAACCGTGTGGTAGGTGTGTGGACAGTGGCCGTGCGGAAAAAGGAAGGGGGACCGGGGGCGGCCCTTGTGCGTCTCTGCTGTGAAATAAATCCTCTGCTAATAGAAATAAGGAATTAAACCGCCAAAAGGAATGGTCAGTTCCGAAAGTTCCTTACGGCATAATGGTGAGAACCGCCAAAACGAAGACGTTTTTTTCAAAAGTTTGTTACGGGGCATGGCGCGAAATGAAACATACTTAACGTTTGTAAGTACAGTGTAATAGATGAGCATGGGAAATTTGGGCTTCCTACATATATAGGAAGTTGCAGAAATAGTGAGGCGGGGTTTCCCATATCTATATGTACAGTTTAGGGTGTACACCTGTTTCCCTCCCTTAGGTGTTACAATAGGACATAAAACATACCTAACTTTTGTAAGTACACTGCAAGGAATGAGCATGTGAAATTTCAGCTTCCCCCCTATATGAAAAGTGGGAGAATTAGTGATGAGTCATTGAGGGCTTTGCCTTTAATATGTATCTCTCTATATATAAAAGGAAATCCTGGAATGGAAAGCAAATGCAAGGCTACGATACGTGATAATGTCGAAAGACATTTAAAAGACCCGCGAGACCAAGGAGACTTGCCATGGTGCGTCTCGCGGAGACCATAAACATGAGACTTGGTGCCAAGAGATTGTCCCAGGGTCGTAGCAAAAAGGACAGCAGCTGTACAGGCTTTAAAGAGATCGAAGGGCAGCGCGACATCAGCTATAACCCCCCCCCCCCCCCCCCCCCCCATCTCCCCCTTCCGAACGCGAGTAGCGTTATACATCCTGCAAGAAAGAATTCAAACACGCCCGTGGCCAGAAATAAAAGACAGGTATTGCTTTAACAACGTCACGCGAGACCAGGCAGTGAGCCATCATTTAAAACAAGTCAACAGACCTCTAAGCTAGCAGTTGTTGGATTGCTTTTGGCAGGCAAGAATCATGTGTTCCCAGCTCTTAAAACAACGACATGCGACAGGCAGAAGAGGCAGCTAGCAATCAGCAAAAAGACAGCAAATGATCCAAAGGCATATCCTTAGCGTACATTCAGCCGCGACACCCTTCACAACATGAGTAGTATTATACGTCTGGGAAGAAAGAGATGTAACCAGGCACGTGGCCGAAAATAAAGGACAAGTATTGTTTTTACAAAAGTTTTTAAAGTAAAAGTGAAAATAATGCATATGTAACAATTCACAAGAAAATAACAATCTCTTTAAATTGTAGATTGCCTGCCTAAGGTAAAGTCATCCCTGATGAATGGGGACGTGGGAATGAGGGGTCCTTTCATCGGATTAGTGCTATTTCAGATGTAGAATGGCAAAAATTTGGGATACAGCTTGATGAATGAGGTCTCCAGGACTTAAAACAAATCCAAATCATATTATGTGATATCTAATATGAAATTCTACTCCGTACTTTTAGAATTTTTATTTTTATATTGCATTGAGGATTTATTCTGTTCTATGTATTGTGCTGTACGGCTCAGAATTAAAAGACAATGAGTAAAATGACAAAGTAGAACTTCATAAAGACGTTTACAAATGTTGACGCTAAACACATGCAGAGCAGGTTAGAGACTATGAAACCAGTGGAATTAGAAAGGCTCAAAAAAACCCAAAAAAACGGCACTATACACATGTGGAGAAAGTTAATGGATATGAAAGTTGGAAAATTAGAAAATATAAAAAAAGAAAGTAAAGATCGCAGTAGCGCAAACAAACATACTGCCTCATTTAACTATGCACCAGTCTAACTTTGGTTTTGCACAATAATTACTACACTATTGCACCTTAACACTTAATTCTACTTTATTCACATAATTATACTTATTTATTATGTTCTACTATACTGTTATCTTTCAATCTATGACTTTTTGTTAATCTAACTGATATTCTTCTAACTTTGCACAGTTTTTGATAAGCAGATCAGGATGCATTTCACTGCATGTTGTCCTGTATAACTATGCATGTGACAAATGAAGAATCTTGAGAATTTCAAAAATGGAGTTTACCGCACATGCATTTATTGGTTACTTTGTTAATGTATATATATTTATCTGTCTGCTTATTTAAAAAGCTACATTTACCCCAGGAGTCAAAAACATTCTGTCTAGCCCTTGTACAAAAACCTAGACAAAAGCTGGGGTATCACCTTGGTAACCCCATGTACCTTTGGAACTGTGAGAGGAAAATAGCACGACTTTACAGACAGGAGTCCAATGCAGAACTCTACTTACTTTTTTACTTTGTAAAAAAAAACTATTCACTGCTGATGATATAGATCGTTTTGTCTGTGCTGAAATTCCAAACAGAGAAACCTGTCCTGACCTCATTAAAAAGATTCAGCATATTGGGACTTGCAAGATTACAAATATTGTTTTTACAGAAGTTCTGAAATAAAAGTGAAACTAATGAAATAGCAACAATTCAAAGAAAAAAAAATCTTAAAAGTGTGTATCCGGAAAACCAAACACAGGGGTTGGCAAGCGAAGCGAGCAGGGGGCGAATCCCCCTTGTAGATGTATATTTTAATAGTAAAAAAGATCTGCAGTGCAATTAGTAATGAAAGAAGTGTTTAACTGCCAATACTGTATTATTATGAATCATTGTGTATGAATATGTATACTGATATATATTGTGGTGGACGCCCCTTTGACACTGGGACTGGGGATCTGCCATGGGATGCACACTACGTCCCCCAGAATGCATGGTGGCAGCCCTCCTTGGTTACATTGGGGCCACAGGCATGTGACTTCAGGGCTGGGGATCTGCCATGGGATGCACACTACGTCCCCCAGAATGCATGGTGGCAGCCCTCCTTGGTTACATCGGGGCCACAGGCATGTGACTTCAGGGCTCAGACCTGTTGGGCTCCATGGCCACCACCCGGAGGAGCTGCACAGCTTAACAAGCCTGTGTAGGCTAGAATGCAGCCACACCCGGAAGTGAAGCCTAATTAGACCAATTACCACCTGGAGCACTTCTAGGAGGGCTATAAAAGGAGCCTGCAGCCACTACTCAGGGTGCCAGAATCGGAAGGAGGAGGAGGATGACAACGACGATGACAACAACAACAAAGCTGCTTGGGAGGAGTGGAGGAGAAAGAAGAGTGTGTTTTTGGGTGTTTTTCTTTTGCCGTTTTTGGGACTGTGTAGGGCCTGTGGGACACGGCTGAAGACAAAATAAAATCTTTTCATTTATTTTTACATGTGCCTCCGTTGTCAGTCTGTGTCGAGTCGACGCCTATATAGCACCTTTTTCACAATATGTATAATGTTAAACAAATGGTGAAAACTACTTTTTAAAGTACATTACAGAAGAGATTAAACAATCTGATAGTATTTTCTCTACATATTTTATCAGTTAAAAAACTAGTTTTATTTATTTTATAATTTTTATGGTCACTGAACAATAGACCTATAGAATTTTGTTAATAAAAAATGAATAGGGAACACCTGTGGTCTATACTTTAATTATAAAAACACCAAAATTAACACTTAAATATAGAACATAAGGCTTCTACATGTCTGGTTATGTAGGAGCTCAGTGTAAACATGTTTAAAAAGATATAGACCAAAAACTTGGTATCAGTATCAGCCGTTCCAGTAGCATGATATCTTTGATTGGTACTGGCCCTAAAAAAAACCTGACTGGGGCATCCCAACAAAATAGTTTATAGAATGCTGCGTTTAATTAGTCTTATTAAGGTAGAGGGGTTGTTCAGAGTCTTCCCATTTGTCTAAATGTGTGTTTTAATTTATAAATAAGCACTAGAAAGAAATATCTGAGTGTTTGAGCACTGAAATAGAATACTTCTAATATTCATTTATTTGTGTTTGTTTACTTTAAATATTTTCAAACAAAGACTATGGACCTTCACAGTAGCCCTAATAAGTGTTAACATTAACACATAAGTTATAAGATCTGGATAATTAAGAGAATTACAATAGAGATAACACCTTAATCAGAAACATGGGTTAACTTTTGCATTAAATTTGAAGTAAATTCATGATATGGGTGTTAGGGTAGTGCAGTGGATAGCAATGTTGCTTCATGTATTCAGCGTCCTGGGTTGGAATTCCACACCCAGACGTTGTCCATTTTGAGCCTGCCTGCTCCCTTGCTGTGTCTTGCATGGATTTTGCTTTCATATCTCCCAAACCATGCAGGTTAAGTTAAATGGCAATTCCAGATTTTCTTCATCTTCTGAAGCTCTTAGTCCTTTTCATGAAAGCATCAAGTTATGAATTTTTCTGTTCTCTGTGTATTTCATGGCATTCTGCTGTCTTAGTGAGATCTTTATCATACCAGTCTGCCACCTATACCCTGATATCAAAGCACAATGGGTTGTACAGTCGGTAGCATTGCCTGGACACCAGTTTGGCTCAAATCAGTTCTCTCTGTTTAATGATTGAAAAGCAAATGTGTTGCATTTTGTATCCTGTTAAGCACATATCTTGTGCCCTGGTCAATTTGCTAACGTCTGCTTAATGCTGTCAGAATAAGCTGTACTATTATGTTACCCAGAATTGCACTGTATGATTCATACACTAATAACTGGATCTAGCTAAAATAAGGGTGAACAAAGTTAAACCCTGTAAGTATCATATTGCAGTCTTCACTTCATTTCTGCAATAGCCTATTTTGTTTGGTATCATGATTAGTATAATAGGAAATAGAACATGTGGACAATTAACTGTAAGCAAGCTTTATCAACTGTCGTTATTTGTTTGGTTAGCATATTGTGTGTTAAGATTTTTTTCCTTAATTCACAGTAAATTTCTTTATTCTCTTTAGATATTTGCCTACTGTTTTTCAAAGTTGCATACAAATACAATTTTAAATATGATTCCCCATTACTCCTTGTTGCTGAGTGTAATGTTGAATCCTGCCTGTTGTAATAGCTACATGTTGATTTGCATCTGTTCCTGCTCTTTAAATTTACTCTGATTTGATTCCTGTCTTATGTTGACATTCTCTGACCCTGATCTATAGTACCTGAGTACAGTTGTGTCAGGTTTTGAGTATTACATGCTGATGTCTAAAGAAATAATATTAACAGAAAATGTTGCTGAAGGAGAGTAGTTTTGCTTAGTTGTTAAATAAAAGGTTATTTTGTAAGTTGTTTTCAGCTGCACAAAATAAGTGGAGGTCATGTAAAATGATGAGTGACACAGCATCTTCTGCTGTTATTGTTTTTTTTATTAATTCAAAAAACAAAACATTACAATAGCACACAGCTCAATAAAATGAATAAGAATAACATAAAAGATATAACAATATACTTCAAATGAATCTAAAGAAAACAAAAGTATATTATTATTACATTAAAATGTTATAATTTACAATTATATTGATTAATTCTTCTCACATATTGGAAAAAGTTTGACCAGATCTTCTTAACAAAAATTGGATTTTTTTTTAATTTATGAATGCATTGAGTTATAAAATATGGATTGTGATTTTACCAGGTGAGCAAAATACAGGATGTCTGTTTTAGTATAGCCAGAGTTGCTGCTCTGCCTTGTTGTTTCTTTTTTGTTTATTCATTGTATTATTTTAATTTAATATTTCTTATTATGTGAATTCTATTTTTGGTTCTGTTTTGTTGTTATATTTAGGTAATATAATTTTTATTAATTTTGTTATATTTTTATATCTATGTACGAATGTTCTGTGATGTTCCTTTGTACTTTGTGAATGGAACCCCAAGAGGCAGCACCACCCTTTTATCACCCTTAGCCTTCAAATTCAGGTTGGGAATGAATGACTCAAAATCAGAAAAACCTCACATGTTAGTGGTGTGGTAAAGAATATTAGTATTATGTACTGTAATACCATTGGGTTGTACACCAAATACTGCATTATTACTGATTTTTAAATTCAAAGCTGTCTAAATAATGTGCAAAGGTTTTTCCCCATAATGATGTTAGTGTAGGATCTTTCCAAAACATATGACCTAGAGATGCTGGAACTACATGACAGTGATCATTAAGTTGCATCTAGTAACCATCTGTAAACAGAATATGTGTATGATATGTGCTCAATTAAAGAATTACAGTTGAATTATGACATGTTTGATGCATATTTGTGTTGAATTTCCCCTTGGGATTAATAAAGTTTCTATCTATCTATCTATCTATCTATCTATCTATCTATCTATCTATCTATCTATCTATCTATCTATCTATCTATCTATCTATCTATCTATCTATCTATCTATCTATCTATCTATCTATCTTGAACTAGACTTTATTCTATGTATGGCTCAATTCCATTCCTTTCCTAAGACTTAAAAAGACTTAAAATGGAAGAACCCTTTCCCATCGATCTATGTTTGTTAAAGAATAAATTCCTTAACGTATTTTATATACTGCAGAGATGCTATATAAATTTTCATGCAGGCATGCCAGTCTTGCCTCAGAGATCGATTTGGGTAGGTGGAACCAGAACAGAAAATTGCTTAGGTTGCTTTTAATAAAATTTCTAATTTATATATAGGAGAAAAAAATTACATTTTGAGTACAGTTGTCACAGAGATGCAAATAGATTATCATGTAATGATCTCTAAGTTTCTCAGTCCCTAGAGTTTTCCCTAGGTTGAATAGTGAGAAGGTTACAGAGAATTGCAAAAGATGATTGTCATGTACAGGAGCAACAAGGTAAAAAATAATATTGTGTAGGTCTCGCTTGTGCCTCCAAAACAGCTTTGACCTAGTGCTGGGCGGTATGACCAAAATTCTATATCACGGTATTTTTCAAAATTATGCCGGTTTCACGGTATTGGACGGTATTTCTTTCCCATGCATGAGTGGATGTTAACCACATTTTCCACTGTAATTACTGGCTAAGAATAACCTATTCCACTGTCATGAGAATTGTACATTGTACAAAAAAACATTTTAATGTGCTGTCACACACGTGCGCATGGGAGGCAGCTAAAGGGCTTGAATGACGGCAGTTCTGAGATATGCCGGGAGGTGGCAGAGTGCACTGACTCTTTTTCTCTCTTGCCTGCAGACCATTCCCAGGAGATTCCACCTGGCACTCATGACATCATTTCCAGGACCGAGCCAATGGAAGGATACCTTACTGGCTCCGGCCCCTCTGACGTCACATCCGGGCCCGAACCAATGGAGAACAAACACGTCCCTGATCCTTATGACCTCACTTCCTGTCTTCCCCTTTAAAACCCTGCCCTTTGTCCTAATTCCTCAGTCTTGTCTTAGACTCAATTATATGCACATCAGTGCTGTTTATTTGCATAAAAACGACTTTTGCAGCCAGGATACCAGATTATATGGGTGGCTGCCCCAAACCTTTATCTGAGTATGTCTCGTGATTGTGACAGTGCACAAAAGTATTAATTCAGGTTTGCATGGCCCCATAAAGTGATAGTTTTCAAGGGGGTGGCACTAATGAAGAGGAGGAATCACATTGCATGACAATAGTAAGTATTTTTTGTAAACGTAAGTAAAAATGAGAACTGATCTCGGTACAACAGGCTGGTGTAATAGATGCGGGTGAGATAAAGTCCAAACGACCTTAGACACGATCAGATGTCTGGTCACGGGAGGTGTCGCTATTAACTCCACGGTGGTACAACTTTGTTTGTAAACTCCCCTTTCCAATATCGAGGTAAAGATTAATTGCAAGCACAATCTGAAGTCTGAAAGTACTTTAATTCCTGTGGCTGTGGTCTGTAAACAAATTAAATACATACACTAAGTTACAACGTTACGTACAAATACACATTTTAACACTCTGAACGTGTAAGTTTAACAAACATTTGAACCTCTTTATATCAAATTATCTATGATAAACTTACTTTTCCGCAAGGACGCACGGCATGGCTCAAGTGATAAGAGAAAAGGACAAACTATTCCCACAACGTGCAGCAAGCAAACAAAGGGACGAAAGACGTGCGAAGCCTGAACTTTCACCCGGAAATATGTAGGAAAAGCGCCACAAGTGATTTTTAATATTCTGCCATTAGAGGTCGCAATTCAACCTGACAAAGGACTTTCTGACAGTAAGTATTACGTAAATAGTAAGTATTTTTTGTAAAAGTATTTTGCTAATGTTAACAATCTCTGTCCACTGACACGTTAAAATTACTTTTTAAACAACTTTACCATCATTAAACTGCATAATATTTAAAATAATAAATAATAACAATAAAATAAATAATAGTGCAATTTCCAGTAATAATACTATTACTTCCAAGACTTCAAGCCCAGGTGAATTATGCATTATTCACCAATTTATGATAAAATAAAATAAAACAAGTGCAACTTGGTGATGACATCTTTACCAACTGAACCATCATTAAGGCAAACTGCATTAATATGGACCTTGCTTCAAGCTAAGCTATATACATAAATAATAAAACTGCAACTTGCATTTATAATGCTATTTGTGGTATAGCCCTACGGAAGCATATTAGGGCCACGGTGAAGAAGAAAAAATACGGACACAGTGAAGAAAAAAAATCTATATGTCGAGAATATAGTCGACATTTCCACTTTATTCTCATAGTTTATTTTGTCATTAAAGTAGAATGTCGTAAACTAAACTTCATCCTAAAATCAATGTTTAATTTACTAGATTTTATCAAACCCCGTCATAAGTTAATGTAGATGCTTTGTGTTAAATGCTTTGTGTTAAGTGTTCCCCGACCCAGTTGTTAATCACTACGCGCTTCTTATACTGACTTCCTCTTACACTAAGAGGAGGCGCAGGCAGCAATCACCACACAGAATACATTCACTTCATGATATTCCTGCTCTCTGAAAATGTAGAATGCTAAGATACATTTTCATGATGAAATGCATTAAAGCAGGTATTAAACATGCACGGTAGTGCTGCTCCCTTGCAGTAAGGGGTCCCCAGGTGTACGTTCAGTGTAGAGAACTTTATGGCAGGTGTGACAAGGCTCAAAAAAACTGGATGTATGAATGGGTATCGCACAGATTTAACTTAAATATTGTTTAAATATTGGGTTCATGATCTGGTAGTCGGAGACACGAACACAGAATTCAATGGATGTTTTTCTGAGCGGGCTTTCTTTATTGCATGCATGCTGTCTCTGTCTGACATACCAAACCCCCAGTTCCTATCTTTCCTTTTTCTTTCTCCACATAACCAATCACCACACGATAAACGTCTTTGTGAAATTAAAATTAGTTATAAACTCAGACCACGGAGTATTCAGAACTTTAAAAAAATCTTTGTTATACATGTTTAAGTATTCCATTCATTAAGGGTTGCACCCATCCCAGCAAGCATTGTGTGCGAGGCAGGAGCAAATCCTGAACAGGGCGCCAGCACATCGCAGGGTGAATACGAGCAATACATACATTAGCAGGGTCAATATAGCATAACAAAACCCCACATCCTACATGACTTTCAAAAAAACTGAAGCACGCCGAGTAAACCCAACAGAAAAACATGCAAATTCAAGGCAGGGAACACCCAGGACCTCCTTGCTGCGAGGCAGCAGTGCACCCTCCACGCCACCGTGCCCCCACATGATTAATACATGCTTTAATGCATTTCATCATGAAAATGATATCAAGTATTTATCTTAGCATTCCAAATGTTCAGGAATATCATGAAATTAATGTATTCTGTGTGGTGATCGCTGCCTGCGCCTCCTCTTAGTGCAAGACGAAGTCAGTTTAAGAAGCACATAGCGATTAACATGGCTCGGGGAACACTTAACACAAACCATTTAATGTGCTACATAGCTTATGATGGGGTTTGAGAAAATCTAGTAAATTGAATATTCATTTTAAGATGAAGTTCAGTTTACGATGTTCTACTTTAATGACAAATTACAAGAATAAAGTCAACATGTCGACTTTAATCTTGACATAAATGGTGAGAATAAAGTAGAAATATCGAGAATAAAGTCAACATGTCAACTTTATTCTCGTCATAAGCGTCGAGATTAAAGTGGAAATGTCGAGAATAAATTCAACATGTCGTCACACCATTACACAGTACCCAGGTACATTACACAGTATTGAAAAAATAAATAAAACAAGTACAACTTGGCTAGCAGTATTATCCAGTAGTATAGAAACAGTATTCACACATTTGAACATAATGGTCCACATCCATCCTTTTAAAACCAAAGTATCTCCAGATAACAGACATGGCTCCTTTTTTTGGCAGAAGTTCTTCTGTGTCATCATGTTCAACTTTATCGTCTGCTACAGCTTCAGTTTCAGAATGTTCTCTGTCCATTTTCACTGTTCAATACCTCCAGTAAGGCATGTACTCCATTACATGCATGTTTAGCGGTGCATCAGTGAAAAAGGTCCCCCCTTAAACAGTTTCCTGCTGCACCACGTTCCGAACGTTGTTTAGGCTATTTAAACCCGTGTTGCTGTATAAGAAAAATCCATATAACAAAAATAAAAAACGGTTTTTGGTATGAACCGGTATACCGCCCAGCACTACTTTGACCCATCAAGCATGGACTCCGCAAGACCTCTGAAGGTGCCCTGTGGTATCTGGCACCAAGATGTTAGCACCCGATCCTTTAAGTTGCCTCTAATTTGAGAGGTGGGGTCTCCATGGATTGGACTTGTTTGTCCAGCACATCCCACTGTATGCTTAATCAGATTGAGTTCTGGGGAATTTGGACTTCAACACCTTGAACTATTTGTTGTATCCCTCAAACCATTCTTGTACATTTTTTTGCAGAGTGGCTGGGCACATTGTCCCACTGAAAGAGGTAACTGCCTTTAGGGAATACTGTGGCCATGAAAGGGTGTAAATGGTCTACAGCAATCTTTAGATAGGTGATACTTATCAAAGTAACATTCATATAAATGCCAGGACCCAAGGTTACCCAACAGAATATTGCCTAGAGCATCACACTACCTCTGCTGGCTTGCCTTCTTTCAATAGTGCATTCAGCCGCCATCTGTTCTCTGGGTAAATGATGCACATGCACCCAAACCATCCACATGATCTCAAAGAAAATTTAATTCATCAGACCAGGCCACTTTTTCCATTGTTCCATGCAGGGCTGTGGAGTCGGTAGATAAATTCTTCGACTCTGACTCTGACTCCTTAGTTTCCGGTACTTCCAACTCCAACTCCTCTGTATTTAATATGTATTTAATGTATTTTCCATGTTGATTGAAGGAAGGCAACATACACATCATTTAACCACAGAACTACTGGCTAGGAAGCTGACTGTCTACCGTATTGGCCAGTTAAACAAAAGACAAAAAAGTAAAAACAATAAGGTTTTATTTATTGTTTTTATCAAGTGACTATAAAGTAACAGCATGCATAAAAATCAGGAACAGGAACTTTACCAGCTCAGAAAATATAAACCACATTCTTCGGTAGTTTTAAAACAAAAACAAAGCTTAACTACATGAACAAAAAACAAAAACAAAAGCTGGAAAACCTAAAACAGTTTATATATTAAACTTGGAATACAGTTGTACAGTAGAATACCTGTTAAATGCAATCCAAAATTACACTGCAAAAAGTGAAATCTTAACAAGCCAGACAATCTTGAAAAGAAATAATAGATCGTTTTTTTATTTTAAGAATAACTGATTTGAGTAGATTTGTATGTGTAAGATATATAATCTCATTTTTAGAAAATTTAACAAGTTAAACTTTCTCACTATATTGGCAGATAATTTTGCTTGATTCTAATACCTTTTTCTTGTTTTTTATTTATTTATTCTCATTTTTTCACACTGATTTTTTGCAGTGTAACTCAATGCAGTGTTCTAAGAAACAGAATTGCTTCTGCCAGATCCTCTTTCATAACAGCTCTTAAATCTGACTTGATTATTTTTAGAGCAGAACATAGTCTTTCAACACTGACTTGGGTGGGTGGCATTACTGTTACAGTTCTAGCCACGTCACCAATAATCTCTGGATCAACAAGGATGGCTTCTTCTACAGTCAATTTTGATGAGTGATCATACTTTTCAACTTCTTTTAATTCTTTTAAAACTCCTGCGGGTTACTCAAGAATTGATTTTTTTTCTTTATAGATAATAATTTCTTGCCTACGATTAAATCTTGCAAGTACAACGCTATTGTTATTTCCGACCATGCCCCTCTGATCTTGAAGATAAAATCATTATGCCTCACACACTCATCTCGCAGATGGTGTCTTAACCCACTTCTATTAGCAGATGAGAACTGTACAGAATTTATATCAAAACAAATCAGTTTCTTCCTAGAGACAAATACATTCCCAGAGGTCTCTGCAGGAATACTCTGGGAAACTCTAAAGGCCTTCTTAAGAGGACAGATTATTTCATATCTTTCCCACAGAAATAAATTAGGAACCAAGAAGGTATCAGAGCTAACCAGCGAAATTACTAGAATAGATCAAGAACATGCCAGGTGTCCAAGTGAGTCTCTTCATAGGAAAAGGCAGTCTCTGCATTCAGAGCTCAACCTCTTAACAACCAAAGAAACTGAACAACTCATTTTTAAATCAAGACATCATTACTATGAACATGAAGAGAAAGCTAATAAGCTCTTAGCTCAACAAATCCACAAGCAAGAAGTTCGCAATGCAATCCCAGCAATCACCAACACGAACGGAGATAAAAATCATTGACCATAAAGACACATTTTAGAGACTACTATAAATCCTTATATTCTAGTTATATTCTGAGTTTAAAGAAGACAACACACAATCTAATGCATTTCTGGATACATTACAGATACCACAAATAGATGCTTTTAGTGCAGAGGAACTGGATAAACCTCTGGTGCTATCAGAATTACTAGATGCTATTTAGTCACTTCAAAGCGGGAAAGCAGCAGGCCCTGATGTCTACCTTGTAGAACTTTATAAGAAATTCTCCACTCAGCTAGCTCCCTCTTATTAGCAACATTTACAGAAGCTAGAGACAATCAAATTCTACTACAAACTTTTTGCCAAGCATTAATCACTATCTTTCCTAAACAAAATAAGTTATTACAACTTATTACAATGTGCATCATACAGACCAATTTCACTTCTGAATAATGATGTTAAGATACTCTCCAAAGTCCTAGCTAGAAAGATGGAGAAAGTGCTGCCTTCAGTAATATCACAAGATCAAACTGGATTTATTAAAGGCCGACACTTATCTTCCAATCTTCGACGCCTGTTTAATGTAATATATTCACCTGCAAAGTCAAACACCCCAGAGATATTATTATCATTGGATGCAGAAAAAGCATTTGATATGATTGAATGGAACTACCTTTTCACTACATTAGAGGAATTTGGGTTTGGCCTGAACATTTGTGCATGGATCAAACTACTATATACCAATCCAGAAGCTTCAGTTTGTATTAATAACATTTGTTCAGGCTACTTTAAACTAGAACATGGTACCAGATAAGGATGCCCCTTGTCACCACTGCTATTTGCAATTGCCATTGTACCACTGGCAGTTCACTGTCAAAATGCTTATCAGATAAAAGGGGATTATCAGAGTAGGACTTGAACAGAAAATTTCTCTATATGCAGATGTTATGGTACTGTATATATCAGACCCACAAAATACTCAGCCTGCAGTCATAACAGCACTTACAGAATTTCAAAAGAGCTCTGGTCTTAATTTGAATAAAAGTGTGCTCTTTCCAGTGAATTCTCACGCATACAATATTATCCCTTTTATTATTGCAGATCAGTTTTAATACCTAGGGGTAAATATCACAAGTAAACATAAAGCTCTTTATCAACAAAAGTTCGCCATCTGTATGGAAAAAATTAAGCAAGACTTGCATAGATGGTCAACCCTTCATTTCACTCTAGCTGGAAGACTTAACGTTGTTAAGATGAATATTCTTCCTAAGCTTCTCTTTTTATTTCAAAACATTCCAATATATATCAATAAATCATTTTTTAAGCAATTAGATTCAACCATAACCTAATTTATTTGGAACTTAAAACATCCACGTATCCAAAGAGCGACCCTATGAGGACCTAAAGCAGAAGGTGGCATGGCTCTACCTAACTTTCAGTTTTATTACTGGGCAGCAAACATACAAGCTATAAAAACCTGGACACAAACAGATGAACATACACAGGCTTAGTCAGCAATAGAAATAAAATCCTGCAGTACTTATTCATATTCCCTGATTTGTGCCCCAATAAATTCAAGTTATTGCCAATATACTAATAACCCAATTGTGCTTCACTCACTCAGAATATGGAACCAATGTAGAAAGCATTTTAAGATGGAGAATCTTTTATCTGTGGCACCTCTTCATGAGAACCAGCTTTTTGAACCCTCACAAACGTGCAGTTTTTAATATCTGGAAAACATTTGAGATTAAATTGCTTAGAGATCTTTATATAGACAACATCTTTGCAACCTATGATCAATTACATTCCAAATTTAACTTTCCAGCAACACATTTCTTTCACTATCTTCAAATTAGAAACTTTGTTAAACAGAACCCGCCCGATTTTCCTCATCTTGCACTTTCCACTATGATGGAAAAAATATTGCTCAGTTTCGAGGACTCAGACAGCATTTCTGCAATATATAAAATTATTTTACAGTCTCTCCCTTTCAAAGATCCAAGAGGACAATGGGAAAAGGATCTCTCACTCAACATATCAGAAAAGGAATGGAAGGCAGCAATGCAGAGAATTCACTCGAGCTCCATATGCGCAGAGCATACAATTATTCAACTCAAAATTATATATCAAGCACATCTGTCTCATATAAAACTGTCCAAAATGTTTCCAGTGCAAGATCCAACATGCGAACGCTGCAATCAAGTTCCAGCCTCACTGGGTCACATGTTTTGGGCCTGCACCAAATTAACATCATTCTGGACAAAAGTTTTTAAGTGCCTTTCAGACAGCCTTGGTGTCACAATCCCTCCTAACCCATTAACAGCTGTGTTTGGTGTTCTTCCAGATGGGCTTAAAGTGGAGAAGGACAAACTGTGATTGCCTTTACCACACTATTGGCATGCAGACTTATTTAGCTAAACTGGAAGAATCCTAACTCTCCTCTTTTGAATCAGTGGGTAACTGATGTTTTATACTATTTGAAATTGGAAAAAATCAAATTCTCAGTTAGATGATCTGTGCAGAACTTTTTCAAAACCTGGCAGGGTCTAATTAATAATATTTTAGAATAAGCTCTTAAAGCACTGTGGGAGTAGATTCTCTTTCTATTTCTTTTTCTTCTCCATTTATCTTTATCCGCCTATTAAACTCATCAATTTATTTATTTTTACAAGCTTTAAGATTTACTCCGTTGGCCTTGCTCTCTTTCTCAGGGGTGGGGATTGATTTGTTTTCAATCCTATTTTTTGTAAAAATTGATCTTTTTGTATGGAATGATTACAATAAAATAAAAAAAAACTCCTGCTGGAATCTCTTTATTTGGACATTTACTGGTCATTTATCTTTCACGCATAGGTGACGTCACTTTGCTTTTGAAACTTCCATTTTGTCCAAGTAGGAATCAAGGTCTAATTCTTCATTTGAAGAGGATGATCCTAAGTTACCAGTGCTTATAGCTTCATCCAGTGGTGGTGTTTCAGGTAGTAATCCCTTCATGCAAACTGCTACATCATAGAGTGCCGTTTTTCCATTAGCAATCTGGTCACTGGTCCACAAAATTCAGCTCATATGATCAACATAAATAGCAGCTAACAGGATTTGATTATCCAGTAAGAGACTCTCTCTTTTCTTCATTGAAGATACGATGCCATCAGCTATTAACCCTCCACTTTTGTTCAGGCAATATATCAAGCTCTTCCATTCCAAGAAAAATTTACCGGGTGTTAAATCTTCATATTGCAACCTCTTGGTGACAGTAAAGGGTTAAGAAAGTAGACTTTCCAGTTATTTTACTTGTTCCCATCTAGCTTTCTGTTAATAAAACATTATCGTTGTCCAGTTCTTCAAGAAAGTCTTTTAGTTCAAGCAAACGCTTTACCATCAAGCTGCAACAGTTACTTGCCTCAATTTGCCAATTAGAGTAGCTGCATGATGATCTTTTAATCCATCTCTTATTGCAAGTTGCAGAGTACGAACAGCATAATACGTATGTTGAATAGTAGTAAGCTTAGATGCTTCTTCAGCAATGTCATTTAAAATTTCACTATTCTCTTCGGTTTCACTTTCTCCAATGCTTGCAGAAGTGTCTTCCTCTAATATCTGTTTGTCACTTTCTTCATCTACTTTATTCATTTTCTCAATTGTGCTTAACATATTAGAAGCATTACCTGTCACAATACATAGAGGTGTGTGGGAGCATATGTGGAGAGTGCAGACAGAACCCCTTAACACACATCAGGCCAAAGCACACACCTCCACCTACATTATTTCACTTGTTTACACTCAAATGAACTTGTGAAACACATTATATCTGAAATAAAATGAAAACACTTTTTGTAATGTACCATAATCCAGATTACAATATGTGAGTATCAGGTTGTATAATAGTTCACCTGAACTTCACACTAGTAATAACACAACTATGCACTGGGCTTTATTCTTACATCAGAGAAGTACTTAATTATGGCTATTGTTTGTGAAATGGAACATTTGAACTTGTTGTATTTTTTTTTCATTACAATTTAAATTTATTAGGAGTCGGTACATTTTTGCCGAATCCGACCCCGACTCCAGGTACCCAAAATTGTCTCTGACTCCTCAACTCCGACTCCACAGCCCTGGTTTCATGGACCAGTTCTGATATTCACATGTCCAGTTGAGGTGCTTTTGGCAGTGGACTGAGGCCAGCATGGGTACTCTGACTGGTCTGCAGCTACATAGCCCATTACACAGCAAGCTGTGATGTACTGTGTGTTGTGACACCTTAGTCACATGGCCAGAATTAAGTTTTTATTTGTGCTACAGTAGCTCTTCTATGGGATCAGACCAGATGGGCTAGCTTTCACTTCCCACATGCATCAATGAGCCTTGGCTGTCCATGACCTTGCTACCTTTTTGGAGATTTTCTGACCCAGTTGTCCAGCCATGACAATTTGGCCCTTGGCAAAGTCATTCAGATACTTGCACTTACCCATTTTTCCTGCATCCGTATCACCTCCAAGAGCTGACTGTTCACTTGGTGCCTAATATATCCCACCCCTTGACAGATGCCATTGAAACTAGATAATCAGTTCTGTTTACTTCACCTGTTAGTGACTTTAATGCTGTTGCTGATCAGTGTATGTCCTACATTGGATCCATATTTTAGTAATTGGTGGAAAACTGGGTTGCCAGTAAATAGACAATAATTAGTGTCGGCTGGAGCACAGAAAAGAACATACAATGAAGATTTAGAACAACATTTCTTTTCCATCACAAGCAATGTTGGTGTAGATTTATGGATTTCTGACAATTTCCAAAATGTTATTATACTAATATTTGCAGCCCAGTAGTAAAACTGAAAGTTAAGTAGTATCATGCCACTTTTAACTTTAGATCGCGAGAGGTTCTCCTTTTTGATGTAGGACCATTTTAAATTCCAGATAAAGTTATAATTGAGTCTAACTTCTTAAAGACAGACTTGTAAATATATACAGGGACACTATGCAATAGAGCTTTGAGAGAGTATATTCTTTTTGACAGTATTAATTCTCTTGGCTAAAGTAAGATGAAGGGTAGATCACTTATTAACATCTTATTTGTTTTTTCTATTCTGCTTCCAAAATTGTGCTTTAAAAGAGCTTCATATTTACAGGTCATGGTTATCCTTAGATATTTAAACTGTTCTGATACTATGAATTCAGTTTTATGAAGCCAGGTCTGACACGCTAAAGAATTCACTGTAAAAAACATAATTTTATTTAAATTCATTTTGAATCCAGAGACCTTGGTAAATTCTCTGAGCAAATGTAAAACCTATGATAGAGGTGATTGTGGGTGTGGCTATATCCTCAGTATAAAAGCATATTTTCTGTTTGACTCCTCCTCTAATAACCCCGTTTATCTCTGAATGCTAAAAGTTTAATGACAATCACAAAAAAAAAAAGGTTTTAGAGGATAACCTTGTGCAGTTCCATATTTGGACGTAATCCAAGTTCGTATTAATATGGACTGAGGTGCCTGGACTGGCATAGATTAATTTAATCCATGCAGTATATTGAGGTCAAACCCAGAATTGTTCAGTACAGTAAAAGATAATCCCAGTCTACTCTATTAAAGGCTGCTTATACATTTCAAGGATAATAATACATTTGAAGAGTTTAATTTTGTATGTGAGTATATTACATTAAACACGTGCCAAAGATTGGAGACAAAGAGTCTGTCTATAACAAATCTGAATGTGTCTTGTAATATTACTGAGTGAAGAGCTTTCTCTTTTCTTCTAGCTAATACTTTTGCTAGTATTTTACCATCATTATTCAGTAGTGAAACTGGTCAATATGATGCACATTGTTGGATGTCCTTATTTTTTTTAGGAAATATAACAGTTGATGATTGATGTAATGTTTTGGGTAGAATTTTATTCTTGCTCCAGTAACAATAACAAGATCTCAATGTAATTCCACTGGATAGCAACCTGGGCATGCAATTTTTCCACTATGCATTCAGTTTATGACATCTAGTAATTCTGAAAGTCTCAATGGTTTATCAAGTTCTTCTGTACTAGGAGTGTTGTGTGTGTATTTTATCAAAAATTCCTAAGCTTGGACCTTACTTTCTTTACACTGAGAGGAATAAAATGACTTACTGTATTCATTGAATTTAGATCTGCCAGGCTGCAGGAGAGTTTTTACCCCCAAGCTGTTAGACTCCTTAACACCATGCTGCCCCCTGGGATCTTCCACACTGCCTCAACCACCTCTAAAAACAGAACTTTCATACATGCGAGTCACTTTCCTGCAAAGACGAGTGTACATGTAGAAAAGAACTGAAAGTCTCATACTGACCTTTAAGTATTTTGACACTCTTGATATCCTTCTGCTGTGAAACATTCTGACCAGTCATTGTTTACACATGTCTTAAACAACTATTATCATACACTGATAATTTCTGTATTATCTATATCTATTATTTATTATGTATTTATTATATTACATATCTTACACATCAATATTGCTCCTACTTCTTTGTCCTGTCTTTGCACAATGTCTTGCCTTGTTTGTGTTTTAATTTTTAAATTTAAATTTTAATTCTATTTTTAATTTACTATTTGCACGTCATGTTGTTACACTTTGGATACTGAGCTTTGCAATTTCGTCTATCTGTATACTTGTATATGGTTGAGATGACAATAAAGTTCACTTTGACTTTAGTTATTTCTTAGTGCATCATACTTTTTTTCCAGTTGCATTGTTAATCTCCCCAATAAACTTCCGGTTTAGTAATTTGTAGAGCTAAATTCTTATTGCTTTGTCTCCATGCTCATTATAATGGTGACATGATAGAAAAAACTTTTTTTTTCTTGCATTGTCAAAAGATTTAATCCTGATTGTATAGCCAACCTTTTCCTATAGAGTGGCTCTTGAGTTGATCAAAGGAGACTTATGTAATTATGTAATGTAGGATTTACCTAGTTCTATTTAGCAAGCAGGTTTCAGTGAGTAACAATCAATGATATTAATGAAGAATAATAAAAATAATACATTTTATTTATATAGCGCCTTAACCAACACTGTTCACCTAAAGGTTTAGAGGAAAATGTGGTCTTTCCTCAAGATATTCTGATTTTTTTTAATAAAGAACTGTTTTGGTTCTGATGGAAAAAAGCAGTAATCACAAAGTTAATCTCTTGTTTAACTATCCATGCTATGATTGCGATGACTGCTTGGAGCTCACAATAAATGTTGTGAATACCTGTTCATCTACCCTTTAGGATGAATTCTGTAGTAGAATGTAATGCAATTAAAAAATGTTACTTTGGATATATTTTCCTCAATTAATTTAAATTTATGAAATTGGGATATTACACTGTTGTAGTTCTCAAAACTTTCAATAGGTTTTAAAGAGATAATTAAGCATCGATGTAAGTATTTTGCAGTGGCAACTCTGAATAAAAAAGATGATCTAGCTTTCTGGAATATGAGCAATAGGCATTAAGGTTTTAATTTAAAAACAAATTTACGAAATAATCAAAAGGAAAAATACAGGGCTCTTCAAAATGAAAGAGCAGATTTCAAAACTGTATTTCAAACAAACTGTATAAGACAGAAACACATTCTGCACATCACTGGATAGAGAAAAGTTCAAAATTTGGTTCTATGGTCCTTGAGGTTGCATGCACTCAACATGAGCACAATGTGACAATCCAATGGACTCACACTTCGCAAATTACAGCCCGCAAAATAATTTCTCTTGTGGTGTTGTCGCCATTTTACTTTAAATGAGAAGCAGTGCTTGGTGGCATTCAATGGTACATTAGGTGGGCTTTTAAACTTTGAACTTTCCTCTATCTAGTGATGTGCGGAATGTGTTTCTGTCTTATACAGTTTGTTTGAAATAAAATTTTGAAATCTGCTGTTTCATTTTGAATAGCCCTAAATTATAAGCACTGTTAAATTACAAGTCTGCACTGGAGAATATCCATTAAGACACCAGTATAATCCAGTACAGGTTTGGATAGAAAATTTATTAATCAAAAATAAAATACCTGAGAGGGACAAATATAAGGAAAATGTATTCTTCAAAAGTAAGATACGCACAGGAAGAAAAAAGTAGAAGATACAACACAACAGTAAAGAAGACAAATTAACAAGGACTATGCCCTTTTTTGGCCTGGCTACATACAGTCGTGCTAACTAAAGAACTGTCACAAGTAATATGCTTGTTCCTACTCCCCATCCTTCCACCTCTTCAATATACTGGTCAACTCTTCCTCCTTGCAAAGTGAGTTCTTACATCTGCTCCTCTCATAACTCCAGGCTCATGTGTCCCTAATAAGGCTTCCTTCTAGTTTTGTTGCCGTTGAAATCCCTAACCCCCCCTCAGATTTTTGGGTAGGCCCTCTTTCCACAGAGGCTCATGCAAAAACTACACCTCCCAAGAGCCTCCCTAAGTGGGAGTCTGAGACATCATACTGAAGTATTACAGCTGCCACTTAGCAGCCTAGGAGAATTCTTATTTATTTTTATCATGAATCCCTGTGGCCTAAAAAGTGGCAATGAGACAACACATCAGGAAGTAATGACCATCCGGGTTGTGTCCTCATGTAGATTAGACTGTTATCTTGTGTTTCATTATATCACCAAAGAAAAAGCATTTGTTAACAAAACATCCTTGAAGGACATTATTTGGATTGCTAATTAATTTTATGTGAAGGAAAGAGACGGGGTTTGTTCTTATTGGGGAAGTGACGGATATTATAAAGTTTAGTTGTCCTCTGTAACAGCAAAAATAGCAATCTAATTAAAATATTTTCTAAGTATTAAAATACACTTAGCAATCAACCAAATCAAGCCACAGCAAATTTTGAACCAATCGTACCAACTGATTTTATTAATTTAAAGGTACTAACCTTTATTTATTATTAAGCTTCAGTAATCAAAATTTTAATTCCTAAAAGCTAAATTTGGCTAATACAGTTTAGTTTTAAAGGGATAAGGAAATTAATGCTAGTAAAATTGACAGTTCACAGGGGTTTATTTACTGAAAGGATATTTTTTTTTCTTTGATCGAATCAGCTAAACTTCCTACTTCTCAGATTTTCTTGTCTCAATGAACATAATCAATCTCCTGAATTTCAAAGTGGAATTGTTTGGAATATTTCATTTTTAAATATACTTACAAGCATGTTTTACTTGCTAAACGTATCCAGTCATGAAAGCTTACTTTCTTGTTTTTCTGTTTAGGAGATTCATTATGGTGATTAGAAGGTTTTGCCACCAAATTCTGAATAGTGTTGTCAAGTTTAACAATTCTGAAAATTTCATTGCTTATTTTCTTTATTTCCTTTAAACAAAAACCTTGGAAAAACATACCTGAACAATGGCTTTGTTAGAGTTTCTTCTTCTTTCAGTTAAGTGTTTTTTCTCTTTGTCGAGAAGAAAGATGTCTCTCTTGAAGTCTTTTATTCAGAAGTGACTTTTTTTCCAAAAACTGCTTGACTACCTTTTTATTTTTGTTTTCTTTTGTGTCTTGGCATTTGACATACCTATGATAGTGTAAGGCAGTGCCGGATTAACCAATAGGCACATGTAGCATATGCTATGGGCCCCGCAATTTCGGGGGCCCCCAAATGGTGGACCCAATATTTAATGAAAAAGTGTAGCATTGAAAAACTGGTCTTTAAAAATATTATCTTTACGTTTTTAAACTGTAAATTTCTTACACAACAAAATTTTAGGGGCCCAACACATAAAATTCACATAAATATTATAAGATTCTTATTATAATCGATAGTAAAATAATTATTTAGTCCGGTTTGAACTGTTCAGAATCTAAACTTCAGATGATGCAGGCCAAAAGGGCCCCCAAATTTGAAATGTGCTATGGGCCCCCAAAGCTCTTAATCCGGCCCTGGTGTAAGGCAATGGTCCTTTGGTGACACTGCTGTCCTTTTTTGCATGGAAGCGACCTACAGTAATAATTTAATTTCACTTTTCTTGTTTTTTGGCGTTTTCCTTCTGGCTGTTTTAACAATGACATTCTGCTCAGAAAATCAAGACCACGTATATATACTGTTTTGTTAATGAAATTAACTACAGGTGCACTAGAGGGGCAACAATGAGATGACCCCCAAAACAGGAATGGTTTAACAGGTGGAAGCCACTGACATGTTTCCCTCCTCATCCTTTCTGACTGTTTTTTCACTAGTTTTGCATTTGGCTATGGTCACTGTCACTGCTGGTAGCATGAGGCGATACCTGGACCCTACAGAGGTTGTACAGGTAGTCCAACTTCTCTAGGATGGCGCATCAATACGTGCCATTGCCAGAAAGTTTGCTGTGTCTCCTAGCACAGTCTCAAGGGCATGGAGGAGATCCCAGGAGACAGGCAGTTACTCTAGGAGAGATGGACAGGGCCATAGAAGGTCCTTAACCCATCAGCAGGATGGGTATCTGCTCCTTTGGGCAAGGAGGAACAGGATGAGCACTGCCAGAGCCCTACAAAATGACCTCCAGCATGCCACTGGTGTGAATGTCTCTGACCAAACAATCAGAAACAGACTTCCTGAGGGTGGCCTTAGGGCCCGACATCCGCTAGTGGGCCCTGTGCTCACTGCCCAGCACTGCGGATCTTGATTTTGCATTTGCCATAGAATACCAGCATTGACAGGTCCACTACTGGTGCCCTGTACTTTTCACAGATGACAGCAGGTTCACCCTGAGCACATGTGACATACGTATGTGAAAGAGTCTGGAGAAGCCGTGGAGAACATTATGCTGCCTGTAACATCATTCAGCATGACCGGTTTGGTGGTGGGTCAATGATGGGTAGGCATATCCATGGAGGGACGCACAGACCTCTGCAGGCTAGACAACGGCACCTTGACTGCCATTAGGTATCAGGATGAAATCCTTGGACCCATTGGACCCTGTGCTGGTGCAGTGGGTCCTGGGTTCCTCCTGGTGCACAATAATGCCCGGCCTCATGTGGCGAGAGTATGCAGGCAGTTTGTGGAGGATGAAGGAGTTGATACCATTGACTGGCCCCCATGTTCGCCTAACTTAAATCCAATAGAACATCTCTGGGACATTATATTTCGGTCCATCCGACGCTGCCAGGTTGCACCTCAGACTGTCTAGGAGCTCTGTGATGCCCTGGTCCAGATCTGGGTGGAGTTCCCCCAGGACACCATCCGTTGTCTCATTAGGAGCATGCTCCAACATGCAGGCATGCTTACAAGCATGTGGGGGCCATACAAACTACTGAGTATGATTTTGAGTTGGTGCAATGAAATGTCGGCAAAATAGACTAGCCTGCTGCATCATTTTTTCAATTTGATTTTCAGGGTGTCTTTGAATTCAGCCCTCTGTAGGTTGATAATTTTCATTTCCATCAAGCGATGTGGCATCCTTTTGTTCCTAACACATTACCCAGTCCATATCAGTATAGATATCCAGCTGGATTTTTTTTCCCTTTGGGATCTGATGTGTTTTCAAAGTGTTCCTTTAATTTTTTTGAGCAGTTTGTATATTTTTTTAATTAAGGTGTACAAGTACTTGTTTCTTCATTCCAAGGAACAAATAAAAAGAAGTGGCTTATCTGTTTGACAGAAGTTACTACAAGGTGATTGTCTTTACCGTTTTTTTCTCTGGCACCAAATGCAACTCAACTCCAGAAATGCGAGCTAGTGTGCAGATTTTGTGCTTGAGAATAATTTAGGATGAATATACTGTAGTGGTTCGCTATTTAGGTCAAGATATCACTTTTGTTGGTGCTCTAAGAAGGTACAGTGGGTAGTGCTGTCAGAACCGGATTGAATGCCGTGCTTGGTTGTTGTCCATGTGGAGTTTACACTTTCTCTGCATGTCTATATGATTGTCCCTTTGGGTGGTCCGGTTTCCTTCCACATGCAATTTAAGTTTATTAATGATTCCAAATTAGCCTTTTTGTGTGAGTGTGTGTGCATGAGTAGGCCTTGTGATGGACTTTGTGCCCTGTCCAGGGCTATTTCCTCTCTACCAGAATAGACTTGAGCCCACCATGACTGTCAAAATAAGCAAGCGTGAGAAAGTGATGAGATGTCACTTTCAGAATAAAGTTTCAACCATTTTAGAACTACTTTACTGTAAGCATCATCAAAATGATAATTTTCTGAGATTTGTCATCTACATTGCTTTCTTCCAAGTAAGTACAATGTATATTATTGTATAAACTGCAATAAACCTCATTTGAGACAATTACAAATGTTTACCTTTAAAAGTGTTTTTAGGACATAATCTTACACAGTTTGAATATGAATAGAGCAGTAAATACATTCATATTCTTTGTGTTACACAGCACACTTGCAGCCAACAATCACAATGAACATCAAGGGAAAATGTGACCTGTTTTTGTGCACAATATGCTGAATCAATGGGCAGGGCACCAGTCAACTACAGGATATACCTGTATTTCATAAATTAAATCACATTAGCAACTTATTATATGCTTACATAAAGAAACAGCACATTATCTGTAAGTCTCCTCCAGTTGTAAGTGGGTGAAAAGCAGTTACACACACCTTTGATTGTAAGAAGCACATTTTCACTTTTAAAATATTAAAAAATTATGCAGAAGAATAAAGCGTGTAGGTATTTTTGAATATCACATTAAGACATTGGAAAACAAATACACAGTTCTCCAAAGGTGGACCACCGGACTGATGATTGCCATTCAACAAGGAATGGGTCTTGAATATGCTAAAAAGGGTGAGATTTAGTTGCAACAAAAACAATTTAAGAAACCTGGCATAATGTTTCTGTCAAAGTTGAATTGGTTATTAACTGCTGAAGGCCTGTGCGTTGGAGCTGGGGAGTTCTCTACAGCGCATCTTCAACCTGAGCCTGGAACAGGGGAGAGTCCCGAGGCTTTGGAAAACATCTTGTATCACCCCAGTCCCAAAGGTATCTCGTCCTAGTGAGCTGAACGACTTCCGGCCTGTCACTCTGACGTCACATGTGATGAAGACCATGGAGCGGCTGCTGCTTCACCACCTGAGGCCACAGGTACACCGCGCCCTCGACCCTCTGCAGTTCGAAAACCAGGAGAGCGGAGGATGCCATCATCTATATGTTACACCGATCACTCTCCCACTTGGACAGAGGCAGTGGTGCTGTAAGAATTATGTTTCTAGACTTCTCTAGTGCCTTCAACACCATCCAACCTCTGCTCCTTAGGGACAAGCTGACAGAGATGGGAGTAGATTCATACATAGTGGCATGGATCGTGGACTATCTTACAGACAGACCTCAGTATGTGCGTCTCGGGAACTGCAAGTCTGACATTGTGGTCAGCAACACAGGAGCACCGCAGGGGACTGTACTTTCTCCGGTCCTGTTCAGCCTATATACATTGGACTTCCAATATAACTCGGAGTCCTGCCACGTGCAAAAGTTCGCTGACGACACTGCTATCGTGGGCTGCATCAGGAGTGGGCAGGAGGAGGAGTATAGGAACCTCATCAAGGACTTTGTTAAATGGTGCGACTCAAACCACTTACACCTGAACACCAGCAAAACCAAGGAGCTGGTGGTGGATTTTAGGAGGCCCAGGCCCCTCCTGGACCCCGTGATCATCAAAGGTGACTGTGTGCAGAGGGTACAGACCTATAAATACCTGGGAGTGCAGCTGGATGATAAATTGGACTGGACTGCCAATACTGATTCTCTGTGCAAGAGAGGACAGAGCCGGCTATACTTCCTTAGAAGACTGGCGTCCTTCAACATCTGCAATAAGATGCTGCAGATGTTCTATCAGACGGTTGTGGCGAGCGCCCTGTTCTACGCAGTGGTGTGCTGGGGAGGCAGCATTAAGAAGAAGGACGCCTCATGCCTGGATAAACAGGTGAGGAAGGCAGGTTGTGTTGTAGGCATGGAGCTGGACAGTTTGACATCCGTGGCAGAGTGACAGGCGCTCAGCAGGCTCCTATCAATTATGGAGAATCCACTGCATCCACTAAACAGTGTCATCTCCAGACAAAGGAGTAGCTTCAGCGACAGACTGCTGTCACTGTCCTGCTCCACAGACAGACTGAGGAGATCGTTCCTCCCCCAAACTATGCGACTCTTCAATTCCACCCGGGGGGTTAAACGTTAACATTATTCAAAGTTATTGTCTGTTTTTACCTACATTTTTATTACTCTTTAATTTAATATTGTTTTTTTGTTATCAGTATGCTGCTGCTGGAGTATGTGAATTCCCCCTTGGGATTAATAAAGTATCTATCTATCTATCTATCTATCTATCTATCTATCTATCTATCTATCTATCTATCTATCTATCTATCTATCTATCTATCTATCTATCTATCTATCTATCTATCTATCTATCTATCTATCTATCTATCTATCTATCTATCTATCTATCTATCTATCTAACTTTCCTAAGTCATGCTGTGGACTATGTTTAGTCATTCCTGGTGATCCACAGTTCTTTATCTATACATTTAAGGAAAGTGTGCCATGCTGAGATGATGCTTCGGTTTTTCTCTTCATTTCATGGATTTTCCCTTTGTGTGTTTTAATTTTTCATATTTTTGGACCATGGTTTGTATTTCACTTTTCCTGTTTGCTTATGTCTACCTCTCTACTTGCATTTTATGACTTTGCATTATTTATCGTTTGCCTGCATTACAATTGTAAATCCAAGAAGTAACAGTTGTCATTGCAATATCAACTCAAGCTGAGAGCAATTTTGTGTTAGTGTAACATTCATGTGTTTAAATGAGATGAATACCAGTCCACAATAGCCTTAAACAAGTTCAGCATTTTCTAATTGCTATAGGGGGTTCATTACTTTTCATTAGTATTATTTCACCATAACAATCATAAAATCTTCATAATCATTGTTCATAATGTCATCCTTAAAGACAAAAATATTCACATTTTGGGAACTTTGCATTCTTCCCACTACCTGACCCAGCCTTTGTTTTACAGCTGAAATTCTATTTATGTGTGAGTTATTATTTCAGGAAGGACATAAATGCAGAGTTCATCTTCGTGCATATTTCTTTTAAACTTTTTCCTTTTGAAAGGAATTAAGATGTCAGCTGTCAGGAACTCTTAGCTATTAAATTTGCCCTTGAAGAATGGAGGCATTAGCTAAAAGATGACTTTCACCCTTTTAAAGCTTTTTCTTTCTTGATCATAAAATCTCTCTTACTGACAGGTTGCTAAAAGACTACTTGCACATCAAGCTCTTTCAGATCAGTTTGATTTCAGTCCTTCAGAAAATTTTCTTGAATCTGTAATACTTGATAATGCAATGGAATTTTAACTTCAGTTTCTAATTAAAGACCTAAAGACAGATGTAATCCAATGCGCCCCAACTCCCACCATTATTCACATATTACTGCATGTTTTGGGATAAAATTTGCTCAGGAGTTTAATCTGCATTTCATTGTGGTCTTCCATTGAAAACCATAAGATGAGTGCTCACTTTGTGAGGTGTACTGCCTTTTTAATGAATTGCTATCCTTTTTAACCTATAGCCTGAATTTATCTGGGCACAAACGTGTTGTTCTGAATTTCATGGTGGTAAATCTATACTCTTTAAGCAGAAAGCCATCGTGGCATCTTTCTATATCTGGAATAAATTCCAGAAGTGCAAAATATACTGTATCCAAATATGTGCGTTTATTACATTTTAATAATGAATACAAATAAAGAAAACACACAACAAACCACTAAGTACTAAAACAAAAAATCCAAAACAAGAGCCTAACTTCCACATTAACCTTTCCTGTACAGGCCTTAACTTCTGTCTTTCAGCTCATGCACTCACCCTTCTCTTTGATTCTAGCTGTTAGAATTGCCTCTTTGAGACAACTCAGCTGAACTATGGACAGTTAACCACAAAGAGACAATTCCCACCTGTACCCTTCCCAATAAACACCTAGTAGATTTATAATTAATTGAATCATTATTTTATTAATAGAAATAATTAGAAAATATAAATACCAGATTAAGGAAATAGACACAAATAATAATAATTATTAAACCATAAAACAGATGCTCGACAGAAAAGAATAAACACCAAAACTAAATTCCTAAAGGTTCTATAATTCTGAAACTACAACAATATTCAGAATTATAAATTTGGAGACACTAACCATACAACAAGACAAGGAAACAAATCCAAAAAACAAAGGAACAAACCTGTGTTGTGACTGATTTCATTATTTAATGTTCTAGCACCTTCTTTAAATGTTTGGGCCAACCATTATACTGCAACACCATTTTCTTTTTCATGTGGGCGTCATCTTTTTTTGACAACAGCCGTGCTGGCTGCCATGACAATGAGCCCCAGAATTCTCTGGGGTTGTGCTACTTGGATTAAATTTGTTACAATATTTGTGATGATTTCTTTAGTGCCTTTTTTGGTTAAAGAATTATTTTTATGAATTCTCGACTATGATTCTTCGAAAAATTGGGTTGATTCCTGGTTTTCAATCTTTACATGTCTCTGATTTATGACTTTTTCCTAGTCCTTTACAAAATAAAATCCCTTAACTGTCTTTTAGGCAGACCAACCTGAAGGTAAGAAAAGCAAAGCAAAACCAGTCTAAAGTTAAGTCCTCTGGCAAGGTGAAACTCTGATTCAGTTCTGCAGAAGAAAGCTGAGGCTACGACTGGGTTTGGGGGTGAGGCCTTGTGGTCTCTGGTGTCCCATTTTTTCTCTTTGTGTCTAGGTACAGGGTTAGTCCATTTAGGCATTCTCATGTCCTAGCTGAGAACTGCTAACTCCTTTCTAATACATGTCAGTCTAACAGGGCTTGTTGTGAGGCAGTAGCCCTTACCTTTCCATAATGACATGCAACTTTATGACAAATTCTTTTTTGCATGTCTCCTGTAGGATAGTCTCCTGCCTTTGACAAGTCTTACCAGCCAGGTGCTACATCATAAATTTAAATAGCATTTTTCCATTACAAGTACTCAACAAGATTGAGATCTGGTGACTTTGGAAAGCATGCCATTACAACATGATTGATTGCTACAAGATAATGAAATATTGTTACTAAACACTGCTCTACTTATATCAAGACACCCAAAAACATGGCAACCAAATGAATTGTTATAACCTAGGATGAATTATTGAGACTTAGATCATTTTCATGTTTCCTGGCCTCCCACTTGTATAAACAGTCAAAGTACTGTGTTTTTTCTTATCCAAATGTAACACACCTTGTGGTTTTTCATTTATAATAGTCTTTTGTCTTAGGGTCTTTGGCAGCCATATTCCATTAGTGACAAGGTACAACAAGTTATGTTTTTTGATATTTCATATTTGGCACGACTTGTGCACTTTGTGGTTAGTCACTATAGACTATATCCTGTTTGTTAATGTGCTTCTTTTGGATGGATATTTTTGGTTGGTGATCTGTGCTCTACACTACACTGTCACTATAAGGGTTGCTGTTTCTGACATCTCCACTTTCATAAATACCTTAGACATTATGAATGGGTATCAGTTTTTTCAGTCCCCTGCTGCTAACAGAAGATACCTTCATAGTCAAAAGCGAAATTGTGGGGAGATCTCCTTAAACACGACTGACTTTGACAGATGAATAATTTGACAAAAGACATGCCTTTTTAATAAAAATGTATTACACCAAATCCAAGTCATGAACTTGCTGGTTTGATTTAGAATGATCCACAGGGACATCTTCCTTTTTATAGGAGCTCTTTGAATAAATAAATACATAAATAGATAAATAAGTTAGTAAATAAATAAATAAATATACACACACACTTTGGTCTGAACACACACTGGAAGAACTATAATGGAAAAAAATTCAAAAGACAGAAAAGTTCTGACTTGGCCAGTGAGGGATTATACAGACGTATTGCTATTGTATAAAGGAGTCCCATTTGCGTTTCTTGGCACACTTCTGCCGAATAATTCATTGGCTGAAAATGCTCAGTGTTAGTGTGTCAGGGAGAGGATGTGCAGCATTGTTCCTAATGGCACTCAGTTTTGTTTTAATTCTTTCATTCACTACCATCTCCTGGGGGTTCAGAGCGTGTCCTATAACTGAGTTTGCCCTTTTAATTAGCTTGTTCATCGGGCTTCTCTTCAATCGATGTTACCAGCTCATCATACCACAATGCAGAAGATCACGCTGGCCATCACAGAGTTATAGAAGATAAAAAGGAACACAGTCTCCTAAGGAGAAGGTCTTTTTTTAATTTTTGAGTCTTTAAAGGCTTAAAGGTGTAGAAGTCTAGGGGAAAAGATGTACTGTAAAGAAGACAAGGCTATGCAGCTGTCACGACAGATCTGACAGGATTTTCATAGTAAGAATGACTCAGTGGCTTAAAAACTTCATTATACAAAGGCATGGTGTCATTAGTTATATTCTTCTAATGCTGTTATTCAGTTCTTCCTGTGAAAACATCAAACATTTTTGAATGTATACTGGAATAGGAAAAATACATTTTATTTCTGTGTGAACACTGGACAGAAAATATTTTATTAAATAAGTCCAGTTTTAAATGTATTTTGCCACTTTTAAACCCATAATTTTAAACTGTCCCATTACCTGGCTGACTGACCCACAAAAGGAGCTATAGGCGTTCATTGAGAAGCGTTGTATGTGTAGATTTTGGGTGGCACACATAATCCTTGGCTGACTACAGAGTAAGTACGGGTGCATTCCATTTCAGTGCAATGCATATAAATAGCTGTTTACTTTAGCCGTGGCTTATCATTCTTTTTCATTGTCAGCCCTTGATAGAATACTCTGCACTTGGTAAAATGAAATTACAAAGACTACAGTCCTTAGGTATATAAAAAAAATCTATTAAAGTCACTCTTTGTGTGTTGTAAATATAGCATGCCACTGCTATAGCACATTTATTTGACAAATTTTCAGGGCTGCAATACATAATACTGCAGTCTTTTTAATACTGAAAATGCAAAGCGATTTAATGCTTCCTGGTTTACTCAGTTGTAAAGTGATTTGGAACCAACATCCCATAGTCAGATTAAGGAAATCAATTAAAACTGTGTCATAAATAAGTTGATAACCATGACATTTATTATAGATGTGCTTAACAATGAGCCTAAATGGATTAATAGTCTAAACAGTCATATTGTGTCTTCTGCAATTGTGACCCTGCAAAAAATGCAGATGGCATTTTTCCATCCATATACTGTAACTAAAACTTGTTTCCTAAGTAAAGCTGCACTTGAATAGTCGTCTTATTTTACTCAACTGAGCTTTATAGGAGAACAGAAAGGATAAGGACAGTAGTAATGATTTGGGATAGGGATACATGTTTTTTATTTCCAAAGCTTGAGTAAAAGTGGCACACACATGATGCATTAAGCTCATAATACCAGTGATGCTGAAGGCTTTTTTAGTACACAATTACGCTTTTCATTCTATTCTCTTTTTTTCTTCAGTCATTCTTCTGACACTGAATGGCATTGTTTTTAAGGATATAGTAGTTGCATTTTATGTAACAGTTACCAAAAGAGGTGAGGGTTATTTGAACAAAGTAAGAAGAATAAGCTGCAAATATTTCCTCTACCACTGCCTAAAATAAAAGATCTTCAACTTAAAATTCCTAATCATGTGTATTCCTGGGAGAAATTTCCAAGGACAAGGTATAATTTTGAATGTAACGAATTCCATTTTGGAAAATGAATATAGAAACTACTGAGAATATGTTAATATTCTAGTTCATTTTGGAACTCCATTGAGGGATTGGCTTAATAACAAAAATATTACATTTAATTCTTTCTGAATTGTTAGCATCTGTCGGTTCTTTCCATCATTCTCCACTGGCACTAGGTAATTTAAAATACCCAAGTCAATCCCAATGAATTTAAATGTTTTAGAGTACGTCTGTTCAGTAATCCTAATAAAATCATTTTTAAATTTTTTTTTCAGAATGCATTAAGAATTTCTTAATTATTTAGTGAATGATGGGAATCAAATTCCATTTTAATAACTTTCCTTGTGTGTGTGTACTGTATTTGTATTAAATATAGCAATCCAAATTGTTTACAGATATATCATCATTTACTAATTACAATTATCATGTATGCTAATGATTTACTTTGTCTGCATAACAACTTGCTTGAAAGTGTCTGATCTTAAACATTTAAAATTTGACAGTTTTTTTTTTATTTAACCTGCTCTGGTATTAAAAAGGCTTTGAGGAAGACAACACATTTACATTTTGGTTTGGCAAGTGAACCTGATATGCTTCAATGGAGCTCTTGTTCGTGGGTGCTCTCAGTCTTGTTATCTTACTGCTTGGCCACCTTGCCTCCCGGTCTATGAATTGAGGCTTTTCCATTTTTTCCTTATTGCCTGTTTATCTGTTTGAGACAAGAAGAGCTTCGCCGGGTCCAGGAGGCAAGTTGGATTCTTTCAAAAAATGCAGAACTTATGATAATGTTAGTTGGAAATGGTCAGTCTAAAATATTTATATTTTCTTATTTTTTGGCATCCATTGATGTTTCGGACTTATTTCAAATAGTTTGGTGCTTTTCCAGATCAGAATGGCCTTAACCTTATCTAGGTCCATACTCAAACCATTTGTAGAAATTCGATATCCTAGAAATAACACTAATGTATAATGAAAGTGATATTTATAAGATAATACATTTTCACTGACTAACTTTTCACAACTAATATCTTTCACATGTTAAACATGTTGCACATAATTGTATGAAAAACTTAAAATATTGTTGGTGTAAACTTGTACGTAAATGTCTAAAGCATCTCTGAAGTATTATTAAGAAAAGACTGAAATACCTCAGGGCCATTTGGCAATCCACGTGGTATCACTGAATACTCATAAAGTCCATATTAGAACAGTTTTTTTCACTCATATTCTTTATTAATCCTTTAGGAGCTTGTAAGCACTACAAAGGTTTGATTTTGGACATACTGTTTATAGTTGCTACGCCTCTTGTCGTAGCACTGTGCCTATTCAACATGGTCATACCCCACAGAATGGAATGAAAATAAAAGAGCTCATGACAAAATATTAGTATGAGTTAAGACAGTTATCCAAATTAATGTTAGGACTCTATGCTATGCTTTGCTTGCTATGTTTTGTTTGACTATGATTTTGCTTTAGCCTTTTTGCTTTAATGATTGACACTGATGGTGTTAGCTTTTGCTAGCAGAGCATGTCTGTTTATTCCATTGAGCATCTTCAATCTTCTGGTTTATCTATTGCTCTAAATAAAAAAAAAGAACACTCGTCACATGATTGTCCCCAGCTGATCATTACACAATATTGTGTTGCAAACTATGTTATTGGTCTTGACAAGCAGAAAAAAATTCATTGACAGCTTAAGGTTGATTACAGCTGCCCAACACAGTCTACGATAGTTAACCACAAAATACCCTATTTGTCCTGTTTGCATGGGTCTTGGGATCTGATTAGATGTTTCACAAACCTCTGGCAAAATTGATCTAGGTCTTCTCATTTCTAACAGTTGTGCATTGCAATTACTGTACATTTGTCAGTGTTAGAAGTAAACTGTTTACTTCCTGTAGGATGTTCCATAAATGGTGACCTGCAAGTCCTTTTTTTTCTGCAAATGACCAGTTCCTAAACACTGACACTAATATTGGTTCTCAATCAGTGTCTATTAAAAGTATTCCAATTAATAAAATAATAATGAAAGATATTTTTGCTTTATCACTTAAATAAATGTTAAGCTGAAGGTTAAAGTTAACCTGCACTGAATCAAGAAGCCTTTACAGCAATTTGGGTCATCTGCCAAATACTGTATTCATTCATTGGAGGTTTATAAGTTGTTGAATTATAGAAGCTGAAGGCTTACGTTGCACATCGTCCTGATCAATGACAGGGTGCTAGAGGGGAAATGTCAGATTTTTAACCAGTATTTGTATTGCCTCCTGCTCCTTTTGTAGTTTGTTTGATTTCATAATAAACCTTGTTCATTTCAGGAGTTATGAAGTCCAAATCTGCTTGAAAAGAAAAGGCTGGCCACTATGGCTTTAAAATTAAATTAATAATGGATCAGACAGTGAATGGTGTTCTTTGAGGGGAATTCAAAAGCAGTGTCAGAAAAAAAGTGCCAAATCAAAATCAAAAATAATGCAGGAAAGAGAGTGTCAAATCACAAAACGGAAAGGAAACAATCCTCACAGGTCAAAGGAGAATGCTGAATGTAGTTTAGAAATACTTTTTCAAAATCATTAGAATATGTTGATGTTTATTTATTGTTTAACCCCAACTTTTGGACATGTGGTAATAATGCTTAGTGGTGTCTACCAGTCATGCAACTGGAAATGGGTGGGGGCTTTTTAGCAACAGGGATATGGCTGATTCCATACCAAAACATAAGAAAATAGCAGTAAAGTATACTATAAGAAATTAAATAGTGAAATGTAAAATAATTCATAAAACATTAAACAATAGAACAATCCAAAAATACACAATAATTAACATTTCATTGTAAAGACAGTAACATGTAATTGTTGACTTTGGATTTCTGAAGACTGCACATGGAAGAACTCCAGGAGACATTAGAGAAAGTTTTGTTCTACTGTTCCTGTAACCTAGTGAACTCTAAAATGATTTGGGACTTGGCCCAAAAATGAGCCCTAAGTGAACACTTTCTTGTGTGAGATGAAAGAGTGAGTTATCAAGTCAATGCAAGTGGGTAAGCCACCCAACATGTCAGACAGGTGACTGAAAACAATGCAGAGCACCCCATAGTGTGGTATTGTTTTAGCTTGTGTCTTGCTTTGTGCTTTATTGCAAACTAACTGTGCTACCCATATAAGTAATCAACGTAGACCTCAAGTTTTTCATTTGATACAAGGGTTGTCCATTTGGTCTGGTATAATAATATGCAGAATTTTCCTCTTCAGATAGAGTTGCCTGTTTTCGTCGCTTTCTCTAAGCATTACTTATCGAACTGACCACTCTTACAGCCAAAGTGTTTTTTTGGGAAAATGCGGTGAAGGGCGCTAATGCATTGGCCTGGTTTAGCAGCTCTAGTCTAGTCATATTGGGTCTTTGATTACCTAATGTTTGCGTTGATTTTTCATTATTTTCACCTTTATTTTTATCAGTCATTAGCTCACGGCTATAAACCTCATTCACACAGCCCTAGTAGGTGCAAGAAAGTTGCTACCATGCTGCTGTTGCTGCAGCTTTCTATTTTTGGACCCTTACTTGCTATTTTTATTATTTTTGATTTTTTTACCCTTCTTCTACATGTTTTGCCAATTTTTAAATTTTGCTTCCTAACCATAGCAACCAGACAGAAATGCAGACATCCACTGATACTTGTCTTTTCATTAAGGTGGATAGACCCCATCAGTTTTGATCAATCTTCTCTCCATGTGGACAGCTGCAATGAGGCTGCTACCAATTAAATTTTCTAAAATGTTTTCTTTTTCCACAGTTAAAATTATGATAATTCATAAACTAGCATGAAACTGAGATGTTAAATAGATATTTAGTGGGAGAAATTTTGGAGAGTAACCATAGGTTCAGATTCCTCCATTCTTTGTTTTGTCATTTGAGACAATGCAGCTTTTACATCCCAGATAAGTTGGACACAGTCGTCATGTAATTACACAGTTTATTCTATACATTCTGTGTTAGGTGCAACAGAATTCATCAATACATCTACTGATGACCCAATATAAATAAATTAAATTTGTGTTGCAATGTAACTGTAAAATAGGTCATGCGACAAAACAGGAAAGAGGAGTGAAAGCAATAATAGTATGAAGGGTGAAGAGTTTTATGATTTAATATCTAATATTCTGTTGAAAAGCCCCAAATATAAATATTGTATGAGCTGAATCTGATGTACAGGGCTGACAGTCTACATAGAATTCTCTACTCTCTTTTTAGCTCCATTTCATTTATATTTTCATCTATATTCATGTATTTTCAATGCTTACTCCCTCACCCAACCCTGACTTTCAAGGACTGTCTCCAAAAAAAGATTTAGAGCTTTTAACTATCTTCTTCAGATTCCGGAGCACCCCAGCTGTGCTGCTAAAACAGTTTGCTTCTTGCATTTTCCATACCAGAAGATGCACATAATTCAGTTAACCATTTCTGTTTCAAGGCAAGATATTTGCATACCCAAGAGCATGCTTACATAAAAAGGATTTATTACAACTTTGCATACAGTACAGTACCTAAAGAAGTAAGATTTTCAGCAGAAAAGGCTTTGATTGAAAAGAAATGCAGCAAGTAGCTATACTCAAAGGAGAGGGTTGGAAACATTAATAAATCCAAACATTTATATTGAGCCCTCCAATAATGAAAGCTGTGTACTGTGGACTGCTTCATTGCTTTTCTCTTTGCTTACAATCATTTTTTGCTGATTTCCCTTGTGCAGTAAGTACATAGTTTTACATTATTTTATGTTCCTGTAGTTTTTTCTTTAAACGGTACAAATGCTTGAACCACATATTGAACATGTTGACTATTTTCTGGTAGCTGGAGGCAATAGAGAGGAGGGTGATATTTTAATTGTGGCAACATGAATCTGACTGGAGTCAAGGAATGTGATAATACAGTGCCATTTTGTTTGACCAAAAATAATCAGATATGAAATGTTATAATTAAACAGTTAATAAGCTCAGCTTCAGCAATGTAATTAGTCTGTTTAATTCAGTGACTTAATTTGATGATGCTTTATAAGTGCCAGTAATTGAACAGCAATTTCATTTTAACTAATAGTTTCCCCATTAAATTCACATTTCATTTATATTGCACAAGCATTTGTTTCCTCATGAATGGCAAATAACATGATTATGTCAGCATTAAAAATAATTTTTTGCAGATTTTGTGGAAAATCAGATTTTGCATAGCATGGTATTTTTAACCTACTGTTTAGTAGTGTTAAATCTGAAATATTTATTTTTGTAATATGCCTTTGAGGATTCTACAGCAATTAGTACTACTGCCTCACAACTCAAAAGATTGAGGTTTGACAGCTGGCCCAGTTAATAACCTGTTTGGAGTTTGCATTTTCCAGGTTTCTGATTTGATCCTATGTTCATGGATGTGTATATTAAGTTAACGGGAATCCCTCAATTCCCACAATGTAGGTGTACACATTCATGTTCTTTGTGATGAACTGGTGTTCTTTCCTGGGCTGGTTAGTTGTTCCATACAACTTAGATTGGACAGATCTGCAAAATTCATGTTATTTGCATTCATGAACACAAAAAAAACATATATTTTGCCACACACGTGCGCTTGGGAGACAGTTTACGGGCTCAAATAGATTCAGTTACCCGCCGAACCAGGGGTTGGCGCTGCCCTCAAACTCTTCTTTCCTTTCTCCTGGCAGAATTGAAGAAATCACCCAATAACATCACTTCCGGTTCCAACCCTCAAGATCACGCCTCTTCCTACACATCACTTTCTGCAGACCCACCTATACTGTATATACTACCCTCATTGCCTTTTGTGACAGTTTTTTTTTTTAACTCTGTCTGTAAAGACATCATTTTTTTGTGGGCGACAGTATATGGGGAATTCCCCCAAACCTTTGTGTTTATTTTACTATATATATATATATATATATATATATATATATATATATATATATATATATATATATATATATATATACACACACACACAAAGTTTCCACAGTTTTTTTAAACTTTATTTATTAAGAATTTCTAAAACAAATTACATCACTTTTTTACATAGTCACCTTCATTTGCAATACAATTTTCCTAGCGTCATACCAACTTTTTAATACCCAATTACTACTCCTCCCGCCTTCACCATTTCCAATGAAAATATAAAAGTGAGGAAACTTTTTGAAATCCCTTGTGTGTATATATATATTCTATATATATATATAGAATGTTTCCATTGCATTACATTTATGTACAAAATTGAAAATAAATTTAATTACAATTTAACAGATTACATATTTATTCATGTATGCAACATTATTCTAAATCAGTTTACTTGTCAAGTTCAATTAAAATATTTAGTCAGTGTAACATTTTTAAACATATATGTAAATAAAACAACACTCCATATTCATTGACTTACATGTAACTTCTCTAGTTTTTGTCATGTCTTAGTTTTTTTAATCCTAGATTTCGTTTGGTGGCCTGTTGTTTGTATGCCTTTTCTGATGTGTTCTTATGAACCATCCAGCTGTAGTCTGCCATCATACTGTCATCCCAATGTCCCTATTACCTTCTTTCCATGTCGTTGATATACTGATAGACTGTTTCACCCTACTCTTTATTCACTGTTACGAGATTTTCATGGAAATATTCCAAATGCTTTAAATACTTAAAATTAACTAATTCTTTTTTTCACAATTTTTGTATAATTGGAGTCTTTATTGTTACCAAAAAAACTTTCTCTCTTTTCAACTAGTTTCATCCCACCATCAAATTCTGCATCAGAAATCAGTTTTCTAATATTAGGTCTGGCAAAAATGCCCAATTAGCCTCAGACAAACCTCTAAATGTTTGGCAGAAATACATAAAATAATCTCCATTTTTGACAAGGCTTTTACATTAAACCAAGCTTAATATAAAGCAGTGGTAGCAGCACATAATCTGGACCCATAAGGCTAAGTCTGATGATGTTTTGGCACCAAGCTGTAGCTTTCTTCTAGCTGACCATTCCTTCTGAACCCATTGTAAAATTTTGGCTCTGCTGTCCCACTCGCATGAAACACCTTGAAATTGTGCACACTCTGACTGTTGCTATGACTAATCACCATGTTCAATTCCAGCTATGTTCTGACCTGTACTGTGTTTAGGTGGTGAATTGTCTGTGAAGTGCATGCTCAAAGATGTGATGATGATACCATAACATTCTCAGACCAATTTTTTTCTAATTGAGGGTCACACTGTGCCAGTGCTCATCCTAGCAGTACTGGGTCCAAAGCTGGTACTAACTCCACTGTGGAGCATCAGCGCACTACAGGCCTGGTTGTGGCCAGACCCACTCTCAAAGATGACACATTAGTTTAGCCAAGATTAGTAACTACTGTATTTCTCAATAAATATAGAAAGTTAAAGCATAAGATTTCATATTTTAATCTATTTTTAATGAATCTCTAGCAAACCCTAGAAATATTTTAAAACTTAAAATATTCATATGTCATATATTCATATGCAATATTATATTAGCCTTTTCACATCTGAATTTGTCAAGTCATAACATATACATTTGAAAAATAGAGAGCACTACAATCTTAACGTGTATTAAACAATGTGCAGGTGGCTTTGCCTATTTTTTTTTTTACTTATTCTTTATTTAACAGATACCTTTCAAAATTTGCAGTTTACTCACTAGAGTGCTACAGAATATAATACAAATATGTTTAGTTAATGAAAAGTATTTTTATTTATAAAATATACATATAAAAATTAGGAAGAAAATCCATTTAAAATCAGACAATTTTGGCATAAAATGTAAATTGTGCAAGAAACAATTTCTTTGCCATTTTTAATACAGAGAACTAAAATATAGTATCAATAAGATGTCTTGTGGACCAAACAGTCCACAGAAAAATTTTAAAATGCATTGGAAAAAATTGTTTTACACAGTTTGTGTAGCACAAGTAAAGGCATGTCTTTGCTGTACTGTATTTTTAACTCTTTTACTTTGCCATATCTTAATTTTTTAAAATCTGATTACGATTTTCATATTTTGAATTCACTGGAAATCAGGGTGCAGCCCCTTCAACATATCCAGGCTACCCCAGGAATTTATCTGTATAAGCTATCATCCTGTAAAAGTCAGCTTGAAAACCTTTAACATGAAAATGATAATTGAAATCTAGGATCTTCTGCCTTGGTTTTTGTGTGAAAGAAAACTGTAAAATTACCTGGGGCCTCATGTATAAACGGTGCGTACACACAAAAATGTTGCGTAAGCCTGTTTCCACGCTCACATCGTGATGTATAAAACCTAAACTTGGCGTAAAGCCATGCACATTTTCACACCAGCTAAATGCTTGGCATACACAAGTTCTCCGCTCGGTTTTGCAAACTTCTCTGCTCGGTTTTGCAAACTGGCAGCACCCAGCGTCAAAGCAGTGCTTTTGTTTCAGTGTGGTTTCCCTTTCTTTTTTAGATCCACATCCCTGATGCGGCTTTATCAAATACACTGAAATTAACCGCAAATTGTTTATTAGCTTGTGACATATGATTATAATTAACCTGTAACAATATAATGGTGCATGGAATGGCCAAACTCTTCCAAATACCCTTGCTGCTTTAGCGTTGTTTCTCTCAAAGCACCACTCAGAGTATTTATATCACTGTATCTGAGTGTGGAATCACAGCTCTACAGCAAGCTGATTGGAAAGAGAATTATCGGGATACAGCATCAAGAACACACTGCCTCAGCTATGCGCACAGACTATTGAACTGCTCTGAAACGGCAAATGCTTCAGAGCCTTTCCTGTACGGACCTCGTGGTTCAGGAACAGTTTTATCCCAAAGAACTAGAATTAGTCCATCAAGTGCTCTTTGTAGAACTGTTTCTGCTTATTAGTACAATCACCTCACTGTAAACTTGCGATAGTTATAATATTGCACAACCTGAGCCACTTTATAAAGAACGTATTTACATATGATGACAATATTATTTTTAAGACGAAATGCAACAATATATGTTTATTACATTATACAGATAAAATGTTAACATCATTTAAATAATCTATATTGTTAATAATAGGACACGGTGGCACAAAACTAGCCACAATCTGGTGCCCCATTCAGAGATTGTTCCTGCCTCACGCTGTATGCTTGCTGGGATTGGCGTGATCCTGGATGGATAGATGGATGGAATAATTAAACAGCCATCCATCCATTATCCAACCCGCTATATCCTAACTACAGGGTCACGGGGGTCTGCTGGAGCCAATCCCAGCCAACACAGGGCGCAAGGCATGTACTACGAAAATATTTCAATGTTCCTTAAAAGTTTTGAAGAATCAGTGTTCAAAGCTTACAGATGGCTTAACATGTATTACAGAGCTGATTGTGTGGTGATTGGTTACTTGGAGAAAGAAAAGGAAGGACAGGAATTGGGGGTTAGTATGTTTGAAAGAGACAGTACCGCTGCAATAAATTATTTCATCGAAGGTCACGCACATCACAGCAAGCATCTTGCAGGAGGCAGGAACAATCTCTGGACAGGGTGCCAGCTTGTCACTATCACTGCGCCACCATGTTCCCATGTTTAATAACATGCATTAACTCCTATCATCATGAAAATTATATCAAGTATACATCTCAGTATTTTAATTATTCAGAGAACTGTAATATCACGAATGTAATGGATTCCGTGTCCTGTCGGAGGAAGAGCAAGCCCGTTTAAGAAGCACGTAGTGATTCACACACATAGAGCACATAGTAGAACATATACAAAACAAAGCATTTAACGTGCTACTTTAGTTACGGTGGTATTTGAGAAACTAGAAAATTAAACGATTTAAAGATGAAGTTTATGATGTTCTACTTTAATGACAAAATAAATTACATGATTGAAGTGGAAATTTCGAGATTAAAGTTGTCATTTCAAGCTTTTTCCCCCACTGTGTGCCTATTTTCTTTTCTCTGTACCCTTTTCATGGCGACTTTGATATCTGACAACTTCTTTTTTATTTCGGGCACTGTGCAACTTTGTGAAATTGAGCTTTCGAGTTTCTCCGACACTCTATGTCACTTGATCAACTTCCTTTTGTTGTTTATACCACTGTTTAAACCAACAAATAGTACGTTTTTCATTGCCTCCACTTGCTATTCGCTAAAATTCTTCTATTTTCCCCCATGCTTTTGCCATTGCCTTTTCACAGAATGCTGAGCTTAAGGGCTATTTATATTGATTTTCATATTCAAAGAGGCGTAATTCTAGGAGGAGTTTGGGAGTTGGCAAATGCACAGATTTATGCATCTGGATTTTTTTGTGCAAACGCACATTTCCACTTTTGTCCATACGCCATGTTTTAGTGTGAATTCTATGCATGGCATTATATACGAGGCCCCTGGTCTGAATAGAACTCACAACACTCTTTAACAGCCTTACCTAAAATTAGTTAAGGTTAACAAAAATAAGCCAGGAATATGATACTCAAGGGCTGTTCCACAGAACATACTAGAAGTCTACAAGTAGCATAAGGATTTTCACAATCTCATCAATCTCAAAGTGGAATTTAGTCATTTTTGACACTATTTGAATGAATGTTGAAGTGAGCTATTCACACTTTGAGGGAAAGAAACTGATAGTAAACTTTATAGAAGAGTAAAATGTGTGGTACAACATAACCAAATTATTAAAGTCTTGAATGACTCTACTATTTTGATGCAAAGGGGTCAGGTTATTAATAAAGCAAACACTTGAAAGTTTCCAATATTTTCTTAAATACAACTTATACACCTTTTATTAAACAACTGCAAGAGTTTGTTTTATGTATTCACAGATTCTTATTTGTTATACTTAATCAGGCAGTGTTTTTAAATCATCACGCGACTTCCACCTGATAGTGTGTCAAAAATTTTACAAAGGATAAACATGACAGTTTACACTGCAAAAGATGCATAGTATGTCCAGCACACTAGACCAGGTTCAATGCTGGGAAATGCACTGTGAAATGGTTTTTCCACTTACTGGGCCACGTCAAAGCCACAATGGTGAAAAAATAACCGCAACAACCACAGCATTTCTGAAAAATTATAATACAAATAATAATTTTATATTTAGAGTTTTTTATATATTATTTAAAACTTGGACATTAAATGGAGCATCTTAGGGAACGCAACTCTTTATGACTGGTCCTTCTACTTCTGTATATACAATATTTATTTCCTAGTATTATAAGAAGACACAGGAAACATCAAAAAGAGTTGGGGCACAGTAGTGATCCACAGATATTATAATGGAAAAAGCAGAAACAGAAAATGATTCAAGCCAGAAGGGGGTGGGCTTAGGAAGGCATAATCTGGAAGTGATGTCAGAGATGGAGGAGCTGTCAATCACTCTTTCTGCAGAGGGGGAAAGAGAAAGAGCATTAGACAACAGCTGAGGTTGTCTCCCATGTGTACAGTAACTGTTCAGTGATGTGTAGACAGAAGTTGTCTTAATTATTATTAAAATACAAAAATCACAGTGGTGCACAGATTATTGATCTTCACTGCTGCTTACAATTATAAACCAAACACAAAATAGCTACACCTATAAAAGAAGCATAAATGATAGGTTTTCAGAGTTCTGTTTACACTTTCAAATCTTATTAATGTAGCTCTTAAAATGTGTCATAAAACTCCTGTTTGCAATAACCTAGGGAAGTGCTGTGCCTTTCTTCCTTGTTAGAACCATAAAATATTCTGGGTTGAACCATTGCAGTCAAGTTAAACTTCTAACAATCTGCCATTAATTATTATAGGCTGGAGCACACTGGTCATTTCTTTAAAACTGCAATATGCTTGTCATCCTTTATATTGACTCTTAGGGCCATGAAATTAAGTTCTGTTGGAAATGTTCTCTGTTGCAGCTGTGGTCGTCTCAGAGTAAAACTTTGGAATCAGCGCTAATTTAGTGATGGCTTCAGTGAAACAATTTCTTCAATTTTGATAAGCGTACTCCTGTTTGTTGGTTGCTGGTTGACTCATATCACCAAATATCCAATCACTAAGATGACTCAACCTTACAGAAAAAGAACCATTTAATGTGAATTAACTTTTCACCCACAATTTAAACAAAAGCAGAATGGATTACATACAAAATCTTTCCTTCAAACAGTAGATTACACTTTGTACAAAATATATTTTTAGTTAATCAAATTGCCATAATGTTTTAATATAAGAGTAATAATCTAATGTTAATTCATGTTAGACTTGGTCATTTATAAATGATAAGAACAAATTGGGCTTCCGATATCCTATTCAAACATTATTAATATAACTGTTAATCATATCTCTGACACTAATTATCTGTCTACCTAAATTATTTTTGCTGCGCTTTACAGCTACGTATAACAAAATGAGTTAATCTGCCAGGTTTTGGTTTTAGTTTTTTTCACTGTTAGTGCCATTCTAGAAAGCAGATTTAGCTGTTTTTGTTCTGATGAGAATGTGACATTAGAGACTCTCATGTTCTTATTCTGATGTTAGAAATATTTCAATTAAGTTTTTATATTGTTAAGTGCAACTTTGAAAACTTGTATGAATAGATGTACATTATTACAAAGCTTTAGAAACCAATTCACTGTATATAACATCTTGAGGTAGTTTAACTATTTTCAGAATCTCTATTTTCATACAATTGAATACCATATCTTCTCAAAAGGTGAAAAAATAACATTATTTTATTCACAATGGTGATCATCAATCCATCAAATCAGTATTTTGAAGAACTTCTCCCTGTACACATCTCCTTGACATATCCAAAATAAATGAATGTCCTTTTGCTTCAATATACTTCACTTACACACATTGCAGGAATTCATGAGGTGCTGGGTGTCCACTGACAAATAAAAAATCTAGGGAGACGAGACTTTTTATCCTGCAGCAAAACGTGATCTTTTGAAGAGAGACACTTTCACGTACCGCGAGACAAGACTTTGTGCCAAGAGATTTAACCATGCCCAGGGCCGGAAATGAAAGATAAAGAGTGGATGACAAAGTAGAACGTCATAAGGAATTCAAAAACGTTGACATGATACACATGCAGAGTAGGTTAGAGATAGTGGAAGTATGAAAATTCGAAAGTCTCAAAATTCCCTTAAAACGAAGACTTTTGAAAACACTTTCTAGGGTTCTGTATACTTCTGAAAATGTCTGCTCAGCATTGCAATTGAAATGGATAAAAATGGAGAGGTTTGAAAATGCAGTCTTGAATCGCACTCTGATTTCTTTGAACCTATTACTTGTCCCTTTCCTGACTGGATCCTATTCATTACAATGTCTCTTATCCTGCATAGAAGAAAATCTTATTCCAACATAGTGGACATAGAGGAGTAGCTTTCATTAGTTTTGTTGTGTTACGTACCTGCGTGCATTTAAATTGTGTTTTGTAAAGTTTGAATGCTGCATATACTGTATGTGCAAAACGCAAGTAATTATACTAATTGATAAATTTTATGATTAATTCCGGCAGCATTATCATCCCTTCAAGGACTTTTCTGCTGATGGGCACGTGCCTAATGTAGGCCAACATCTACATCATATTCATATTTAATCTTTGTGGATGGGGATACTTTTGCAAACAATGTTAAAATGGATTGTTGGGGAATTGTTATTTTTCATGTTTTCTCATTTACAGTAAGGTATTTATCTACTGAGCAACTTCTCTATGTCTTGGAGTTACAAATAATACAAATGAAGTTTTGAATGAAGTCTTCATTTTGAGAATTTGTCATTTAGAAATAGTTTCTGAGTTTAGAGTTTTCCTTAGTGATGATTAGTTAAAAGCTATCTTTAATTTCAATGGCTTAAACCTTTAGCATTTTTCTTTTAAGTTACTGGATGTTGTTTAGAGAACCTTTATGGTAGCAGTTCATTATGAGTCTATGAGGAAAAATATTTTTTCCTTAGCATGCTATCACTTGTTAATAAATGCTATTAGTTTATGTTGGTGTTAATTTAGTCCCAGTTGTGCAATCAAAAAATTTCTGTTTTGTGTTAAATGTACAACTGGTAAGTGAAGTAAAAACCAGTTATTAGTTTTGAGGATCTAGCCAGCTCTGCATTTTTGTCAAACATTAATTATAATAATAATTAATAATAACATCAAAATTTCACGACTGTCACATTTCTTATTAATATAGTGCAATGATTTCATAAAACTGCAGATGAAAGAGTAAAACATCAGATCCCTGTGAGAGGTGAAGCAAGAGAACTAATTCTGGTACTTTGAAATATATAATACTGAAGCCCCTAGCATGCATAAAGCGTGCTGATTCTAGTGTCATAGATTTCAGAAGCATAAGCTAATTCCAAAGATTTAATGAAGATATTAGTTTGTGAAAACTATAACTTCTTCCAGAATTTTTGTTACACATTCTGCAAGCAAATCTTACACACTGTCATTCTGACCAGCATTATACAGAACATTCACTTTTCATGAGACATATGCATGTCAGTGTGGGACTGAACAAAAACACCCACAACTCTCACTGTAGCAATGCCTATGTCAACTATAACAGCCGTGGAACTTTTGCTTAGAATTTTATGTTGAACATGTGGATCAAAGTAATCGAGTACCATGAACCACTTTGCTACAGCAATACCCTGACGCGTAGCAGTGCTGCAACTCTAGGTAGTTGAGAAAAGAAGGGAGAAGCATGCTATTCAGAGAGTCAAGCGGGCTAAAATAAAAAGAAACCCTCAAACCCTCTGAATTCAGATGTGAGGGCTGTATGATTTCTAATGCAATAACATGTCATTAAAATTTACTTACACGGTCCTCCCTCAATTTTGATTTTAAAGCATTCAGGGTCTCCAAAGCATGAATTAGGGTATCCTAGATTCCTCAGGTTTTCCTGTTATTTCACAATGTAGGTGAGTGAAAAAAAAAATATTATCCAGCATAATAAATATTTTTTTTAATTGTCTCCGTACTTTGATTGTTTAATTCAGTCCAATCATCACACAAAATTTGTGAATGCAGGTGCCCTTAGCTGAAATTCCAAAGCAAGAAATGACTGATCAACTAGCCTTTTGGAATACAGCTGGGCTGAGATGAAAAGACAATCTTGTCAGGGATCAAATGGAACAGAGTTATACTGAAACAGAACTGGAATGAAAGAGATTGGATTATTTGATTGGTCCAGGAGGTACATCAAGGAAGCTGGACGAACATAAAGACAGGGTAACAAAGGATGTCTTTCTCTTTCTCTCGGTGGCCATATTCAAATAGGCCATGCTACCTGACATTTTATTCAAGGACCTTGCCAGACATTAGAACAAAGAACAAGCCAGACCAGCGACTAATAAGACAGACAGCCACCTAGTAGCCTATTATCAGGTTTGATTTAGGAACATTTATGTTAGGTAGAATGCCCAGTGAGGGATGAGCAGACTTTTGGCCTTGGAACCCCCGCACATTTTTTTTCTCCAGCCTAACTAGAGCTTTTTTTTCTGTCCTCCCGGCCATCTGATCTTACCTTGTTTTGTTGTTATTTATTATTTAATATACTAGGGGGCTTCGCTTGCCAACCCCCGTGTTTGGTTTTCCGGATACACACTTTTAAGATTTTTTTTTCTTTGAATTGTTGCTATTTCATTAGTTTCACTTTTAGTTCAGAACTTCTGTAAAAACAATATTTGTAATCTTGCCAGTCCCAATATGCTGAATCTTTTTAATGAGGTCAGGACAGGTTTCTCTGTTTGGAATTTCAGCACAGACAAAACAATCTATCATCAGCAGTGAATAATTTTTTTTTACAAAGTAAAAAAGTAAGTAGAGTTCTGCATTGGACTCCTGTCTGTAAAGTCGTGCTATTTTCCTCTCACAGTTCCAAAGGTACATGGGGTTACCAAGGTGATACCCCAGCTTTTGTCTAGGTTTTTGTACAAGGGCTAGGCAGAACGTTTTTGACTTCTGGGGTAAATGTAGCTTTTTAAATAAGCAGACAGATAAATATATATACACTAACAAAGTAACCAATAAATGCATGTGCGGTAAACTCCGTTTTTGAAATTCTCAAGATTCTTTATTTATCACATGCATAGTTATACAGGACAACATGCAGTGAAATGCATCCTGATCCACTTATCCAAAACTGTGCAAAGTTAGAAGAATATCAGTTAAGTTAACAAAAAGTTGTAGATTGAAAGATAACAGTATAGTAGAACATAATAAATAAGTATAATTATGTGAATAAAGTAGAATTAAGTGTTAAGGTGCAATAGTGTAGTAATTATTGTGCAAAACCAAAGTTAGACTGGTGCATAGTTAAATGAGGCTGTTTGTTTGTTTGCGCTACTGCGATCTTTACTTTCTTTTTTTATATTTTCTACTTTTCCTACTTTCATATCCTTTAACTTTCTCCACATGTGTATAGCACCATTTTTTTTGTTTGTTTTTTTTTGAGCCTTTCTAATTTCACTGGTTTCATAGTCTCTAACCTGCTCTGCATGTGTTTAGCATCAACGTTTGTAAACTTCTTTATGAAGTTCTAGTTTGTCATTTTACTCATTGTCTTTTAATTCTGAACCGTACAGTACAATACATAGAACAGAATAAATCCTCAATACAATATAATAATAAAAATTCTAGAAGTACGGAGTAGAATTTCACAGTAGATGATATCACATAATATGATTTGGATTTGTTTTAAGTCCTGGAGACCTCATTCATCAAGCTGCCTCCCCCATTTTGCCATTCAACATCTGAAATAGCGCTAATACGATGAAAGAACCCCTCATTCCCACGTCCCCATTCATCAGGGATGACTTTACCTTAGGCAGGCAATCTACAATTTAAAGAGCTTGTTATTTTCTTGTGAATTGTTACATATGCATTATTTTCACTTTTACTTTAAAACCTTTTGTAAAAACAATACTTGTTTCTTTATTTCCTGCCCCGCGCGTGTTTACATCTCTTTCTTCCCAGACGTATAATACTGCTCGTGTTGTGAAGGGTGTTGCGGCTGAACGTACGCTAAGGATATGCCTTTGGATCATTTGCTGTCTTTTTGCTGCTTGCTAGCTGCCTGTCGCATGTCGTTGTTTAAAGAGCTCCGAGGACATGATGCTTGCCTGCCAAAAGCAATCCAACAACTGCTAGATTAGAGGTCTGTTGACTTGTTTTAAATGATGGCTCACTGCCTAGTCTCGCGTGACTTTGTAAAAGCAATACCTATCTTTTATTTCTGGCCCCGGGCGTGTTTGAATTCTTTCTTGCAGGATGTATAACGCTACTCGCGTTCGTTTGGGGTAGCTGCCATCACGCTACCCTCCGATCTTTTTAAAGTCTGTACAGCCGCTGTCCTTTTTGCTACGGCCCTGGGACAAACTCTTGGCACCAAGTCTTATGTTTACGGTCCCCGCGAGACGCACCGTGGCAAGTCTCCTTGGTCTCGCGGGTCTTTTAAATGTCTTTCGAGATTATCACGTATCGTAGCCTTGCATTTGCTTTCCATTCCAGGATTTCCTTTTATATAGAGAGACATATTGCTTAATCTGGTGAAACACTTTGAGCTATATTGTTGTATGATAATGTGCTATATAAATAAATGTTGTTTTTGTTTTGCCATTTTAACCAACACTCATATTTGTATTTTGCTTATATTTCGGGCATATTATCTTTAATACTTATTGAATAAATGCATAAGCTGACTGTATCATACTGTTCTGGTACTCAATTTTGTTGCCTTATGTCATTTAATAGGCAGTGTAACATATGAAGGCTATAGTAGTGATGTGTAGGCATTCTGTTAAGGTCTGCATAAAGTATAAAGGGGAGAATACAGTCACCCTAGGAGCCGACAAAACACACATACATTGCAAAAAAAAAAAAGAGTAAATGATTGGACCTGAAGTCACAAGGTGTTTGGTAGGGTTAGCCTGCTGAAAGCATTTGTCAAATAATCTCTGTACGTGTTTGTTATCAACAGACTTGCGACCGGTTTACTTGCAGGCAGGAAATCACAACCACTCCCCTGTTCCCCTGTTGCTTGGCAACTCTCCCACCCTGTCTTCACAAAATCTCAGCTCCCTTAGCACTTAACAAATACACAACAGTGCTGATTATTATTATCAGTCCTCAGAAGGCGTGTGAGTACTAGCCACAGTACCCTTGAATATGTCAGTAACAGGTTGGGGCTCTTAGCCTTGTCGGTCAATACTTGTTAGATAGCAGTCAAATGATAGATGAGCTGAGGAGACGAGGATACTGGAATGCTCAAGCCTATGCATTTCTTCTTTGCTATAGCTACTGTCCTCTATTCCTCTTCTTCTAGTGGTCTAGTTTTTTCTGTTTGACCTTTGTATTTAGGATTTCAAGGTTTGTGTAGTGATTTTTGCCTATTTTGGATTTTTGTGTTTGGCCTTTTGCCCATTTTTTATTCTGCCTTTTGTTTTGAGGCTTTGGATTTTGTCTTTGCTACTGCTCCTTATGACCTTCTGCTTGAATTCCAGACTGTATTTTTGGCTTGCAGACTTTTAGTATATAAATCGTTTACTTTAATATGTCTGCTTCTTCACAAGCCTTCTCAGATCTGCATTGTTATTCTTGTGCATGCAATCAGTTGCCCTCTGCCAAACAGTGCATTTTGTCCGCTCTCACTTCAATATATGTATGGCGAGCCAGTGCATGCCTGGCAGTACTAAATTCTGCATGTGCCAGAAATGAAATGAGTTGCCCCAAAATTGGGCTCAAAAACATTACTCTTGGACAGTTGTCTTCCTTTTATACCAGCAATTATATAAACCATAATTTACAAGTCAGAAATACATTCCCTTGATAACAGAGAAGCTAGGTCATGTCACCTGTGGACAGAATGTAAATGTAGCTCTTGATGGCGCTTCAAATATTACACCTAATGTACCACATTTTCCCCTCTTGTGGCAGTGTTGCTATTTTTGTCCCTGATTGCTTCTTAATCCTAGAGTCCTCCTGCAGAGTGCAACGTGGTGCTGCTTCTAGGAGCATCGGAGAGCATCAGGCTTTCATTCATCCTTCAGAAATTGTTCAAGTAAATTCACATATAAAAACTTCAAAGGTAAACCAACAAAAAGCTCATTTTCCCTTCAGAAATAGTCTGGATGCCTAACTGATGCTTACTCTGTAATATCTCTCTTACTCACAAACAAGGTGTTCAGCAATTGTAGCATCTCTTGAGATGATATGAGGAAGGACCCAGTTTCCCTATCTTTGACTGATACTGATATGATACTGATTCAACCTTCAGAAATGATGGTTGAATTTTTAAAGCTAATGAACAGGAGATGGTAGTCTTCTTTAAAGAAGAAACGAGTCAGTCATTAGACAGAGGTTTCTAGGAAACTCAGTAAATGCAAAACACTAAAGTTTCAAAGGAGAGACAAAAATCAATCAAAGGTCCTGAAGAGTAACTGAAAATTCTTTTCCCTAAATATTTGTTTTCCTGAAACTTTTTTTTTTAATCTCAAAATCCCAATGGACAGGATACAGACAGCTGTGTAGTGCTGTTATGAATTCATGTTTTGGACTTCCCTGGTTGATTTCTGTCAGTTTTCTCCATGTTTAATTAATTTTGTTTATTTGTGTTATCATTATTCTGGTGACACTTTGTTTCCAAGTTAGGGTTTTTGATTTGATTTTGACAATTGGTGCTCACTGTTCTCTGGTTTTGACTCTGGCTAGTTGTATGACCTCGACTCCCTTCTAATGATGAGCCAGCAATCTGAGTAAAATTGGATTAGTAGTGAAACAATAACCTCTCAACTCCCAAAATGTTTGGCTTTGATAAAGGAAGAAATGTGTTTAGTTTTATATATAACTCCCTCCCCCCATATTTTCATCTCAATTTTACCCCTATATTTTTATCTTTCTTGTAATCAATCTTTTGTAATCAACCTTGTAAAGATTTTGTAATCAATCTTTTGTGCAGGCATGGGCCACCATGAATTATATTTCCCTATTCCTTACCCCACTGCCATTAATATTCCCCAAAACGTGAAAATGCCTAATAACAACATCACAACTTTTTTTTTTTATGTCATTTCACCTTTCCAAAAATTATGACCCATTTTTTATTTTCATTTGGACCCTTGTTTTGAGAAATGTACAGGCCCAAAAGGAGTGCATGGTGCTGCTAAATCCTTAGGAAGGAATATAGTCTCCTGGGGCCAGATGTAATGTTTGAATGAAAAAGCACATCTGGGGATGATCAAAAATTATGTAGTGAGCAGTTTTCAATTCAAGTGCCCAGTAAATAATTATTTAAATATTTTCATATAATATTGACTAATAAATCATTACATTGCATAATAACAGCAAATAGAGAAGCATAGTGATATATATATATATATATATATATATATATATATATATATATATATACAGTATATACAGTATATGAATAGTACAAAATGAGACCAACAATGATGGAGTAGGAGCATCACCTTGGTGACCCCATCTAATTGAATGAAAGAAAACAAAAGGCATGAATGCAACAAATTGTGGAGACATTCACTTAGACACAAGTTCATTACTAAACTAAAACAAGATGGCCGGTTCCAAAGTTAAGTGGTCATGTAGCAGGATGGCGCGTCCAAGTGGACAGACAACAAAAGTAACATCAGCGATGGAGTGGCTCTTAGTCTTCCATGCTGGCTGTTTTATTGGAGTCCCAGGAGTACTTCGGATGCCAAGGCTTTGCCTGTCGGAAGCACATTTGGATCATACGGAAATCCCTAAGAAGTGGGAGTGTAAATCCTGCAGTACCCTCCTATTGGCACCCATGGACCCCAGCAGGGCTGCATCTCCAGACTACAATTCCCAGCATTCCATGCGGGCGTCTGAATGAATACTATAGCCCAGGGATGCTGCCACCTAACGTATGGGGGAAGACAATACACTGCCTTCCCCTGTTTGGCTTTTCCAGTTAAACGATAATGTTGACTTACTCTAGTTATTCATTTAGATGTACAGTGAGACTGTCACATTCCAGCCAGGGATCCACTGGCTGGGGTTCACTTACTTGTTTTGTGTCCTTTTTCTTCATTTTTGTGCCATTTATGTATGTTATTGTTAGTTTTGTTAATAATCTGATTTGTTCTATCTGCCTGTGTCATGTTCCATGTGTTTTACCGGTACAAGGGACTGGCCTTAGCCCTATAAAAGTGGGGTAACTCACAGTTCCTTGCAGTTCATTCTGAATTGAAAGGAAGTGGTTTTTGTGATTTTGCTCTGCCTTGTGCTCATTGGATTTTCGATCATTTTGCTCTGTTTTTTTGACTTCATCATTGGATTTCTATATTGGGACTTGGTTATTTTTTGGATTGCTTTATGCAGGCATTCAATCCCTTTTGTGCTCTTCACAGTATAACAGAGAAATAAATCTTTTGTTTTATAAAGATCCTGTGCTTGCCCTTATGTATAGCTGGGGTTTGATGGTAAATCCCCCTAGTGGGCATTTTTGGAAGTATTTTTGTTAAGTGCTTTTATCCAGAGATCTTGACAATACATTGTTCTTTTCTCTCTTGTTAAATTAACCCTAGCCTGAATGAATCTATTAATTTTTTACATTTAAAATCTCTCATTTAAAATTTTTACCAATGTTGTTTCTTGTCCTAGAGTGTGTATATAAACATAGGAAACTCCAGTTTCTGTATTACATCTTGCCTGAAGAAGGGGCCTGAGTTGCCTCGAAAGCTTGCATATTGTAATCTTTTTAGTTAGCCAATAAAAGGTGTCATTTTGCTGGGCTTTTCTCTACATTCATAACAGAGATATTGAGTGCTGTGTAGCCTCATCCATTGTTCTCCTGGAGTCATGTCAGTGTCAGTCGGCATATTTAATGTTTAAGGTGTTTTGAGGACAGAAAAGTACATCTCCAATGGCTCTTTTTATCAACTTGCTTAACATCAGTTTTTTTCACCTCCTTTAAACTGGGAGTCACAGCATCATTTAGCTAATCCATGATCTGAATCTGTTTATCCCGGGCAGGGTCGCAGGCCAAGTGGAGCCTATACCAACAATCTTGGGGTGCAAGGCAGGAACAGGGCACCAGTCGCACCGTTTTTACAGTTCATCTTTTTACAGACATGACTGCCATTTTGTCACATTGACTACAGCAGTAGTGTCATAACTGAGAGCGACAGACACCAAATACAGTACATCTGGCTGCAGTACATCTTTTACCACTAGCACTCTGATGTCTTTGAATACCAAAGTGTAATCTTGTGTTTTACAAAAGGTTTTTTCCTTTGCAATAGATTGTGTTTATTGTAACACATGTGAAGTGTTCTTTACACATAACACACACTTTTATGTTAAAAAGAAGTCTTTTTAGAAGACTTTTCAGCCAAGGATTATCCATTGTGATCAAAAGGCTTGCTATCCGTCAGACCAGACTCACAAGTTTGCTGTTGCTTTTTGCTGTTTAAGTTACCACTTCTTCTGTAAGCTTTGCCTTCATGAAGCATTGGATTGGTTTAGCAATGTGACACTCAGTGAACCATCTAATTGTTCCTATCCACTTTTAAGCCAAGTTCACTCATGATTGTGTCCAGATGTATGTTTTATACAACTAGGCTCTGTGAGACTAGGAAGAATATGCTTTGCTTTCCACTCAAACAGACTGTTGAAATCCTCCATGGTTTTGCTTGCTGAAAATAAAGAAAAAACGTTCCTGTGTACCTGCTTCTCTCCAGATGCCATCTTAAACAGTCATGAAGTGATGATGTCACAGATCATGATCAGCAAGGGGTGTCATTGCCATCAGCAGTACAGCAGCCATTAAAAGAACAAATGACTAAATGGTGGCAACATTTAATCATTTATTATGATAATCGTAAAATGAAAAATTTCCCATACAAAATTTACAACAATACATGCAAAATTAATTTCATAAAAATACAAGAGATAATCATCACCGTAAGACACCAAGTGGTGTCTGTAATAGCATCCTGGATAAGTACAGTAAGAAAATGGATTGGTAGGAACTGAGTTTTTCAACAGTGTCAGAGTCTGGATAACTGAACAAAATTACTATATTGTTTAAGTACCAAACGAATGAATAAACTGGGAGCAATATAGTTTGTCTACACTAACGTGGCACACTATAGTCCCAATACTCAGGAACAAGATTTTTTTTTTTTTTCTTATAGATTTAGATAGACACGAGAGCCACTAGACTGTGCATAAAAATGCTTTCTCTTCAAGACAATATCTGCAGACATAATCCTGATTGTTTGAAGAAGGTCCTTCTCATGTGTTCATTCTTATAAGAATGAAATCGCAACATATTACAATTGAACAGGAGACAATACATAATTAGTGTTCAATCTGACATTACAGGAAGAAGAGCAGCAGTATTATAAATACGAGCTAAGTCTGGCTCCCACACTAGTCTGTGATTGCGATATAATGGTATTTTGCAATATATGCAAAATTAGTGAAAAGACCCATTTCCGTACAGAATCATCCTTGAGTGCAAACATTTTCAAATTAAAGATAAAAATGAAGATGAATTTAGTTACAACAACAATAACGGAGCCAATTATATTTTATGCAGGAAACATCATCATCATTGATTCTGTGAACAACTATCGGTTAAAATAGCTCCATTTGCTTGGCACATTTAACACTCTGTCACAGGCACTTCTTCAGGGGCCAAGGTAATTACTTTAGGGCCTAATGGGGTGTGCTGGAGATAAGTGAGGAATTAATGTAACTTCTTCAAGGTTCCAAATAAAACCCTGAGTTTCTTTTTTAAATCCTTTTGAATTATAGACTCGTTTCAAAATGTGTTGCTGAGTACCACATGAGGGAGGGAGTTTTCAGCATAACGTGCTAATTTCACACCCTCTCATGCTTTCTTCCTATTTTTAGTATCGTTAGAGGTCTTTGCCTTCATCAGGCTTTTACAGGCTCCCTGTGAAAACAGCTTTGCCTGTCTTTTAAATACACTTCTGCTGCTACATTAGCAAATGTAGAAACATAACCATGAGCTCTCATAGGAAGGCACACAGGAATTAAGCTACAACCAAGTGCTCTTTGACAGAGCAGCGTGGACTTATTTATTTACTTCCATTTTAGATGTGTATTTGACAATGTCCTAATTCATTGTAAGTGCTGTGTTTTACATTCATGATGCTGTGTTTATGCTGTTGCAGCTAATATATAATCTTAGAATGTTCATTGCTTTTGTCTCTAGGGCACCCTTGCATATGAGAAATGGTACATCAGTAAGGTTTAACTCCTGTTAAGATCATTTCAAAGGAATAAATCAAATTATCTTAAGCAGAGGAAAGTGCACTCCATGGGAGTTGTGTGTTGTAATATGAAATAAATGCAACCCACAGAAATGATATAGGTGAAAGAGCAAACAATATTAATAAATAGAATAAAAAAACAGATTAATGTCTGAAATAGATTTAAAAGGTATTGAGGAATTTCTTTTATTCATTGTTTATCAGTGTGTACTAAGTGAAATTTAGATTTTAATAGCAGGCCGTCTATCCTTTTCTTTTTTGTCGCTGTGACCGGATATATGTTTTTCAGTATTCTTCCCCTTAATGTAATCTTCTTTGAAATGGCCCAGTTCATCACGGGGTTTTTTAAATTTTGATAATAGCAAAGGACTGCCATCAAACAAAACCATTTTAGGTTTTTTGAGAGTCAACAGTTGTATAAAGTGTGCACAGTATCTGTCATGAGATCCATGCCACAGTCCAGCCGGGTGAATAAAAATGAAACTTAAACTTATTTTTTTTTGCCCTTAAACCAACTTGCCTATTGATGTCTTGTGTGATTGGCAGAGATCATATACAGTGTTCTACAAAACAGTGGTTATTAAAATTGCAGGGGTCATAATCAAGAACTCCTTTACAAACTTAAAGATGATTTCAAAGGTTATCAGCCAGAGCTCAGGGTTAGGAAAAGCACATTCAAAACAGAAATCAAAACATATTAACAAGGAGAGAACACCAAATCTAAATGAATAGACATGGGGGCTAATATGAGCAGTACTAACATGACTGACAGATGGGGAGAAAAACATCAAGTGATCTTTCCAGCTGTAGAGGCAAACATACATTGAGTGGCCTGCTGGGGGTGCACAGCTCTCCAAACCCAACACAGCCAGACAGAGGACACAAGTTCAGCACACAACTTTTTTTTTTCATGGGAAACTCTTTCACTCATTTCCCACCTGGTCAGCACCTCTCTCTCTTTCTCTCCTTCTGCCTTCATTCCTCCTGACAAGCTTCATCTCAACTTCCTCTTGAGTCTGGCTCCCAGAATGCACCTGGCAGTGCTCCCAATTGTTGCTGAAGTCCAACACAGTAGGGCTCTGCAGCCTCCGCAGCACCCCCTGGTGGCACCCACTGAACCCACCAGGGCTGTAACAGAGTCCAACTCCCACCACGCCCTTCAGGGATCCATGGTGCCACAGCAACCCAGGTGTGCTGCCCCTCTAGCACCTCAGCAGAGTTAATGCCCTCACCACACCCTCTCCCCAGGTCTTTCCACAATATTGGTGTCCCGGCCGGGCAATGCCCCTGGCCATCTGCGACAATGGCAATACCAGTTTGTGGAAGTAAGTTTTCTATGCAGAAAGAATAGAACAAGCACATCCCTGATCTTAGAAAATAAACAAAACATGAAGTCTTTTGCAATGGAACAAAAACACAAATCTTTCTTTTTGTTTATATCACAACAACAAAACATCAGGGAGAGTGCTGTGCTTACTACTCCATTTTACTTGTTATTGAGCATACATACATATAACAGTGATATCCTCAGTGCATGCACGCTGATGTTGCTGCCATCTCCAAAACATAACAAAACTAACATTTTTTTTTTTTAAGTTCGTGGCCAATTTATTCCTGTAGTCTAATCTCATGTTATAAAATGATAGGCATGTTGAAAGTGCCCATCATGTACATTTCAATTTTCATGTACCTTTCAATCTGTACTGCAGAATTATGAGGTTGCTGAATGTTTTAAATGACAAATCTTTGGTTTGTGTACATTTTTTAAAATGATCCAGTTTGTTAAAAATAGTAAGAAAAGAAATGGTTTGCATTGTAAGAGTTTCTTTGCAACACATGATGTATTATTCAGATCAGTAGATTGCATCTTTCAAAAATTAGAAAAACTGAGAAGAATTACCAACCCAGGTGTTAAAAATCAAAACTTGCAAATCAAGCTTAATATCCGAAAACTAAACAAATGTACACTATATACGTTACTAATTTCTTTACTTACATAAACTTTTTTGTTTGCAGTTTGTGGTGGATGGCCAGCGCTATTACCCAGCTGGGACACCAACTGGGTTGAAGGACTGAGGGAGAGACCATGTTTGGGACATTATCTCCCTCAGGACGCTAGATGGCAGTCTCCCTGGCTTGCTACAGCACCACGGATTCCTGCAGGGTCTGCTGGGACTTGTAGTTTGAATCAGCCCCGTTAGGCTCTGTGGGTGCCACCAGGGGGTACTGCAGGTGCATCTGGATCCTCGGAGGAACCGCTTCTGCCACACCCAGAAGTGCAGCCGGAAGAATGTCAAGAAACACCTGGAGCACTTATAAAAGGAGTTGCTTCACCACTAATCTGGGAGCTAGAGTCAGGTGGTGGAGACAAAGCTGTAAGGAGAAGTGGTGGCAGAAGAGAAAAAGGGGAAAGAAAAGAGAGAAAGGAAAGGGGTTTTGTGCACTGTGTGGTAAAGAAAAGGAAGATAATAACCGTGTTGTGTTTTTGAGACTTGTGTTTCACTGAGCCTGTCTGTATATAGGTTAGGGGGATGTTAGACCACCACATCTTCCACAAGTTCTAAGGGACAAGACACATGGTACTGTGTGCCACATGTCACAATGCCAACGACTGCAAAATTCAACAGCAATAACAACCACAAATGGCATGGCTGCACACATGTCAAATCAAATTAAAAAATGAAGTCCTAAAATGCTTTGTATAATATTAAACTAAAAATCATCATTTACAAAATAAGTAATACCCTAAAATTTCATTTTCTCGAGCACATTGTTAACAAAGAGCTGCACCTTTGCTCAAAATAAATACCATTCTTGCCCACCCCTACTTTTTGCTGGTATTTTTTAAATACAGTTATAAGTGATGAACAGCGACTATGATCATTTTAACTTATCTGCAGCGGAATTATCAATGAATGATGCAGAAGAAAGTAATTTTTATTAATGCTTATTTGTTACCAGTATTAGAATACATTTAAAATTGTTTAATATCTCTTGCTCTACCTGTACCTTCAGCACTTTTCCTCTGTATCCTCATGTGTCTGAACTTCTCTTGCTCTATGCTCCCTCTGTCAAGCACATTGCAATAAATCAGTCATTTTGCTCGCTTCCTATCCACTTTTATACTACCAATCTTTGAAGGTGACTCTCAGCATGGCTCCTACGTCTTTACTCCTCCTCATATTTTTAATGTTCTCACTTCCTCTTTCATTTGCATTGCTAATGCAAAACTGACCAATCACACCGAAACCAAACTGGCAAATCACGTTACTCAGAAAAATTGGACAAACACATACCTTAACATTTTATTATATAATAGAAGATTGATGTTGCTTTATATGCAACATAATTAAATTGCTTTAGTAGCAGTAATGTTTAATGGCAGTTTACGATGAGCAAAAATCTGCACTGAAATAACTACCTGAACATTGCGTCAGGAAAACTTGTAACAATTTTAAAGTTTATGATTGTCTCCTACAAGTATATTAAAATAGGTTAATTGGGCTTTTACTTATCCTTTGAGGCATGATGCTATCATGTCTGCTTCTATACTTATTCAAGTTTTAATAGCTATATACTGAAAGCATTGTGTACTGAAAAGAAAGTGACCTAATTTCTATAAATACATACCCTAAGTGTTAACATGCGAAGTAGGTATTCTTTTTTCGGCCTCAGCCTCTATCACCTTCCTAGTATTCCCTGAAAGATAGAGTCCATCTTGTCTGACCAGGACTTCTTCTTTCTTACAATAACATTAACATCAGTAAGAAATGTGTAGACAGGCCTGAAAAGAACATTTGTAGCAGCCATTCATTTGTGCCCTTCACAATAACCATCACAAAACAGGTTTATACAACACAATTCATATGATTACACTTAACTAAATGTGTGATATTCTAGATGGGCCTTTTTTAGACCTTAACGTAACTCATCTTTGCTTGACACAGCAAGACATAGTAAATGGTATTTACTGATTAAGATAGCCAGCCAACAGCAAATAGAAATCTCAATGTCTTCAAGATCAAGGTAAAGCCAATGTCACATTACATGACTTCTAGTCATTTGGTATGCCAGATTTGCAGACTGCATTTGCTGATCTCATCACTTAACCACATAAGTTTACATGACTGAAAATCACTGGGCATGTCACATTTAGTGATTGTGTGCCAACCTTCCAGCTCACTTGTGCTCTCCTCTTCTTAGAACAGCCACTTCTTGACGGTGCCAGAGCTGTATGAAGGATTAACAGGTGCGGCGAGTTCAGCCACAGTCTTGGCTCTTGTTTTTTTTCTTGATTCCATTTTGTTGTGGTACTTCAATATAAGACATCAGACAGACAAACCTATTTCTTGTACATGAGGTCCAAAAAACAAACAAGTTCCTTATTCTTCATCACTGCATTAGATGCATTGTACTTGCGATTGAGCAGTCATTGGTTGTTAGTCTTCATATACACAGAGCCCAGCCCTACGACTAAAGACAAAATCAAATTTGAATTGATCGGAGTGAGTGACAAACTTGGAGTGAGTCACTGGACGTATCTCATGTTGCGATGGGCTTCACTGGAGTGTGCTGCTGACTGCCTTTGACTCACTGAGATTATGTAAATGAAGGCTACAACTGAAATTGTCTGTAAAATTCGCATAAGGTGACATGGCTTTAATTTAACAAATAAAAAAGTATTTTGATGGTGGCACTTACTGATATGGCCGATCTTATAAACAGTTAATTCCAGTGCTTTCAGTTAAGATTACTTATTCAGCAATGAAAACTAAAATTTTAACAAGAATCACAAAAAAAGACTTGGTGTGTTGGAAATAAAATATCAGTGGATTTATTTTAACAATTTTTGTTCTGTCCATTTTATTCTGTGTCATCATTAATGAATTACAATTGCAATGTATTTTAGTTAAATTTTATTAAGATTTCATAATATAAGGTTATGCTATTATGTTTAACATAAATATTACATTTAAAACTACCAAAAATAATTAATTTCAAATACCTTTTTTGGGAGGAATTATTAGATGTTGTTGTTCAAACAACAGTTCATGTATTCTGTCATTCATTAATTTGTTTTCAGATCTGCTTATTCCAATATAATGTGACACAGCAAATGGCAGGAACCAACTGTGGATAGCATGCCAGCCTTTGGCAGCTGCATTCACACAGACGAACACACACACACATTCACTCATAAGCTCTACGACAAATTTATAGTCACCATTCAAGTTAGCCTGAGGATGGGGGGAGGAAACCAAAGAGCCCAGAGGAAAAATCCCCACAGTTAGAAGAATGTGCCACCTCCACAGGCCGTTATTTGTGCTACAGACTTACAACAGCAAGACAGCAGCACTAATTGCTTTTCTACTCTGTCAGTTATAGTTTATACAATAAAGCAAAATTTAATAACTGTTATTTCATAGTAAAAAATACTATAAAGCTGTTACGTCCATCCATTGCCTGAACCCTCTTTATTCATTTCAGTGTCAGAACATAACCTGGTACCACTAAACTCAAGACAGAAATGCGAAGCCAGCCTGTGTAAGTTAAGTGCACTCACACCCACTCTCCCTCAAAACATATGCTGTTTTGAGTCTCCATTAAATTTCAGTGTTATGTGTAACCAGTGAGAGTATTCGGAGAAAACCAACAAATACAGAAAGAAAATGTTTAGACTCCATAGAAGTGACACAGAGAAGTGTAACTGTGATTTGAGGGACTGTGAGGCAACAGGGTTCACTGTGGTGTCTATGAGAAAACAAAGCAAAAGTAAATTATACTATTAACAAAAAAAATTGTTTGCTTATATTGGTATGAAAAAGTTACTAAAGTTAAAACCATGTAGGATGTTTATTATATAGATAATAAATATACAATGTAGTTATGGATTATTTATTAATTTATCCTTAAAGGTTAGACTCTTGCACCCTTAAGAAATAAAAGCCATGCCTAGCCTACTGGAAGTTATTACAGAATTATAAAAAAAAACAGTATTATGCTAATTTGAAAATGTTATTTTATGTTATATTTTTATTTTCTTTTGTCTTAGAGCAACTAATTTTACACCCTGCAGTGAGTTTCTAACTCTAAAAAGTGAGAGCCAAAATAAAGCATTACATTAGACAAGGAGATCAATTAAAGGTACAAGCTGGGCATCTGATTGGTTGATTAAAAATAAGCAGGCCACATGTATCTGTCAGGGTGCAGATTGAGCCCCACACTCTGTACATTCATATGGCTGTATTTCTGGTGATTCTGGCAGCATTTTACTACCCTTTACTTATTTTCATCTTCATCTTATATTATGCACCGGGTTCATTCTGGTCTTATATGGCCTCTCCCTGCTGGACAATGAACTGAGCATAATAGACATTTTCTTGTAGCTGGGTTTTCACATTATACATACTGAAAACCTTTCCCAAATGATTATGTTTAAGCACATTACCAATTAATTAAGTGACTGAGGGGTAGTGAATTGAATCAGTGCCAAACTTTCTAATGGAATTTGAACTTTGGCCTTAGAATATTTAATAAAGAAATTGTTTAAAGTATAAAAGAGGCAGAGTACTTTTTATTGCTATAGCTTTATGATATTTGACATTAATTTTTCATCATCTTTCGACATTTATATTCTGCAGTGGTACTGACAATGCAGAAGCATCTGACAGTATAATGGATGACACCCTTCTAAGAAGTAAAAAGTCAGTGTCGCCACATGCAGCATTTCAAATTGGGATCCCTTTTCAATAAGTGTAATTACTGTAACATTAAATTAGAATATGTATGCCGTCAGTTCCAATGATGCTTATCCTTCATTGTTATACCTGGTTTTGTCTGTGGTTATTTTATGTTATAATAATCTTTATCATCAATTGTTGTCTTCATTATTCATTCCAAAACACATCCTAAGTATTATTTTTGGATTTAAAAATAATAAACTTGTATTTAGCATTTGTAGCATCACACATGATGTCACCTTTCCCCCAGACCTCATACTGTATTATAACCTAAGGATTATTCAACATTTTATGCAAAAGGTTAATAAAGGCAAAGTAGGTTGATTCAGAATATAACAATATATATCACAGCGGCACTGTGCAAATTGTAATGAAATAATATATCAGAATGAGAATCAGAATTCACTTTATTGGCCATGTACCCTAATATGTACCAGCAATTTGCCTTGGTAGTATTGATTCAACATATAAGGACAATATAAAAAAATAAAATGTGATGCAGCATACAAGGGCAACACAATATAGAAAGAGATAAAATATGAAGAAGAAAAAAGTGCAGGTAGTACAGTGTGCAAGTATACATAGATACTGAATAGAAATTCAGACATGGTAAGCCAGAATTAACTTCACATGGAAAGAACTGTTTAGCTGATTTATCATTTTAGCTTTCCCTGCACAAAGGTATTCGCCAGAACGAAGCCTTTGGAAAAGGTGGTGCCCTGGATGAGTTAAATCAGCAATAATCTTTGCGGCATTCTTCCTTACCCTAGATATGTATGGGACTTAAAAAGGTGGTAAATTGCAGCCTGTGATCTTTTTTCACAGGCTGGGATGATGCGCTGCCAATTGGCCTTAGTCTGAGCTCAGACAGAACTAAATCAGTTACAGATGAAGTCAGAAGGTACTCAATGAGGGCTGTGTAGAACTGGGCCACATTGCTTGGGGGAGATTAACTTTCTCTGATGGACTTTTTTGATAATGCATGTGATAATACGTGTGTTGTCTTGTGACAGAGCAGTGTCCATAAATGTAAATGAACTCTGCTGTCTCAATAAATACACAAATATGTTTAAATGAAAAATCCAGTGTTGTGTGCCATTAATATATTCTGTGCAGGCTTTTCTCTGGGTATTGCTGTTTTCCTTCAACATCCCAAAGCCCTGCAGGTTAGGTAATTTTGCTCTGTAGTGAGAGAGCGGTACAGCAGGCCAGCATTCCATGGTTGACTCCTGCCTTGTGCCCATTTTTTTTTGTTGTTGTTGTTTATTTCACCTTATACAATTTCTTGTATTAGGAATTTGTTAGTTTTCGCATACCCCTTGGGTTCACAGCGCAGGGTCAGCCATTGTACAGCACCCCTGGAGCAATTACAGGTTAAGGGTCTTGCTCAAGGGTCCAGCAGAGTAGGATCTCTTTTGGCAGTGACAGGGATTCCAACTGGCAACCTTCTGGATACCAGCACAGATCCTTAGCCTCAGAGCCACCACTCCTCCCCATTGCTGCCAGGTTAGGCTTTAAACCTGCAACACTGAATTGGATTAAGCAGGTTTGAGATTATTTCATTTTTACCTGTATGCTTTAAAGTTTTCCAATTTTTTTTTCTGAGTAAAGGTAAACTGCTGACCTCTTTTGAGGTATATGACTGATTGCTTGCCTGTGCTCGTGTCTGCCATGGCATCTCTCCCAAATGGAGCTGAAACCAGAATGTCCAAAGATGAAAATCAACACTTGACTCACTATGTAAACATGAACATGTCATTAAAGTATCCAAATACTCTGAAAAGTGAGTGCATGCTATTTATTTGACAACAGAGTTATGCAATACATGTAAAGTATATAAAAGAAACAACATAAAAATGCAATTTCAGGGATTTACACCTTTTCACTTGTTATCATACTCTAGAAGAGAAGTAATTACCGATCATGCATGATAGTATGCTAATGCACATAATTTTACTATAAAATGGATAAATAGATGTGTTTTTAATGTTTTTGTGCATATTTTAAATATACAGTATCCTATTTTTTAATTTGCTTATTTGTTCTCAGGTTTACAGCACCAATCTGTCCTTGGTCCCAAACATCACATTTCAGAGTATAGACTCTTATCACTTTTTTCACAAAAACATGTAAGAACAGGGCTTTTTATTTGCTTAATATCAGTAATTTGAACAGTTACAAGGGAAAAGGGCAGTCATGAGTTTAGAAAAGGGCTTTTACAGTATAACACATGACAAACATTTGGAAATTCGTGAAATAAGTAGACCATAGAAACAGTGCAATGTTTTTGTTTTACTGAATTCAACTTTAAGTTTTTCACAACATGATCCATTGTGGTTGGTGTTACAAAAATTAGCAAAGAAATGACATGCATAAGTCAGCAGACGTCTCTCTCAACTTGTAAGCTTTTGAATTGCAACAAATTCAGGGGTGAAGTGCTTTACCATAAACTTACAATCACCCGTTTCTTTAAGCTGGGTCATGTCCTGTTATTCAAGGCTTTGAGGTGGCCAAAAAGCTGGATGGAATTTGTAAAACTGTTAAATTTCATTTTGTATATGGCCCCATTACACCTGACATTGCATGTGAACTGATAGACCAAAGCATAAGCACGTTTATACCGGCAGACCTTTCCTGAATGGAACTATAAAATGGATAGATGGGTTAAACAACCTTCCAGGGACTGTATGCTATCCCAATACACTTGGGGCCTAGTGCAGTTGCATTGGGCAGCCCAGTTTGGTTCCGTGAGTACCAACACAGGGAACTGCACCTAATGGCTATCCATACTTTGAAATGCTTCCGGTTGACTAAATAATGCTTCCTTCATGCAGCCTTGAGGCACCAGAAATGCTCCCGGATCTAGACTTAAACAGAACATCTCATTCAAGAGGACAGAGTCCAGAGGAGGAGGACAACTTTTGGTGGAGGAGGTTTGGGAGAAGGAGGAAGGAAGCATTTGTGACTTGTGTATTAGAACAATCTAGACGAGAACAGGCCATTCAGCCCAACGAAGCTCGCCAGTCCTATCCACTTATTTCTTCCAAAAAAACATCAAGTCCAGTTTTGAAAGTCCCTAAAGTCTTATTGTCTACAACACAACTTGGTAGCTTATTCCAAGTCTATGGTTCTTTTTGTAAAGAAAACTTTGTAATGTTTGTGCAAAATTTACCCTTAATACGTTTCCAACTGTGTCCATGTGTTCTTGATGAACTCATTTTAAAATAACAGTCTCGATCCACTTTACTAATTCCCTTCATAATTTTAAACACTTCAATCATGTCACCTCTTAATCTTCTTTTGCTTAAACTATATAGGCTCAACTCTGTTAATCTTTCCTCATAATTCAACCCCAGTAGCCCTAGAAGCAGCCTTGTCGCTCTTCTCTGGACCTTTTTTTAGTGCTGTTACAGTATATCCTTTTTGTAGCCTGGAGACCAAAACTGCACACAATACTCGAGATAAGGCCTCATCAGTGCATTATAAAAGTTGAGCATAACCTCCTTGGACTTGTACTCCACACATTGTGCTGTATAACCTAACATTCTGTTAGCCTTCTTAATGGCTATTAAAGGTATACGCTTCAAATACAAGGTTATTTGAACCCTAATTGACATTTGTGTAGTTGTGTTGAGGGTTTGGGATCCTGAGATGCTGCCTCTTGGCCCAAGAGAGGTGAAGCTATTCGATTATGACCAGATCATATCACCAAAAATATGTTAGTGCCAGGTGTAAAGGGGCATATATATGAGAACTTGCAAGACCAGTGGGAAATCATGAGAGGAAAAGACACAGCAACCTGCCTCATGTCCACAAGCAATTTAAAAATTAAAAAATTTCTAATATATAAAAAAAATTTCTCCTATATAATCATCTACTAAACATTTAAATTCTCCCCATGTTTCCTTGTGAATTAAACCACATCACACTGCAGTTAATAAAAAATATGTTAATTAATGTATATTAGAAGTATAAAGAGTAGGCTTAATTCACAAAACCCCAGAAAGAAACAGACTGCTTTAAAGCAAAATAACAAAGCCATTGCATTTATATTCATGATACTATAACCTCTACAAAGAGTTTTCTACCTGGCAGAAGGATGCCATTGGTGAACTGAACATAATAGCCAAGTGGCATGGGACAGGTGTGTCCCAACAGAGAGTATGGCAGCTCATCTTGCATTTAACCAGCCGAGACAGGCACATGTCACTCCTCTCTTCAGGTCGCTATATGGGCTCCCTGTAGCAACACACATTAAGTTCAAATCCCTGATGTTTGCCTACAGACTAGTCAATGGGTCAGAACCTGAGAGAGTATATGGAGACACTGGTGAGGTACTGTGCTTCTTCTCACCCACTCAGATCTGTCAGGGAACAGCATCTAATGATGCCACCTCTGCATGGTATCATGTCTCAATTCAGACTCTTTTCCTGTGTAGTTCCTAGTTGGTGGAACAAGCTTCCCACCTCCATCCGAACTGCTGACCCACTCACTGTATTTAAGAAGCAATTGAAAGCCCATGTGTTCCATGAATATCCATCAAATTGATTGAATAAAAAAACTTTGCTCTGTGATTTTTCATATTGTTGGTTGATTTTTTGTTACATTAAGTTTAATTGCTTTATTGATTGTTAATGTATGTTTGTAAATTCATTAGTTAATACATCTTTTCAGTTGTGGCAATCAACTTTTGTTACCTGTGCTACTACTCTTGCAGGCCCTAGCCTAATGTTATTTGATTATTTTTTTCCTCTTTTGTAAGTTGCTTTGGATAAAAGCATCTGCCAAACAAATAAATGTAAATGTAAGTGAACCCATGGAGGCCACTGTTTCTCCTTAGGTGCCAGTATGTCATCACTGTGTGGAATGATATGGCCCTTTAAAGGATACTCTAAGTTTAGGGTACAGCTACAGCAGGGGTCCTAACGTTAAACATGTAACCTGGTAGCCCTGTTGTCAGCTGAATTCTTGACTTTGAAGTCAGTATGAATTTTACTGCATAAAAAGTTTCAAAGAAATATACTCGAGTATTGTTTCTTTAGCATGCAGATTATTTGAACATTTGTTTAGTAGATGGAAAGTTCTTATGTCTTGTCTAACCACTGTCACACACGTACGAGTAGGAGACAGCTAAAGGGCCTGAGTAAATGTAATACTACACCAGACCAGGGGGTGGCAGAGTGTCCTGACTGTCTCTCAGTTTCTTGCAGACCATTCTAGGGAAATCTCGGCACCTCTGATGACGTCACTTCTGGCTCCGGCACCTCTGATGACGGCACGTCCGGTTCTGGCACCTCTGATGATGTCACTTCCGGTTCCGGCATAAATGACATAATTTCCTTCCCCAGCCCTTAAAACTGCCATCTTACCTCCAAGTATTCAGTTCTGTTTTGGACTTGTCTTGTGAATATCTCTTTTCAATTATTTCAAACTTTTGCAGCTGGAATATAATATACGGGTGGCTGCCCCAAACCTTTATAATATCTGGAGACTCATTCATCTCACAGTGGCGTAGTTGGCAAGATATTGGTTCCCTGAAGAAAATGGGACAGGACCAAAGAAATAACCAGGTGAGAAAGTACTGGGGCCGAGTTTCCGGGTGGGGAGCGTGTCCTGGGGTCAGAAGTAACTTGGTGCAGACTCTGCTTCCTAAATATGAAACCGGGCTAATATTTTCTCAATGGTAGAATATGGATGAGACTTATGGAGGAAATGAAAGGGCTCACTATGTTCTCTTGGAGGTGAGAGCTGAGCCGCCCATTGGGGTTACGATTCCAGATAAATATGGGCTTTCCCCAGGCCAGCAGGTAGAAACCTTAAAAAACTGGGAGTTAGATCCTGAGAGATCTATTCGGGAGCAGGCAGAAGCTCTCTGGGAACAGCTAGCTCATTTACTAAGACCGTTTGAGCTGTCCTCCTTCCAGATAGTGCAGCAGGTAGCCTGCCTATTTCTATTAAGAGGACTCCCCAAAACATTTGCCCAGCCGGTCTGGGGAGAATTCCACAAAATGGAGGAGCTTATAAAGCTCCTAGAAACATCTAAGCCAGCCTCGCAATCCGAGGGAGCAGAACGGTCCTCTAGTGGATTCCTTGGGGATTATGTCACACAAACTATGCCTCTTTCATGTAAACCAGAGCCTGTTACAAAGTTCCCGGGCCATGGGGCATGCAACCTGCCTGGGGACGAGGAGGGATGCAGGTGGACGGGAAGAGGTGGTTTATGTGCACTTGTCAACCCCCACATACAGGAATAGTAATAGTTAATGGATATAAAGTCAAACCACTCCTCGACACCAGAAGCAACATATCCATTGTGGCTTGCTGATATGTATTACTGCGACAGTAGATAAAAATAAAGACCAGTATTAGCTGTGTACATGGTGAAACCCGTAAATATAAAACCACCCGATGTTTAATCAGCTATGGAGGATCACTGAAAAAAATCCCCGTGGCGGTCCTACCGAGTCCGTCTTTTGCGGTGATTCTGGGGCGAGACTGGTCAAACATTAAAAGCGGTATACTAATTACTACTCCCAGAAAAAACTTAGGCCTAGCTATAGACGGAGATGACTCGACTTCAGCTGTCTCTATGCCGTGTAATCAGCCGGCGGAAAGAGATACAGAAGTCCAAGAGGTAGACGGGGAGGTTCCTGGGCCATCACAGGCAGACACGTCATCACCCCGCACCTCGACGAGCTGGGAGGAATCCCCACCCCTTGATGTCAGACCAGACCCTCTCGCTGAAATGCACTTTCAGTTCAGAGAAACGTCGACTTCTTTCATAAGGGAGCAGTGGAATGATGACTGTCTGAAACATGCAAAAAATGCAGCAGTACTTGTCAATGGCCAACACACTCATCAGCCCATGCCACAGGGTCATCACTTTGTGATAGAAAATGACCTATTATATCAAATAGCTGAGCATGAGGGGGAGGTGAGAAAGCTGTTGTTAATCCCATGAATTTACCGGTGACAAGTCTGTGAATAGGCACACACCCACCTCCTAGGAGGTCATTTGGGCACCGAAAAAACATTAGAGTGGATTAAGCTCTGATTTTTTTGGCTGGGAATTAATGAGGAGGTTCACCGTTTTTGTGTCTCTTGTCCAGACTGTCAATTATGGCAAATTCCTAGAAGGGACCGAGCTCCTCTCTTTCCCCTTCCCCTGATGGATGTTCCCCTTGAGAGAATTGGGGTCGACATTGTTAGGACCCTTAGAGCCCTCAGCCCAAGGACAAAAATATATATTAGTTCTTGTTGATTATGCTACTTGATATTCTGAGGCTGCGGTAGGTTGGCGCCCTGCCCGGGATTGGTTCCTGCCTTGCGCCCTGTGTTGGTTGGGATTGGCTCCAGCAGACCCCCCATGACCCTGTAGTTAGGATTCAGCGGGTTGGAAAATTGATGGATATCTTGAGGCTTTTCCTCTACGCTCAGCCGCGTTGAAAGTAATCGCACAGGAACTTGTAGAGGTCTTTGTGCATGTCCAGCATCCCTGAAGAAGTCCATGTGGATCAAGGGATGCCATTCACCCCAGAGACGTTCAGGGAAGTTGTCAAATTACTTAAAATAAAGCACTTAAAGACCACGGTGTATCATCCTCAAACCAACGATCTAGTGGAGAGATTTAATCAGACTCTCAAACAAATGCTTCGCAAGGTGGTCAGCGAGGACGGGAGGAACTGGGATCAGCTCCTCCACCTCCTACTCTTTGCCTATTGGGAAGTCCCACAAGCCTCTACGGGGTTTTCACCTTTTGAATTACACTGGTCTACAAAAAATATTTTTTGTTTGCTTCTGGGAACTTCAGAGCATCTCTTTATTAAGTTTTTTACACTGATTTCATATATGAAATCGGAATTAAGCTAGCACATCAGGTTTTTGAAATACACATCATTCACGTTTTGACACTTTTGAATATCAATATAATATATCAACACGATATCTGGAGTTTGGTCCATGTCCCACCAAAATTGTTTTGATGTGTTTACTCTGAAAATAAACCAGAAGACGATACCAGAGACATGTTAAAGCATATTTATGTCAATTTACCTCAGTATAAAAGTGAGGTCAGTGTGCCCAAAAATGTTGGAGGCACTCGCTTTTGTGCTTGTACTGCACATCCGTCTCTCTTTGCAAGAACCAACAGTAGTCACCCATCATGCTCAGAGTGAATTTTTCCCGATATCAGTTTTCCATCACCTTTATATCTTGATGAGTACAGATGAAAGAATCCCAGTAGCAAAATGCTTGTTGACCAGTGTTATTATATGGATGACAACCTCAGGGATTATTGGATATTTTGAAAGAAGGATGGGAAGGAGAGGCCCTTCCCTCTACCAATATATCGGAGTATATCGCACAGTTACGTGATTGATTTGTAAAAATTCGACAGTTATAAAAAGTCACTTAAAAAAATCACAAGCAGCACAGGCCCGTTATTATGATCATGGTACAACCCTCCGAGAATTCCACCCGGGAGATTGTGTCATGCTCTTGGTTCCCACCTACCATTCTAAATTACTTGCCCATTGGCAAGGACTTTATGAAATTAAGGAGAGGAAAGGACTCGTCGATTATTTGGTGAAACAACCCAATCATCGACCGAGTGAGCGGATCTATCATGTGAACTCACTGAAGCCATGGAAGAAGAGGGATCCTGATCCCACCTCTGCTCAGCCTAGCTCATTCTTTGTGCTCACAGTCAGCCCTAATTTTGGTACCGAGTTAAGCTCCAAACAGAGACAGTAGCTTGAAATGGCTATCCTGTCCATACTGGAAGTCGTGAGTGAAAAACCCGGAAGGACCTCTCTGATTGCGCATGATTAAGTGACAGCGCCCGGAGTTATCGTTACAGAGCGGCCCTATCGACTTCCAGAGGCAAAGAAAATAGAAGTGGAGCTTGAAATCAAGCATATGCTGGAACTAGAAGTAACAGAGGAAAGTTATAGTCCCTAGTCCAGCCCGATCATCTTGGTTAATAAGCCTGATGGGAGTTGGAGGTTTTGCAGTGACTTCCATCGGCTTAATCAAATAACCCAATTTGATGCTTATCCGATGCCCCGAGTAGATGACCTCCTTGAAAGGCTTGGCCAAGCTAAGTTTTTGACCACACTTGACATGACGAAGGGGTACTGGCAAATTCCTTTAACGGACTCCAGGAAGGTTAAGACCGCGTTTAGTACCCCTAGTGGACACTGGCAGTATTGTGTCCTTCCATTCGGGTTACACAGGGCACCTGCAACTTTTCAGTGTCTGGTGGATAGAGTGTTCCGCCCCCATAATGCGTACAGTGCTGCTTATCTGGATGACATCTTCATCTATTCCAGCACATGGAAGGAACATGTACAGCAGGTCACTGCTGTGTTATGGACACTAGGAAAAGCTGGGTTTTGAATTAATCCAAAGAAATGTTTCTTCGGATTGAAAGAAGCTAAATATTTGGGCTACTGGGTGGGTTGGGGTACCGTAAAACCACAGTTTTCAAACATAGAAGCCATAATACGATGGCCCCGTCCGCGAACCAAGAGTCAGATCCAAGCCTTTGTTGGACTAGCTGGGTACTACCACCGGTTTGTACCCTGGTTTTCAGAGAGAGTGGCACCCTTAACTGACCTAACAATGAAGAGGGCTCCTAACAATGTGGTATGGGATGATACGACAGAGGCTGCATTTAGTGACTTGAAACAGGCCCTTAAGTCTACACCAATTTTGAAAGCTCCTGATTTCTCTCTTCCTTTCATTCTCCAGACCGACGCTTCAGACACAGGTCTCGGTGCCGTGTTGAGCCAAAACGTTGATCATGTAGAACACCCCGTCATGTACCTCAGCCGGAAACTGTTGGATCGGGAGTCTAGGTATGCGGCAGTGGAATGGGAGGCACTTGCGATTAAATGGACGATTACCCAGTTGATGTAATAATAATAATAATAATAATAATACATTTTATTTATATAGTGCCTTTCCCATGCTCAAGGCACTTACAGAATATAATAAAGAACGGCAGGGAATACAGTATGTAGCATTGTACAAACCAGATAAATAAATAAAGAAGATTAAGACAGTGAATTCTGAAAAAAAACAGACAACATAATTGATGGTCTAGTACACACACACAGGTTATATTAGCATCTTGACAGAGAAGTAAACTGAGAGAAGGGTAATAAAGTCAAGTAGAGCTAAAAGCCTTGCTGAACAGATGAGTTTTGAGTTGTTTTTTAAAAAAATTCATGGAGTCAGCTGACCTGATTAATTTCGGTAGGTCATTCCAGAGTCTGGGCGCCAAACAGCTGAAGGCCCTGTCACCCATGGAGTGTAGATTAGTGTGGGGTACAACAAGATTGCCAGAATCAGAGGACCTTAGTGGGCGGGCAGGCACATAGTGATGGAGAAGGTCACTGATGTAGTTTGGCGCGAGGTTATTTAAGGCTTTGTAGGTTATTAGTAGGATTTTATATTTGATTCTGTAAGACACAGGGAGCCAGTGAAGACGGAGCAGGATGGGTGTGATGTGCTCGCTGCTGCTGGTTTGAGTAAGGACTCTTGCAGCCGAGTTTTGAATCAACTGGAGCTGTGATATAACATTAGAAGGGGCACCTGCCAGTAGGGAATTACAATAATCGATGCGGGATGTGATAAAAGCATGGACAAGTTTCTCAGCATTAGAGAAGGAGAGGAAGGAGCGAACATGGGATATGTTACGGAGGTGAAACTAAGAAAGTTTCTTAATGTGATTTATGTGGGCGGAATAAGAGAGGGAGGAATCAAAAATGACACCAAGATTTTTTACAGTAGAGGCAGGTCTGATGAGATCACCGCCAAGATAGACTAGGAAGGAGCTCATTTTATTAAGTTGCATTTTAGTCCCAATTTGCAGGAGTTCAGTTTTATTGCAATTTAATTTTAAAGAGTTCTGCTCCATCCAGGTTTTAATTTCACTAAGGCAGGTTGTGAGCTGAGAAAGCTCTGATGAAGTTCCACTTTTAACACTGAAGTAGAGTTGAGTATCATCTGCATAAAAATGATAACCCAGTCCATAGCTATGGATACTATGGCCAAGGGGAAGCATGTAAATACAGAAAAGTAGAGGACCGAGGACAGAGCCTTGAGGGACTCCTTGTGTGACTGGTGCTGAGCTGGATCTTCTGTTGCCAAGACTAACACTCTTGCCTATCAGTCAGATAGGACTTGAACCACTGGAGGGCAGTGCCAGAGATACCCAGCATGTTCTCCATTCTGGACAGTAGAATATCATGTCTGACAGTGTCAAATGCTGCACTGAGGTCTAACAGAATTAATATGCTGGTTTGTCCAGAGTCTGCTGCCATAAGCAAATCATTGGTTACCCATAGCAGAGCAGTTTCACAGCTGTGCCTTGCCCTGAAACCAGACTGAAAGGGTTCCATCAAATTATTAGATGTACTACCTCTTGGGTCGGAAGTTCACTCTTGTGACGGATCATGCACCCTTACTTTGGATGGCCTTACACAAAGAATCAAATCCTCGGGTCACCAGGTGGTTTCTTGACATTCAACCATATAAGTGTTCGCTTATTCATCGTAAGGGCTCTCTTCATTCCAATGCCGATGCCCTTTCTCATGTTCACGACCTCTCGGTGCAGGTCACCCGACCCGACGGGTCTGGGCTAAGGGGGGAGCCTTGTCACACACGTGCGAATAGGAGACAGCTAAAGGGCCTGAGTAAATGTAATACTACACCAGACCAGGGGGTGGTGGAGTGTGCTGACTGTCTCAGTTTCTTGCAGATCGTTCCCGGGAAATCTCGCTAGGTCCCAGCACCTCTGATGATGTCACTTCCGGCTCCGGCACCTCTGATGAAGTCACCTCCGGCTTCAGCACCTCTGATGACGTCACTTCCGGTTCCGGCATAGATGGCATCATTTCCTTCCCCTGCCCTTAAAACTGCCATCTTACCTCCAAGAATTCAGTTCTGTTTTGGACTCAGTCTTTTGAACACCTCTGTTCAATTATTTCAAACTTTTGCAGCTGGGATATAATATATGGGTAGCTGCCCCAAACCTTTATAATGTCTGGAGACTCATTCTTCTCACACCACTTTAGCTCACAGCCCACCCTTTTATAACGTTCTAATAAAGTACTAGAGAACACAAAGCTGATATTGTTCAATACATAATATTGGCATACATATCAAAATTTAAACTTACATTGTAATAAATTTTCCTATAAATGTTAGTCATATACTAATATGTATAGTTGTAGTTAATCTGAAATTCTACTAAATATTTGTTAAGGCATCATTTTGACAAGTTAAATAAAGTACAAATAGCTTTATTCAGTCATCTGTTTATATGATGAGGTTGAAACCATAAGCTCTAGCTTTGTTTACATTTTTTTGTGCAGTTTAGCATCTTACTGTCAAATAACACTTTCTACATTAAATGTCTTTAGACGTGATTCATTCACTAAAGTATTTTTTATATTTAATGCCAGTATTATTCTAAATAATAATAATAATAGTTTTTTTCATTTATATAGTGTTTTTTCTCACTACTCAAAGTGCTGTCCACACAGGGAGGACCTGGGAAGCAAACCCACAGTCTCTCTTTTTGAATTTAATAAAATAAAGATAAAGCATAACCCAGAATGAATAGCTGCAATTTAAAGGCTTCCAGCTGAAAATACAATAAGCAACAATTATGATACAACTATAAAAAAAAACAAAATGTGAAGGTAACAGCAAGTCATTCATTGCCAAAAATTTGAAATTTAGTGTAAATTTTTACTTCTACATTTATAGTGATATTTTAGCTGATGCACATACAAGAGAAATAAAATGTACAACATGGGCAATCTACAGTATTAAACAGTAATGTGTTGTCTGTCTCAGGAACTGTATTCGTTTCAAAATTTATCGGTTGTCTACCCATTTTATCAATCAAATGACATTTATTACTTTAGCAAGTCCATATCAGAAAAAAGAACAAATGTCTAAAGTAATTAAGAGCTGTGAACTCACAGGCTGAAGGTGAAGTGAAAGATCTTAGTTTGTTGTCTCACTGCATGATATGGAGCCAGTCACTTAACTTGCCTGTGATATAAATGCAAGACTATGTATCTCTTATACCAATCAATCTTTATTCCATATATAATTCCATAAAAAAATGAATATACTGTATATATATTACAGTATATGCATATGCAGTATGAATTATGTTTAAAATGTATGTTGTATTTGCTTGTGAAGTGTTTAGACAACTCCTTGGGTCATCAGAACATATACAACATATCTTCACAATCTTCAAAGATGAGGCAGGGCATTGCAATTTATATGTGTAATCTAAAGTATGGAGTTGTAGAATTTACCTTTAAAGTTAATAAAAATTAACCAACAAGTTGAACATGTAAACAAAGCCTGTACTACTATTAAAATAAGTTTAATATTGTTGTAAATCATTTGTAAAACAATATCATTGACTAGAATTGCTACATTAATTTAAGATTACTATATTGAAAAATATTGAAAATGAGTTTCTTTTATAATTTCTATTGTAATTTATTTCTGTTTGTATATGATATATGCTTATAAAACTATTGTGGATTCTAGCTCTGGTTCCCATCTAAGCCAGGTTTAAATCTAAGTAATCAGCATAGATCTTAGCATTAACATTTGCAGTGCAACATCTAATGAAATATATTTTGTAAAGCATGTATTAATAAATTGAATTGCATTTGTCATTCCAACAGATGGTGCTCCTTTTATGTTCATGTTGATATGGAGTTCGTAAAAGCAGTGCTAATGTTTGTGATGTGTCATCTGTTGGATAACAGAGACAGCAAACAGGTGGACACACAGATACACAGACACTTACCCTTTTGTTAAGGCAGGTTATGCCACTAAATGCAAAATCATGAATTCTTTCTTTCTTTCTTTCTTTCTTTCTTTCTTTCTTTCTTTCTTTCTTTCTTTCTTTCTTTCTTTCTTTCTTTCTTTCTTTCTTTCTTTCTTTCTTTCTTTCGATGGTGAAGCTTTCATGAACATGATGAGAAGAAGCCTATGTGTTCAGACTGCTCTCTTCTGTATTGTTTTTTATTCTTTCTAATTCAGTCTGTGTCATCTTCCCATAATTCACACACAGATCAAAAACACTTTCCATTCATCTCAGAAACTTATAGGTTGAAGGCAGGAGGGTCTGATTCCAAGGCAGGCCATTTGCCATCTCCAGGAGGTTGGCTTCCACAGTATCTTTCTGTAATAACTTTAGACCATTGCTTGCAGCGTCAGGAATTATAAACACATCTCTGTGCAGTCTTGACAGTTGCGGCAGGAAATATTGCTCCAATTTATTCTGGTTTATTTTTTTATTTTTATTTACAGTATATTAGTTGACTTTCCATTGGACACTTGTTACTGACTATTCATGCCAAAATAATAAACAAACACTGTAAATATGAAATAAATTCTTAACCTGGTAAATACATATTTTAAATAATAAATCTGATGCATTTGCTAATAATATTTATGTACAGTATATTTTTTTTCTTACTGTGTGTTTTTTGCTGTAACTGGTTATTATTTTATTGTGTATTTCTGCAAGACAGAAAATGCCAACTTAATTTCTGACTAATCTGTTTCTGCCTGCAGTGCAATGCAGAATCAAAGTTACTACTGACAGAGCACACTGTTTGTCAGGGACTTTTCAAAAACTCTGTTTGGAAAGGATCTGACTGCTCACTGAATCAAATAAGCACACCAATTCATATGACTCTTATTGTCTTAATTACAAATAAAGTGTCTGTTGTACATACATGAGTATATATGTGAAAGTAACGGGAAAAAGGAAAAAAATCTTTTTAGCCCATTCAACCTTGTTCAGTACGGTGTCATATTGCTTAGCTACTTTAATTAGAATGAAATGACACGGAGAAAGGAATTTAAAGAATAAAGAGTGAGTTTTTTTAATTGCTTCTGTAACCCCATTGTTAAAAAAGTCTGGTCTTGATGCTGATGGACAACATGCTGGGTATCTCTGGCACTACCCTCCAGTGGTTGAAGTCCTATCTGACTGACAGGCAAGAGTTTGTTAGTCTTGGCAATAGCAGATCCAGCTCAGCGCCGGTCACACAAGGGGGTCCTCAGAGCTCTGCCCTCTGCTCTTCTGTATCTATATGCTTCCCCTTGGCCCTTCCCCTGGGTTATCATTTTTGTGCAGATGACACTCAACTCTGTTTCAATGTTAAAAATGAAACTTCATCAGAGTTTTCTCAGCTCACAACTTACCTTAGTGAAATTAAAACCTGGATGGAGCAGAACTCTTTAAAATTAAATTGCAACAAAACTGAACTTCTGCAAATTGACACTAAAGTGCTAAACTCTTGATCTCATCAGACCTTCTTCTACTGTAAGGAATCTTGGTGTCATTTTTGATTCCTCCCTTTCTTATTCTGCCCGCACAAACCACAATAAGAAACTTTCTTACTTTCACTTCTGTAACATACTGTATCCCATGTTCGCTCATTCCTCTCTTTTTCTAATGCTGAGAAACCTGTTTCACGCTTTTATCACATCCCGCATCGATTATTGTAACTCTCTATTGGCAGGTGCCACTTCTATTTTTAAATTGCTGAGTTGATTGAAAACTTTGCTGCAAGAGTCCTAATATGAACCAGCAACAGTGAGCACATAACACTTATCCTGCTTCGCCTCCACTGGCTCCCTGTGTCTTACAGGATTGAATATAAAATTCTATTATTAACCTACAAAGCTTTAAATGGCCTTGCACCGGCCTACATCAGCGACCTTCTCCATCACTATGTTCCTGTTTGTACAGTAAACTAAGGTCCTCTGATTCTGGCAATCTTGTTGTGCCCCGCACTAACCTGCACTCTATGAGTGACTGGGCCTTTAGCTGTATAGCGCCCAGACTTTGGAATGACCCTAAATTAATTAGATTAGCTGACTCCATTCACTCTTTTAAAAAACAACATAAAACTCATCTGTTCAGGAAGGTTTTCAACTTAACCTGACATTCTGCCTTCTCTTTCAGTCTTCCTCTCGGTCCAGATGCTCAGTATAATTTGTATGTGTGTGTTATATCACAAATGATGTTATTTGCTAGGCTTTCTTTTACGATTGAATTTAGTATTTTACTCTGGTTTATTCTCTTTTATTCTGTTTAATGCCTTTGTATATACTGTATCTGGTTTAACGTTCTATTCAGGAAACATCTGTGTCCAATGTTATATATACCTGCTGTTTCTTTATGAGACTCTGTGAAGCTCCTTGAGCATGGGAAAGGCACTATATAAATTAAATGTATTATTATTTATTTATTTATTTTATTAAAATTAAATAGCATTCCATACAAATAAGTCTATTATTATTATTATTATTATTATTATTATTATTATTATTATTATTATGAGTTTTCTTGGGGAGGATTGCATCCGCGCCCACTTTGTGTGCATATATAGTATCTAATAAAAACCAACATATGGCAAATAAGTTGACCTCCTCATCTGATCAGGGCACTTTTATTTAAGATATGGTCACTTACTGCATTTTATGGTTCTGGATGACGTCAAGGATCTTAATCACATCCTTTCCAAAAAGTTGCTCTAAACATACCTTTGTAAGTCTTGGTAGACTTACACACCAAATATCATACAATAGGAAATGGTGGAATGTCTAATACAGATAATTCAACACCTTATTTTAATCTTAGATTTGTTATCTATCTATCTATCTATCTATCTATCTATCTATCTATCTATCTATCTATCTATCTATCTATCTATCTATCTATCTATCTATCTATCTATCTATCTATCTATCTATCTATCTATCTATCTATCTATCTATCTATCTATCTATCTATCTATCTATCTATCTATCTATCACTAAGCTGAAGGGTTAAGCCCCCTTTACTCTAAAAGGCATTTTTGGTATCTGGATGTACAGAGGTAGCACTAGATTATCTCTGATAGTCTTGGCATGGATTCCACCAAGTTTAACATCAGTGAGGAAAAGAAAGTCATACAAAGTATAAAATCATACATAAAGTCAAGATGTTATTCTAGCTTAAAGGAGAGAGTTATTGGATCACTGGCCTCCTAACAGAAAAAAAAATGTATAGCAGCAAAAGAGAAGCACTCCTTATTGTGTTTGAGTACATT